>NW_027667183.1:680000-1411000 GCF_963924665.1 Micromys minutus | reverse complement strand
AAAATAAGGGGAATTTCTGCCTTTTTGCCCCAAAATTAGGGGAATTTCTTCATTTTTGCCCCCAAATAAGGTGCATTACTGTCTTTTTGCCCAAAATAAGGGATATTTCTGCATTTTTCCCAAAATCAAGTGGAATTTCTGATTTTTGCCCTAAAATAAAAAGAATTTCTTCCTTTAAGGCAAAATATAAGGGGAATTTCAGTCTTTTGGCCCTAAAATAAGGGTAATTTCTGCAATTTGCCCCCTAATAAGTGGAATTTCTGCTTTTATGACATGAAAGAAGCTGAAAATCTGACATTTTTGCCCAAGATAAAGAAAATTTCTGCAATTTTGCCCCAAAATAAGAGAAATTTCTGTAATTTTGTCCCAAAAAAAAGAAATTTCAGCAATTTTGCCCCACAATAAGGGGAATTTATGCCTTTTGCCCCAAAATTAGGGGAATTTCTGCATTTTTGTCACAAAATTGGGGGCATTACTGTGTTTTTGCTCCAAAATAAGGTAAATTTCTTCATTTTTGCCCAAAAATTGCAGAAATTTCTGCATTTTTGCCACAAAATAAAGAGAATTTTTGCAATTTTGCCCCAAAGAGCGGAATTTCTTCAATTTTGACACAAAATTAGAGAAATTTCTGCATTTTTGCCCCTAAATTAGGGAAATTTCTGCAATTTTGCTCCAAAATTAGGGGCATTAAAGTCTTTTTGCCCAAAATAAGGGAAATTTCTGCATTTTTGCCCAAAATTAGGTGGAATTTCTGATTCTTGCCCTAAAATAAAAAGAATTTCTGCCTTTAAGGCAAAACATTAGGGGAATTTCAGTCTTTTTGCCTTAAAATAAGGGTAATTTCTGCAATTTGCCACCTAATAAATGGAATTTCTGCCTTTATGACTTGAAAGAAGGGGAATTTCTAACATTTTTGCCCAAAATAAGGGAAATTTCTGCAATTTTACCCCAAAATAAAGGAAATTTTTGCAATTTTGTCCAAAAAAAGGAAAATCACAGCAATTTTGCCCCACAATAAAGGGAATTTCTGCCTTTTTGACACCAAGTATGCGGTATATCTGCATTTTGACCCGATATAAGGGGAATTTCCGAAATTTTGCCCCAAAATAAGAGCAATTTCTGCAATTTTGTCCCAAAAAAGAAAAAATTTCAGCAAGTTTTCCCCACAATAAAGGGAATTTCTGCCTTTTGCACCAAAATTAGGGGAATTTCTGCATTTTTGCCGCAAAATTAGGGGCATAACTGAGTTTTTGCCCCAAAAAAAGGTAAATTTCTGCATTTTTGCCCAAAATTAATTGGATTTTCTGCCTTTTTGCCCTAAAATAATAAGAATTTCTGACTTTTTGACCCAAAATAAGGGGAATTTCTGGATTTTTGTCCAATGATAAGGAAAATTTCTTCAATTTTGCCCAAAAATAAAAGTAATTTCTGCCTTTTTGCCCCAAAATAGGGGGAATTCCTGCAATTTTGCACAAAAATAAAGTGGAATTTCTGCATTTTTCCCCAAAATAAAGGGAATTTCTGCAATTTTGACACAAAATTAGGGGAATTTCTGCAATTTTGCCTCAAATTAAGGTAAATTTCTGCAATTTTGCCCAAAAATTGCGGAAATTTCTGCATTTTTGCCACAAAATCAAGGGAATTTCTGCAATTTTGCCCCAAAAAAGGGAATTTCTGCAATTTTGACACAAAATTAGGGAAATTTCTGCATTTTTGCCCCAAAATTAGGGAAATTTCTGCAATTTTGCTCCAAAATTAGGGGCATTACTGTCTTTTTGCCCAAAATAAGGGAAATTTCTGCATTTTTGCCCAAAATTAAGTGGAATTTCTGATTTTTGCCCTAAAATAAAAAGAATTTCTGCCTTTAAGCAAAACATAATGGGAATTTTTGTCTTTTTGCCCTAAAATAAGGGTAATTTCTGCAATTTGCCCCCTAATAAGTGGAATTTCTTCCTTTATGACCTGAATGAAGGGGAATTTCTAACATTTTTGCCCAAGATATAGGAAATTTCTGCAATTTTACCCAAAATAAAGGAAATTTTTGCACTTTTGTCCAAAAAAAGGGAAATCTCAGAAATTTTGCCCCACAATAAGGGGAATTTCTGCCTTTTTGCCCCAAAATTAGGGGAATTATTGATTTTTTGCTCCAAAATTAGAAGCATTACTGCATTTTTACCTCAAAATAAGGGAAATTTCTGAAATTTGCCTCAAAATAGAGGAAATATCTGCAATTATGTCTCAAAAAAAGAGTATTTCTGCCTTTTTGCCCCAAAATAATAGGGATTTTTGCCTTTTTGCCCCAAAATTAGTGAAATTTCTGAATTTTGCCCCAAAATTAGCAGCATTACTGCATTTTTGCCCCAAAATATGGGAAATTTCTGCAATTTTGTTTCAAAATAAGGGAAATTTCTGCTTTTTTACCCCAAAATAATGGGAATATTTGCATTTTTGCTACAAAATAAGGGAAGTTTCTGCAATTTTATCCTAAAAGAAGTTAAATTTCTATACTTTTGCCTGAAAATAAAAGAAATTTCTGCCTATTTGGCCCAAAATAAGGGGAATTTCTGCATTTTTGCCCAAAATTAAGGGAAATTTCTGCATTTTTGCCAAAAATTAAGGGGAATTTCTGCCTTTTTGCCCTAAAATAAGGGGAATTTCTGCCTTTTTGACCCAAAATAAGGGGATTTAGTCTTTTTGGCCTAAAATAAGGGTAATTTCTATTTTTGGCATAAAATAATGAGAATTTCTGTTTTTTTGCCCTAAAATAAGGAAAATTTCTGCATTTTTGCTCCAAAATAAGGGGAATTTCAGCATTTTTGCCCCAAAATAAGGGAAATTTCTGACTTTTTGCCCCAAAATTAGGGGAATTTCTGCCTTTTTGCCCCCAAATTAAGTGCATCACTGTATTTTTGCCCAAAATAAGGGAAATTTCTGCATTTTTGCCCAAAATCAAGTGGAATTTCTGATTTTTGCCCTAAAATAAAAAGAATTTCTGCCTTTAAGGCAAAATATAAGGGGAATTTCAGTCTTTTTGCCCTAAAGTAAGGGTAATTTCTGCAATTTGCCCCCTAATATGTGGAATTTCTGCTTTTATGACCTGAAAGAAGGTGAAAATCTAACATTTTTGCACAAGATAAGGGAAATTTCTGCAATTTTGCCCCAAAATAAGAGAAATTTTTGCAATTTTGTCCCAAAAAAAGGGAAATTTCTGCAACTTTGCCCTACAATAAGGGGAGTTTCTGCCTTTTGCCCCAAAATTAGGTGAATTTCTGTATTTTTACTGCAAAATTAGGGGCATTACTGTGTTTTTGCCCCAAAATAAGGTAAATTACTGCATTTCTGCCCAAAATTAATTGGATTTTCTGCCTTTTTGCCCTAAAATAAGAAGAATTTCTGCCTTTTTGACCCAAAATAATGGGAATGTCTGGATTTTTGTCCCATGATAAGGAAAATTTCTTCAACTTTGCCCAAAAATAAAAAAAATTTCTGCCTTTTTGCCCCAAAATAAGGGGAATGTCTTCAATTTTGCACCAAAATAAAGTGGAATTTCTGCATTTTTGCCTCAAAATAAAGGGAATTTCTGCAATTTTGACACAAAATTAGGGGAATTTCTGCAATTTTGCCCCAAATTAAGGTAAATTCTGCAATTTTGCCCAAAAATTGTGGGAATTTCTGCATTTTGGCTCCAAAATAAGGGGAATTTCTGCAATTTTGCCCCCACAAAAAACGAATTTCTGCAATTTTGTCACAAAATTAGGGAAATTTCTGCATTTTTGCCTCAAAATTAGGGGAATTTCTGCAATTTTGCACCAAAATAAGGGAATTTTCTTCATTTTTGCTCCAAAATAAAGGGAATTTCTGCTTTTTTAAAACAAAAAGAGGGGAATTTCTGCAATTTTGCCCCAAAATAAGAGGAATTTCTGCTTTTTGACACCAAGTATGCGGTATTTCTGCCTTTTTGACCCGATATAAGGGGAATTTCCGCAATTTTGCCCCAAAATAAGAGAAATTTCTGCAATTTTGTCCCAAAAAAGGGAAATTTCAGCAAATTTGCCCCACAATAAGGGGAATTTCTGCCTTTTGCCATAAAATTAGGGAATTTTCTGCATTTTGCCGCAAAATTAGGGGCATTACTGTGTTTTTGCCCCAAAATAAGGTAAATTTCTGCATTTTTGCCTAAAATTAATTGGATTTGCTGCCTTTTGGCCCTAAAATAATAAGAATTTCTGCCTTTTTGACCCAAAATAAAAAGAATTTCTGGATTTTTGTCCCATGATAAGAAAAATTTCTTCAATTTTGCCCAAAAATAAAAGAAATTTTGCCTTTTTGCCCCAAATAAGGGGAATTTCTGCAATTTTGCACCAAAATAAAGTGGAATTTCTGCATTATTGCCTCAAAATAAATGGAATTTCTGCAATTTTGACACAAAATTAGGGGAATTTCTGCAATTATGCCCCAAATTAAGGTAAATTTCTGCAATTTTGCCAAAAAATGTGGAAATTTCTGCATTTTTGCCACAAAATAAGGGGAATTTCTGCAATTTTGCCCCCAAAAAAGGGAATTTCTGCAATTTTGACATAAAATCAGGGAAATTTCTGCCTTTTTCCCTCAAAATTAGGGAAATTTCTGCAATTTTGCTCCAAAATTAGGGGCATTACTGTCTTTTTGCCCAAAATAAGGGAAATTTCTGCATTTTTGCCCTAAAATAAAAAGAATTTCTGCCTTTAAGGCAAAAAATAAGGGGAATTTCAGTCTTTTTGCCCTAAAATAAGGGTAATTTCTGCAATTTGCCCCCTAATAAGTGGAATTTCTGCCTTTATGACATGAAAGAAGGGGAATTTCTAACATTTTTGCCCAAGATAAAGGAAATTTCTGCAATTTTACCCAAAATAAAGGAAATTTTTGCACTTTTGTCCAAAAAAAGGGAAATCTCAGCAATTTTGCCCCACAATAAGGGGAATTACTGCCTTTTTGCCCCAAAATTAGGGGAATTATTGATTTTTTGCTCCAAAAGTAGAAGCATTACTGCATTTTTACCACAAAATAAGGGAAATTTCTGCAATTTGCCTCAAAATAGAGGAAATTTCTGCAATTATGTCCCAAAAAAGGGATATATCTGCCTTTTTGCCCCAAAATAATAAGGATTTTTGCCTTTTTGCCTCAAAATTAGTGAAATTTCTGAATTTTGCCCCAAAATTAGCAGCATTACTGCATTTTTGCCCCAAAATATGGGAAATTTCTGCAATTTTGTTCCAAAATAAGGGAAATTTCTGCTTTTTTACCCCAAAATAATGGGAATTTTTGCGTTTTTGCTACAAAATAAGGGAAATTTCTGCAATTTTATCCTAAAAGAAGTTAAATTTCTATACTTTTGCCTAAAAATAAGAGAAATTTCTGCCTATTTGGAACAAAATAAAGGGAATTTCTGCATTTTTGCCCAAAATTAAGGGAAATTTCTGCATTTTTGCCAAAAATTAAGGGGAATTTCTGCCTTTTTGCCCTAAAATAAGGGGAATTTCTGCCTTTTTGACCCAAAATAAGGGGATTTAGTCTTTTTGGCCTAAAATAAGGGTAATTTCTATTTTTGGCATAAAATAATGAAAATTTCTGTCTTTTTGCCCTAAAATAAGGAAAATTTCTGCATTTTTGCTCCAAAATAAGGGGAATTTCAGCATTTTTGCCCCAAAATAAGGGAAATTTCTTACTTTTTGCCCCAAAATTAGGGGAATTTCTGCATTTTTGCCCCCAAATTAGGTGTAATACTGTATCTTTGCCCAAAATTAAGGGAAATTTCTGCATTTTTGCCAAAAATTAAGGGGAATTTCTGCCTTTTTGCCCTAAAATAAGGGGAATTTCTGCCTTTTTGACCCAAAATAAGGGGATTTAGTCTTTTTGGCCTAAAATAAGGGTAATTTCTATTTTTGGCATAAAATAATGAAAATTTCTGTCTTTTTGCCCTAAAATAAGGAAAATTTCTGCATTTTTGCTCCAAAATAAGGGGAATTTCAGCATTTTTGCCCCAAAATAAGGGAAATTTCTTACTTTTTACCCCAAAATTAGGGGAATTTCTGCATTTTTGCCCCCAAATTAGGTGTAATACTGTATCTTTGCCCAAAATTAAGGGAAATTTCTGCATTTTTGCCAAAAATTAAGGGGAATTTCTGCCTTTTTGCCCTAAAATAAGGGGAATTTCTGCCTTTTTGACCCAAAATAAGGGGATTTAGTCTTTTTGGCCTAAAATAAGGGTAATTTCTATTTTTGGCATAAAATAATGAAAATTTCTGTCTTTTTGCCCTAAAATAAGGAAAATTTCTGCATTTTTGCTCCAAAATAAGGGGAATTTCAGCATTTTTGCCCCAAAATAAGGGAAATTTCTTACTTTTTGCCCCAAAATTAGGGGAATTTCTGCATTTTTGCCCAAAATCAAGTGGAATTTCTGATTTTTGCCCTAAAATAAAAAGAATTTCTGCCTTTAAGGCAAAATATAAGGGGAATTTCAGTCTTTTGGCCCTAAAATAAGGGTAATTTCTGCAATTTGCCCCCTAATAAGTGGAATTTCTGCTTTTATGACCTGAAAGAAGGTGAAAATCTAATATTTTTGCCCAAGATAAGGGAAATTTCTGCAATTTTGCCCCAAAATAAAAGAAATTTTTGCAATTTTGTCCCAAAAAAGGGAAATATCTCTAATTTTGCCCCACAATAAGGGGAATTTCTGCCTTTAGCCCCAAAATTATGTGAATTTCTGCATTTTAACCGCAAAATTAGGGGCATTACTGTGTTTTGGCCCCAAAATAAGGTAAATTTCTGCACTTTTGCCAAAAATTAGTTTGATTTTCTGCCTTTTTTCCCTAAAATAAGAAGAATTTCTGCCTTTTTGACCCAAAATAATGGGAATGTCTGGATTTTTGTCCCATGATAAAGAAAATTTCTTCAACTTTGCCCAAAAATAAAAGAAATTTCTGCCTTTTTGCCCCAAAATAAGGGGAATGTCTTCAATTTTGCACCAAAATAAAGTGGAATTTCTGCATTTTTGCCTCAAAATAAAGGGAATTTCTGCAATTTTGACACAAAATTAGGGGAATTTCTGCAATTTTGCCCCAAATTCAGGTAAATTCTGCAATTTTGCCCAAAAATTGTGTGAATTTCTACATTTTGGCTCCAAAATAAGGGGAATTTCTGCAATTTTGCCCCCACAAAAAACGAATTTCTGCAATTTTGACACAAAATTAGGGAAATTTCTGCATTTTTGCCTCAAAATTAGAGGAATTTCTGCAATTTTGCACCAAAATAAGGGAATTTTCTTCATTTTTGCTCCAAAATAAAGGGAATTTCTGCTTTTTTGAAACAAAAAGAGGGGAATTTCTGCAATTTTGCCCCATAATAAGGGGAATTTCTGCTTTTTGACACTAAGTATGCGGTATTTCTGCCTTTTTGACCCGATATAAGGGGAATTTCCGCAATTTTGCCCCAAAATAAGAGAAATTTCTGCAATTTTGTCCCAAAAAAGGGAAATTTCAGCAATTTTGCCCCACAATAAGGGGAATTTCTGCCTTTTGCCCCAAAATTAGGTGAATTTCTGCATTTTTACCGCAAATTTAGGGGCATTACTGTGTTTTTGCCCCAAAATAAGGTAAATTTCTGCATTTTTGCCTAAAATTAATTGAATTTTCTGCCTTTTGGCCCTAAAATAATAAGAATTTCTGCCTTTTTGACCCAAAATAAGGGGAATTTCTGGATTTTTGTCCCATGATAAAAAAAATTTCTTCAATTTTGCCCAAAAATAAAAGAAATTTCTGCCTTTTTGCCCCAAAATAAGGGGAATTTCGGCAATTTTGCATTAAAATAAAGTGGAATTTCTGCATTATTGCCTCAAAATAAAGGGAATTTCTGCAATTTTGACACAAAATTAGGGGAATTTCTGCAATTTTGCCCCAAATTAAGGTAAATTTCTGCAATTTTGCCAAAAAATTGTGGAAATTTCTGCATTATTGCCACAAAATAAGGGGAATTTCTGCAATTTTGCCCCCAAAAAAGGGAATTTCTGCAATTTTGACACAAAATTAGAGAAATTTCTGCCTTTTTCCCCCAAAATTAGAGAAATTTCTGCAATTTTGCTCCAAAATTAGGGGTATTACTGTCTTTTTGCCCAAAATAAGGGAAATTTCTGCATTTTTGCCCAAAATTAAGTGGAATTTCTGATTTTTGCCATAAAATAAAAAGAATTTCTGCCTTTAAGGCAAAACATAAGGGGAATTTCAGTCTTTTTGCCCTAAAATAAGGGTAATTTCTGCAATCTGCCCCCTAATAAGTGGAATTTCAGCCTTTCTGACCTGAAAGAAGGGGAATTTCTAACATTATTGCCCAAGATAAGGGAAAATTTTGCAATTTTACCCCAAAATAAGTGAAATTTTTGCAATTTTGTTCAAAAAAAGGGAAATCTCAGCAATTTTGCAGCACAATAAGGAGAATTTCTGCCTGTTTGCCCCAAAATTATGGGAATTTCTGAATTTTTGCTCCAAAATTAGAAGCATTACTGCATTTTTACCCCAAAATAAGGGAAATTTCTGCAATTTGCCTCAAAATATAGGAAATTTCTGCAATTTTGTTTCAAAAAAGGGATATTTCTGCATTTTTGCCCCAAAATAATAGGTATTTTTGCCCTTTTGCCCCAAAATTAGTGAAATTTCTGAATTTTGCCCCAAAATTTGCACCATTACTGCATTTTGGCCCCAAAATATGGGAAATTTCTGCAATTTTGTTCCAAAATAAGGGAACTTTCTGCCTTTTTACCCCAAAATAATAGTAATTTCTGCATTTTTGCCACAAAATAAAAGAAATTTCTTCAATTTTATCCTAAAATAAGATAAATTTCTATCCTATTCACTCAAAATAAGGGAAATTTCTGCCTTTTTGCACCAAAATTAGAAGCATTACTGCATTTTTGCCCCAAAATATGGGAACTTTCTGCAATATTGTTCCAAAAGAAGGAAAATTTCTGCCTTCTTACCACAAAATAATGGGAATTTCTGCATTTTTGCCACAAAATAAGGGAAGTTACTGCCATTTTATCCTAAAATAAGTTAAATTTCTATTCTTTTGCCTCAAAATAAAGGAAATTTCTGCCTATTTGGCCCAAAATAAGGGGAATTTCTGTATTTTTGCCACAAAATAAAGGGAATTTCTGCAATTTTGCACCAAAATAAGGGAATTTTCTTCGGTTTTCCTTCAATATAAAGGGAATTTCTGCCTTTTTGAAACAAAAAGAGGGGAATTTCTGCAATTTTGTTCCAAAATAAGGGGAATTTCTGCATTTTTGTTCCAAAATAAGGGGAATTTCTGCCTTTTTGACACCAAGTATGCGGTATTTCTGCCTTTTTGACCTGATATAAGGGGAATTTCCGCAATTTTGCCCAAAAATAAGAGAAATTTCTGCAATCTTGTCCCAAAAACTGGAAATTTCAGCAATTTGGCCCCACAATAAGGGGAATTTCTGCCTTTTGCCACAAAATTAGGGGAATTTTTGCATTTTTGCCGCAAAATTATGTGCATTACTGTGTTTTTGCCCCAAAATAAAATAAATTTCTGCATTTTTGCCCAAAATTAATTGGATTTTCTGCCTTTTTGCCCTAAAATAATAAGAATTTCTGCCTTTTTGACCCAAAATAAGGGGAATTTCTGGATTTTTGTTCCATGATAAGGAAAATTTCTTAAATTTTGCCCAAAAATAAAAGAAATTTCTGCCTTTTTGCCCCAAAATAAGGGAAATTTCTGCAATTTTGCACCAAAATAAAGTGGAATTTCTGCATTTTTTTACTCAAAATAAAGGGAATTTCTGCAATTTTGACACAAAATTAGTGGAATTTCTGCAATTTTGCCCCAAATTAAGGTAAATTTCTGAAATTTTGCCCAAAAATTGCAGAAATTTCTGCATTTTTGCCACAAAATAAGGGGAATTTCTGCAATTTTGCCCCCAAAAAGGAAATTTCTGCAATTTTGACAGAAAATTAGGGAAATTCCTGCATTTTTGCCTCAAAATTAGGGAAATTTCTGCAATTTTTTCTCTAAAAGTAGGGGCATTACTGTCTTTTTGCCCAAAATAAGGGAAATTTCTGCATTTTTGCCCAAAATTAAGTGGAATTTCTGATTTTTGCCCTAAAATAAAAAGAATTTCTGCCTTTAAAGCAAAACATAAGGGGAATTTTAGTCCTTTTGCCCTAAAATAAGAGTAATTTCTGCAATTTGCCCCCTAATAAGTGGAATTTCTGCCTTTATGACCTGAAAGAAGAGGAATTTATAACATTTTTGCCCAAGATAAGGGAAATTTCTGCAATTTTACCCCAAAATAAAGGAAATTTTTGCACTTTTGTCCAAAAAAAGGGAAATCTCAGCAATTTTGCCCCACAATAAGGGGAATTTCTGCCTTTTTGCTTCAAAATTAGGGGAATTTCTGAAATTTTGCTTCAAAATTAGAAGCATTACTGCATTATTACCTCAAAATAAGGGAAATTTCTGCAATTTGCCTCAAAATAGAGGAAATTTCTGCAATTATGTCCCAAAAAAGGATATTTCTGCATTTTTGCTCCAAAATAATAGGGATTTTTGCCTTTTTGCCCCAAAATTAGTGAAATTTCTGAATTTTGCCCCAAAATTAACAGCATTACTGCATTTTTGCCCTAAAATATGGGAAATTTCTGCAATTTTGTTCCAAAATAAGGGAAATTTCTGCCTTTTTACCCCAAAATAAGAGAAATTTCTGCAATTTTGTCCCAAAAAAGGGAAAATTCAGCAATTTTGCCCCACAATAAGGGGAATTTCTGCCTTTTGCCCCAAAATTAGGTGAATTTCTGCATTTTTGCCCACAATTAATGGAAATTTCTCCATTTTTGCCCAAAATTACAGGGAATTTCTGCCTTTTTGCCCTAAAATAAGGGGAATTTCTGCCTTTTTGTCCCAAAATAAGGGGAATTTAGTCTTTTTGGCCTAAAATAAGGGTAATTTCTATTTTTGGCCTAAAATAATGAGAATTTCTGTCTTTTTTCCCAAAATAAGGAAAATTTCTGCATTTTTGCTCCAAAATAAGGGGAATTTCAGCATTTTTGCCCCAAAATAAAAAGAATTTCTGCCTTTTTGCCCCAAAATTGGGGTAATTTCTGACTTTTTGCGCCCAAATTAGGTGCATTACTTTGTTTTTGGCCCAAACTAATGGAAATTTCTGCATTTTTGGCCAAAATTATGTGGAATTTCTGCCTTTTTGCTCTAAAATAAGAAGAATTTCTGTTTTTTTGGCACAAAATAAGAGGAATTTCAGGCTTTTTCACTAAAATAGGGGTAATTTCTGAAATTTGCCCCCTAAAAAGCGTAATTTCTGCCCTTAATCCCTGAAATAAAAGGAATTTCTGTATTTTTGCCACAAGATAAAGGAAATTTCTGCAATTTTGCATAAAAATAAGAGAAATTTCTGCAATTTTGCCCCAAAACAAAGAAATTTCATTAATTTCCTCCACAATAAGGGGAATTTCTGTCTTTTTGCCCCAAAATTAACAGAATTTCTGATTTTTGCTCAAAAATTAGAAGCATTACAGAAATTTTGCCACAAAATTAGGGAAATTTCTGCAATTAGCCTCAAAAATGAAGAATTTTCTGCCTTTTTGACCCAAAAAAGGGAAATTTCTGAATTTTTGACCCCAAATAAGTGGAATTTTTGCCTTTTTGCCCCAAAATTAGTGGAATTTCTAAATTTTGCCCCAAAATTAGAATCATTAGTGCATTTTTGCCCAAAAATATGGAAAATTTCTGCAATTTTTTTCCAAATAAAGGGAATTTCTGCCTTTCTACCCCAAAATAATGGGAATTTCTTCATTTTTGCCAAAAAATAAGGGAAATTTCTGCAATATTATCCTAAAATAAGTTAAATTTCTATACTTTTGCTTCAAAATAATGGAAATTCCTGCTTTTTTGGCCCCAAATAAGGGGAATTTCTGCATTTTTGCCACAAATTAAGGGAAATTTCTGCATTTTTGCCCAAAAATAAAGGTAATTTTTGTATTTTTGGCCTAAAATAAGGGGAATTTCTGCATTTTTGCCCCAAAATAAGGAGAATTTCTGTATTTTTGCCCTGTATTAGGGAAAATTTCTGCATTTTTGCAAAAAAATAAGAGGAATTTTTGCAATTTTTCCCCCAAATTAAGAGAATTTCTGTAATTTTGCCCCAAATAAGGGAAATTTCTGCAATTTTGCACCAAAATAAGGGAATTTTCTTCATTTTTGCTCCAAAATAAAAAGAATTTCTGTTTTTTTGAAACAAAAAAGGGGAATTTCTGCAATTTTGTTCCAAAATAAGGGGAATTTCTGCAATTTTGCCCCAAAATAAAGGAAATTTCTGCCTTTTTTGTGCAAAAAAAGGAGGAATTTCAGTCTTTTTGCCCTAAAATAAGGGTAATTTCTGCATATTTGACACCAAGTATGCGGTATTTCTGTATTTTTGACACGAAATAAAGGAAATTTCTGCAATTTTGCCCCAAAATAAGAGAAATTTCTGCATTTTTCCCCAAAATTAATTGAAATTTCTGCCCTTTTGCACTAAAATAAAAAAAATTTCTGCTTTTTTGGCACAAAATAAGGGGAATTTCCGTCTTCTTCCCTTAAATAAGTTTAATTTCTGCAATTTGCCCCCAAATTAGCGGAATTTCTGCCTTTTTGACCTAAACTGAAAGGAATTTCTATATTTTTGTCCATGATAAAGAAAATTTCTGCAATTTTGCCAAAAATAAGGGAAATTTCTGCCTTTTTGCCCCAAAATGAGGAGAATTTCTGCATTTTTGCCCCCAAATATAAGGTATTTCTGCATTTTTGCTCCAAAATAATAGGAATTTCTGCCTTTTTGCCCCAAAATTAGTGAAATTTCTGTATTTTTTCCCAAAATTAGTGAACTCTCTGAATTTTTCTCCAAAATTATAAGCATTACTGCTTTTTTTGCCCCAAAATATGGAAAATTTCTGCAATTTGTTACAAAATAAGGGAAATTTTTTTCTTTTTACCCCAAAATAATGGGAATTTCTGCATTTTTGCCACAAAATAAGGAAAGTTTCTGCAATTTTATCCTAAAATAAGTTAAATTTCTAAACTTTTGCCTCAAAATAAGGGAAATTTCTACCTATTTGGCCAAAAAAAAGGGAAATTTCTGCATTTTTGCCACAAATTAAGGAAAATTTCTGCATTTTTGCCCAAAATTAACGGGAAATTCTGCCTTTTTGCCATAAAATAAGGGGAATTTCTGCCTTTTTGTCCCCAAATAAAGGGAATTTAGTCTTTTTGGCCTAAAATAAGGGTAATTTCTATTTTTGGCCTAAAATAATGAGAATTTCAGTATTTTGTCCTAAAATAAAAAAAATTTCTGCATTTTTGCTCCAAAATAAGGGGAATTTCAGTATTTTTGCCCCAAAATAAGAGGAATTTCTGCCTTTTTGCCCCAAAATTAGGGGAATTTCTGCCTTTTTGCTCCCAAATTTGGTGCATTACTGTTTTTTTGCCCAAAATAAGGGAAATTTCTGCATTTTTACCCAAAATTAAGTGGAATTTCTAATTTTTGCCCTAAAATAAAAAGAATTTCTGCCTATAAGGCTAAAATAAGGGGAATTTCAGTCTTTTTGCCCTAAAATAAGGGTAATTTCTGCAATTTGCCCCCTAATAAGTGAAATTTCTGCCTTTATGACCTGAAAGAAGGGGAATTTCTAACATTTTTGCCCAAGATAAGGGAAATTTCTGAAATTTTACCCCAATATAAGGGAAATTTTTGCAATTTTGTCCAAAAAAAAGGGTAATCTCAGCAATTTTGCTCCACAATAAGGGGAATTTCTGCTTTTTTGCCCAAAAAATTAGGGGAATTTCTGAATTTTTGCTACAAAATTAGAAGCATTACTGCATTTTTCAACCAAAAATAAGGGAAATATCTGAAATTTGCCTCAAAATAAAGGAAATTTCTGCAATTTTGTCCCAAAAAATGATATTTCTTCATTTTTGCCCCAAAATAATAGGGATTTTTACCTTTTGGCCCCAAAAATTAGTGAAATTTCTGAATTTTGCCCCAATTAGCAGCATTACTGCCTTTTTGCCCCAAAATATGGTAAATTTCTGCAATTTTGTTCCAAAATAAGGGAAATTTCTGCTTTTTCACCCCAAAATAATGAAAATTTCTGCATTTTTGCCACAAATTAAGGGATGTTACTGCAATTTTATCCTAAAATAAGTTAAATTTCTATCCTTTTGCCTCAAAATAAGGGAAATTTCTGCCTATTTGGCCCAAAATAAGGGGAATTTCTGCATTTTTGCCCCAAATTAAAGGAAATTTCTGCATTTTTGCCCAAAATTAAGGGGAATTTCTGCCTTTTTGCCCTAAAATAAGGGGAATTACTGCCTTTTGGCCCTAAAATAAGGGGAATTTAGTCTATTTTGCCTAAAATAAAGGTTATTTCTATTTTTGTTCTAAAATAATAAGAATTTCTGTCTTTTTGCCCTAAAATAAGGAAAATTTCTGCATTTTTGCTCCAAAATAAAGAGAATTTCAGCATTTTTGCCCCAAAATAATGGGAATTTCTGACTTTTTGCCCTAAAATTAGGGGAATTTCTGACTTTTTTCCCCCAAATTAGTTGCATTACTGTGTTTTTGCCCCAAAATAATGGAAATTTCTGCATTTTTGGCCAAAATTATTTGGAATTTCTGCCTTTTTGCTCTAAAATATCAAGAATTTCTGCCTTTTTGGTACAAAATACGAGGAATTTCATTCTTTTTCCCTAAAATAAGGGTAATTTCAGGAATTTGCCCCCAAAAAAGCATAATTTCTGCCCTTTTGCCCTGAAATAAAAGGAATTTCTGTATTTTTGCCACAAGATAAAGGAAATTTATGCAATTTTGCTTAAAAATAAGGGAAATTTCTGCAATTTTTTCTCAAAAAAAGAGAATTTCATTAATTTCCCCCACAATAAGGGGAATTTCTGTCTTTTTGCCCCAAAATTAACGGAATTTCTGATTTTTGCCCCAAAATTAGAAGCATTACAGAATTTTTGCCACAAAATAAGGGAAATTTCTGCAATTTGCCTCAAAAAAGTAGAATTTTCTGCCTTTTTGAACCAAAAAAGGGAAATTTCTTAATTTTTGCCCCCAAATAAGTGGAATTTCTTCCTTTTTGCCCCAAAATTGGTGGAATTTCTAAATTTTGCCCCAAAATTAGAAGCATTAGTGCATTTTTGTCCAAAAATATGGGAAATTACTGCAACTTTGTTCCAAAATAAAGGCAATTTCTGCCTTTCTACCCCAAAATAATGGGAATTTCTTCATTTTTGCCACAAAATAAGGTAAATTTCTGCAATATTATCCTAAAATAAGTTAAATTTCTATATTTTTGCCCCAAAATAAGGGAAATTCCTGCCTTTTTAGCCCCAAATAAGGGGAATTTCTGCACTTTTGCCCCAAATTAAGAGAAATTTCTGCATTTTTGCCCAAAAATAAGGGTAATTTCTGTATTTTTGGCTTAAATAAGGAAAATTTCTGCATTTTTGCCCAAAACTAAGGGGAATTTCTGTATTTTTGCCCTGTATTAAGGAAAATTTCTGCATTTTAGCTCCAAAATAAGGGGAATTTCTGCAATTTTTCCCCTAAATTAGGAGAATTTCTGTAATTTTGCCCCAAATAAAGAAAATTTCTGCAATTTTGCCCTAAAATTAGGGGAATTTCTGCAATTTTGCCCCAAAATAAGGGAAATTTCTGCAATTTTTCCTCAAAATAAGGGAATTTCTGCCTTTTTGCCACATAAGGGAAATTTATGCAATTTTGCACCAAAATAAGGAAATTTTTTTCATTTTTGCTCCAAAATATAGGGAATTTCTGCATTTTTGAAACAAAAGGGGAATTTCTGCATTTTTTTCCAAAATAAGGGGAATTTCTGCATTTTTGCTCCAAAATAAAGGAAATTTCTGCCTTTTTGGCGCAAAAATGGGGGAATTTCAGTCTTTTTGCCCTAAAATAAGGGTAATTTCTGCATATTTGACACCAAGTATGCGGTATTTCTGCATTTTTGACCCGAAATAAGGGGAATTTCTGCAATTTTGCCCCAAATTAAGAGAAATATTTGCAACTTTGTCCCAAAAAAAGGGAAATTTCAGCAATTTTGTCCCACAATAAGGGGAATTTCTGCCTTTTGCCCAAAAATTAGGGGAATTTCTGCATTTTTGCCGCAAAATTAGGGGTATTACTGTGTTTTTGCCCCAAAATAAGAGAAATTTCTGCATTTTTCCCCAAAATTAATTGGATTTTCTGCCTTTTTGCCCTAAAATAAGAAGAATTTCTGCTTCTTTGGCACAAAATAAAGGGAATTTCAGTCTTCTTCCCTTAAATAAGTTTAATTTCTGCAATTTTCCCCCAAATTAGCGGAATTTCTGCCTTTTTGACCTAAAATGAGGGGAATTTCTGGATTTTTGTCTCATGATAAGAAAAATTTCTGCAATTTTGCCCAAAAATAAGGGAAATTTCTTCCTTTTTGCCCCAAAATAAGGAGAATTTCTGCATTTTTGCCCCCAAATAAAAGGAATATCTGCATTTTTGCACCAAAATAATAGGAATTTCTGCCTTTTTGCACCAAAATGAGGAGAATTTCTGCCTTTTTGCCCCCAAATAAAAGGAATTTCTGCATTTTTGCCCCAAAATTAGTAAAATTTCTGAATTATGTCCCAAAATTAGTGAAATTTCTGAATTTTGCCCCAAAATTAGAAGCATTACTGCATTTTTGTCCCAAAATATGGGAAATTTCTGCAATTTTGTTCCAAAATAAGGGAAATTTCTGCATTTAACCCAAAATAATGGGAATTTCTGCATTTTTGCCACAAAATAAGGGAAGTTTCTGCAATTTTATCTTAAAATAAGTTAAATTTCTATCCTTTTGCCTCAAAATAAGGGAAATTCCTGCCTTTTTGCCCCAAAATGAGGAGAATTTCTGCATTTTTGCCCCCAAATTAAAGGAATTTCTGCATTTTTGCACCAAAATAATAGGAATTTCTTCTTTTTTGCCCTAAAATGAGGAGAATTTCTGCCTTTTTGCCCCCAAATAAAAGGAATTTCTGCATTTTTGCCCCAAAATTAGTGAAATTTCTGAATTATGTCCCAAAATTAGTGAAATTTCTGAATTTTGCCCCAAAATTAGAAGCATTACTGCATTTTTGTCCAAAAATATGGGAAATTTTTGCATTTTTGCCCAAAATTAAGGGAAATTTCTGCATTTTTGCCCAAAAATAAGGGAAATTTCTGCCTTTTTGCCGCAAAATGTGGAGAATTTCTGCCTTTTTGCCCCCAAATAAAAGGAATTTTTGCATTTTTGCTCCAAAATAATAGGAATTTCTGCTTTTTTGCCCCAAAATTAGCGAAATTTCTGAATTTTGTCCTAAAATTAGTGAAATTTCTGAATTTTTCCCCAAAATTAAAGCATTACTGCTTTTCTGAACCAAAATATGGGAAATTTCTGCAATTTTGTTACAAAATAAGAAAAATTTCTTCCTTTTTACCCCAAAATAATGGGAATTTCTACATTTTTGCCACAAAATAAGGGAAGTTTCTGCAATTTTATCCTAAAATATGTTAAATTTCTAAACTTTTGCCTCAAAATAAGGGAAATTTCCACCTATTTGGCCAAAAATAAGGGGAATTTCCGCATTTTTGCAACAAATTAAAGAAAATTTCTGAATTTTTGCCCAAAATTAATGGGAATTTCTGCCTTTTTGCCCTAAAATAAGGGGAATTTCTGCCTTTTTTGCCCCAAAATAAAGGAAATTTTGACTTTTTTGGCCTAAAATAAGGGCAATTTCTATCTTTGGCCTAAAATAATGAGAATTTCTGTGTTTTGCCCTAAAATAAGAAAAATTTCTGCATTTTTGCTCCAAAATAAGGGGAATTTCAGCATTTTTACCCCAAAATGAGGGGAATTTTTGCCTTTTTGCCTCAAAATTAAGGGAATTTCTGCCTTTTTGCCCCCAAATTAGGTGCATTACTGTATTTTTGCCCAAATTAAGGGAAATTTCTGCATTTTTGCCCAAAATTAAGTGGAATTTCTGATTTTTGCCCTAAAATAAAAAGAATTTCTGCCTTTAAGGCAAAAATAAGGCGAATTTCAGTCTTTTTGCCCTAAAATAAGGGTAATTTCTGCCATTTGCCCCCTAATAAGTGGAATTTCTACATTTATGACCTGAAAAAACGGGAATTTCTAACATTTTTGCCCAAAATAATGGAAATTTCTGCAATTTACCCCAAAATAAGGGAAATTTTTGCAATTTTGTCCAAAAAATGGTAATCTCAGCAATTTTGCCACACAATAAGCGGAATTTCTGCCTTTTTGCCTCAAAATTAGGGTAATTTCTTAATTTTTGCTCCAAAATTAGAAGCATTACTGAATTTTTACCCCAAAATAAGGGAAATTTCTGCAATTTGCCTCAAAATTAAGGAAATTTCTGCAATTTTGTCCCAAAAAATGATATTTCTGCATTTTTGCCCCCAAATAATAGGGATTTTTGCCTTTTTGCCCCAAAATTAGTGAAATTTCTGAATTTTGCCCCAAAATTAGAAGCATTACTGCAATTTTGTTCCAAAATAAGGGAAATTTCTGCCTTTTTACCCCAAAATAATGGGAATTTCTGCATTTTTACCACAAAATAAGGGAAGTTTCTGCAATTTTATTGTAAAATAAGTTAAATTTCTATCCTTTTGCCTCAAAATAAGGGAAATTTCTGCCTATTTGGCCCAAAATAAGGGGAATTTCTGCATTTTTGCCCAAAATTAAGGGAAATTTTGCATTTTTGTCCAAAATTTAGGGGAATTTCTGCCTTTTTGCCCTAAAATAAGGGGAATTACTGCCTTTTTGCCCCAAAATAAGGGGAATTTATTCTTTTTGGCCTAAAATAAGGGTAATTTCTATTTTTGGCCTAAAATAATGAGAATTTCTGTCTATTTGCCCTAAAATAAGGAAAATTTCTGCATTTTTGCTCCAAAATAAGGGGAATTTCTGCATTTTTGCCTCAAAATAAGCAGAATTTCTGCCTTTTTGCCCCAAAATTAGGGGAATTTCTGCCTTTTTGCCCCCAAATTATGTGCTTTACTGTGTTTTTGCCCCAAAATAAGGGAAATTTCTGCCTTTTTTGCACAAAAAAGGGGGAATTTCAGTCTATTTGCCCTAAAATAAGGGTAATTTCTGAATATTTGACACCAAGTATGCGGTATTTCTGCATTTTTGACCCGAAATAAGGGGAATTTCTGCCTTTTGCCCCAAAATTAGGAAAATTTCTTCATTTTTGCCGCAAAATTAGGGGCATTACTGTGTTTTTGCCCCAAAATAAAGAAAATTTCTGCATTTTTTCCAAAATTAATTGGAATTTTTGCATTTTTGCTCTAAAATAAGAAGAATTTCTGCTTTTTTGGCACAAAATAAAGGGAATTTCAGTCTTCTTCCCTTAAATAAGTTTAATTTCTGCAATTTGCCCCCAAATTAGCGGAATTTCTGCCTTTTTGACCTAAAATGAGGGGAATTTCTGGATTTTTGTCCCATGATAAGGGAAATTTCTGCAATTTTGCCCAAAAATAAGGGAAATTTCTGCCTTTTTGTCCCAAAATGAGGAGAATTTCTGCCTTTTTGCCCCCAAATAAAAGGAATTTCTGCATTTTTGCCCCAAAATAATAGGAATTTCTGCCTTTTTGCCCCCAAATTACTGAAATTTCTGAATTTTGTCCCAAAATTAGTGAAATTTCAGAATTTTCCCCCAAAATTAAAAGCATTCCTGCTTTTTTGCCCCAAAATATGGGAAATTTCTGCAATTTTGTTCCAAAATAAGGGAAATTTCTGCCTTTTTATTCCAAAATAATGGGAATTTTTGCATTTTTGCCACAAAATAAGGAAAGTTTCAGCAATTTTATCTTAAAATAAGTTAAATTTCTATCCTTTTGCCTCAAAATAATGGAAATTTCTGCCTATTTTCCCAAAATATGGGGAATTTCTGCATTTTTGCCCAAAATTAAGGTAAATTTCTGCATTTTTGCCCAAAATCAAGGGGAATTTTTACCTTTTTGTCCTAAAATAAATGGAATTTCTGCCTTTTTGCCCCAAAATAAGTGGAATTTAGTCTTTTTGGCCAAAATAAGGGTAATTTCTATTTTTGGCCTAAAATAATGAGAATTTCTGTCTTTTTCCCTTAAAATAAGGAAAATTTCTGCATTTTTGCTTCAAAATAAAAGGAATTTCAGCATTTTTGCCCCAAAATAAAGAGAATTTCTGCCTTTTTGCCCCAGAATTAGGGGAATTTCTGCCTTTTTACCCACAAATTAGTTGCATTACTGTGTTTTTGCCCCAAAATTATGGAAATTTCTGCATTTTTGGCCAAAATTATGTGGAATTTCTGCCTTTTTGCTTTAAAATAAGAATTTCTGCCTTTTTGGCACAAAATAAGAGGAATTTCAGGCTTTTTCCCTAAAATAAGGGTAATTTCTGGAATTTGCCCCCAAAAAAGTGTAATTTCTGCCCTTTTGCCCTGAAATAAAAGGAATTTCTGTATTTTTGCCACAAGATAAAGGAAATTTCTGCAATTTTGCTTAAAAATAAGGGAAATTTCTGCAATTTTTTCCAAACAAAAGAAATTTCAGTAATTTCCCCCACAATAAGGGGAATTTCTGTCTTTTTGCCCCAAAATTAACGGAATTTTTGATTTTTGCCCCAAAATTAGAAGCATTACAGATTTTTGCCCCAAAAAAAGGAAATTTCTGAATTTTTGCCCCAAATAAGTGGAATTTCTGCTTTTTGCCCCAAAATTAGTGTAATTTCTGCATTTTTGCTCCAAAATAAGAGGAATTTCAGCTTTTTTGCCCCAAAATTAGGGGAATTTCTGCGTTTTTCCCCAAAATTAGTGTAATTTCTGCATTTTTGCTCCAAAATAAGGGGAATTTCAGCTTTTTTGCCCCAAAATAAGGGGAATTTCTGCGTTTTGCCCCAAAATTAGTGTAATTTCTGCATTTTTGCTCCAAAATAAGGGGAATTTCAGCTTTTTTGCCCCAAATTTAGGGGAATTTCTGCGTTTCTCCCCAAAATTAGTGGAATTTCTGCATTTTTGCTCCAAAATAAGGGGAATTCCAGCTTTTTTGCCCCAAAATAAGGGGAATTTCTGCCATTTTCCCCCAAAATTAGGGGAATTTCTGCAATTTTGCCCCAAAATAAAAGAAATTTTTTCCATTTTGTCCCAAAAAAGGAAAATTTCAGCAATTTTGCCTCACAATAAGGGGAATTTCTGCCTTTTGCTTCAAAATTAGGGGAATTTCTGCATTTTTGCCCCCAAATTAGGTGCATTACTGTGTTTTTGCCCAAAATAAGAAAAATTTCTGCATTTTTGCCCAAAATTAAGGGGAATTTCTGCCTTTTTGCCCTAAAATAAGAGGAATTTCTGCCTTTTTGCCCCAAAATAAGGGGAATTTAGTCTTTTTGGCCTAAAATAAGGGTAATTTCTATTTTTGGCCTAAAATAATGAGAATTTCTGTCTTTTTGCCCTAAAATAAGGAAAATTTCTGCATTTTTGCTCCAAAATAAGGGGAATTTCAGCATTTTTGCCCCAAAATAAGTGGAATTTCTGCCTTTTTGCCCCAAAAAATTAGGGTAATTTCTGCCTTTTTGCCCCCAAATTAGGTGCATTAGTGTCTTTTTATTCAAAATAAGGGAAATTTCTGCATTTTTGCCCAAAATTAAGTGGAATTTCTCATTTTTGCCCTAAAATAAAAAGAATTTCTGCCTTTTTGGCACAAAATAAGAGGAATTTCAGGCTTTTTGCCCTAAAATAAGGGTAATTTCTGCAATTTGCCCCCTAATAAGTGGAATTTCTGCCTTTATGACCTGAAAGAAGAGGAATTTCTGTATTTTTGCCAAAGATAAAGGAAATTTCTGCAATTTTACCCCAAAATAAAGGAAGATTTTGCAATTTTGTCCAAAGAAAAAAAAATCTCAGCAATTTTCCCCCACAATAAGGGGAAGTTCTGCCTTTTCCCCCCAAAATTAGAGGAATTTCTTAATTTTTGCTCAAAAATTAGAAGCATTACTGCATTTTTACCCCAAAATAAGGGAAATTTCTGCAATTTTACCCCAAAATAAGGGAAATTTTTGCAATTTGGTCCAAAGAAAGGGAAATCTCAGCAATTTTGCCCCTCAATAAGGGGAATTTCTGCATTTTTGCCTCAAAATTAGGGGAATTTCTGAATTTTTGCTCCAAAATTAGAAGCATTACTGCATTTTTACCACAAAATATGGGAAATTTCTGCAATTTTACCCCAAAATAAGGGAAATTTTTGCAATTTTGTCCAGAAAAAGGGATATCTCAGCAATTTTGCCCCACAATAAGGGAAATTTCTGCCTTTTTGCCCCAAAATTAGGGGAATTTCTGCTTTTTTGCCTTCAAATTATGTGCATTACTGTCTTTTTGCCCAAAATAAGAAAAATTTCTGCATTTTTGCCCAAAATTAAGTGGAATTTCTGATTTATGCCCTAAAATAAAAAGAATTTCTGCCTTTAAGGCAAAAAATAAGGGGATTTTCAGTCTTTTTGCCCTAAAATAAGGGTAATTTCTGCAATTTGCCCCCTAATAAGTGGAATTTCTGCCTTTATGAACTGAAAGAACGGTAATTTCTAAAATTTTTACCAAGATAAGGGAAATTTCTGCAATTTTACCCCAAAATAAGGGAAATTTTTGCAATTTTGTCCAAAAAAAAGGGAAATCTCAGCAATTTTGCCCCACAATAAGGGGAATTTCTGCATTTTTGCCCCCAAATTAGGGGAATTTCTGAATTTTTCCTCCAAAATTAGAAGCATTATTGCATTTTTACCCCAAAATAGAGGAAATTTCTGTAATTTGCCTCAAAATAAAGGAAATTTCTGCAATTTTGTCCCAAAAAAGGGATATTTCTGCATTTTTGCCCCAAATAATAGGGATTTTTGCCTTTTTGCCCCAAAATTAGTGAAATTTCTGAATTTTGCTCAAAAATTAGAAGCATTACTGCATTTATGCCCCAAAATATGGGAAATTTCTGCAATTTTGTTCCAAAATAAGGGAAATTTCTGCCTTTTTACGCAAAAATAATGGGAATTTCTGCATTTTTGCCACAAAATAAGGGAAGATTCTGCAATTTTATCCTAAAATAAGTAAAATTTCTATTCTTTTGCCTCAAAATAAGGGAAATTTCTGCCTATTTGGCCCAAAATAAGGGGGATTTCTGCATTTTTGCTCAAAATTAAATGGAATTTCTCATTTTTGCCCTAAAATAAGAAGAATATCTGCCTTTTTGGAACAAAATAGAAGGAATTTCAGGCTTTTTGCCATAATAAAGGGTAATTTCTGCAACTTCGCCTTTAATAAGTGGAATTTCTGCCTTTATGACCTGAAAGAAGAGGAATTTCTGTATTTTTGCCAAAGATAAAGGAAATTTCTGCAATTTTACACCAAAATAAAGGAAGATTTTGCAATTTTGTCCAAAGAAAGAAAAATCTCAGCAATTTTCCCCCACAATAAGGGGAAGTTCTGCCTTTTTCCCCCAAACTTAGAGGAATTTCTTAATTTTTGCTACAAAATTAGAAGCATTACTGCATTTTTACCCCAAAATAAGGGAAATTTCTGCAATTTTACCCCAAAATAAGGGAAATTTTTGCAATTTGGTCCAAAAAATGGAAATCTCAGCAATTTTGCCCCACAATAAGGGGAATTTCTGCATTTTTGCCTCAAAATTAGGGGAATTTCTGAATTTTTGCTCCAAAATTAGAAGCATTACTGCATTTTTACCCCAAAATATGGGAAATTTCTGCAATTTTACCCCAAAATAAAGGAAATTTTTGCAATTTTGTCCAAAAAAAGGGAGATCTCAGCAATTTTGCCCCACAATAAAGGAAATTTCTGCCTTTTTGCCCCAAAATTAGGAGAATTTCTGCCTTTTCGCCTTCAAATTATGTGCATTACTGTCTTTTTGCCCAAAATAAGGGAAATTTCTGCATTTTTGCCCAAAATTAAGTGGAATTTCTGATTTAGGCCCTAAAATAAAAAGAATTTCTGCCTTCAAGGTAAAAAATAAGGGGATTTTCAGTCTTTTTGCCCTAAAATAAGGGTAATTTCTGCAATTTGCCCCCTAATAAGTGGAATTTCTGCCTTTATGAACTGAAAGAATGGTAATTTCTAAAATTTTTAGCAAGATAAGGGAAATTTCTGCAATTTTACCCCAAAATAAGGGAAATTTTTGCAATTTTGTCCAAAAAAAGAGAAATCTCAGCAATTTTGCCCCACAATAAGGGGAATTTCTGCATTTTTGCCTCAAAATTTGGGGAATTTCTGAATTTTTGCTCCAAAATTAGAAGCATTACTGCATTTTTACCCCAAAATAGAGGAAATTTCTGCAATTTGCCTCAAAAAAAGGAAATTTCTGCAATTTTGTCCCAAAAAAAGGATATTTCTGCATTTTTGCCCAAAATAATAGGGATTTTTGCCTTTTTGCCCCAAAATTAGTGAAACTTCTGAAATTTGCTCAAAAATTAGAAGCATTACTGCATTTTTGCCCCAAAATATCGGAAATTTCTGCATTTTTGTTCCAAAATAAGGGAAATTTCTGCCTTTTTACCCCAAAATAATGGGAATTTCTGCATTTTTGCCACAAAATAAGGGAAGTTTCTGCAATTTTATCCTAAAATAAGTTAAGTTTCTATCCTTTTGCCTCAAAATAAGGGAAATTTCTGCTTATTTGGCCCAAAATAAGGGGGATTTCTGCATTTTTGCCCACAATTAAAAGAAAGTTCTGCATTTTCGTCCAAATTAAGGGGAATTTCTGCCTTTTTGCCCTAAAATAAGGGGAATTTCTGCCCTTTTGCCCGAAAATAAGGGGAATTTAGTTTTTTTTGGCCTAAAATAAGGGTAATTTCTATTTTTGGCCTAAAATAATGAGAATTTCTGTCTTTTTGCCTTAAAATAAGGAAAATTTCTGCATTTTTGCTCGAAAATAAAGGGAATTTCAGCATTTTTGACCCAAAATAAGAGAAATTTCTGCCTTTTTGCCCCAAAATTTAGGGTAATGTCTGCCTTTTTGCCCCCAAAATAGGTGCATTACTGTCTTTATGTTCAAAATAAGGGAAATTTCTGCATTTTTGCCCAAAATTAAGTAGAATTTCTCATTATTGCCCTAAAATAAGAAGAATTTCTGCCTTTTTGGCACAAAATAAGAGGAATTTCAGACTTTTTGCCCTAAAATAAGGGTAATTTCTGCAATTTGCCCCCTAATAAGTGGAATTTCTGCCTTTATGACCTGAAAGAAGAGGAATTTCAGTATTTTTGCCAAAGATAAAGGAAATTTCTGCAATTTTACCCCAAAATAATGGAAGATTTTGCAATTTTGTCCAAAGAAAGAAAAATCTCAGC
This sequence comes from Micromys minutus, assembly GCF_963924665.1. Taxonomy (NCBI): domain Eukaryota; kingdom Metazoa; phylum Chordata; class Mammalia; order Rodentia; family Muridae; genus Micromys; species Micromys minutus. The sequence goes on along the minus strand of NW_027667183.1, from coordinate 1,385,548 downwards.
AATTTTCCCCCACAGTAAGGGGAAGTTCTGCCTTTTCCCCCCAAAATTAGAGGAATTTCTTAATTTTTGCTCCAAAATTAGAAGCATTACTGCATTTATACCCCAAAATAAGGGAAATTTCTGCAATTTTTCCCCAAAATAAGGGAAATTTTTGCAATTTGGTCCAAAGAAAGGAAAATCTCAGCAATTTTGCCCCTCAATAATTGGAATTTCTGCATTTTTGCCTCAAAATTAGGGGAATTTCTGAATTTTTGCTCCAAAATTAGAAGCATTACTGCATTTTTACCCCAAAATATGGGAAATTTCTGCAATTTTACCCCAAAATAAGGGAAATTTTTGCAATTTTGTCCAAAAAAAGGGAGATCTCAGCAATTTTGCCCCACAATAAGAGAAATTTCTGCCTTTTGGCCCCAAAATTAGGGGAATTTCTGCCTTTTTGCCTTCAAATTATGTGCATTACTGTCTTTTTGCCCAAAATAAGGGAAATTTCTGCATTTTTGCCCAAAATTAAGTGGAATTTCTGATTTATGCCCTAAAATAAAAAGAATTTCTGCCTTTAAGGCAAAAAATAAGGGGATTTTCAGTCTTTTTGCCCTAAAATAAGGGTTATTTCTGCAATTTGCTCCCTAATAAGTGGAATTTCTGCCTTTATGAACTGAAAGAACGGTAATTTCTAAAATTTTTACCAAGATAAGGGAAATTTCTGCAATTTTACCCCAAAATAAGGGAAATTTTTGCAATTTTGTCCAAAAAAGGGAAATCTCAGCAATTTTGCCCCACAATAAGGGGAATTTCTGCATTTTTGCCCCAAAATTAGGGGAATTTCTGAATTTTTGCTCCAAAATTAGAAGCATTACTGCATTTTTACCCCAAAATAGAGGAAATTTCTGCAATTTGCCTCAAAATAAAGGAAATTTCTGCATTTTTGCCCAAAATTAAGTAGAATTTCTCATTATTGCCCTAAAATAAGAATTTCTGCCTTTTTGGCACAAAATATGAGGAATTTCAGGCTTTTTGCCCTAAAATAAGGGTAATTTCTGCAATTTGCCCCCTAATAAGTGGAATTTCTGCGTTTATGACCTGAAAGAAGAGGAATTTCAGTATTTTTGCCCAAAATAAAGGAAATTTCTACAATTTTACCCCAAAATAAAGGAAGATTTTGCAATTTTGTCCAAAGAAAGAAAAATCTCAGCAATTTTCCCCCACAAAAAAGGGAAGTTCTGCCTTTTTGCCCCAAAATTAGGGGAATTTCTAAATTTTTGCTCCAAAATTAGAAACATTACTGCATTTTTACCCCAAAATAAGGGAAATTTATGCAATTTTACCCCAAAATAAGGGAAATTTTTGCTATTTTGTACAAAGAAAGGGAAATCTCAGCAATTTTGCCCAACAATAAGGGGATATTCTGCCTTTTTGCCTAAAAATTAGGGGAATTTCTGAATTTTTGCTCCAAAATTAGAAGCATTACTGCATTTTTACCCCAAAATATGGGAAATTTCTGCAATTTTACCCCAAAATATGGGAAATTTTTGAAATTTTGTCCAAAAAAAGGGAGATCTCAGCAATTTTGCCCCACAATAAAGGAAATTTCTGCCTTTTTGACCCAAAATTAGGGGAATTTCTGCCTTTTTGCCTTCAAATTAGGTGCATTACTGTCTTTTTGCCCAAAATAAGGGAAATTTCTGCATTTTTGCCCAAAATTAAGTAGAATTTCTGATTTTTGCCCAAAAATAAAAAGAATTTCTGCCTTTAAGGCAAAAAATAAGGGGAATTTCAGCCTTTTGGCCCTAAAATAAGGGTATTTTCTGCAAATTGCCCCCTAATAAGTGGAATTTCTGCATTTATGACCTGAAAGAAGGGGAATTTCTAATATTTTTGCCCTAGGTAAGGGAAATTTCTGCAATTTTACCCCAAAATAAGGAAAATTTTTGCAATTTTGTCCAAAAAAAGGGAAATCTCAGCAATTTTGCCCCACAATAAGGGGAATTTCTGCCTTTTTGCCCCAAAATTAGTGAAATTTTTGAATTTTGCTCAAAAATTTGAAGCATTACTGCATTTTTGCCCCAAAATATGGGAAATTTCTGCAATTTTGTTCCAAAATAAGGGAAATTTCTGCAATTTTGTTCCAAAATAAGGGAAATTTCTGCCTTTTTATGCAAAAATAATGGGAATTTCTGCATTTTTGCCACAAAATAAGGGAAGTTTCTGCAATTATATCCTAAAATAAGTAAAATTTCTATTCTTTTGCCTCAAAATAAGGGAAATTTCTGCCTATTTGGCCCAAAATAAGGGGGATTTCTTCATTTTTGCCCACAATTAAAAGAAAATTCTGCATTTTCTTCCAAAATTAAGGGGAATTTCTTCCTTTTTGCCCTAAAATAAGGGGAATTTCTGCTCTTTTGCCTTAAAATAAGGGGAATTTAGTCTTTTTGGCCTAAAATAAGGGTAATTTCTATTTTTGGCCTAAAATAATGAGAATTTCTGTCTTTTTGCCATAAAATAAAGAAAATTTCTGGATTTTTGCTCCAAAATAAGGGGAATTTCAGCATTTTTGCCCCAAAATAAGTGGAATTTCTGCCTTTTTGCCCCAAAAAATTAGGGTAATTTCTGCCTTTTTGCCCCCAAATTAGGTGCATTAGTGTCTTTTTGTTCAATATAAGGGAAATTTCTGCATTTTTGCCCAAAATTAAGTGGAATTTCTCATTTTTGCCATAAAATAAAAAGAATTTCTGCCTTTTTGGCACAAAATAAGAGGAATTTCAGGCTTTTTGCCTTAAAATAAGGGTAATTTCTGCAATTTGCCCCCTAATAAGTGGAATTTCTGCCTTTATGACCTGAAAGAATAGGAATTTCTGTATTTTTGCCCAAGATAAAGGAAATTTCTGCAATTTTACCCCAAAATAAAGGAAGATTTTGCAATTTTGTCCAAAGAAAGAAAAATCTCAGCAATTTTCCCCCACAATAAGGGGAAGTTCTGCCTTTTCCCCCCAAAATTAGAGGAATTTCTTAATTTTTGCTACAAAATTAGAAGCATTACTGCATTTTTACCCCAAAATAAGGGAAATTTCTGCAATTTTACCCCAAAATAAGAGAAATTTTTGCAATTTGGTCCAAAGAAAGGGAAATCTCAGCAATTTTGCCCCACAATAAGGGGAATTTCTGCATTTTTGCCTCAAAATTAGGGGAATTTCTGAATTTTTGCTCCAAAATTAGAAGCATTACTGCATTTTTACCCCAAAATATGGGAAATTTCTGCAATTTTACCACAAAATAAGGGAAATTTTTGCAATTTTGTCCAAAAAAAGGGAGATCTCAGCAATTTTGCCCCACAATAAGGGAAATTTCTGCTTTTTTGCCCCCAAATTAGGGGAATTTCTGCCTTTTTGCCTTCAAATTATGTGCATTACTGTCTTTTTGCCCAAAATAAGGGAAATTTCTGCATTTTTTCCCAAAATTAAGTGGAATTTCTGATTAATGCCCTAAAATAAAAAGAATTTCTGCCTTTAAGGCAAAAAATAAGGGGATTTTCAGTCTTTTTGCCCTAAAATAAGGGTAATTTCTGCAATTTGCCCCTAATAAGTTGAATTTCTGCCTTTATGACCTGAAAGAACAGTAATTTCTACAATTTTTACCAAGATAAGGGAAATTTCTGCAATTTTACCCCAAAATAAGGGAAATTTTTGCAATTTTGTCCAAAAAAAGGGAAATCTCAGCAATTTTGCCCCACAATAAGGGGAATTTCTGCATTTTTGCCCCAAAATTAGGGGAATTTCTGAATTTTTGCTCCAAAATTAGAAGCATTACTGCATTTTTACCCCAGAATAGATGAAATTTCTGCAATTTGCCTCAAAATAAAGGAAATTTCTGCAATTTTGTCCCAAAAACAGATATTTCTGCATTTTTGCCCCAAATAATAGGGATTTTTGCCTTTTTGCCCCAAAATTAGTGAAATTTCTGAATTTTACTCAAAAATTAGAAGCATTACTGCATTTTTGCCCCAAAATATCGGAAATTTCTGCATTTTTGTTTCAAAATAAGGGAAATTTCTGCCTTTTTACCCCAAAATAATGGGAATTTTTGCATTTTTGCCACAAAATAAGGGAAGTTTCTGCAATTTTATCCTAAAATAAGTTAAATTTCTATTCTTTTGCCTCAAAATAAGGGAAATTTCTGCCTATTTGGCCCAAAATAATGGGGATTTCTGTATTTTTGCCCACAATTAAAAGAAAGTTCTGCATTTTCGTCCAAAATTAAGGGGAATTTCTGCCTTTTTGCCCTAAAATAAGGGGAATTTCTGCCCTTTATCCCCAAAATTAGGGGAATTTAGTCTTTTTGGCCAAAAATAAGGGTAATTTCTATTTTTGGCCTAAAATAATGAGGATTTCTGTCTTTTTGCCTTAAAATAAGGAAAATTTCTGCATTTTTGCTCGAAAATAAGAGGAATTTCAGCATTTTTGCCCCTAAATAAGGGAATTTCTGCCTTTTTGCCCCAAAATTAGGGGAATTTCTGCCTTTTTGCCTTCAAATTAGGTGCATTACTGTCTTTTTGCCCAAAATAAGGGAAATTTCTGCATTTTTGCCCAAAATTAAGTAAAATTTCTGATTTTTGCCCTAAAATAAAAAGAATTTCTGCCTTTAGGGCAAAAAATAAGGGAAATTTCAGCTTTTTGGCCCTAAAATAAGGGTATTTTCTGCAAATTGCCCCCTAATAAGTGGAATTTCTGCCTTTATGACCTGAAAGAAGGGGAATTTCTAATATTTTTTCCCTAGATAAAGGAAATTTCTGCAATTTTACCCCAAAATAAGGGAAATTTTTGCAATTTTGTCCAAAAAAAGGGAAATCTCAGCAATTTTTCCCCACAATAAGGGGAATTTCTGCTTTTTTGCCCCAAAATTAGGGGAATTTCTGAATTTTTCCTCCATAATTAGAAGCATTACTGCATTTTTACCCCAAAATAAGGGAAATTTCTGCAATTTGCCTCAAAATAAAGGAAATTTCTGCAATTTTGTCCCAAAAAAGAAATATATCTGCATTTTTGCCCCAAAATAATAGGGATTTTTGCCTTTTTGCCTCAAAATTAGTGAAATTTCTGAATTTTGCCCCAAAATTAGCAGTATTACTGCATTTTTGCCCCAAAATATGGGAAATTTCTGCAATTTTGTTCAAAATAAGGGAAATTTCTGCCTTTGTACCCCAAAATAATGAGAATTTCTGCATTTTTGCCACAAAATAAGGGAAGTTTCTGCAATTTTTTCTTAAAGTAAGTTAAATTTCTATCCTTTTGCAACAAAATAAGGGAAATTTCTGCCTATTTGGCCCAAAATAAGGGGAATTTCTGCATTTTTGCCCAAAATTAAGGGAAATTTCTGCATTTTTGCCCAAAATTAAGGGGAATTTTTGCCTTTTTGCTCTAAAATAAGAAGAATTTCTGCCTTTTTGGCACAAAATAAGAGGAAATTCAGGCTTTTTTCCTAAAATAGGGTAAGTTCTGGAATTTGCCACCAAAAAAGCGTAATTTCTGCCCTTTTGCCATGAAATAAAAGAATTTCTGCATTTTTGCCACAAGATAAAGGAAATTTCTGCAATTTTGCTTAAAAATAAGGGAAATTTCTGCAATTTTGTCCCAAAAAAAGGAAATTTCATTAATTTCCCCCACAATAAGGGGAATTTCTGTCTTTTTGCCCCAAAATTAACGGAATTTCTGATTTTTACCCTAAAATTAGAGGCATTACAGAATTTTTGCCACAAAATAAGGGAAATTTCAGCAATTTGCCTCAAAAAAAAAAGAATTTTCTGCCTTTTTGACCCAAAAAAGGAAATTTCTATATTTTTGCCCCCAAATAAATGGAATTTCTGCCTTTTTGCTCCAAAATTAGTGGAATTTCTAAATTTTGCCACAAAATTAGAAGCATTAGTGCATTTTTGCCCAAAAATATGGGAAATTTCTGCAATTTTGTTCCAAAATAAAGGGAATTTCTGCCTTTCTACCCCAAAATAATGGGAATTTCTTCATTTTTGCCACAAAATAAGGTAAATTTCTGCAATATTATCCTAAAATAAGTTAAAGTTCTATACTTTTGCCCCAAAGTAAGGGAAATTCCTGCCTTTTTGGCCCCAAATAAAGGGAATTTCTGCATTTTTGCCCCAAATTAAGAAAAATTTCTGCATTTTTGCACAAATATAAGGTTAATTTCTGTATTTTTGGCCTAAAATAAGAGCAATTTCTGCATTTTTGCCCCAAAATAAGGGGAATTTCTGTATTTTTGCCCTGTATTAAGAAAAATTTTTGCATTTTTGCTCCAAAATAATAGGAATTTATGCAATTTTTCCGAAAAATTAGGGAAATTTCTGTAATTATGCCCCAAATAAGGGAAATTTCTGCAATTTTGCCCTAAAATTAGGGGAATTTCTGCCTTTTTGCCCCATAATAAGGGAAATTTATGCAATTTTGCACCAAAATAAGGGAATTTTCTTCATTTTTGCTCCAAAATAAAGGGAATTTCTGCCTTTTTGCCCCAAAATGAGGAGAATTTCTGCCGTTTTGCCCCCAAATAAAAGGAATTTCTGCATTTTTGCCACAAAATAATAGGAATTTCTGCCTTTTGCAACAAAATTAGTGAAATTTTTTAATTTTGTCCCAAAATTAGTGAAATTTCTGAATTTTGCTCCAAAATTAGAAGCATTACTGCTTTTTTGCCCAAAAATATGGGAAATTTCAGCAATTTTGTTACAAAATAAGGGAAATTTCTTCCTTTTTACAACAAAATAATGGGAATTTCTGCATTTTTTCAACAAAATAAGGGAAGTTTCTGCAATTTTATCCTAAAATAAGTTAAATTTCTAAACTTTTGCCACAAAATAAGGGAAATTTCTGCCTATTTGGCTAAAAATAAAGGGAATTTCTGCAATTTTGCCACAAAGTAAGTGGAAATTCTGATTTTTGCCCTAAAATAAAAAGAATTTCTGCCTTTAAGGCAAAAAATAAGGGGATTTTCAGTCTTTTTGCCCTAAAATAAGAGTAATTTCTGCAATTTGCCCCCTAATAAGTGGAATTTTTGCCTTTATGACCTGAAAGAACGGTAATTTCTAAAATTTTTACCAAGATAAGGGAAATTTCTGCAATTTTACCACAAAATAAGGGAAATTTTTGCAATTTTGTCCAAAAAAAGGGAAATCTCAGCAATTTTGCCCCACAATAAGAGGAATTTCTGCATTTTTGCCCCAAAATTAGGGGAATTTCTGAATTTTTGCTCCAAAATTGAAAGCATTACTGCATTTTTACCCCAAAATAGAGGAAATTTCTGCAATTTGCCTCAAAATATAGGAAATTTCTGCAATTTAGTCCCAAAAAAGAGATATTTCTGAATTTTTGCCCCAAATAATAGGGATTTTTGCCTTTTTGCCCCAAAATTAGTGAAATTTCTGAATTTTGTTCCAAAATTAGAAGCATTACTGTATTTTTGCCCCAAAATATGGGAAATTTCTGCAATTTTGTTCCAAAATAAAGGAAATTTCTGCATTTTTACCCCAAAATAATGGGAATTTCTGCATTTTTGCCACAAAATAATGGAAGTTTCTGCAATTTTATCCTAAAATAAATTAAATCTCTATCCTTTTGCCTCAAAATAAGGGAAATTTCTGCCTATTTGGCCCAAAATAAGGGGGATTTCTGCATTTTTGCCCACAATTAAAAGAAAGTTCTGCATTTTCGTCCAAAATTAAGGGGAATTTCTGCCTTTTTGCCCTAAAATAAGGGGAATTTCTGCCCTTTTGCCCCAAAATAAGGGGAATTTAGGCTTTTTGGCCTAAAATAAGGGTAATTTCTATTTTTGGCCTAAAATAATGAGAATTTCTGTCTTTTTGCCCTAAAATAAAGAAAATTTCTGCATTTTTGCTCCAAAATAAGGGGAATTTCAGCATTTTTGCCCCAAAAATAATGGGAATTTCTGCCTTTATGACCTGAAAGAAGAGGAATTTCTGTATTTTTCCCAAGATAAAGGAAATTTCTGCAATTTTACCTCAAAATATAGGAAGATTTTGCAATTTTGTCCAAAGTAAGAAAAATCTCAGCAATTTTCTCCCACAATAAGGGGAAGTTCTGCCTTTTTGCCCCTAAATTAAGGGAATTTCTTAATTTTTGCTCCAAAATTAGAAGCATTACTGCATTTTTACCCCAAAATAAAGGAAATTTCTGCAATTTTACCCCAAAATGAGGGAAATTTTTGCAATTTTGTCCAAAGAAAGGGAAATCTCAGCAATTTTGCCCCACAATAAAAGAAATTTCTTCCTTTTTGCCTCAAAATTAGGGGAATTTCTGAATTTTTGCTCCAAAATTGGAAGCATTACTGCATTTTTACCCCAAAATATGGGAAATTTCTGCAATTTTACCACAAAATAAGGGAAATTTTTGCAATTTTGTCCAAAAAAAGAGAGATCTCAGCAATTTTGCCCCACAATAAGGGAAATTTTTGCCTTTTTGCCCCAAAATTAGGGGAATTTCTGCCTTTTTGCCTTCAAATTATGTGCATTACTGTCTTTTTGCACAAAATAAAGAAAATTTCTGCATTTTTGCCCAAAATTAAGTGGAATTTCTGATTTATGCCCTAAAATAAAAAGAATTTCTGCCTTCAAAGCCAAAAATAAGGGGATTTTCAGTCTTTCTGCCCTAAAATAAGGGTAATTTCTGCAATTTGCCCTCTAATAAGTGGAATTTCTGCCTTTATGACCTGAAAGAATGGTAATTTCTAAAATTTTTACCAAGATAAGGGAAATTTCTGCAATTTTACCCCAAAATGAGGGAAATTTTTGCAATTTTGTCCAAAAAAAGGGAAATCTCAGCAATTTTGCCCCACAATAAGGGGAATTTCTGCATTTTTGCCCCAAAATTAGGGGAATTTCTGAATTTTTGCTCCAAAATTGGAAGCATTACTGCATTTTTACCCCAAAATATGGGAAATTTCTGCAATTTTACCACAAAATAAGGGGAATTTTTGCAATTTTGTCCAAAAAAAGAGAGATCTCAGCAATTTTGCCCCACAATAAGGGAAATTTCTGCCTTTTTGCCCCAAAATTAGGGGAATTTCTGCCTTTTTGCCTTCAAATTATGTGCATTACTGTCTTTTTGCCCAAAATAAAGAAAATTTCTGCATTTTTGCCCAAAATTAAGTGGAATTTCTGATTTATGCCCTAAAATAAAAAGAATTTCTGCCTTTAAAGCCAAAAATAAAGGGATTTTCAGTCTTTTTGCCCTAAAATAAGGGTAATTTCTGCAATTTGCCCACTAATAAGTGGAATTTCTGCCTTTATGACCTGAAAGAACGGTAATTTCTAAAATTTTTACCAAGATAAGGGAAATTTCTGCAATTTTACCCCAAAATAAGGGAAATTTTTGCAATTTTGTCCAAAAAAAGGGAAATCTCAGCAATTTTGCCCCACAATAAGGGGAATTTCTGCCTTTTTGCCCCAAATAGGGGAATTTCTGAATTTTTGCTCCAAAATTAGAAGCATTACTGCATTTTTACCCCAAAATAAGGAAAATTTCGGCAATTTGCCCCAAATAAAGGAAATTTCTGCAATTTTGTCCCAAAAAAGGGATATTTCTGAATTTTTGCCCCAAAATAATAGGGATTTTTGCCTTTTTGCCTCAAAATTAGTGAAATTTCTGAATTTTGCCCCAAAATTAGCAGCATTACTGCATTTTTGCCCCAAAATATGGGAAATTTCTGCAATTTTGTTCCTAAATAAGGGAAATTTCTGCCTTTTTACCCCAAAATAATGGGAATTTCTGCATTTTTGCCACAAAATAAGGGAAGTTTCTGCAATTTTATCCTAAAATAAGTTAAATTTCTATCCTTTTGCCTCAAAATAAGGGAAATTTCTGCCTATTTGGCCTAAAATAAGGGGGATTTCTGCATTTTTGCCCACAATTAAAAGAATGTTCTGCATTTTCGTCCAAAATTAAGGGGAATTTCTGCCTTTTTGCCCTAAAATAAGGGGAATTTCTGCCCTTTTGCCCCAAAATAGGGTGAATTTAGTCTTTTTGGCCTAAAATAAGGGTAATTTCTATTTTTGTCCTAAAATAATGTGAATTTCTGTCTTTTTGCCTTAAAATAAGGAAGATTTCTGCATTTTTGCACGAAAATAAGGGGAATTTCAGCATTTTTGACCCAAAATAAGAGGAATTTCTGCCATTTTGCCCCAAAAATTAGGGTAATTTCTGCCTTTTTGCCCCCAAATTAGGTGCATTACTGTCTTTTTGTTCAAAATAAGGGAAATTTCTGCATTTTTGCCCAAAATTAAGTGGAATTTCTCATTTTTGCCCTAAAATAAGAAGAATTTCTGCCTTTTGGCACAAAATAAGAGGAATTTCAGGCTTTTCGCCCTAAAATAAGGGTAATTTCTGCAATTTGCCCCCTAATAAGTAGAATTTCAGCCTTTATGACCTGAAAAAAGAGGAATTTCTGTATTTTTGCCCAAGATAAAGGAAATTTCTAAAATTTTACCCCAAAATAAAGGAAGATTTTGCAATTTTGTCCAAAGAAAAAAAAATCTCAGCAATTTTCCCCCACAATAAGGGGAAGTTCTGCCTTTTTGCCCCAAACTTAGGGGAATTTCTAAATTTTTGCTCCAAAATTAGAAGCATTACTGCATTTTTACCCCAAAATAAGGGAAATTTCTGCAATTTTACCCCAAAATAAGGGAAATTTTTGCAATTTTGTCCAAAGAAAGGGAAATCTCAGCAATTTTGCCCCACAATAAGGGGAATTTCTGCCTTTTTGCCTCAAAATTAGGGGAATTTCTGAATTTTTGCTCCAAAATTAGAAGCATTACTGCATTTTTACCCCAAAATATGGGAAATTTCTGCAATTTTACCCCAAAATAAGGGAAATTTTTGCAATTTTGTCCAAAAAAGGAGATCTCAGCAATTTTGCCCCACAATAAAGGAAATTTCTGTCTTTTTGCCCCAAAATTAGGGGAATTTCTGCCTTTTTGCCTTCAAATTAGGTGCATTACTGTCTTTTTGCCCAAAATAAGGGAAATTTCTGCATTTTTGCCCAAAATTAAGTGGAATTTCTGATTTATGCCCTAAAATAAAAAGAATTTCTGCCTTTAAGGCAAAAAATAAGGGGAATTTCAGAATTTTGCCCTAAAATAGGGGTATTTTCTGCAAATTGCCCCCTAATAAGTGGAATTTCTGCCTTTATGACCTGAAAGAAGGGGAATTTCTAACATATTTGCCCAAGATAAGGGAAATTTCTGCAATTTTACATCAAAATAAGGGAAATTTTTGCAATTTTGTCCAAAAAAGGGAAATCTCAGCAATTTTTCCCCACAATAAGGGGAATTTCTGCTTTTTCCCCAAAATTAGGGAAATTTCTGAATTTTTCCTCCATAATTAGAATTATTACTGCATTTTTACCCTAAAATAAGGAAAATTTCGGCAATTTGCCTCAAAATAAAGGAAATTTCTGTAATTTTGTCCCAAAAAAGGGATATTTCTGAATTTTTGTCCCAAAATAATAGGGATTTTTGCCTTTTGCCTCAAAATTAGTGAAATTTCTGAATTTTGCCCCAAAATTAGCAGCATTACTGCATTTTTGCCCCAAAATATGGGAAATTTCTGCAATTTTGTTCCTAAATAAGGAAAATTTCTGCCTTTTTACCCCAAAATAATGGGAATTTCTGCATTTTTGCCACAAAATAAGGGAAGTTTCTGCAATATTATCTTAAAATAATTTAAATTTCTATCCTTTTGCCACAAAATAAGGGATATTTCTGCCTATTTGGCCCAAAATAAGAAGAATTTCTGCATTTTTGCCCAAAATTAAGGGAAATTTCTGCATTTTTGCCTAAAATTAAGAGGAATTTCTGCCTTTTTGCCCTAAAATAAGAGGAATTTCTGCCTTTTGCCCCAAAACAAGGGGAATTTAGTCTTTTTGGCCTAAAATAAGGGTAATTTCTATTTTTGGCCTAAAATAATGAGGATTTCTGTCTTTTTGCCCTAACATAAGGAAAATTTCTGCATTTTTGCTTCAAAATAAGGGGAATTTCAGCATTTTTGCCCCAAAATAAGGGGAATTTCTGCCTTTTTGCCCCCAAATTAGGGAAATTTCTGCCTTTTTGCCCCCAAATTATGTGCATTACTGTGTTTTTGCCCCAAAATAATGGAAATTTCTGCATTTTTGGCCAAAATTATGTGGAATTTCTGCCTTTTTGCTCTAAAATAAGAAGAATTTCTTATTTTTTGGCACAAAATAATAGGAAATTCAGGCTTTTTTCCTAAAATAAGGGTAAGTTCTGGAATTTGCCACCATAAAAGCGTAATTTCTGCCCTTTTGCCATGAAATAAAAGGAATTTCTGCATTTTTGCCACAAGATAAAGGAAATTTCTGCAATTTTGCTTAAAAATACGGGAAATTTCTGCAATTTTGTCCCAAAAAAAGGAAATTTCATTAATTTCCCCCACAATAAGGGGAATTTCTGTCTTTTTGCCCCAAAATTAACGGAATTTCTGATTTTTACCCCTAAATTAGAAGCATTACAGAATTTTTGCCACAAAATAAGGGAAATTTCAGCAATTTGCCTCAAAAAAGAAGAATTTTCTGCCGTTTTGACCCAAAAAAAAAGAAATTTCTGAATTTTTGCCCCCAAATAAGTGGAATTTCTGCCTTTTTGCCCTAAAATTAGTGGAATTTCTAAATTTTGCCCCAAAATTAGTAGCATTAGTGCATTTTTGCCCAAAAATATGGGAAATTTCTGCAATTTATTTCCAAAATAAAGGGAATTTCTGCCTTTCTACCCCAAAATAATGGGAATTTCTTCATTTTTGCCACAAAATAAGGTAAATTTCTGCAATATTATCCTAAAATAAGTTAAAGTTCTATACTTTTGCCCCAAAATAAGGGAAATTCCTGCCTTTTTGGCCCCAAATAAGGGGAATTTCTGCATTTTTGCCCCAAATTAAGGGAAATTTCTGCATTTTTGCTCAAATATAAGGGTAATTTCTGTATTTTTGGCCTAAAATAAGAGCAATTTCTGCATTTTTGCCCCAAAATAAGGGGAATTTCTGTATGTTTGCCCTGTATTAAGGAAAATTTTTGCATTTTTGCTCCAAAATAAGGAGTATTTCTGCAAATTTTTCCAAAATTAGGGGAATTTCTGTAATTATGCCCCAAATAAGGGAAATTTTTGTAATTTTGTCCTAAAATTAGGGGAATTTCTGCAATTTGCCCCAAAATAAGGGAAATTTATGCAATTTTGCACCAAAATAAGGGAATTTTCTTCATTTTTGCTCCAAAATAAAGGGAATTTCTGCCTTTTTGCCCCAAAATGTGGAGAATTTCTGCCTTTTTGCCCCCAAATAAAAGGAATTTCTTCATTATTGCCACAAAATAATAGGAATTTCTGCCTTTTGCCACAAAATTAGTGAAATTTCTGAATTTTGTCCCAAAATTTGTGAAATTTCTGAATTTTGCTCCAAAATTAGAAGCATTACTGCTTTTTTGCCCCAAAATATGGGAAATTTCAGCAATTTTGTTACAAAATAAGGGAAATTTCTTCCTTTTTACAACAAAATAATGGGAATTTCTGCATTTTTGACACAAAATAAGGAAAGTTTCTGCAATTTTATTCTAAAATAAGTTAAATTTCTAAACTTTTGCCACAAAATAAGGGAAATTTCTGCCTATTTGACTAAAAATAAAGGGAATTTCTGCATTTTTGCCACAAATTAAGTGGAATTTCTGATTTTTGCCGTAAAATAAAAAGAATTTCTGCCTTTAAGGCAAAAAATAAGGGGATTTTCAGTCTTTTTGCCCTAAAATAAGGGTAATTTCTGCAATTTGCCCCCTAATAAGTGGAATTTCTGCCTTTATGACCTGAAAGAACGGTAATTTCTAAAATTTTTACCAAGATAAGGGAAATTTCTGCAATTTTACCCCAAAAAAGGAAAATTTTTGCAATTTTGTCCAAAAAAAGGGAAATCTCAGCAATTTTGCCCCACAATAAGGGGAATTTCTGCATTTTTGCCCCAAAATTAGGGGAATTTCTGAATTTTTGCTCCAAAATTAAAAGCATTACTGCATTTTTACCCCAAAATAGAGGAAATTTCTACAATTTGCCTAAAAATAAAGAAATTTCTGCAATTTTGTCCCAAAAAACGGATATTTCTGCATTTTTGCCCCAAATAATAGGGATTTTTGCCTTTTTGCCCCAAAATTAGTGAAATTTCTGAATTTTACTCAAAAATTAGAAGCATTACTGTTTTTTTGCCCCAAAATATGGGAAATTTCTGCAATTTTGTTCCAAAATAAATGAAATTTCTGCCTTTTTACCCCAAAATAATGGGAATTTCTGCATTTTTGCCACAAAATAAGGGAAGTTTCTGCAATTTTATCCTAAAATAAGTTAAATTTCTATCATTTTGCCTCAAAATAAGGGAAGTTTCTGCCTATTTTTCCAGAAATAAGGGGGATTTCTGCATTTTTGCCCACAATTAAAAGAACGTTCTGCATTTTTGCCCAAAATTAAGGGGAATTTCTGCCTTTTTGCCCTAATATAAGGGGAATTTCTCCCTTTTGCCCCAAAATAAGGGGAATTTAGTCTTTTTGGCCTAAAATAAGGGTAATTTCTATTTTTGGCCTAAAATAATGAGAATTTCTGTCTTTTTGCCTTAAAATAAGGAAAATTTCTGCATTTTTGCTCGAAAATAAGGGGAATTTCAGCATTTTTGACCCAAAATAAGAGGAATTTCTGCCTTTCCGCCCCAAAAATTACGGTAATTTGTGCCTTTTTGCCCCCAAATTAGGTGCATTTCTGTCTTTTTGTTAAAAGTAAGGGAAATTTCTGCATTTTTGCCCAAAATTAAGTGGAATTTCTCATTTTTGCCCTAAAATAAGAAGAATTTCTGCCTTTTTGGAACAAAATAAGAGGAATTTCAGGCTTTTTGCCCTAAAATAAGGGTAATTTTTGCAATTTTCCACCTAATAAGTGGAATTTCTGCCTTTATGACCTGAAAGAAGAGGAATTTCTGTATTTTTGCCCAAGATAAATAAATTTCTACAATTTTACCCCAAAATAAAGGAAGATTTTGCAATTTTGTCCAATGTAAGAAAAATCTCAGCAATTTTCCCCCACAATAAGGGGAAGTTCTGCCATTTTGCCCCAAAATTAGGGGAATTTCTAAATTTTTGCTCCAAAATTAGAAGCATTACTGCATTTTTACCCCAAAATAAGGGAAATTTCTGCAATTTTACCCCAAAATAAGGGAAATTTTTTCAATTTTGTCCAAAGAAAAGGAAATCTCAGCAATTTTGCCCCACAATAAGGGGAATTTCTGCCTTTTTGCCTCAAAATTAGGGGAATTTCTGAATTTTTGCTCCAAAATTAGAAGCATTACTGCATTTTTACCCCAAAATATGGGAAATTTCTGCAATTTTACCCCAAAATAAGGGAAATTTTTGCAATTTTGTCCAAAAAAAGGGAGATCTCAGCAATTTTGCCCCACAATAAAGGAAATTTCTGCCTTTTTGCCCCAAAATTAGGGGAATTTCTGCCTTTTTGCCTTCAAATTAGGTGCATTACTGTCTTTTTGCCCAAAATAAGAAAAATTTCTGCATTTTTGCCCAAAATTAAGTGGAATTTCTGATTTTTGCCCTAAAATAAAAAGAATTTCTGCATTTAAGGCAAAAAATAAAGGGGAATTTCAGCCTTTTGGCCCTAAAATAAGGGTATTTTCTGCAAATTGCCCCCTAATAAGTGGAATTTCTGCCTTTATGACCTGAAATTAGGGGAATTTCTAACATTTTTGCCCAAGATAAGGGAAATTTCTGCAATTTTACCCCAAAATAAGAGAAATTTTTGCAATTTTGTCTAAATAAGGGAAATCTCAGCAATTTTGCCCCACAATAAGGGGAATTTCTGCCTTTTTGCCCCAAAATTAGGAGAATTTCTGAATTTTTCCTCCATAATTAGAAGCATTACTGCATTTTTACCCCAAAATAAAGGAAATTTCTGCAATTTGCCTCAAAATAAAGGATATTTCTGCAATTTTGTCCCAAAAAAGGGATATTTCTGAATTTTTGCCCCAAAATAATAGGGATTTTTGCCTTTTTGCCTCAAAATTAGTGAAATTTCTGAAGTTTGCCCCAAAATTAGCAGCATTACTGCATTTTTGCCCCAAAATATGGGAAATTTCTGCAATTTTGTTTCAAAATAAGGGAAATTTCTGCCTTTTTACCCCAAAATAATGAGAATTTCTGCATTTTTGCCACAAAATAAGGGAAGTTTCTGCAATTTTATCTTAAAATAAGTTAAATTTCTATCCTTTTGCCACAAAATAAGGGAAATTTCTGCCTATTTGGCCCAAAATAAATGGAATTTCTGCTTTTTTCCCCAAAATTAAGGGAAATTTCTGCATTTTTGCCCAAAATTAAGGATAATTTCTGCCTTTTTGCCCTAAAATAAGTAGAATTTCTGCCTTTTTGCCCCAAAATCAGGGGAATTTAGTCTTTTTGGCCTAAAATAAGGGTAATTTCTATTTTTGGCCTAAAATAATGAGAATTTCTGTCTTTTTGCCCTAACATAAGGAAAATTTCTGCATTTTTGCTTCAAAATAAGGGGAATTTCAGCATTTTTGCCCCAAAATAAGGGGAATTTCTGCCTTTTTGCCCCCAAACTAGGGGAATTTCTGCCTTTTTGCCCCCAAATTAGGTGCATTACTGTGTTTTTTCCCCAAAATAATGGAAATTTCTGCATTTTTGGCCAAAATTATGTGGAATTTCTGCCTTTTTGCTCTAAAATAAGAAGAATTTCTGCCTTTTTGTCACAAAATAAGAGGAATTTCAGGCTTTTTGCCTAAAATATGGTTACGTTCTGGAATTTGCAACCAATAAAGCGTAATTTCTGCACTTTTGCCCTGAAATAAAAGGAATTTCTGTATTTTTGCCATAAGATAAAGGAAATTTCTGCAATTTTTTTAAAAATAAGGGAAATTTCTGCAATTTTTTCCCAAAAAACGGAAATTTCATTAATTTCCACCACAATAAGGGGAATTTCTGTCTTTTTGCCCCAAAATTAATGGAATTTCTTATTTTTACCCCAAAATTAGAAGCATTACAGAATTTTTGCCACAAAATAAGGGAAATTTCAGCAATTTGCCTCAAAAAAGAAGAATTTTCTGCCTTTTTGACCCAAAAAAAGGGAAATTTCTGAATTTTTTCCCCCAAGTAAGGTATATTTCTGCAATATTATCCTAAAATAATTTAAAGTTCTATACTTTTGCCCCAACAAAAGGGAAATTCTTGCCTTTTTGGCCCCAAATAAGGGGAATTTCTGCATTTTTGCCCCAAATTAAGGGAAATTTCTGCATTTTTGCTCAAATATATGGGTAATTTCTGTATTTTTGGCCTAAAATAAGGGGAATTTCTGTATTTTTGCCCTGTATTAAGGAAAATTTTGGCATTTTTGCTCCAAAGTAAGGGAAATTTCTGCAATTTTACCCCCAAATAAGGGAAATATTTGCAATTTTGTCCAAAGAAAGGGAAATCTCAGCAATTTTGCCCCACAATAAGGAGAATTTCTGCCTTTTTGCCCCAAAATTAGGAGATTTTCTGAATTTTTGCTCCAAAATTAGAAGCATTACTGCATTTTTGCCCCAAAATATGGGAAATTTCTGCAATTTTGTTCCAAAATAAGGGAAATTTCTGCCTTTTAACCCCAAAATAATGGGAATTTCTGCATTTTTGCCACAAAATAAGGGAAGTTTCTGCAATTTTATCCTAAAATGAGTTAAATTTCTATACTTTTGCCTCAAAATAAGGGAAATTTCTGTCTATTTGTCCCAAAATAAGGGGAATTTCTGCATTTTTGCCCAAAATTAAAGGAAATTTCTGCATTTTTGCACAAAATTAAGGGGAATTTCTGCCTTTTTGCCCTAAAATAGGAAGAATTTCTGCCTTTTTGCCCCAAAATAAAGGGAATTCAGTCTTTTTGGCCTAAAATAAGGGTAATTTTTATTTTTGGCCTAAAATAATGAGAATTTCTGTCTTTTTGCCCAAAAATAAGGAAAATTTCTGCATTTTTGCTCCAAAATTAGGGTAATTTCTGCAATTTTGCCCCCAAATTAGATGCATTACTGTGTTTTTGCACCATAATAATGGAAATTTCTGGATTTTTGGCCAAAATTATGTGGAATTTCTGCCTCTTTGCTCTAAAATTAGAAGAATTTCTGCCTTTTTGGCACAAAATAAGAGGAATTTCAGGCTTTTTCCCTAAAATAAGGGTAATTTCTGGAATTTGCCCCCCAAAAGCGTAATTTCTGCCCTTTTGTCCTGAAATAAAAGGAATTTCTGTATTTTTGCCACAAGATAATGGAAATTTCTGCAATTTTGCTTAAAAATAAAAAAAAATTTCTGCAATTTTGTCCCAAAAAAAAGAAATTTCATTAATTTTGCCCCATAATAAAAATAATTTCTGTCTTTTTGCCCCAAAATTAACAGAATTTCTGATTTTTGCCCCAAAATTAGAAGCATTACAAAATTTCTGCCACAAAATAAGGGAAATTTCTGCAATTTGCTCAAAAAAATTTTTTTTGCCTTATTGACCCAAAAAAGGGAAATTTCTGAATTTTTGCCCCAAAATTAGGGGAATTTCTGCCTTTTTGCCCCAAAATTAGTGGAATTTCTGCATTTTTGCTCCAAAATAAGGGGAATTTCTGCATTTTTGCCCTTAAATAAGGGGAATTTCTGCAATTTTCCCTCAAAATTAGGGGAATTTCTGCAATTTTTGCCCAAAATAAGAAAAATTTCTGCATTTTTGCCCAAAATTAAGTGGAATTTCTGATTTTTGCCCTAAAATAAAAAGAATTTCTGAGTTTAAGGCAAAAAATAAGGGGAATTTCAGTCTTTTTGCCCCAAAATAATGGAAATTTCTGCATTTTTGGCCAAAATTATGAGGAATTTCTGCCTTTTTGCTCTAAAATTAGTGAAATTTATGAATTGTGTCCCAAAATTTGTGAAATTTCTGAATTTTGCTCCAAAATTCGAAGCATTACTGCTTTTTTGCCCCAAATTATGGGAAATTTCTGCAATTTTGTTCCAAAATAAGGGAAATTTCTTCCTTTTTACCACAAAAGAATGGGAATTTCTGCATTTTTGCCACAAAATAAGGGAAGTTTCTTCAATTTTATCCTAAAATAAGTTAAATTTCTTTCCTTTTGCCTCAAAATAAGGGAAATTTCTGCCTATTTGGCCCAAAATAAGGGGAATTTCTGCATTTTTGCCCACAATTAAAAGAAATTTCTGCATTTTTGCCCAAAATTAAGGGGATTTTCTGGTTTTTGCCCTAAAATAAGGGGAATTTAGTCTTTTTGGCCTAAAATAAGGGTAATATCTATTTTTGGCCTAAAATAATGAGAATTTCTGTCTTTTTGCCCTAAAATAAAGAAAATTTCTGCTTTTTTGCTGCAAAATAAGGGGAATTTCAGCATTTTTTCCCCAAAATAAGGGGAATTTCTGCCTTTTTGCCCCAAAAATTAGGGTAATTTCTGCCTTTTGGTCCCCAAATTCGGTGCATTACTGTCTTTTTGTTCAAAATAAGGGAAATTTCTGCATTTTTGCCAAAAATTAAGTGGAATTTCACATTTTTGCCCTAAAATAAGAAGAATTTCTGCCTTTTTGGTACAAAATAAGAGGAATTTCAGGCTTTTTGCCCTAAAAAAAGGGTAATTTCTACAATTTGCCCCCTAATAAGTGGAATTTCTGCCTTTGTGACCTGAAAGAATAGGAATTTCTGTATTTTTGCACAAGATAAAGAAAATTTCTGCAATTTTACCCCAAAATAAAAGAAATATTTGCAATTTTGTCCAAAGAAAGAGAAATCTCAGCAATTTTGCCCCACAATAACGAGAATTTCTTCCTTTTTGCCCCAAAATTAGGGGATTTTCTGATTATTTGCTCCAAAATTAGAAGCATTACTTCATTTTTGCCCCAAAATGAGGAGAATTTCTGCCTTTTTGCCCCCAAATAAAAGGAATTTCTCCATTTTTGCCAAAAAACAATAGGAATTTCTGCCTCTTTGCCTTAAAATTAGTGAAATTTCTGTATTTTGTCCCAAAATTAGTGAAATTTCTGAATTTTGCTCCAAAATTAGAAGCATTACTGCTTTTTTGCCCCAAAATATGGGAAATTTTTGCAATTTTGTTACAAAATAAGGGAAATTTCTTCCTTTTTACCACAAAATAATGGGAATTTCTGCATTTTTGCCCCAAAATAAGGGAAGTTTCGGCAATTTTATCGTAAAATAAGTTAAATTTCTAAACTTTTGCCTCAAAATAAGAGAAATTTCTGCCTATTTGGCCAAAAATAAGGGGAATTTCAGCATTTTTGCCACAAATTAAGGAAAATTTCTGCATTTTTGCCCAAAATTAAGTGGAATTTCTGATTTTTGCCCTAAAATAAAAAGAATATCTGCTATTAAGGCAAAAAATAAGGGGAATTTTAGTCTCTTTGCCCTAAAATAAAGGTAATTTCTGCAACTTGCCCCCTAAGAAGTGGAATTTCTGCCTTTATGACCTGAAAAAACGGGAATTTCTAACATTTTTGCCCATGAAAAAGGAAATTTCTGCAATTTTACCCCAAAATAAGGGAAATTTTTTCAATTTTGTCCAAAGAAAAGGAAATCTCAGCAATTTTGCCCCACAATAATGGGTATTTCTGCCTTTTGCCCCAAAATTAGGGGAATTCTGAATTTCTGCTCCAAAATTAGAAGCATTACTGCATTTTTACCCCAAAATAAAAGAAATTTCTGCAATTTGCCTCAAAATAAAGGAAATTACTGCAATTTTGTCCTAAAAAAGGTATATTTCTGAATTTTTGCCCCAAAATAATAGGGATTTTTGCCTTTTTGCCCCAAAATAAGTGAAATTTCGGAATTTTGCCCCAAAATTAGAAGCATTACTGCATTTTTGCCCCAAAATATGGGAAATTTCTGCAATTTTGTTCCAAAATAAGGGAAATTTCTGCGTTTTTACCCCAAAATAATGGGAATTTCTTCATTTTTGCAACAAAATAAGGTAAATTTCTGCAATATTATCGTAAAATAAGTTAAAGTTCTATACTTTTGCCCCAAAATAAGGGAAATTCCTGCATTTTTGGCCCCAAATAAGGGGAATTTCTGCATTTTTGACCCAAATTACGGGAAATTTCTGCATTTTTGCCCAAATATAATGGTAATTTCTGTATTTTTGGCCTAAAATAAGAGGAATTTTTGCATTTTTGCGCCAAAATCAGGGGAATTTCTGTATTTTTGCCCTGTATTAAGGAAAATTTTTGCATTTTTGCTCCAAAATAAGGGAAATTTCTCCAATTTTTTTCCCAAAATTAGGGGAATATCTTTAATTTTGCCCCAAATAAGGGAAATTTCTGCAATTTTGCCCTAAAATTAGGAAAATTTCTGCCTTTTGCCCCATAATAAGGGAAATTTATGCAATTTTGCACCAAAATAAGGGAATTTTCTTCATTTTTGCTCCAAAATAAAGGGAATTTCTGCCTTTTTGCCCTAAAATGAGGAGAATTTCTTCCTTTTTGCCCCCAAATAAAAAGAATTTCTGCATTTTTGCCACAAAATAATAGGAATTTCTGCCTTTTTGCCCCAAAATTAGTGAAATTTCTGAATTTTGTCCCAAAATTTGTGAAATTTCTGAATTTTGCTCCAAAATTCGAAGCATTACTGCTTTTTTGCCCCAAAATATGGGAAATTTCTCCAATTTTCTTACAAAATAAGGGAAATTTCTTCATTTTTACCACAAAATAATGGGAATTTCTGCATTTTTGCCACAAAATAAGGGAAGTTTCTGAAATGTTATCCTAAAATAAGTTACATTTCTCAACTTTTGCCTCAAAATAAGGGAAATTTCTGCCTACTTGGCTAAAAATAAGGGGAATTTCTGCATTTTTGCCACAAATTAAGAAAAATTTCTGCATTTTTGCCCAAAATTAAGTGGAATTTCTGATTTTTGCCCTAAAATAAAAAGAATTTCTGCTATTAAGGCAAAAAATAAGGGGAATTTTAGTCTCTTTGCCCTAAAATAAGGGTAATTTCTGCAACTTGCCCCCTAAGAAGTGGAATTTCTGCCTTTATGACATGAAAGAACAGGAATTTCTAACATTTTTGTGCAAGAAAATGGAAATTTCTGCAATTTTACCCCAAAATAAGGGAAATTTTTGCAATTTTGTGCAAAAAAAGTGAAATCTCTGCAATTTTGCCCCACAATAAGGGGAATTTCTGCCTTTTTGCCCCCAAATTAGGGGAATTTCTGAATTTTTTCTCCAAAATTGGAAGCATTACTGCATTTTTACCCCAAAATAAAGGAAATTTCTGCAATTTGCCTCAAAATAAAGGAAATTTCTGCTGTTTTGTCCCAAAAAAAGATATTTCTGCATTTTTGCCCCAAATAATAAGGATTTTTGCCTTTTTGCCCCAAAATTAGTGAAATTTCTGAATTTTCTTCCAAAATTAGCAGCATTACTGCATTTTTGCCTAAAAATATGGGAAATTTCTGCAATTTTGTTCTAAAATAAGAGAAATTTCTGCCTTTTTACCTCAAAATAATGGGAATTTCTGCATTTTTGCCACAAAATAATGGAAGTTTCTGCAATTTTATCCTAAAATATGTTAAATTTCTATTCTTTTGCCTCAAAATAAGGGAAATTTCTGCCTATTTGGCCCAAAATAAGGGGAATTTCTGCATTTTTGCCCACAATTAAAAGAAATATCTGCATTTTTGCCTAAAATTAAGGGGAATTTCTTCCTTTTTGAACTAAAATAAGGGGAATTTTGCCTTTTTGCCCCAATATAAAGGGAATTTAGTCTTTTTGGCCTAAAATAAGGGTAATTTCTATTTTTGGCCTAAAATAATGATAATTTCTGTCTTTTTGCCCTAAAATAAGGAAAATTTCTGCATTTTTGCTCCAAAATAAGGGGAATTTCAGCATTTTTGCCCCCAAATTAGGTGCATTACTGTGTTTTTGCACCAAAATAATGGAAATTTCTGCATTTTTGGCCAAAATTATTTGGAATTTCTGCCTTTTTGCTCTAAAATAAGAAGAATTTCTGCCTTTTTGGCACAAAATAAAAGGAATTTAAGGCTTATTCCCTAAAAAAGGGTAATTTCTGGAATTTGCCCCCCAAAAAGTGTAATTTCTGCCCTTTTGCCCTGAAATAAGAGGAATTTCTGTATTTTTGCTACAAGATAAAGGAAATTTCTGCAATTTTACTTAAAAATAAGGAAAATTTCTGCAATTTTGTTCCAAAAAACAGAAATTTCATTAATTTTGCCCCACAATAAGGGGAATTTCTGTCTTTTTGCCCCAAAATTAATGGAATTTCTGATTTTTGCCCCAAAATTTGAAGCATTACAGAATTTTTGCCACAAAATAAGGGAAATTTTTGCAATTTGCTTAAAAAAGAAGAATTTTCTGCCTTTTTGACCAAAAAAGTGAAATTTCGCAATTTTTGCCCCCAAATAAGTGGAATTTCTGCCCTTTTGCCCCAAAATTAGTGGAATTTCTGAATTTTTGCCCCCAAATAATTGGAATTTCTGCCTTTTTGCCCCAAAATAAGTGGAATTTCTGCATTTTTGCTCCAATATAAAAGGAAATTCAGCATTTTTGCCCCCAAAATAAAGGAATTTCTGCCTTTTTGCCCTAAAATTAGGGGAATTTCTGCCTTTTTGCCTCAAAATTAGTGGAATTTCTGCATTTTTGCTCCAAAATATGGGGAATTTCAGGATTTTTGCCCAAAAATAAGGGGAATTTATGCAATTTTTCCTCAAAATTAGGGGAATTTCTGCAATTTTGCCCCAAAATAAGAGAAATTTTTGCAATTTTGTCCCAAAAAAAGAAATTTCCGCAATTTTGCCCCACAATAAGGGGAATTTCTGCCTTTTGCCCCAAAATTAGGGGAATTTCTGCATTTTTGCCGCAAAATTACGGGCATTACTGTGTTTTTGCCCCAAAAATAAGGGAAATTTCTGCATTTTTCCCCAAAATTAATTGGAATTTCTGCCTTTTTGCCCTAAAATAAGAAGAATTTCTGCCTTTTTGTCACAAAATAAGGGGAATTTCAGTCTTCTTCCCTTAAATAAGTTTAATTTCTGCAATTTGGCCCAAAATTAGCGGAATTTCTGCCTTTTTGAACTAAAATGAGGGAAATTTCTGGATTTTTGTCCCATGATGAGGAAAATTTCTGCAATTTTGCACAAAAAATAATGGAAATTTCTGCCTTTTTGCCGCAAAATGAGGAGAATTTCTGCCTTTTTGCCCCCAAATTAGGTGCATTACTGATTTTTTGCCCAAAATAAGGGAAATTTCTGCATTTTTGCCCAAAATTAATTGGAATTTTTTATTTTTGCCCTAAAATAAAAAGAATTTCTGCCTTTAAGGCAAAAAATAAGAAGAATTTCAGTCTTTTTGCCCTAAAATAAGGGTAATTTCTGCAATTTGCCCCCTAATAATGGAATTTCTGCCTTTATGACCTGAAAGTAGGGGAATTTCTCACATTTTTGCCCAAGAAAAGGGAAATTTCTGCAATTTTACCCCAAAGTAAGGGAAATTTTTGCAATTTTGTCCAAAAAAAGGGAAATCTCAGCAATTTTGCCCCACAATAATGGGTATTTCTGCCTTTTTGTCCCAAAATTAGGGGAATTTCTGAATTTTTGTTCCAAAATTAGAAGCATTACTGCATTTTTACCCCAAAATAAGGGAAATTTCTGCAATTTGCCTCAAAATAAAGGAAATTTCTGCAATTTTGTCCCAAAAAAGGGATATTTCTGCATTTTTGCCCCAAAATATGGGAAATTTCTGCAATTTTGTTCCAAAATAAGGGAAATTTTAGCCTTTTTACCACAAAATAATGGGAATTTCTGCATTTTTGCCACAAAATAAGGGAAGTTTCTGAAATTTTATCCTAAAATAAGTTAAATTTCTATCCTTTTGCCTCAAAATAAGGGAAATTTCTGCCTATTTGGCCCAAAATAAAAGGAATTTCTGCATTTTAGCACAAAATTAAGGGAAATTTCTGCATTTTTGCCCAACATTAAGGGGAATATCTGCCTTTTTGCTCCAAAATAAGGGGAATTTAGTCTTTTTGGCCTAAAATAGGGGTAATTTCTATTTTTGGCCTAAAATAATGATAATTTCTTTCTTTTTTTCCCTAAAATAAGGAAAATTTCTGCATTTTGCTCCAAAATAAAAGGAATTTAAGCATTTTTGCCCCAAAATAAGGTGAATTTCTGGCTTTTTGCCTTATAATTAGGGCAATTTCTGCCTTTTTGCCCCCAAATTAGGTGCATTACTGTGTTTTTGCCCCAAAATAATGGGAATTTCTGCATTTATGGCCAAAATTATGTGGAATTTCTTCCTCTTGCTCAAAAATAAGAAGAATTTCTGCCTTTTTGGCACAAAATAAGAGGAATTTCAGGCTTTTTCCCTAAAATAAGGGTAATTTCTGGAATTTGCCCCCAAAAAAGCGTAATTTCTGCTTTTGCCCTGAAATAAATGGAATTTCTCTATTTTTGCCACAAGATACAGGAAATTTCTGCAATTTTGCTTAAAAATAAGAGAAATTTCTGCAATTTTGTACCAAAATAAAAGAAATTTCATTAATTTCCTCCATAATAAGGGAAATTTCTTTATTTTTGCCCCAAAATTAATGGAATTTCTGCTTTTTGCCCCAAAATTAGAAGCATTACAGAATTTTTGCCACAAAATAAGGGAAATTTCTGCAATTTGCCTCAAAAATAAGAATTTTTTGCCTTTTAGACCCAAAAAAAGGAAATTTCTGAATTTTTACCCCAAATAAGTCGAATTTCTGCCTTTTTGCCCCAAAATTAGTGGAATTTCTAAATTTTTCCCCAAAATTAAAAGCATTAGTGCATTTTTGCCCAAAAATATGGGAAATTTCTGCAATTTTGTTCCAAAATAAAGGGAATTTCTGCCTTTCTACCCCAAAATAATGGAAATTTCTTCATTTTTGCCACAAAATAAAGGAAATTTCTGCAATATTATCTTAAAATAATTTAAATTTCTATACTTTTGCCCCAAAATAAGGGAAATTCCTGCCTTTTTGGCCCCAAATAAAGGGAATTTCTGCATTTTTGCCCCAAATTAAGGGAAATTTCTGCACTTTTGCTCAAAAATAAGGGTAATTTCTGTATTTTTGGCCTAAAATAAGGGGAATTTCTGCATTTTTGCCCCAAAATAAAGGGAATTTCTGAATTTTTGCCCTGTATTAAGGAAAATTTCTGCATTTTTGCTCCAAAATAAGGGGAATTTCTACAATTTTTCCCCAAAATTAGGGGAATTTCTGTAATTTTGCCCCAAATAAGGAAAATTTCTGCAATTTTGCCCTAAAAGTAGGGGAATTTCTGCAATTTTGCCCCAAAATAAGGGAAATTTCTGCAATTTTTACCCAAAATTAGGGGAATTTCTGCCATTTTGCCCCATAATAAGAAAAATTTATGCAATTTTGCACAAAAAAAAAGGGATATTTCTTTATTTTTTCTCCAAAATAGAGGGAGTTTCTGCCTTTTTGAAACAAAAAAAGGGGAATTTCTGCAATTTTGTTCCAAAATAAGGGGAATTTCTACATCTTTGCCCCAAAATAAGGGAAATTTCTGCCTTTTTGGTGCAAAAAAGGGGGAATTTCAGTCTTTTTGCCCTAAAATGAGGGTAATTTCTGCATATTTGACCCCAAGTATGCGATATTTCTGAATTTTTGACACGAAATAAGGAGAATTTCTGCAATTTTGCTCCAAAATTAGAGAAATTTTTGCAATTTTGTCCCAAAAAAAGGAAATTTAAGCAATTCTGCCCCAAAATAAGGGGAATTTCTGCCTTTTGCACCAAAATTAGAAGAATTTCTGCATTTTTGCCAAAAAATTAGGGGCATTACTGTGTTCTTGCCCCAAAATAAGGGAAATTTCTGCATTTTTCCCCAAATTTAATTGGAATTTCTGCCTTTTTGCCCTAAAATAAGAAGAATTTCTGCTTTTTTGGCACAAAATAAGGGGAATTTCAGTCTTCTACCCTTAAATAAGTTTAATTTCTGCAATTTGCCTCCAAATTAGCGGAATTTTGCCTTTTTTACCTAAAATGAGGGGAATTTCTGGATTTTTTTTCCCATGATAAGGAAAATTATTGCAATTTTGCCCAAAAATAAGAGAAATTTCTGCCTTTTGCCCCAAAATGAGGAGAATTTCTGCCTTGTTGCCCCCAAATTAGGTGCATTACTGTCTTTTTGCCCAAAATAAAAGAAATTTCTGCATTTTTGCCCAAAATTAAGTGGAATTTCTGATTTTTGCCTTAGAATAAAAAGAATTTCTGCTTTTAAGGCAAAAAATAAGGGGAATTTCAGTCTTTTTGCCCTAAAATAATGGTAATTTCTGCAATTTGCCCCCTAATAAGTGGAATTTCTGCCTTTATGACCTGAAAAAAGGGGAATTTCTAACATTTTTGCCCTAGATAAGGGAAATTTCTGCAATTTTACCCCAAAATAGGGGAAATTTTTGCAATTTTCTCCAAAAAAAGGGAAATCTCAGCAATTTTGCCCCACAATAATAGGAATTTCTGCCTTTTTGCCCCAAAATTAGGGGAATTTCTGAATTTTTGCTCCAAAATTAGAAGCATTACTGCATTTTTACCCCAAAATAAGGGAAATTTCTGCAATTTGCCTCAAAATAAAGGAAATTTCTGCAATTTTGTTTCAAAAAGGGATATTTCTGCACTTTTGCCCCAAAATAATAAGGATTTTTGCCTTTTTGCCCTAAAATTAGTGAAATTTCTGAATTTTTCCCCAAAATTAGCAGCATTACTGCATTTTTGCCCCAAATATCGGAAATTTCTGCAATTATGTTCCAAAATACGGGAAATTTCTGCCTTTTTACCCCAAAATAATGGGAATTTCTGCATTTTTGCCACAAATTGAGAGAAGTTTCTGCAATTTTATCCTAAAATAAGTTAAATTTCTATCCTTTTGCCTCAAAAGAAGGGAAATTTCTGCCTATTTGGCCCGAAATAAGGGGAATTTCTGAATTTTTCCCAAAATTAAGGGGAATTTCTGCCTTTTTGCCCTAAAATAAGGGGAATTTCTGCCTTTTTGCTGCAAAATAAGGGGAATTTAGACTTTTTGGCCTAAAATAAGGGTAATTTCGATTTTTGGCTTAAAATAATGGGAATTTCTGTCTTTTTGTCCTAAAATAAGGGGAATTTCTGCCTTTTTGCCCCCAAATTAGGTGCATTACTGTCTTTTTGCCCAAAATAAAAAAAAATTTCTGCATTTTTGCCTAAAATTAAGTGGAATTTCTGATTTTTGCCCTAAAATAAAAAGAATTTCTGCCTTTAAGGCAAAAAATAAGGGGAATTTCAGTATTTTTGCCCGAAAATAATGGAAAATTCTGCATTTTTGGCCAAAATTATGTGGAATTTCTGCCTTTGTGCTCTAAATTAAGAAGAATTTCTGCCTTTTTGGCACAAAAAAGAGGAATTTCAGGCTTTTTTCCTTAAATAAGGGTAATTTCTTGAATTTGCCCCCAAAAAAACGTAATTTCTGCCCTTTTGCCCTGAAATAAAAGGAATTTCTGTATTTTTGCCACAAGATAAAGAAAATTTCTGCAATTTTGCTTAAAAATAAGGGAAATTTCTCCAATTTTGTCCCAAAAAAAGGAAATTTCATTAATTTTGCCTCACAATAAGGGGAATTTCTGTCTTTTTGCCCCAAAATTAATGGAATTTCTGATTTTTGCCCCAAAATTAGAAGCATTACAGAATTTTTGCCACAAAATATAGGAAATTTCTGCAATTTTGTTTCAAAATAATGGGAATTTCTTCATTTTTGCCACAAAATAAGGTAAATTTCTGCCATATTATCCTAAAATAAGTTAAATTTCTATACTTTTGTTCCAAAATAAGTGAAATTCCTGCATCTTTGGACCCAAATAAGGGGAATTTCTGCATTTTTGCCCCAAATTAAGGGAAATTTCTGCAATTTTGCCCAAAAATAAGGGTAATTTCTGTATTTTTGGCCTAAAATAAGGGAAATTTCTGCATTTTTGCCCTAAAATAAAGGGAATTTTTGTATTTTTACCCTGAATTAAAGAAAATTTCTGCATTTATGCTCCAAAATAAGGGGAATTTCTGCAATTTTTCCACAAAATTAAGGAAATTTCTGTAATTTTGCCCCAAAATAAGGGAAATTTCTGCAATTTTGCCCAAAAATTAGGGGAATTTCTTCAATTTTGCACCAAAATAATGGTATTTTCTACATTTTTCCTCCAAAATAAAGAGAATTTCTGCATTTTTGAAACAAAAAAAGGGGAATTTCTGCAATTTTGTTCCAAAATATGGGGAATTTCTGCATTTTTGCCCCAAAATAAGGGGAATTTCTGCCTTTTTGGCGCAAAAAAGGGGGAATTTCAGTCTTTTTGCCCTAAAATAAGGGTAATTTCTGCATTTTTGACACCAAGTATGCGGTATTTCTGCCTTTTTGACCCGATATAAGGGGAATTTCCGCAATGTTGCCCCAAAATAAGAGAAATTTCTGCAATTTTGTCCCAAAAAAAATAAATTTCAGCAATTTTGCCCCGAAATAAGGGAAATTTCTGCCTTTTGCCCCAAAATTAGGGGAATTTCTGCATTTTTGCCGCAAAATTATGGGCATTACTGTGTTTTTGCCCGAAAATAAGGTAAATTTCTGCATTTTTGCCTAAAATTAATTGGATTTTCTGCCTTTTTGCCCTAAAATAAAAAGAATTTCTGCTTTTTTGGCAAAAAATAAGGGGAATTTCAGTCTTCTTCCCTTAAATAAGTTTAATTTCTGTAATTTGCCCCCAAATTAGCGGAATTTCTGCTTTTTTGACCTAAAATGAGGGGAATTTCTGGATTTTTGTCCCATGATAAGGAAAATTTCTGCAATTTTGCACCAAAATAAGAAAAATTTCTGCGTTTTTGCCCCAAAATAAAGGGAATTTCTACCTTTTTGCCCCAAAATGAGAAGAATTTCTGCCTTTTTGCCCCGAAATAAAAGGAATTTCTGCATTTTTGCCCCAAAATAATAGGAATTTCTGCCTTTTGCCCCAAAATAAGTGAAATTTCTGAATTTTGTCCCAAAATTAGTGAAATTTCTGAATTTTGCTCCAAAATTAGAAGCATTACTGTTTTTTGCCCCAAAATATGGTAAATTTCTGCAATTTTGTTACGAAATAAGGGAAATATCTTCCTTTTTACCACAAAATAATGGGAATTTCGGCATTTTTGCCACATAATAAGAGAAGTTGCTGCAATTTTATCTTAAATTAAGTTAAATTTCTAAACTTTTGCCTCAAAATAAGGGAAATTTCTGCCTATTTGGCCAAAAATAAGGAGAATTTCTGCATTTTTGCCACAAATTAAGGAAAATTTCTGCATTTTTGCCCAAAATTAAGTGGAATTTCTGATTTTTGCACTAAAATAAAAAGAATTTCTGCCTTTAAGGCAAAAATAAGGGGAATTTCAGTTTATTTGCCCTAAAATAAGGGTAATTTCTGATATTTGCCACCTAATAAGTGGAATTTCTTTCTTTATGACCTGAAAGAAGAGGAATTTCTAACATTTTTGACCAAGATAAGGGAAATTTCTGCAATTTTACCCCAAAATAAAAAATAATTTTGCAATTTTGTCCAAAAACAGGGAAATCTCAGCAATTTTGCCCCACAATAAAGGTAATTTCTGCCTTTTTGCCCCAAAATTAGGGGAATTTCTGAATTTTTGCTTCAAAATTAGAAGCATTACTGCATTTTTACCCCAAAATAAGGGAAATTTCTGCAATTTGCCTCAAAATAAAGGAAATTTCTGCAATTTTGTCCCAAAAAAAGGTATATTTCTGCATTTTTGCCCCAAAATAATAGGGATTTTTGCCTTTTTGCCCCAAAATTAGTGAAATTTCTGAATTTTGCCAAAAAACTACAACATTACTGCATTTTTGCCCCTAAATATGGAAAATCTCTGCAATTTTGTTCCAAAATAAGGGAAATTTCTGCCTTTTTACCCCAAAATAATGGGAATTTCTGCACTTTTGCCACATAATAAGGAAAGTTTCTGCAATTTTATCCCAAAATAAGTTAAATTTCTATCCTTTTGCCTCAAAATAAGGGAAATGTCTGCCTATTTGGCCCAAAATAAGGGGAATTTCTGCATTTTTGCCCAAAATTAAGGGAAATTTCTGCATTTTTGCCCAAAATTAAGTGGAATTTCTGCCATTTTGCCCTAAAATAAGGGGAATTTAGTCTTTTTGGCCTAAAGTAAGGGTAATTTGGAATTTTGGCCTAAAATAATGAGAATTTCTGTCATTTTGCCCTAAAATAAGGAAAATTTCTGCATTTTTGCTACAAAATAAGGGAAATTTCAGCATTTTTTCCCCAAAATAAGGGGAATTTCTGCCTTTTTGCCCCAAAATTAGGGGAATTTCTGCCTTTTTGCCCCCAAATTAGGTGCATTACTTTGTTTTTGCCCCAAAATAATGGAAATTCCTGCATTTTTGGCCAAAATTATGTGGAATTTCTGCTTTTTTGCTCTAAAATAAGAAGAATTTCAGCCTTTTTGGCACAAAATTATAGGAATTTCAGGCTTTTTCCCTAAAATAAGGGTAATTTCTGGAATTTGCCCCGAAAAAAGCGTAATTTCTGCCCTTTTGCCCTGAAATAAAAGGAATTTCTGTATTTTTGCCACAAGATAAAGAAAATTTCTGCAATTTTGTTTAAAAATAAGGGAAATTTCTGCAATTTTGTCCCAAAAAAAGGAAATTTCATTAATTTCGCCAACTATAAAAGGATTTTCTGTCTTTTTGCCTCAAAATTAATGGAATTTCTGATTTTTGCCCCAAAATTAGAAGCATTACAGAATTTTTGCCACAAAATCAGGGAAATTTCAGCAATTTGCCTCGACAAGGAAGAATTTTCTGCCTTTTTGACCCAAAAAAGCGAAATTCCTGAATTTTTACCCCCAAATAAGTGGAATTTCTGCCTATTTGCCCCAAAATTAGTGGAATTTCTAAATTTTGCCCCAAAATTAGCAGTATTAGTGCATTTTTGCCCAAAAATATGGGAAATTTCTGTAATTTTGTTCCAAAATAAAGGGAATTTCTGCCTTTCTACCCCAAAATAATGGGAATTTCTTCATTTTTGCCACAAAATAAAAGAAATTCCTGCCTTTGTAGACCCAAATAAGGGGAATTTCTGCATTTTTGCCCCGAATTAAAGGAAATTTCTGCATTTTTCTCCAAAAATAAGGGTAATTCCTGTATTTTTGGCCTAAAATAAGGGGAATTTCTGCATTTTTGCCCCAAAATAAGGGGAATTTCTTTATTTTTGTCCTGTATTAAAGAAAATTTCTGCATTTTTGCTCCAAACTAAAGTGAATTTCTGCAATTTTGCCCTAAAATTAGGGAAATTTCTGCAATTTTGCCCCAAAATAAGGGAAATTTCTGCAATTTTTCTCCAAAATTAGGGGAATTTATGCCTTTTTGCCACATAATAAGGGAAATTTATGCAATTTTTCACCAAAATAAGGGAATTTTCTTCATTTTTGCTTCAAAATAAAGGAAATTTCTGCCTGTTTGAAACAAAAAAAAGAGAATTTCTGCAATTTTGTTCCAAATAAGGGGAATTTCTGCATTTTTGCTGCAAAATAAGGAAAATTTCTGCCTTTTTGGTGCAAAAATGGGGGAATTTCAGTCTTTTTTCCCTTAAATAAGGGTAATTTCTGCATATTTACACCAAGTATGCGGTGTTTCTGCATTTTTGACCCGAAATAAAGCGTATTTCTGCAATTTTGCCCCAAAATAAGAGAAATTTCTGCAATTTTGTCCCAAAAAAGGGAAATTTCAGCAATTTTGCCCCACAATAAGGGGACTTTCTGCCTTTTGCCCCAAAACTAGGGGAATTTCTGCATTTATGCCAAATATTTAGAGGCATTACTGTGTTTTTGCCCCCAAATAAGGGAAATTTCTGCATTTATCCACAAAATTAATTGGAATTTCTGCTTTTTTGCCCTAAAATAAGAAGAATTTCTGCTTTTTTGGCACAAAATAAGGGGAATTTCAGTCTTCTTCCCTTAAATAATTATAGTTTCTGCAATTTGCCCCCAAATTAGCGGAATTTCTGCCTTTTTGACCTAAAATGAGGGGAATTTCTGGATTTTTGTCCCATGATAAGGAAAATTTCTGCAATTTTGCCTAAAAATAAGGGAAATTTCTGCCTTTTTGCACTAAAATAAGAGGAATTTCTGCCTTTTTGCCCCAAAACAAATGAATTTAGTCTTTTTGGCCTAAAATAACGGTAATTTCTATTTTTGGCCTAAAATAATGATAATTTCTGTCTTTTTACTGTAAAATAAGGAAAATTTCTGCATTTTTGCTCCAAAATAAGGGGAATTTCAGCATTTTTGCCCCAAAATAAGAGGAATTTCTGCTTTTTTGCACCAAAATTAGGGGAATTTCTGCCTTTTTACCCCCCAATTAGGTGCATTACTGTCTTTTTGTACAAAATAAGGAAAATTTCTGCATTTTTGCCCAAAATTAATTGGAATTTCTGATTTTTGCCCTAAAATAAAAAGAATTTCTGCCTTTAAGGCAAAAAATAAGGGCAATGTCAGTCTTTTGCCCTAAAATAAGGGTAATTTCTGCAATTTGCCGCCTAATAAGTGGAATTTCTGCCTTTATGACCTGAAAGAAGGGGAATTTCTAACATTTTTGCCCTAGATAAGGGAAATTTCTGCAATTTTACCCCAAAATAAGGGAAATTTCTTCTATTTTACCACAAAATAATGGGAATTTCTGCATTTTTGCCACAAAATAAGGGAAGTTTCTGCAATTTTATTCTAAAATAAGTTAAATTTCTAAACTTTTGCCTCAAAATAAGAGAAATTTCTGCCTCTTTGGCCAAAAATAAGGGAAATCTGCATTTTTGCCACAAATTAAGGAAAATTTCTGCATTTTTGCCCAAAATTAAGTGGAGTTACTGATTTTTGCACTAAAATAAAAAGAATTTCTGCCTTTAAGGCAAAAAATAAGGGGAATTTCAGTCTTTTTGCTCTAAAATAAGGGTAATTTCTGCAATTTGCCCCCTAATAAGTGGAATTTCTGCCTTTATGACCTGAAAGAAGGGGAATTTCTAACATTTTTGCCCAAGATAAGGGAAATTTCTGCAATTTTTCCCAAAATAGAGGAAATTTTTGCAATTTTGTCCAAAAAATGGAAATGTCAGCAATTTTGCCACACAATAGGGAAATTTCTGCATTTTTGCCCCAAAATTAGGGGAATTTCTGAATTTTTGCTCCAAAATTAGAAGCATTACTGCATTTTTACCCCATAATAAGGGAAATTTCTGCAATTTGCCTCAAAATAAAGGAAATTTCTGCAATTTTGTTCCAAAAAAGGGATATTTCTGCATTTTTGCCCCAAAATAAAAGGGATTTTTGCCTTTTTGCCCCAAAATTAGTGAAATTTCTGAATTTTGCCTCATAATTAGCAGCATTACTGCATGTTTGCTCCAAAATATGGGAAATTTCTTAAAATTTGTTCCAAAATACGGGAAATTTCTGCCTTTTTACCCCAAAATAATGGGAATTTCTGCATTTTTGCCACAAAATATGGGAAGTTTCTAAAATTTTATCTTAAAATAAATTAAATTTCTATCCTTTTGCCACAAAATAAGCGAAATTTCTGCCCATTTAGCCCAAAATAAGAGGAATTTCTGAATTTTTGCCCAAAATTAAGGGAAATTTCTGCATTTTTGCCCAAAATTAAGAAGAATTTCTGCCTTTTTGCCCTAAAATAAAGGGAATTTCTGCCTTTTTGCCCCAAAATATGGTTAATTTAGTCTTTTTGACCTTAAATAAGGGTAATTTCTATTTTTGTCCTAAACTAATAAGAATTTCTGTCTTTTTGCCCTAAAATAAGGAAATTTCTGCATTTTTGCTCGAAAATAAAGGGGAATTTCAGCATTTTTGCCCTAAAATAAGGGGAATTTCTGACTTTTTGTCCCAAAATTAGAGGAATTTCTTCCTTTTTGCCCCCAAATTAGGTGCATTACTGTGTTTTTGCCCCAAAATAATGGAAATTTCTGCATTTATGGCCAAAATTATGTGGAATTTCTGCCTTTTTGCTCTAAAATAACAAGAATTTCTGCCTTTTTGGCACAAAATAAGAGAAATTTAAGGCTTTTTCCCTAAAATAAGGGTAAGTTCTAGAATTTGCCCCCAAAAAAGCGTAATTTCTGCCCTTTTGCCTTGAAATAAAAGGAATTTCTGTATTTTTGCCACAAGATAAAGGAAATTTCTGCAATTTTGCTTAAAAATAAGGGAAATTTCTGCAATTTTGTCCCAAAAAAAGAAAATTTCATTAATATCCCCCACAATAAGGGGAATTTCTGTCTTTTTGCCCCAAAATTAACGGAATTTCTGATTTTTGCCCCAAAATTAGAAGCATTACAGAATTTTTGCCACAAAATAAGGGAAATTTCAACAATTTGCCTCAAAAAAGAAGAATTTTCTGCCTTTTTGACCCAAAAAAGGGAAATTTCTGAATTTTTGCCCCCAAATAAGTGGAATTTCTGCCTTTTTGCCCCAAAATTAGTGGAATTTCTAAATTTTGCCCCAAAATTAGAAGCATTAGTGCAATTTTGCCCAAAAATATGGGAAATTTCTGCAATTTTGTTCCAAAATAAAGGGAATTTCTGCCTTTCTACCCCAAAATAATGGAAATTTCTTCATTTTTTCCACAAAATAAGGTAAATTTCTGCAATATTATCCTAAGATAAGTTAAATTCCTATACATTTGCCTCAAAAAAAATGGAAATTCCTGCCTTTTTAGCCCCAAGTAAGGGGAATTTCTGCATTTTTGCCCCAAATTAAGGGAAATTTCTGCATTTTTGCCCAAAATTTAGGGAAATTTCTGCATTTTTGCCCAAAATTAAGGGGAATTTCTGCCTTTTTGCCCTAAAATAAAGGGAATTTCTGCCTTTTTGCCCCAAAATAAGGGTAATTTAGTCTTTTTGACCTAAAATAAGGGTAATTTCTATTTTTGGCCTAAAATAATAAGAATTTCTGTCTTTTTGCCCCAAAATAAGGGAAATTTCTGCATTTTTCCACAAAATTAATTGGAATTTCTGCCTTTTTGAACTAAAATAGGAAAAATTTCTGCTTTTTTGCCACAAAATAAGGGGAATTTCAGTCTTCTTCCCTTAAATAAATTTAATTTCTGCAATTTGCCCCCAAATTAGCGTAATTTATGTTTTTTTGACCTAAAATGAGGGGAATTTCTGAATTTTTGTCCCATGATAAGGAAAATTTCTGCAAATTTGCCCAAAAATAAGAGAAATTTCTTCTTTTTTGCCCCAAAATGAAGAGAATTTCTGCCTTTTTGCCCCCAATTAAAAGGAATTTCTGCATATTTGCCCCAAAATAATAGGAATTTCTGCCTTTTTGCCCCAAAATTAGTTAAATTTCTGAATGTTGTTCCAAAATAAGTGAAATTTCTGAATTTTGCCCAAAAATTAGAAGCATTACTGCTTTTTTGCCCAAATATATGGGAAATTTTTCAATTTTGTTCCAAAATAAGGGAAATTTCTGCCTTTTTACCCCAAAATAATGAGAATTTCTGCATTTTTTGCCACAAAATAAGGGAAGTTTCTGCAATTTTGTCTTAAAATAAGTTAAATTTCTATCCTTTTGCTTCAAAATAAGGGAAATTTCTGCCTATTTGGCCCAAAATAAGGTGAATTTCTGCATTTTTGCCCAAAATTAAGGGGAATTTCTGCCTTTTTGCCCTAAAATAAGAGGAATTTCTGCCTTTTTGCCCCAAAACAAATGAATTTAGACTTTTTGGCCTAAAATAAGGGTAATTTCTATTTTTGGCCCAAAATAATGAGAATTTCTTTCTTTTTGCTCTAAAATAAGGAAAATTTCTGCATTTATGCTCCAAAATAAGGGGAATTTCAGCATTTTTGCCCCAAAATAAGGGGAATTTCTGCTTTTTTGCCCCAAAATTAGGGGAATTTCTGCGTTTTTGCCAGCAAATTAGGTGCATTACTGTCTTTTGGTCCAAAATAAGGAAAATTTCTGCATTTTTGCCCAAAATTAAGTGGAATTTCTGATTTTTGCCCTAAAATAAAAAGAATTTCTGCCTTTAAGGCAAAAAATAAGGGCAATGTCAGTCTTTTGCCCTAAAATAAGGGTAATTTCTGCAATTTGCCCCCTAATAAGTGGAATTTCTGCCTTTATGACCTGAAAGAAGGGGAATTTCTAACATTTTTGCCCAAGATAAGGGAAATTTCTGCAATTTTATCCCCAAATAGGGGAAATTTTTGCAATTTTGTCCAAAAAATGGAAATGTCAGCAATTTTGCCCCACAATAGGGGAATTTCTGCCTTTTTGCCCCAAAATAAGGGGAATTTCTGAATTTTTGCTCCAGAATTAGAAGCATTACTGCATTTTTACCCCATAATAAAAGAAATTTCTGCAATTTGCCTCAAAATAAAGGAAAATTCTGCAATTTTGTCCCAAAAAAGGAATATTTCTGCATTTTTGCCCCAAAATAATAGGGATTTTTGCCTTTTTGCCCCAAAATTAGTGAAATTTCTGAATTTTGCCCCAAAATTAGCAGCATTACTGCATTTTTGCTCCAAAATATGGGAAATTTCTGAAATTTTGTTCCAAAATAAGGGAAAATTCTGCATTTTTACCACAAAATAATAAGAATTTCTGCATTTTTGCTACAAAATAAGGGAAGTTTCTGAAATTTTATCTTAAAATAAGTTAAATTTCTATCCTTTTGCCACAAAATAAGGGCAATTTCTGCCTATTTGGCCCAAAATAAGGGGAAATTCTGCATTTTTGCCCAAAATTAAGGGAAATTTCTGCATTTTTGCCCAAAATTAAGGGGAATTTCTGCCTTTTTGCCCTAAAATAAAGGGAATTACTGCCTTTTTGCCCCAAAATAAGGGTAATTTAGTCTTTTTGACCTAAAATAAGGGTAATTTCTATTTTTGGCCTAAAATAATAAGAATTTCTGTCTTTTTGCACTAAAATAAGTAAAATTTCTGCATTTTTGCTCGAAAATAAGGGGAATTTCAGCATTTTTTCCCCAAAATAAGGGGAATTTCTGCATTTATGGCCAAAATTATGTGGAATTTCTGCCTTTTTGCTCTAAAATAAGAAGAATTTCTGCATTTTTGGCACAAAATAAGAGAAATTTAAGGTTTTTTTTCCCTAAAATAAGGGTAAGTTCTGGAATTTGCAACCAAAAAAGCGTAATTTCTGCCCTTTTGTCTTGAAATAAAAGGAATTTCTGTATTTTTGCGACAAGATAAAGGAAATTTCTGCAATTTTGCTTAAAAATAAGGGAAATTTCTGCAATTTTGTCCCAAAAAAAGAAAATTTCACTAATTTCTCCCAAAATAAGGAGAATTTCTGTCTTTTTGCACCAAAATTAATGGAATTTCTGATTTTTGCCCCAAAATTAGAAGCATTACAGTATTTTTGCCACAAAATAAGGGAAATTTCAGCAATTTGCCTCAAAAAAGAAGAATTTTCTGCCTTTTTGACCCAAAAAAGGGAAATTTCTGAATTTTTACCCCCAAATAAGTGGAATTTCTGCCTTTTTTCCTCCAAATTAGTGCAATTTCTAAATTTTGCCCCAAAATTAGAAGCATTAGTGCATTTTTGCCCAAAAATATGGGAAATTTCTGCAATTTTGTTCCAAAATAAAGGGAATTTCTGCCTTTCTACTCCAAAATAATGGGAATTTCTTCATTTTTTGCCACAAAATAAGGTAAATTTCTGCAATATTATCCTAAAATAAGTTAAATTTCTATACTTTTGCCTCAAAATAAGGGAAATTCATGCCTTTTTAGCACCAAGTAAGGGAAATTTCCGCATTTTTGCCCCAAATTAAGAGAAATTTCTGCATTTTTGCCCAAAAATAAGGGTAATTTCTGTATTTTTGGCCTAAAATAAGGGGAATTTCTGCATTTTTGCCCCAAAATAAAGAGAATTTCTGTATTTTTGCCCTGTATTAAGGAAAATTTTTGCATTTTTGCTCCAAAATAAAGGGAATTTCTGCAAATTTTTCCCAAAATTAGCGGAATTTCTGTAATTTTGCCCCAAATTAGTGAAATTTCTGCAATTTTGCCCTAAAATTAGGGGAATTTCTGCCTTTTTGCCCCATAATAAGGGAAATTTATGCAATTTTGCACCAAAATAAGAGAATTTTCTTCATTTTTGCTCCAAAATAGAGGGAATTTCTGCCTTTTTGCCCCAAAATGAGGAGAATTTCTGACTTTTTGCCCCCAAATAAAAGGAATTTGTGCATTTTTGCCACAAAATAATAGGAATTTCTGCCTTTTTGCCCCAAAATTAGTGAAATTTCTGAATTTTGTCCCAAAATTAGTGAAATTTCTGAAATTTGCACCAAAATTAAAAGCATTACTGCTTTTTTGCCCCAAAATATTGGAAATTTCTGCAATTTTGTTACAAAATAAGGGAAATTTCTATTATTTTACCAAAAATAATGGGAATTTCTGCATTTTTGCCACAAAATAAAAGAAGTTTCTGCAATTTTATCCTAAAATAAGTTAAATTTCTAAACTTTTGCCTCAAAATAAGGGAAATTTCTGCCTCTTTGGCCAAAAATAAGGGAAATTTCTGCATTTTTGCCAGAAATTAAGGAAAATTACTGCATTTTTGCCCAAAATTAAGTGGAATTTCTGATTTTTGCACTAAAATAAAAAGAATTTCTTCCTTTAAGGAGAAAAATAAGGAGAATTTCAGTCTTTTTGCCCTAAAATAAGGGTAATTTCTGCAATTTGCCCCCTAATAAGTGGAATTTCTGCCTTTATGACCAGAAAGAAGGGGAATTTCTAACATTTTTGCCCAAGATAAGGTAAATTTCTGCAATTTTATCCCAAAATAGGGGAAATTTTTGCAATTTTGTCCAAAAAAGGAAATGTCAGCAATTTTGCCCCACAATAGGGGAATTTCTGCCGTTTTGCCCCAAAATTAGGGGAATTTCTGAATTTTTGCTCCAAAAGTAGAAGCATTACTGCATTTCTACCCCATAATAAGGGAAATTTCTGCAATTTGCCTCAAAATAAAGGAAAATTCTGCAATTTTGTCCCAAAAAAGGGATATTTCTGCATTTTTGCCCCAAAATAATAGGGATTTTTGCCTTTTTGCCCCAAAATTAGTGAAATTTCTGAATTTTGCCCCAAAATTAGCAGCATTACTGCATTTTTGCTCCAAAATATGGGAAATTTCTGAAATTTTGTTACAAAATAAGGGAAATTTCTGCCTTTTTACCCCAAAATAATGGGAATTTCTGCATTTTTGCCACAAAATAAGGGAAGTTTCTGAAATTTTATCTTAAAATAAGTTAAATTTCTATCCTTTTGCCACAAAATAAGGGAAATTTCTGCCTATTTGGCCCAAAATAAGGGGAATTTCTGCATTTTTGCCCAAAATTAAGGGAAATTTCTGCATTTTTGCCCAAAATTAAGGGGAATTTCAGCTTTTTTGCCCTAAAATAAAGAGAATTTCTGCCTTTTTGCCCCAAAATAAGGGTAATTTAGTCTTTTGGACCTAAAATAAGGGTAATTTCTATTTTTGGCCTAAAATAATAAGAATTTCTGTCTTTTTGCCCTAAAATAAGAAAAATTTCTGCATTTTTGCTCGAAAATAAGGGGAATTTCAGCATTTTTGCCCCAAATTAAGGGGAATTTCTGCCTTTTTGCCCCAAAATTAGGGGAATTTCTGCCTTTTTGCCCCCAAATTCGGTGCATTACTGTGTTTTTGCCCCAAAATAATGAAAATTTCTGCATTTATTGCCAAAATAATGTGGAATTTCTGCCTTTTTCCTCTAAAATAAGAAGAATTTCTGCCTTTTTGGCACAAAATAAAAGAAATTTAAGGCTTTTTTCCTAAAATAAGGGTAAGTTCTAAAATTTGCCCCCAAAAAAGCGTAATTTCTGCCCTTTTGCCTTGAAATAAAAGGAATTTCTCTATTATTGCCACAAGATAAAGGAAATTTCTGCAATTTTGCTTAAAAATAAGGGAAATTTCTGCAATTTTGTCCCCAAAAAAAAATTTCATTAATTTCCCCCACAATAAGGGGAATTTCTGTCTTTTTGCCCCAAAATTAACGGAATTTCTGATTTTTGCCCCAAAATTAGAAGCATTACAGAATTTTTGCCACAAAACAAGGGAAATTTCAACAATTTGCCTCAAAAAAGAAGAATTTTCTGCCTTTTTGAACCAAAACAGGGAAATTTCTGAATTTTTGCCCCCAAATAAGTGGAATTTCTGCCTTTTTGCCCCAAAATTAGTGGAATTTCTAAATTTTGCCCCAAAATTAGAAGCATTAGTGCATTTTTGCTTAAAAATATGGGAAATTTTTGCAATTTTGTTCCAAAATAAAAGAAATTTCTGCCTTTCTACCCCAAAATAATGGGAATTTCTTCATTTTTGCCACAAAATAAGGGAAATATCTGCAATATTATCCTAAAATAAGTTAAATTTCTATACTTTTGCCTCAAAATAAGGGAAATTCCTGCCTTTTCAGCCCCAAGTAAGGGGAATTTTTGCATTTTTGCCCCAAATTAAGGGAAATTTCTGCATTATTGCCCAAAAATAAGGGTAATTTCTTTATTTTTGGCCTATAATAAGGGGAATTTCTGCTTTTTGCCCCATAATAAGGGAAATTTATGCAATTTTGCACCAAAATAAGGGAATTTTCTTCATTTTTGCTCAAAAATAGAGGGAATTTCTGCCTTTTTGCCCCAAAATTAGTTAAATTTCTGAATGTTGTCCCAAAATAAGTGAAATTTCTGAATTTTGCCCAAAAATTAGAAGCATTACTGCTTTTTTGCCCCAAAATATGGGAAATTTTTGCAATTTTGTTCCAAAATAAGGGAAATTTCTGCCTTTTTACCCCAAAATAATGGGAATTTCTGCATTTTTTGCCACAAAATAAGGGAAGTTTCTGCAATTTTATCTTAAAATAAGTTAAATTTCTATACTTTTGCCTCAAAATAAGGGAAATTTCTGCCTATTTGGCCCAAAATAAGGGGAATTTCTGCATTTTTGCCCAAAATTAAGGGGTATTTCTGCATTTTTGCCCAAAATTAAGGGGAATTTCTGCTTTTTTGCCCTAAAATAAAGAGAATTTCTGCCTTTTTGCCCCAAAATAAGGGTAATTTAGTCTTTTTGACCTAAAATAAGGGTAATTTCTATTTTTGGCCTAAAATAATAAGAATTTCTGTCTTTTTGCCCTAAAATAAGAAATATTTCTGCATTTTTGCTCGAAAATAAGGGGAATTTCAGCATTTTTGCCCCAAAATAAGGGGAATTTCTGCCTTTTTGCCCCAAAATTAGGGGAATGTCTGCCTTTTTGCCCCCAAATTAGGTGCATTACTGTGTTTTTGCCCCAAAATAATGGAAATTTCTGCATTTATTGCCAAAATTATGTGGAATTTATGCCTTTTTCCTCTAAAATACGAAGAATTTCTGCCTTTTTGGCACAAAATAAAAGAAATTTAAGGCTTTTTTCCTAAAATAAGGGTAAGTTCTGGAATTTGCCCCCAAAAAAGCGTAATTTCTGCCCTTTTGCCTTGAAATAAAAGGAATTTCTGTATTTTTGCCACAAGATAAAGGAAATTTCTGCAATTTTGCTTAAAAATAAGGGAAATTTCTGCAATTTTGTCCCCCAAAAAAAATTTTTAATTTCCCCCACAATAAGGGGAATTTCTGTCTTTTTGCCCCAAAATTAACGGAATTTCTGATTTTTGCCCCAAAATTAGAAGCATTACAGAATTTTTGCCACAAAATAAGGGAAATTTCAACAATTTGCCTCAAAAAAGAAGAATTTTCTGCCTTTTTGACCCAAAAAAGGGAAATTTCTGAATTTTTGCCCCCAAATAAGTGGAATTTCTGCCTTTTTGCCCCAAAATTAGTGGAATTTCTAAATTTTGCCCCAAAATTAGAAGCATTAGTGCATTTTTGCTTAAAAATATGGGAAATTTTTGCAATTTTGTTCCAAAATAAAAGAAATTTCTGCCTTTCTACCCCAAAATAATGGGAATTTCTTCATTTTTGCCACAAAATAAGGTAAATATCTGCAATATTATCCTAAAATAAGTTAAATTTCTATACTTTTGCCTCAAAATAAGGCAAATTCCTGCCTTTTTAGCCCCAAGTAAGGGGAATTTTTGCATTTTTGCCCCAAATTAATGGAAATTTCTGCATTTTTGCCCAAAAATAAGGGTAATTTCTTTATTTTTGGCCTAAAATAAGGGGAATTTCTGCCTTTTTGCCCCATAATAAGGGAAATTTATGCAATTTTGCACCAAAATAAGGGAATTTTCTTCATTTTTGCTCCAAAATAGAGGGAATTTCTGTTTTTTTGCCCCAATATGAGGAGAATTTCTGCCTGTTGCCCCCAAATAAAAGGAATTTCTGCTTTTTTGCCACAAAATAATAGGAATTTCTGTCTTTTTGCCACAAAATTAGTGAAATTTCTAAATTTTGTCCCAAAATTATTGAAATTTCTGAATTTTGCACCAAAATTAGAAGCATTACTGTTTTTTTGCCTCAAAATATGGGAAATTTCTGCAATTTTGTTACAAAATAAGGGAAATTTCAGCAATTTGCCTCGAAAAAGAAGAATTTTCTGCCTTTTTGACCCAAAAAAAGGAAATTTCTCAATTTTTGCTCCCAAATAAGTGGAATTTCTGCCTTTTTGCCCCAAAATTAGTGGAATTTCTAAATTTTGCCCCAAAATTAGAAGCATTAGTGCATTTTTGCCCAAAAATATGGGAAATTTCTGTAATTTTGTTTCAAAATAAAGGGAATTTCTGCTTTTCTACCTCAAAATAATGGGAATTTCTTCATTTTTGCCACAAAATACGGTAAATTTCTGCAATATTATCCTAAAATAAGTTAAATTTCTATACTTTTGCCCCAAAATAAAAGAAATTCCTGCCTTTGTAGCCCCAAATAAGAGGAATTTCTGCATTTTTGCCCCAAATTAAGGGAAATTTCTGCATTTTTCCCCCAAAATAAGGGTAATTTCTGTATTTTTGGCCTAAAATATGGGGAATTTCTGCATTTTTGCCCCAAAATAAGGGGAATTCCTTGATTTTTGTCCTGTATTAAGGAAAATTTCTGCATTTTTGCTCCAAACTAAGGTGAATTTCTGCAATTTTTCCCCCAAATTATGGGAATTTCTGTAATTTTGCCCCAAATAAGGGGAATTTCTGCAATTTTGCCCTAAAATTAGGGGAATTTCTGCAATTTTGCCCCAAAATAAGGGAAATTTCTGTAATTATTCCCCAAAATTAGGGGAATTTATGCCTTTTTGCCACATAATAAGGGAAATTTATGCAATTTTGCACCAAAATAAGGGAATTTTCTTCATTTTTGCTCCAAAATAAAGGGAATTGCTTCCTTTTTGAAACAAAAAAAGGAGAATTTCTGCAATTTTGTTCCAAAATAAGGGGAATTTCTGCATTTTAGCCGCAAAATAAGGAAAATTTCTGCCTTTTTGGTGCAAAAATGGGGGAATTTCAGTCTTTTTGCCCTAAAATAAGGGTAATTTCTGCACATTTGACACCAAGTATGCGGTGTTTCTGCATTTTTGACCCGAAATAAGGGGTATTTCTGCAATTTTGCCCCAAAATAAGAGAAATTTTTGCAATTTTGTCCCAAAAAAGGGTAATTTCAGCAATTTTGCCCCTCAATAAGGGGAATTTCTGCCTTTTGCCCCAAAATAAGGGGAATTTCTGAATTTATGCCAAAAAATTAGAGGCATTACTGTGTTTTTGCCCCAAAATAACTGAAATTTCAGC
This sequence comes from Micromys minutus, assembly GCF_963924665.1. Classification (NCBI taxonomy): domain Eukaryota; kingdom Metazoa; phylum Chordata; class Mammalia; order Rodentia; family Muridae; genus Micromys; species Micromys minutus. The sequence goes on along the minus strand of NW_027667183.1, from coordinate 1,340,624 downwards.
ATTTTTCCCCAAAATTAATTGGAATTTCTGCCTTTTTGACCTAAAATAAGAAGAATTTCTGCTCTTTTGGCACAAAATAAGGGGAATTTCAGTCTTCTTCCCTTAAATAAGTTTAATTTCTGCAATTTGCCCCCAAATTAGCGGAATTTCTGCGTTTTTGACCTAAAATGAGGGGAATTTCTGGATTTTTGTCCCATGATAAGGAAAATTTCTGCAAATTTGCCCAAAAATAATGGAAATTTCTTCCTTTTTGCCCCAAAATGATGAGAATTTCTGCCTTTTTGCCCCCAAATAAAAGGAATTTATGCATTTTTGCCCCAAAATAATTGGAATTTCTGCCTTTTTGCCCCAAAATTAGTTAAATTTCTGAATGTTGTTCCAAAATAAGTGAAATTTCTGAATTTTGCCCCAAAATTAGAAGCATTACTGCTTTTTTGCCCAAAAATATGGGAAATTTTTGCAATTTTGTTCCAAAATAAGGGAAATTTCTGCCTTTTTACCCCAAAATAATGGGAATTTCTGCATTTTTTGCCACAAAATAAGGGAAGTTTCTGCAATTTTATCTTAAAATAAGTTAAATTTCTATCCTTTTGCCTCAAAATAAGGAAAATTTCTGCCTATTTGGTTCAAAATAAGGTGAATTTTTGCATTTTTGACCAAAATTAAGGGGAATTTCTGCCTTTTTGCCCTAAAATAAGAGGAATTTCTGCCTTTTTGCCCCAAAACAAAATGAATTTAGTCTTTTTGGCCTAAAATAAGGGTAATTTCTATTTTTGGCCCAAAATAATGAGAATTTCTTTCTTTTTGCTCTAAAGTAAGGAAAATTTCTGCATTTTTACTCCAAAATAAGGGGAATTTCAGCATTTTTGCCCCAAAATAAGGGGAATTTCTGCTCTTTTGCCTCAAAATTAGGGGAATTTCTTCCTTTTTGCCCCCAAATTAGGTACATTACTGTCTTTTTGTCCAAAATAAGGGAAATTTCTGCATTTTTGCCCAAAATTAAGTGGAATTTCTGATTTTTGCCCTAAAATAAAAAGAATTTCTTCCTTTAAAGCAAAAAATTAGGGCAATGTCAGTCTTTTGCCCTAAAATAAGGGTAATTTCTGCAATTTGCCCCCTAATAAGTGGAATTTCTGCCTTTATGACCTGAAAGAAGAGGAATTTCTAACATTTTTGCCCAAGATAAGGGAAATTTCTGCAATTTTATCCCAAAATAGGGGAAATTTTTGCAATTTTGTCCAAAAAATGGAAATGTCAGTAATTTTGCCGCACAATAGGGGAATTTCTGCCTTTTTGCCCCAAAATTAGTGAAATTTCTGAATTTTTCCCCAAAATTAGCAGCATTACTGCATTTTTGGCACAAAATATGGGAAATTTCTGCAATTTTGTTCCAAAATAAGGGAAATTTCTGCCTTTTTACCCCAAAATAATGGGAATTTCTGCATTTTTGCCAAAAAATAAGGGAAATTTCTGCAATTTTATCCTAAAATAAGTTAAATTTCTATCCTTTTGCCTCAAAATAAGGGAAATTTCTGCCTATTTGGCCCAAAATAAGGGGAATTTCTGCATTTTTGTCCAAAATTCAGGGAAATTTCTGCATTTTTGCCCAAAATTAAGAGGAATTTCTGCCTTTTTGCTCCAAAATAAGGGGAATTTCTGCCTTTTTGCCGCAAAATACGGGAATTTAGTCTTTTTGGCCTAAAATAAGGATAATTTCTATTTTTGGCATAAAATAATGAGAATTTCTGTCTTTTTGCCCTAAAATAGGGAAATTTCTGCATTTTTGCTCCAAAATAAGGTGAATTTTAGCATTTTTGCCTCAAAATAAGGGGAATTTCTGCCTTTTTGCCCCCAAATTAGGTGCATTACTGTCTTTTTGCCCCAAAATAATGGAAATTTCTGCATTTTTGGCCAAAATTATGTGGAATTTCTGCATTTTTGCTCTAAAATAAGAAGAATTTCTGCCTTTTTAGCACATAATAAGAGGAATTTCAGGCTTTTTCCCTAAAATAAGGTTAATTTCTGGAATTTGCCCCCAAAAAAGCGTAATTTCTGCCCTTTTGCCCTTAAATAAAAGGAATTTCTGTATTTTTGCCACAAGATAAAGGAAATTTCTGCAATTTTGCTTAAAAATAAGGAAAATTTCTGCAATTTTGTCCCAAATAAAGGAAATTTCATTAATTTCCCCCACAATAATGGAAATTTCTGTCTTTTTGCCCCAAAATTAACGGAATTTCTGATTTTTGCTCCAAAATTAGAAGCATTACAGAATTTTTGCCACAAAATAAGGGAAATTTCTGCAATTTTCCTCAAAAAAGAAGAATTTTCTGCCTTTTTGACCCAAAAAAGGGAAATTTCTGAATTTTTGCTCCCAAATAGGTGGAATTTCTGCCTTTTTGCCCCAAAATTAGTGGAATTTTTAAATTTTGCCCCAAAATTAGAAGCATTAGTGCATTTTTGCCCAAAAATATGGAAAATTTCTGCAATTTTGTTCCAAAATAAAGGGAATTTCTGCCTTTCTACCCGAAAATAATGGGAATTTCTTCATTTTTGCCACAAAATAAGGTAAATTTCTGCAATATTATTCTAAAATAAGTTAAATTTCTATACTTTTGCCTCAAAATAAGCAAAATTCCTGCTTTTTTAGCCACAAGTAAGGGGAATTTCTGCATTTTTGCCCCAAATTATGGGAAATTTCTGCATTTTTGCCCAAATATAAGGGTAATTTCTGTATTTTGGGCCTAAAATAAGGGGAATTTCTGCATTTTTGCCCGAAATTAAGGGGAATTTCTGTATTTTTGCCCTGTATTAAGGAAAATTTTTGCATTTTTGCTCCAAAATAAGGGGAATTTCTGCAATTTTTTCCCAAAATTAGGGGAATTTCTGTAATTTTGCACCACATAAGTCAAATTTCTGCAATTTTGCCCTAAAATTAGGGGAATTTCTGCCTTTTTGCCCCATAATAAGGGAAATTTATGCAATTTTGCACAAAAATAAGGGAATTTTCTTCATTTTTGATCCAAAATAAAGGGAATTTCTGCCTTTTTGCCCCAAAATGAGGAGAATTTCTGCCTTTTTGCCCCCAAATAAAAGGAATTTCTGCATTTTTGCCACAAAATAATAGGAATTTCTGCCTTTTGCCCCAAAATTAGTGAAATTTCTGAATTTTGTTCCAAAAATAGTGAAATTTCTGAATTTTGCACCAAAATTAGAAGCATTACTGCTTTTTTGCCACAAAATATGGGAAATTTCTGCAATTTTGTTACAAAATAAGGGAAATTTCTATTATTTTACCACAAAATAATGGGAATTTCTGCATTTTTGCCACAAAATAAGAGAAGTTTCTGCAATTTTATCCTAAAATAAGTTAAATTTCTAAACTTTTGATTCAAAAAAAGGGAAATTTCTGCCTCTTTGGCCAAAAATAAGGAAAATTTCTGCATTTTTGCCAGAAATTAAGGAAAATTTCTGCATTTTTGCCCAAAATTAAGTGGAATTTCTGATTTTTGCACTAAAATAAAAAGAATTTCTTCCTTTAAGGAGAAAAATAAGGAGAATTTCAGTCTTTTTGCCCTAAAATAAGGGTATTTTCTGCAATTTGCCCCCTAATACGTGGAATTTCTGCCTTTATGACCTGAAAGAAGGGGAATTTCTAACATTTTTGCCCAAGATAAGGTAAATTTCTGCAATTTTATCCCAAAATAGGGGAAATTTTTGCAATTTTGTCCAAAAAAGGAAATGTCAGCAATTTTGCCCCACAATAGGGGAATTTCTGCCTTTTTGCCCCAAAATTAGGGGAATTTCTGAATTTTTGCTCCAAAAGTAGAAGCATAACTGCATTTCTACCCTATAATAAGGGAAATTTCTGCAATTTGCCTCAAAATAAAGGAAAATTCTGCAATTTTGTCCCAAAAAAGGGATATTTCTGCATTTTTGCCCCAAAATAATAGGCATTTTTGCCTTTTTGCCCCAAAATTAGTGAAATTTCTGAATTTTGCCCCAAAATTAGCAGCATTACTGCATTTTTGCTCCAAAATATGGGAAATTTCTGAAATTTTGTTCCAAAATAAGGGAAATTTCTGCCTTTTTACCCCAAAATAATGGGAATTTCTGCATTTTTGCCACAAAATAAGGGAAGTTTCTGCAATTTTATCCTAAAATAAGTTAAATTTCTATCCTTTTGCCTCAAAATAAGGGAAATTTCTGCTTATTTGGCCCAAAATAAGGGGAATTTCTGCATTTTTGCCCAAAATTAAGGGAAATTTCTGCATTTTTGCCCAAAATTAAGGGGAATTTCTGCCTTTTTGCCCTAAAATAAGGGGAATTTCTGCTTTTTTGCCGCAAAATACGGGAATTTAGTCTTTTTGGCCTAAAATAAGGGTAATTTCTATTTTTGGCATAAAATAATGAGAATTTCTGTCTTTTTGCCCTAAAATAGGGAAATTTCTGCATTTTTGTTCCAAAATAAGGTGAATTTTAGCATTTTGCCTCAAAATAAGGGGAATTTCTGCCTTTTTGCCCCAAAATAATGGAAATTTCTGCATTTTTGGCCAAAATTATGTGGAATTTCTGCATTTTTGCTCTAAAATAAGAAGAATTTCTGCTTTTTTAGCACATAATAAGAGGAATTTCAGGCTTTTTCCCTAAAATAAGGTTAATTTCTGGAATTTGCCCCCAAAAAAGTATAATTTATGCCCTTTTGCCCTGAAATAAAAGGAATTTCTGTATTTTTGCCACAAGATAAAGGAAATTTCTGCAATTTTGCTTAAAAATAAGGAAAATTTCTGCAATTTAGTCCCAAATAAAGGAAATTTCATTAATTTCCCCCACAATAAGGGAAATTTCTGTCTTTTTGCCCCAAAATTAACGGAATTTCTGATTTTTGCTCCAAAATTAGAAGCATTACAGAATTTTTGCCACAAAATAAGGGAAATTTCTACAATTTTCCTCAAAAAAGAAGAATTTTCTGCCTTTTTGACCCAAAAAAGGGAAATTTCTGAATTTTTGCCCCCAAATAGGTGGAATTTCTGCCTTTTTGCCCCAAAATTAGTGGAATTTTTAAATTTTGCCCCAAAATTAGAAGCATTAGTGCATTTTTGCCCAAAAATATGGGAAATTTCTGCAATTTTGTTCCAAAATAAAGGGAATTTCTGCCTTTCTACCCCAAAATAATGGGAATATCTTCATTTTTGCCACAAAATAAGGTAAATTTCTGCAATATTATTCTAAAATAAGTTAAATTTCTATTCTTTTGCCTCAAAATAAGCAAAATTCTTGCCTTTTTAGCCACAAGTAAGGGGAATTTCTGCATTTTTGCCCCAAATTATGGGAAATTTCTGCATTTTTGCCCAAATATAAGGGTAATTTCTGTATTTTGGGCCTAAAATAAGGGGAATTTCTGCATTTTTGCCCGAAATTAAGGGGAATTTATGTATTTTTGCTCTGTATTAAGGAAAATTTTTGCATTTTTGCTCCAAAATAAGGGGAATTTCTGCAATTTTTTCCCAAAATTAGAGGAATTTCTGTAATTTTGCCCCACATAAGTCAAATTTCTGCAATTTTGCCCTAAAATTAGGGGAACTTCTGCCTTTTTGCCCCATAATAAGGGAAATTTATGCAATTTTGCACCAAAATAAGGGAATTTTCTTCATTTTTGCTCCAAAATAAAGGGAATTTCTGACTTTTTGCCCCAAAATGAGGAGAATTTCTGCCTTTTTGCCCCCAAATAAAAGGAATTTCTGCATTTTTGCCGCAAAATAATAGGTATTTCTGCCTTTTGCCCCAAAATTAGTGAAATTTCTGAATTTTGTCCCAAAAATAGTGAAATTTCTGAATTTTGCACAAAAATTAGAAGCATTACTGCTTTTTTGCCCCAAAATACGGGAAATTTCTGCAATTTTGTTACAAAATAAGGGAAATTTCTATTATTTTACCACAAAATAATGGGAATTTCTGCATTTTTGCCACAAAATAGGAGAAGTTTCTGCAATTTTATCCTAAAATAAGTTAAATTTCTAAACTTTTGCCTCAAAATAAGGGAAATTTCTGCCTCTTTGGCCAAAAATAAGGAAAATTTCTGCATTTTTGCCAGAAATTAAGGAAAATTTCTGCATTTTTGCCCAAAATTAAGTGGAATTTCTGATTTTTGCACTAAAATAAAAAGAATTTCTTCCTTTAAGGAGAAAAATAAGGAGAATTTCAGTCTTTTTGCCCTAAAATAAGGGTAATTTCTGCAATTTGCCCCCTAATACGTGGAATTTCTGCCTTTATGACCTGAAAGAAGGGGAATTTCTAACATTTTTGCCCAAGATAAGGTAAATTTCTGCAATTTTATCCCAAAATAGGGGAAATTTTTGCAATTTTGTCCAAAAAAGGAAATGTCAGCAATTTTGCCCCACAATAGGGGAATTTCTGCCTTTTTGCCCCAAAATAAGGGGAATTTCTGAATTTTTGCTCCAAAAGTAGAAGCATTACTGCATTTCTACCCTATAATAAGGGAAATTTCTGCAATTTGCCTCAAAATAAAGGAAAATTCTGCAATTTTGTCCCAAAAAAGGGATATTTCTGCATTTTTGCCCCAAAATAATAGGGATTTTTGCCTTTTTGCCCCAAAATTAGTGAAATTTCTGAATTTTGCCCCAAAATTAGCAGCATTACTGCATTTTTGCTCCAAAATATGGGAAATTTCTGAAATTTTGTTCCAAAATAAGGGAAATTTCTGCCTTTTTACCCCAAAATAATGGGAATATTTGCATTTTTGCCACAAAATAAGGGAAGTTTCTGCAATTTTATCCTAAAATAAGTTAAATTTCTATCCTTTTGCCTCAAAATAAGGGAAATTTCTGCTTATTTGGCCCAAAATAAGGGGAATTTCTGCATTTTTGCCCAAAATTAAGGGAAATTTCTGCATTTTTGCCCAAAATTAAGGGGAATTTCTGCCTTTTTGCCCTAAAATAAGGGGAATTTATGCCTTTTTGCCGCAAAATATGGGAATTTAGTCTTTTGGCCAAAAATAAGGGTAATTTCTATTTTTGGCATAAAATAATGAGAATTTCTGTCTTTTTGCCCTAAAATAGGGAAATTTCTGCATTTTTGCTCCAAAATAAGGTGAATTTTAGCATTTTTGCCTCAAAATAAGGGGAATTTCTGCCTTTTTGCCCCAAAATTTAGGGAATTTCTGAGTTTTTGCCCCCAAATTAGGTGCATTACTGTCTTTTTGCCCCAAAATAATGGAAATTTCTGCATTTTTGGCCAAAATTATGTGGAATTTCTGCATTTTTGCTCTAAAATAAGAAGAATTTCTGCCTTTTTAGCACATAATAAGAGAAATTTCAGGCTTTTTCCCTAAAATAAGGTTAATTTCTGGAATTTGCCCCCAAAAAAGCGTAATTTCTGCTCTTTTGCCCTGAAATAAAAGGAATTTCTGTATTTTTGCCACAAGATAAAGGAAATTTCTGCAATTTTGCTTAAAAATAAGGAAAATTTCTGCAATTTTGTCCCAAATAAAGGAAATTTCATTAATTTCCCCCACAATAAGGGAAATTTCTGTCTTTTTGCCCCAAAATTAACGGAATTTCTGATTTTTGCTCCAAAATTAGAAGCATTACAGAATTTTTGCCACAAAATAAGGGAAATTTCTGCAATTTTCCTCAAAAAAGAAGAATTTTCTGCCTTTTTGACACAAAAAAGGGAAATTTCTGAATTTTTGCTCCCAAATAGGTGGAATTTCTGCCTTTTTGCCCCAAAATTAGTGGAATTTTTAAATTTTGCCCCAAAATTAGAAGCATTAGTGCATTTTTGCCCAAAAATATGGGAAATTTCTGCAATTTTGTTCCAAAATAAAGGGAATTTCTGCCTTTCTACCCCAAAATAATGGGAATTTCTTCATTTTTGCCACAAAATAAGGTAAATTTCTGCAATATTATTCTAAAATAAGTTAAATTTCTATACCTTTGCCTCAAAATAAGCAAAATTCCTGCCTTTTTAGCCACAAGTAAAAGGAATTTCTGCATTTTTGCCCCAAATTATGGGAAATTTCTGCATTTTTGCCCAAATATAAGGGTAATTTCTGTATTTTGGGCCTAAAATAAGGGGAATTTCTGCATTTTTGCCCGAAATTAAGGGGAATTTCTGTATTTTTGCCCTGTATTAAGGAAAATTTTTGCATTTTTTCTCCAAAATAATGGAATTTCTGCAATTTTTTCTTAAAATTAGGGGAATTTCTGTAATTTTGCCCCACATAAATGAAATTTCTGCAATTTTGCCCTAAAATTAGGGGAATTTCTGCCTTTTTGCCCCATAATAAGGGAATTTTATGCAATTTTGCACCAAAATAAGGGAATTTTCTTCATTTTTGCTCCAAAATAAAGGGAATTTCTGCCTTTTTGTCCCAAACTGAGGAGATTTTCTGCCTTTTTGCCCCCAAATAAAAGGAATTTCTTCATTTCTGCCACAAAATAATAGGAATTTCTGCCTTTTTGCCCCAAAATTAGTGAAATTTCTGAATTTTTTCTCAAAATTAGTGAAATTTCTGAATTTTGTTCCAAAAATAGTGAAATTTCTGAATTTTGCACGAAAATTAGAAGCATTACTGCTTTTTTGCCACAAAATATGGGAAATTTCTGCAATTTTGTTACAAAATAAGGGAAATTTCTATTATTTTACCACAAAATAATGGGAATTTCTGCATTTTTGCCACAAAATAAGAGAAGTTTCTGCAATTTTATCCTAAAATAAGTTAAATTTCTAAACTTTTGCCTCAAAAAAAGGGAAATTTCTGCCTCTTTGGCCAAAAATAAGGAAAATTTCTGCATTTTTGCCAGAAATTAAGGAAAATTTCTGCATTTTTGCCCAAAATTAAGTGGAATTTCTGATTTTTGCACTAAAATAAAAAGAATTTCTTCCTTTAAGGAGAAAAATAAGGAGAATTTCAGTCTTTTTGCCCTAAAATAAGGGTATTTTCTGCAATTTGCCCCCTAATACGTGGAATTTCTGCCTTTATGACCTGAAAGAAGGGGAATTTCTAACATTTTTGCCCAAGATAAGGTAAATTTCTGCAATTTTATCCCAAAATAGGGGAAATTTTTGCAATTTTGTCCAAAAAAGGAAATGTCAGCAATTTTGCCCCACAATAGGGGAATTTCTGCCTTTTTGCCCCAAAATTAGGGGAATTTCTGAATTTTTGCTCCAAAAGTAGAAGCATAACTGCATTTCTACCCTATAATAAGGGAAATTTCTGCAATTTGCCTCAAAATAAAGGAAAATTCTGCAATTTTGTCCCAAAAAAGGGATATTTCTGCATTTTTGCCCCAAAATAATAGGCATTTTTGCCTTTTTGCCCCAAAATTAGTGAAATTTCTGAATTTTGCCCCAAAATTAGCAGCATTACTGCATTTTTGCTCCAAAATATGGGAAATTTCTGAAATTTTGTTCCAAAATAAGGGAAATTTCTGCCTTTTTACCCAAAATTAATGGGAATTTTTGCATTTTTGCCACAAAATAAGGGAAGTTTCTGCAATTTTATCCTAAAATAAGTTAAATTTCTATCCTTTTGCCTCAAAATAAGGGAAATTTCTGCTTATTTGGCCCAAAATAAGGGGAATTTCTGCATTTTTGCCCAAAATTAAGGGAAATTTCTGCATTTTTGCCCAAAATTAAGGGGAATTTCTGCCTTTTTGCCCTAAAATAAGGGGAATTTCTGCTTTTTTGCCGCAAAATACGGGAATTTAGTCTTTTTGGCCTAAAATAAGGGTAATTTCTATTTTTGGCATAAAATAATGAGAATTTCTGTCTTTTTGCCCTAAAATAGGGAAATTTCTGCATTTTTGTTCCAAAATAAGGTGAATTTTAGCATTTTGCCTCAAAATAAGGGGAATTTCTGCCTTTTTGCCCCAAAATAATGGAAATTTCTGCATTTTTGGCCAAAATTATGTGGAATTTCTGCATTTTTGCTCTAAAATAAGAAGAATTTCTGCTTTTTTAGCACATAATAAGAGGAATTTCAGGCTTTTTCCCTAAAATAAGGTTAATTTCTGGAATTTGCCCCCAAAAAAGCATAATTTCTGCCCTTTTGCCCTGAAATAAAAGGAATTTCTGTATTTTTGCCACAAGATAAAGGAAATTTCTGCAATTTTGCTTAAAAATAAGGGAAATTTCTGCAATTTTGTCCCAAATAAAGGGAATTTCATTAATTTCCCCCACAATAAGGGAAATTTCTGTCTTTTTGCCCCAAAATTAACGGAATTTCTGATTTTTGCTCCAAAATTAGAAGCATTACAGAATTTTTGCCACAAAATAAGGGAAATTTATACAATTTTCCTCAAAAAAGAAGAATTTTCTGCCTTTTTGACCCAAAAAAGGGAAATTTCTGAATTTTTGCCCCCAAATAGGTGGAATTTCTGCCTTTTTGCCCCAAAATTAGTGGAATTTTTAAATTTTGCCCCAAAATTAGAAGCATTAGTGCATTTTTGCCCAAAAATATGGGAAATTTCTGCAATTTTGTTCCAAATAAAGGGAATTTCTGCCTTTCTACCCCAAAATAATGGGAATATCTTCATTTTTGCCACAAAATAAGGTAAATTTCTGCAATATTATTCTAAAATAAGTTAAATTTCTATACTTTTGCCTCAAAATAAGCAAAATTCTTGCCTTTTTAGCCACAAGTAAGGGGAATTTCTGCATTTTTGCCCCAAATTATGTGAAATTTCTGCATTTTTGCCCAAATATAAGGGTAATATCTGTATTTTGGGCCTAAAATAAGGGGAATTTCTGCATTTTTGCCCGAAATTAAGGGGAATTTATGTATTTTTGCTCTGTATTAAGGAAAATTTTTGCATTTTTGCTCCAAAATAAGGGGAATTTCTGCAATTTTTTCCCAAAATTAGGGGAATTTCTGTAATTTTGCCCCACATAAGTCAAATTTCTGCAATTTTGCCCTAAAATTAGGGGAACTTCTGCCTTTTTGCCCCATAATAAGGGAAATTTATGCAATTTTGCACCAAAATAAGGGAATTTTCTTCATTTTTGCTCCAAAATAAAGGGAATTTCTGACTTTTTGCCCCAAAATGAGGAGAATTTCTGCCTTTTTGCCCCCAAATAAAAGGAATTTCTGCATTTTTGCCACAAAATAATAGGTATTTCTGCCTTTTGCCCCAAAATTAGTGAAATTTCTGAATTTTGTCCCAAAAATAGTGAAATTTCTGAATTTTGCACAAAAATTAGAAGCATTACTGCTTTTTTGCCCCAAAATATGGGAAATTTCTGCAATTTTGTTACAAAATAAGGGAAATTTCTATTATTTTACCACAAATTAATGGGAATTTCTGCATTTTTGCCACAAAATAGGAGAAGTTTCTGCAATTTTATCCTAAAATAAGTTAAATTTCTAAACTTTTGCCTCAAAATAAGGGAAATTTCTGCCTCTTTGGCCAAAAATAAGGAAAATTTCTGCATTTTTGCCAGAAATTAAGGAAAATTTCTGCATTTTTGCCCAAAATTAAGTGGAATTTCTGATTTTTGCACTAAAATAAAAAGAATTTCTTCCTTTAAGGAGAAAAATAAGGAGAATTTCAGTCTTTTTGCCCTAAAATAAGGGTATTTTCTGCAATTTGCCCCCTAATACGTGGAATTTCTGCCTTTATGACCTGAAAGAAGGGGAATTTCTAACATTTTTGCCCAAGATAAGGTAAATTTCTGCAATTTTATCCCAAAATAGGGGAAATTTTTGCAATTTTGTCCAAAAAAGGAAATGTCAGCAATTTTGCCCCACAATAGGGGAATTTCTGCCTTTTTGCCCCAAAATTAGGGGAATTTCTGAATTTTTGCTCCAAAAGTAGAAGCATAACTGCATTTCTACCCTATAATAAGGGAAATTTCTGCAATTTGCCTCAAAATAAAGGAAAATTCTGCAATTTTGTCCCAAAAAAGGGATATTTCTGCATTTTTGCCCCAAAATAATAGGCATTTTTGCCTTTTTGCCCCAAAATTAGTGAAATTTCTGAATTTTGCCCCAAAATTAGCAGCATTACTGCATTTTTGCTCCAAAATATGGGAAATTTCTGAAATTTTGTTCCAAAATAAGGGAAATTTCTGCCTTTTTACCCAAAATTAATGGGAATTTCTGCATTTTTGCCACAAAATAAGGGAAGTTTCTGCAATTTTATCCTAAAATAAGTTAAATTTCTATCCTTTTGCCTCAAAATAAGGGAAATTTCTGCTTATTTGGCCCAAAATAAGGGGAATTTCTGCATTTTTGCCCAAAATTAAGGGAAATTTCTGCATTTTTGCCCAAAATTAAGGGGAATTTCTGCCTTTTTGCCCTAAAATAAGGGGAATTTATGCCTTTTTGCCGCAAAATATGGGAATTTAGTCTTTTGGCCAAAAATAAGGGTAATTTCTATTTTTGGCATAAAATAATGAGAATTTCTATCTTTTTGCCCTAAAATAGGGAAATTTCTGCATTTTTGCTCCAAAATAAGGTGAATTTTAGCATTTTTGCCTCAAAATAAGGGGAATTTCTGCCTTTTTGCCCCAAAATTTAGGGAATTTCTGAGTTTTTGCCCCCAAATTAGGTGCATTACTGTCTTTTTGCCCCAAAATAATGGAAATTTCTGCATTTTTGGCCAAAATTATGTGGAATTTCTGCATTTTTGCTCTAAAATAAGAAGAATTTCTGCCTTTTTAGCACATAATAAGAGGAATTTCAGGCTTTTTCCCTAAAATAAGGTTAATTTCTGGAATTTGCCCCCAAAAAAGCGTAATTTCTGCCCTTTTGCCCTGAAATAAAAGGAATTTCTGTATTTTTGCCACAAGATAAAGGAAATTTCTGCAATTTTGCTTAAAAATAAGGAAAATTTCTGCAATTTTTTCCCAAATAAAGGAAATTTCATTAATTTCCCCCACAATAAGGGAAATTTCTGTCTTTTTGCCCCAAAATTAACGGAATTTCTGATTTTTGCTCCAAAATTAGAAGCATTACAGAATTTTTGCCACAAAATAAGGGAAATTTCTGCAATTTTCCTCAAAAAAGAAGAATTTTCTGCCTTTTTGACCCAAAAAAGGGAAATTTCTGAATTTTTGCTCCCAAATAGGTGGAATTTCTGCCTTTTTGCCCCAAAATTAGTGGAATTTTTAAATTTTGCCCCAAAATTAGAAGCATTAGTGCATTTTTGCCCAAAAATATGGGAAATTTCTGCAATTTTGTTCCAAAATAAAGGGAATTTCTGCCTTTCTACCCCAAAATAATGGGAATTTCTTCATTTTTGCCACAAAATAAGGTAAATTTCTGCAATATTATTCTAAAATAAGTTAAATTTCTATAACTTTGCCTCAAAATAAGCAAAATTAATGCCTTTTTAGCCACAAGTAAAAGGAATTTCTGCATTTTTGCCCCAAATTATGGGAAATTTCTGCATTTTTGCCCAAATATAAGGGTAATTTCTGTATTTTGGGCCTAAAATAAGGGGAATTTCTGCATTTTTGCCCGAAATTAAGGGGAATTTCTGTATTTTTGCCCTGTATTAAGGAAAATTTTTGCATTTTTTCTACAAAATAATGGAATTTCTGCAATTTTTTCTTAAAATTAGGGGAATTTCTGTAATTTTGCCCCACATAAATGAAATTTCTGCAATTTTGCCCTAAAATTAGGGGAATTTCTGCCTTTTTGCCCCATAATAAGAGAATTTTATGCAATTTTGCACCAAAATAAGGGAATTTTCTTCATTTTTGCTCCAAAATAAAGGGAATTTCTGCCTTTTTGCCCCAAACTGAGGAGATTTTCTGCCTTTTTGCCCCCAAATAAAAGGAATTTCTTCATTTTTGCCACAAAATAATAGGAATTTCTGCCTTTTTGCCCCAAAATTAGTGAAATTTCTGAATTTTTTCTCAAAATTAGTGAAATTTCTGAATTTTGCACCAAAATTAGAAGCATTACTGCTTTTTTGCCCAAAATATGGGAAATTTCTGCAATTTTGTTACAAAATAAAGGAAATTTCTATTATTTTACCACAAAATAATGGGAAATTCTGCTTTTTTGCCACAAAATAAGAGAAGTTTCTGCAATTTTATCCTAAAATAAGTTAAATTTCTAAACTTTTGCCTCAAAATAAGGGAAATTTCTGCCTCTTTGGCCAAAACTAAGGGAAATTTCTGCATTTTTGCCAGAAATTAAGGAAAATTTCTGCATTTTTGCCCAAAATTAAGTGGAATTTCTGATTTTTGCACTAAAATAAAAAGAATTTCTTCCTTTAAAGAGAAAAATAAGGAGAATTTCAGTCTTTTTGCCCTAAAATAAGGGTAATTTCTGCAATTTGCCCCCTAATAAGTGGAATTTCTGCCTTTATGACCTGAAAGAAGGGGAATTTCTAACATTTTTGCCCAAGATAAGGTAAATTTCTGCAATTTTATCCCAAAATAAGGGAAATTTTTGCAATTTTGTCCAAAAAAGGAAATGTCAGCAATTTTGCCCCACAATAGGGGAATTTCTGCCTTTTTGCCCCAAAATTAGGGGAATTTCTGAATTTTTGCTCCAAAATTAGAAGCATTACTGCATTTTTACCCCATAATAAGGGAAATTTCTGCAATTTGCCTCAAAATAAAGGAAAATTCTGCAATTTTGTCCCAAAAAAGGGATATTTCTGCATTTTTGCCCCAAAATAATAGGGATTTTTGCCTTTTTGCCCCAAAATTAGTGAAATTTCTGAATTTAGCCCCAAAATTAGCAGCATTACTGCATTTTTGCTCCAAAATATGAAAAATTTCTGAAATTTTGTTCCAAAATAAGGGAAATTTCTGCCTTTTTACCCCAAAATAATGGGAATTTCTGTATTTTTGCCATAAAATGAGGGAAGTTTCTGAAATTTTATCTTAAAATAAGTTAAATTTCTATTCTTTTGCCACAAAATAAGGGAAATTTCTGCCTATTTTGCCCAAAATAAGGGGAATTTCTGCATTTTTGCACAAAATTAAGGGAAATTTCTGCATTTTTGCCCAAAACTAAGGGGAATTTCTGCTTTTTTGCCCTAAAATAAAGAGAATTTCTGCCTTTTTGCTCCAAAATAAGGGTAATTTAGTCTTTTTGACCTAAAATAAGGGTAATTTCTATTTTTGGCCTAAAATAATAAGAATTTCTGTCTTTTTGCCCTAAATAAGGAAAATTTCTGCATTTTTGCTCAAAAATAAGGGGAATTTCAGCATTTTTGCCCCAAAATAAGGGGAATTTCTGCCTTTTTGCCCCAAAATTAGGGGAATTTCTGCCTTTTTGCCCCCAAATTAGGTGCATTACTGTGTTTTTGCCCCAAAATAATGAAAATTTCTGCATTTATTGCCAAAATAATGTGGAATTTCTGCCTTTTTCCTCTAAAATAAGAAGAATTTCTGCCTTTTTGGCACAAAATAAAAGAAATTTAAGGCTTTTTCCCTAAAATAAGGGTAAGATCTGGAATTTGCCCCCAAAAAAGCGTAATTTCTGCCCTTTTGCCTTGAAATATAAGGAATTTCTGTATTTTTGTCACAAGATAAAGGAAATTTCTGCAATTTTGCTTAAAAATAAGGGAAATTTCTGCAATTTTGTCCCAAAAAAAATTTCATTAATTTCCCCCACAATAAGGGGAATTTCTGTCTTTTTGCCCCAAAATTAACGGAATTTCTGATTTTTGCCCCAAAATTAGAAGCATTACAGAATTTTTGCCACAAAACAAGGGAAATTTTAACAATTTGCCTCAAAAAAGAAGAATTTTCTGCCGTTTTGACCCAAAAAAGGGAAATTTCTGAATTTTTGCCCCCAAATAAGTGGAATTTCTGCCTTTTTGCCCCAAAATTAGAGGAATTTCTAATTTTTGCCCCAAAATTAGAAGCATTAGTACATTTTTGCTTAAAAATATGGGAAATTTTTGCAATTTTGTTCCAAAATAAAAGAAATTTCTGCCTTTCTACCCCAAAATAATGGGAATTTCTTCATTTTTGCCACAAAATAAGGTAAATATCTGCAATATTATCCTAAAATAAGTTAAATTTCTATACTTTTGCCTCAAAATAAGGGAAATTCCTGCCTTTTTAGCCCCAAGTAAGGGGAATTTTTGCATTTTTGCCCCAAATTAAGGAAAATTTCTGCATTTTTGCCCAAAAATAAGGGTAATTTCTTTATTTTTGGCCTAAAATAAGGGGAATTTCTGCCTTTTTGCCCCATAATAAGGGAAATTTATGCAATTTTGCACCAAAATAAGGGAATTTTCTTCATTTTTCCTCCAAAATAGTGGGAATTTCTGCCTTTTTGCCCCAATATGAGGAGAATTTCTGCCTGTTTGCCCCCAAATAATAGGAATTTCTGCTTTTTTGCCACAAAATAATAGGAATTTCTGCCTTTTTGCCCCAAAATTAGTGAAATTTCTGAATTTTGTCCCAAAATTAGTGAAATTTCTGAATTTTGCACCAAAATTAGAAGCATTACTGTTTTTTTGCCCCAAAATATGGGAAATTTCTGCAATTTTGTTACAAAATAAGGGAAATTTCAGCAATTTGCCTCGAAAAAGAAGAATTTTCTGCCTTTTTGACCCAAAAAAAGGAAATTTCTCAATTTTTGCTCCCAAATAAGTGGAATTTCTGCCTTTTTGCCCCAAAATTAGTGGAATTTCTAAATTTTGCCCCAAAATTAGAAGCATTAGTGCATTTTTGCCCAAAAATATGGGAAATTTCTGTAATTTTGTTCCAAAATAAAGGGAATTTCTGCCTTTCTACCCCAAAATAATGGGAATTTCTTCATTTTTGCCACAAAATACGGTAAATTTCTGCAATATTATCCTAAAATAAGTTAAATTTCTATACTTTTGCCCCAAAATAACAGAAATTCCTGCCTTTGTAGCCCCAAATAAGAGGAATTTCTGCATTTTTGCCCCAAATTAAGGGAAATTTCTGCATTTTTCCCCAAAAATAAGGGTAATTTCTGTATTTTTGGCCTAAAATATGGGGAATTTCTGCATTTTTGCCCCAAAATAAGGGGAATTCCTTGATTTTTGTCCTGTATTAAGGAAAATTTCTGCATTTTTGCTCCAAACTAAGGTGAATTTCTGCAATTTTTGCCCCAAATTATGGGAATTTCTGTAATTTTGCCCCAAATAAGGGGAATTTCTGCAATTTTGCCCCAAAATAAGGGAAATTTCTGTAATTTTTCCCCAAAATTAGGGGAATTTATGCTTTTTTGCCACATAATAAGGGAAATTTATGCAATTTTGCACCAAAATAAGGGAATTTTCTTCATTTTTGCTCCAAAATAAAGGGAATTGCTTCCTTTTTGAAACAAAAAATGGAGAATTTCTGCAATTTTGTTCAAAAATAAGGGGAATTTCTGCATTTTTGCGCCAAATTAAGGAAAATTTCTGCCTTTTTGGCACAAAAAAGGGGGAATTTCAGTCTTTTTGCCCTAAAATAAGGGTAATTTCTGCACATTTGACACCAAGTATGCGGTGTTTCTGAATTTTGACCCGAAATAAGGGGTATTTCTGCAATTTTGCCCCAAAATAAAAGAAATTTTTGCAATTTTGTCCCAAAAAAGGGTAATTTCAGCAATTTTGCCCCACAATAAGGGGAATTTCTGCCTTTTGCCCCAAAATAATGGGAATTTCTGAATTTATGCCAAAAAATTAGAGGCATTACTGTGTTTTTGCCCCAAAATAACTAAAATTTCTGCATTTTTCCCCAAAAATAATTGGAATTTCTGCCTTTTTGACCTAAAATAAGAAGAATTTCTGCTTTTTTGGCACAAAATAAGGGGAATTTCAGTCTTCTTCCCTTAAATAAGTTTAATTTCTGCAATTTGCCCCCAAATTAGCGGAATTTCTGCCTTTTTGACCTAAAATGAGGGGAATTTCTGGATTTTTGTCCCATGATAAGGAAAATTTCTGCAAATTTGCCCAAAAATAATGGAAATTTCTTCCTTTTTGCCCCAAAATGAAAAGAATTTCTGCCTTTTTGCACCCAAATAAAAGGAATTTATGCATTTTTGCCCCAAAATAATAGGAATTTCTGCCTTTTTGCCCCAAAATTAGTTAAATTTCTGAATGTTGTTCCAAAATAAGTGAAATTTCTGAATTTTGCCACAATATTAGAAGCATTACTGCTTTTTTGCCCCAAAATATGGGAAATTTTTGCAATTTTGTTCCAAAATAAGGGAAATTTCTGCCTTTTTACCCCAAAATAATGGGAATATCTGCATTTTTTTGCCACAAAATAAGGAAAGTTTCTGCAATTTTATCTTAAAATAAGTTAAATTTCTATACTTTTGCCTCAAAATAAAGGAAATTTCTGCCTATTTGGCCAAAAATAAGGTGAATTTCTGCATTTTTGCCCAAAATTAAGGGGAATTTCTGCCTTTTTGCCCTAAAATAAGAGGAATTTCTGCCTTTTTGCAACAAAACAAAATGAATTTAGTCTTTTTGGCCTAAAATAAGGGTAATTTCTATTTTTGGCCCAAAATAATGAGAATTTCTTTCTTTTTGCTCTAAAATAAGGAAAATTTCTGCATTTTTGCTCCAAAATAGGGGAATTTCAGGATTTTTGCCCCAAAATAAGGGGAATTTCTGCCATTTTGCCTCAAAATTAGGGGAATTTCTGCCTTTTTGCCCCCAAATTAGGTGCATTACTGTCTTTTTGTCCAAAATAAGGGAAATTTCTGCATTTTTGCCCAAAATTAAGTGGAATTTCTGATTTTTGCCCTAAAATAAAAAGAATTTCTGCCTTTAAAGCAAAAAATAAGGGCAATGTCAGTCTTTTGCCCTAAAATAAGGGTAATTTCTGCAATTTGGCCCCTAATAAGTGGAATTTCTGCCTTTATGACCTGAAAAAAGGGGAATTTCTAACATTTTTGCCCAAGATAAGGGAAATTTCTGCAATTTTATCCCAAAATAGGGGAAATTTTTGCAATTTTGTCCAAAAAATGGAAATGTCAGTAATTTTGCCCCACAATAGGGGAATTTCTGCCTTTTTGCCCCAAAATTAGTGAAATTTCTGAATTTTGCCCCAAAATTAGCAGCATTACTGCATTTTTGCCCGAAAATATGGGAAATTTCTGCAATTTTGTTCCAAAATAAGGGAAATTTCTGCCTTTTTACCCCAAAATAATGGGAATTTCTGCATTTTTGCCAAAAAATAAGGGAAATTTCTGCAATTTTATCCTAAAATAAGTTAAATTTCTATCCTTTTGCCTCAAAATAAGGGAAATTTCTGCCTATTTGGCCCAAAATAAGGGGAATTTCTGCATTTTTGCCCAAAATTAAGGGAAATTTCTGCATTTTTGTCTAAAATTAAGGGAAATTTCTGCCTTTTTGACCTAAAATAAGGGGAATTTCTGCCTCTTTGCCGCAAAATACGGGAATTTAGTCTTTTTGGCCAAAAATAAGGGTAATTTCTATTTTTGGCATAAAATAATGAGAATTTCTGTCTTTTTGCCCTAAAATAGGGAAATTTCTGCATTTTTGCTCCAAAATAAGGGGAATTTCAGCATTTTTGCCCCAAAATAAGGGGAATTTATGACTTTTTGCCCCATAATTATTGGAATTTCTGCCTTTTTGCCCCCAAATTATGTGCATTACTGTGTTTTTGCCCCCAAAGAATGGAAATTTCTGCATTTTTGGCCAAAATTATGTGGAATTTCTGCCTTTTTGCTCTATAATAAAAAGAATTTCTGCATTTTTGGCACAAAATAAGAGGAATTTCAGGCTTTTTCCCTAAAATAAGGGTAATTTCTGGAATTTGCCCCCAAAAAAGCATAATTTCTGCCCTTTTGCCCTGAAATAAAAGGAATTTCTGTATTTTTGCCACAAGATAAAGGAAATTTCTGCAATTTTGCTTAAAAATAAGGGAAATTTCTGCAATTTTGTCCCAAATAAAGGAAATTTCATTAATTTCCCCCACAATAAGGGAAATTTCTGTCTTTTTGCCCCAAAATTAATGGAATTTCTGATTTTTGCTCCAAAATTAGAAGCATTACAGAATTTTTGCCACAAAATAAGGGAAATTTCTGCAATTTTCCTCAAAAAAGAAGAATTTTCTGCCTTTTTGACCCAAAAAAGGAAAATTTCTGAATTTTTGCCCCCAAATAGGTAAAATTTCTGCCTTTTTGCCCCAAAATTAGTAGAATTTTTAAATTTTGCCCCAAAATTAGAAGCATTAGTGCATTTTTGCCCAAAAATATGGGAAATTTCTGCAATTTTGTTCCAAAATAAAGGGAATTTCTGCCTTTCTACCCCAAAATAATGGGAATTTCTTCATTTTTGCCACAAAATAAGGTAAATTTCTGCAATATTATTCTAAAATAAGTTAAATTTCTATACTTTTGCCTCAAAATAAGCAAAATTCCTGCCTTTTTAGCCACAAGTAAGGGGAATTTCTGCATTTTTGCCCCAAATTATGGGAAATTTCTGCATTTTTGCCCAAATATAAGGGTAATTTTTGTATTTTGGGCCTAAAATAAGGGGAATTTCTGCATTTTTGCCCGAAATTAAAAGGAATTTCTGTATTTTTGCCCTGTATTAAGGAAAATTTTTGCATTTTTGCTCCAAAATAAGGGGAATTTCTGCAATTTTTTCCCAAAATTAGGGGAATTTCTGTAATTTTGCCCCACATAAGTGAAATTTCTGCAATTTTGCCCTAAAATTAGGGGATTTTCTGCCTTTTTGCCCCATAATAAGGAAAATTTATGCAATTTTGCACCAAAATAAGGGAATTTTCTTCATTTTTTCTCCAAAATAAAGGGAATTTCTGCCTTTTTGACCCAAAATGAGGAGAATTTCTGCCTTTTTGCACCCAAATAAAAGGAATTTCTGCATTTTTGCCACAAAATAATAGGAATTTCTGCCTTTTTGCCCCAAAATTAGTGAAATTTTTGAATTTTGTCCCAAAATTAGTAAAATTTCTGAATTTTGCACCAAAATTAGAAGCATTACTGCTTTTTTGCCCCAAAATATGGGAAATTTCTGCAATTTTGTTACAAAATAAGGGAAATTTCTTCTATTTTACCACAAAATAATGGGAATTTCTGCATTTTTGCCACGAAATAAGGGAAGTTTCTGCAATTTTATCCTAAAATAAGTTAAATTTCTAAACTTTTGCCTCAAAAGAAAAAAAAATTTCTGCCTATTTGGCCAAAAATAAGAGGAATTTCTGCATTTTTGGCACAAATTAAGGAAAATTTCTGCATTTTTGCCCAAAATTAAGTGGAATTTCTGATTTTTGCCCTAAAATAAAAAGAATTTCTGCCTTTAAGTCAAAAAATAAGGGGAATTTCAGTCTTTTTGCCCTAAAATGAGGGTAATTTCTGAAATTTGCCCCCTAATAAGTGGAATTTCTGCTTTTATGACCTGAAAGAAGGGGAATTTCTAACATTTTTGCCCAAGATAAGGGAAATTTCTGCAATTTTACCCCAAAATAAGGGAAATTTTTGTAATTTTGTCCAAAAAAAGGGAATTTTTAGCAATTTTGCCCCACAATAAGGGGAATTTCTTCCTTTTTGCCCCAAAATTAGGGGAATTTCTGAATTTTTGCTCCAAAATTAGAAGCATTACTGCATTTTTACCCCATAATAAGGGAAATTTCTGCAATTTGCCTAAAAATAAAGGAAATTTCTGCAATTTTATCCTAAAATAAGTTAAATTCTATCTTTTTGCCTCAAAATAAGAGAAATTTATGCCTATTTGCCCAAAAAAAGGGGAATTTCTGCATGTTTGCCAAAAATTAAGGAAAATTTCTGCATTTTAGCACAAAATTAAGGGGAATTTCTGCCTTTTTACCCCAAAATAAGGGGAATTTAGTCTTTTTGGCCTAAATTAAGGGTAATTTCTATTTTTGGCCTAAATAATGAGAATTTCTGTCTTTTTGCCCTAAAATAAAAAAAAATTATGCATTTTTGCTCCAAAATAATGGGAATTTCAGCATTTTTGCCCCAAAATAAGGGGAAATTCTGCCTTTTTGCCCCAAAATTAGAGGAATTTCTGCCTTATTGCCCCCAAATTAGGTGCATTACTGTGTTTTTGCCCCAAAATAATGGAAATTTCTGCATTTTTGGCCAAAATTATGTGGAATTTCTGCCATTTTGCTCTAAAATAAGAAGAATTTCTGCCTTTTTGGCACAAAATAAGAGGAATTTCAGGCTTTTTCTCGAAAATAAGTGTAATTTTTGGAATTTGCCCCCAAAAAAGCATAATTTCTGCCCGTTTGCCCTGAAATAAAAGGAATTTCTGTATTTTTGCCACAAGATAAATGAAAATTCTGCAATTTTGCTTGAAAATAAGGGAAATTTCTGCAATTTTGTCCCAATAAGGAAATTTCATTAATTTCCCCCACAATACGGGGAATTTCTGTCTTTTTGCCCCAAAATTAATGGAATTTCTGATTTTTGCCCCAAAATTAGAAGCATTACAGAATTTTTGCCACAAAATAAGGGAAATTTCTGCAATTTGCCTCAACAAAGAAGAATTTTCTGCCTTTTTGACCCAAAAAAGGGAAATTTCTAAATTTTTGCCCCCAAATAAGTGGAATTTCTGCCTTTTTGCCCCAAAATTAGTGGAATTTCTAAATTTTGCCCCAAAATAAGGGAAATTTCTGAATTTTTGCCAACAAATAATTGGAATTTCTGCATTTTTGCCCCAAAATTATTGGAATTTCAGCATTTTTGCTCCAAAATAAGGGGAATTTCAGCATTTTTGCCCCAAAATATAGAGAATTTCTGCCTTTATGCCCCAAAATAAGGGGAATTTCTGCAATTTTGCTCCAAAATAAGGGAAATTTCTGCAATTTTGTCCCAAAAAAGGGATATTTCATTAATTTTTCCCCACAATAAGGGGAATGTCTGTCTTTTTGCCCCAAAATTAACGGAATTTCTGATTTTTGCCCCAAAATTAGAAGCATTATAGAATTTTTGCCACAAAATATGGAAAATTTCTGCAATTTTGTTCCAAAATAATGGGAATTTCTTCATTTTTGCCACAAAATAAGGTAAATTTCTGCAATATTATCCTAAAATAATTTAAATTTCTATACTTTTGCCCCAAAATAAGGGAAATTCCTGCCTTTTTGGCCCCAAATAAGGGGAATTTCTGCATTTTTGCCCCAAATTAAAGGAAAATTTTGCATTTTTGCCCAAAAATCAGGGTAATTTCTGTATTTTTTCCCTGAATTAAAGAAAATTTCTGCATTTTTGCTTCAAAATAAGGGGAATTTCTGCAATTTTTCCCCAAAATTAGGAGAATTCCTGTAATTTTGCCCCAAAATAAGGGAAATTTCTGCAATTTTGCCCAAATAATAGGGAAATTTCTGCATTTTTGCCTCAAAATTAGGGAAATTTCTGCAATTTTGCTCTAAAATTAGGGGCATTACTGTCTTTTTGCCCAAAATAAGGGAAATTTCTGCATTTTTGCCCAAAATAAAGTGGAATTTCTGATTTTTGTCCTAAAATAAAAAGAATTTCTGCCTTTAAGGCAAAAAATAAGGGGAATTTCAGTCTTTTTGCCCTAAAGTATGGTAATTTCTGCTATTTGCCCCCTAATAAGTGGAATTTCTGCCTTTATGACCTGAAAGAAGGGGAATTTCTAACATTTTTGCCCAAGATAAGGGAAATTTCTGCAATTTTACCACAAAATAAGAAAAATTTTTGCAATTTTGTCCAAAAAAAGGGAAATCTCAGCAATTTTGCCCCACAATAATGTAAATTTCTGCCTATTTGCCACAAAATTAGAGGAATTTCTGAATTTTTGCTCCAAAATTAGAAGCATTACTGCATTTTTACCCCAAAATAAGGGAAATTTCTGCAATTTGCCTCAAAATAAAGGAAATTTCTGCAATTTTTCTTAAAAATAAGGGAAATTTCTGCAATTTTGTCCCAAAAAATGAAATTTCATTAATTTTGCCCCACAATAAGGGCAATTTTTGTATTTTTGCCCCAAAATTAACGGAATTTGTGATTTTTGCACCAAAATTAGAACCATTACAAAATTTTTGCCACAAAATATGGGAAATTTCTGCAATTTTGTTCCAAAATAATGGGAATTTCTTCATTTTTTCCACAAAATAAGGTAAATTTCTGCAATATTATCCTAAAATAAGTTAAATTTCTATACTTTTGCCCCAAAATAAGGGAAATTCCTCCCTTTTTGGCCCCAAATAAGAAGAATTTTTGCATTTTAGCCCCTAATTAAGGGAAATTTCTGCATTTTTGCCCAAAAATAAGGGTAATTTCTGTATTTTTGGCCTAAAATAAGGGGAATTTCTGCATTTTTGCTTCAAAATAAGGGGAATTTCTGTATTTTTGCCCTGAATTAAAAAAATTTCTGCATTTTTGCTCCAAAATAAGGGGAATTTCTGCAATTATTCCCCAAAACTAGGGGAATTTCTTTAATTTTGCCCCAAAATAAGGGAAATTTCTGCAATTTTCCTCAAAAAAGAAGAATTTTCGGCCTTTTTGACCCAAAAAAGGGAAATTTCTAAATTTTTGCACCCAAATAAGTGGAATTTCTGCCTTTTTGCCCCAAAATTAGTGGAATTTCTAAATTTTGCCCCAAAATAAGGGAAATTTCTGAATTTTTGCCCACAAATAAGTGGAATTTCTGCCTTTTTGCCCCAAAATTATTGGAATTCCAGCAGTTTTGCTCCAAAATAAGGGGAATTTCAGCATTTTTGTCCCAAAATATAGAGAATTTCTGCCTTTATGCCCCAAAATAAGGGGAATTTCTGCAACTTTGCTCCAAAATAAGGGAAATTTCTGCAATTTTGTCCCAAAAAAGGGAAATTTCATTAATTTTGCCCCACAATAAGGGGAATTTCTGTCTTTTTGCCCCAAAATTAACGGAATTTCTGATTTTTGCCCAAAAATTAGAAGCATTACAGAATTTTTGCCACAAAATATGGAAAATTTCTGCAATTTTGTTCCAAAATAATGGGAATTTCTTCATTTTTCCACAAAATAAGGTAAATTTCTGCAATATTATCCTAAAATAAGTTAAATTTCTATACTTTTGGCCCAAAATAAGGGAAATTCCTGCCTTTTTGGCCCCAAATAAGGGGAATTTTTGCATTTTTGCCCCAAATTAAAGGAAATTTCTGCATTTTTACCCAAAAATCAGTGTAATTTCTGTATTTTTTCCCTGAATAAAAAAATTTCTGCATTTTTGCTCCAAAATAAGGGGAATTTCTGCAATTTTTCCCCAAAATTATAGGAATTTCTGTAATTTTGCACCAAAATAAGGAAAATTTCTGCAATTTTGCCCAAAAAATAGGGGAATGTCTTCAATTTTGCCTCTAAATATGTGAAATTTCTGCAATTTTTCCCCAAAATTAGGGGAATTTCTGCAATTTTGCACCAAAATAATGGTATTTCCTACACTTTTCCTCCAAAATAAAGAGAATTTCAGCCTTTTTGATACAAAAAAGGGGAATTTCTGCAAAATGTTCCAAAATAAGGGGAATTTCTGCATTTTTGCACCAAGATAAGGGGAATTTCTGCCTTTTTGGCACAAAATAAGAGGAATTTCAGGCTTTTTCCCTAAAATAAGGGTAATTTCTGGAATTTGCCCCCAAAAAAGCAAAATTTTTGCCTTTTGCTCTGAAATAAAAGGAATTTCTGAATTTTAGCCACAAGATAAAGGAAATTTCTGCAATTTTGCTTAAAAATAAGGGAAATTTCTGCAATTTTGTCCCAAAAAAAAGAAATTTCATTAATTTCCCCCACAATAAGGGGAATTTCTGTTTTTTTGCCTGAAAATTAATGGAATTTCTGATTTTTGCCCTAAAATTAGAAGCATTACAGAATTTTTGCCACAAAATATGGGAAATTTCTGCAATTTTGTTCCAAAATAATGGGAATTTCTTCATTTTTGCCACAAAAAAGGTAAATTTCTGCAATATTATCCTAAAATAAGTTAAATTTCTATACTTTTGCCCCAAAATAAGGGAAATTTCTGCCTTTTTGGTTCCAAATAAGGGGAATTTCTGCATTTTTGCCCCAAGTTAAAGGGAATTTCTGCATTTTTGCCCAAAAATCAGGGTAATTTCTGTATTTGTTCCCTGAATTAAAAAAAATTTCTGCATTTTTGCTCCAAAATAAGGGGAATTTCTGCAATTTTCTTCAAAATTAAGGAATTTCTGTAATTTTGCCCCAAAATAAGGGAAATTTCTACAATTTTGCTCAAATAATAGGGGAATTTCTGCAATTTTGCCTCAAAATATGGGAAATTTCTGCAATTTTTCCCCAAAATTAGGGGAATTTCTGCAATTTTGCACCAAAATAATGGTATTTCCTACACTTTTCCTCCAAAATAAAGAAAATTTCTGCCTTTTTGAATCAAAAAAGGGGAGTTTCTGCAATTTTGTTCCAAAATAAGGGGAATTTCTGCATTTTTGCCCCAAGATAAGGGGAATTTCTGCCTTTTTGGCACAAAATAAGAGGAATTTCAGGCTTTTTCCCTAAAATAAGGGTAATTACTGGAATTTGCCACCAAAAAAAGAATAATTTTTGACTTTTGCCCTGAAATAAAATTAATTTCTGAATTTTAGCCACAAGATAAAGGAAATTTCTGCAATTTGCCTCAAAATAAAGGAAATTTCTGCAATTTTGCTTAAAAATAAGGGAAATTTCTGCAATTTTGTCCCAAAAAAAAGAAATTTCATTAATTTCCCCCACAATAAGGGGAATTTCTGTTTTTTTTCCCCAAAATTAATGGAATTTCTGATTTTTGCCCCAAAATTAGAAGCATTACAGAATTTTTGCCACAAAATATGCGAAATTTCTGCAATTTTGTTCCAAAATAATGGGAATTTCTTCATTTTTGCCACAAAATAAGGTAAATTTCTGCAATATTATCCTAAAATAAGTTAAATTTCTATACTTTTGCCCCAAAATAAGGGAAATTTTTGCCTTTTTGGACCCAAATAAGGGGAATTTCTGCATTTTTGCCAAAAATTAAGGGAAAATTCTGCATTTTTGCCCAAAAATAAGGGTAATTTTTGTATTTTTGAACTAAAATAAGGAAGATTTCTGCATTTTTGCCCCAAAATAAGGAGAATTTCTGTATTTTTCCCTGAATTAAAAAAAAAATTTCTGCATTTTTGCTCCAAAATAAGGGATATTTCTGCAATTTTTCCCCAAAATTAGGGGAATTTTTGTAATTTTGCACCAAAATAAGGGAAATTTCTGAAATTTTGCCCAAAAATTCGGGGGATTTCTGCAATTTTGCCTCAAAATAAGGGAAATTTCTGCAATTTTTCCCCAAAATTAGGGGAATTTCTGCAATTTTGCACCGAAATAATGGTATTTCCTACATTTTTCCTCCAAAAGGAAGAGAATTTCTGCCTTTTTGAAACAAAAAAATGGAATTTCTGCAATTTTGTTTTAAAATAAGGGGAATTTCTTCATTTTTGCCCCAAAATAAGGGGAATTTCTCCCTTTTTGGCGCAAAAGAGGGGGAATTTCAGTCTTTTGCCCTAAAATAAAAGTAATTTTTGCATTTTTTACACCAAGTATATGGTATTTCTGCTTTTTTGACCCGATATAAGGGGAATTTCCGCAATTTTGCCCCAAAATAAGAGAAATTTCTGCAATTTTGTCCCAAAAAAGGGAAATTTCAGCAATTTTGCCCCACAATAAGAGGAATTTCTGCCATTTGCCCCAAAATTAGGGGAATTTCTGCATTTTCCGCAAAATTAGGGGCATTACTGTGTTTTTGCCCCAAAATAAGGTAAATTTCTGCATTTTTGCCCAAAATTAATTGGATTTTATGCCTTTTTGCCCTAAAATATAAAGAATTTCTGCCTTTTTGACCCAAAATAAGGGACATTTCTGGATTTTTGTCCCATGATAAGAAAAATTTCTTCAATTTTACCCAAAAATAAAAGAAATTTCTGCCTTTTTGCCCCAAATAAGGGGAATTTCTGCAATTTTGCTCCAAAATAATGTTATATTTATGCATTTTTGCCTCAAAATAAAGGAAATTTCTGCAATTTTGACACAAAATTAGGGGAATTTCTGCATTTTTGCCACAAAATAAGAGAAATTTCTGCAATTTTGCCCAAAAATTAGGAGAATTTCTGCATTTTATCCCAAATAAGGGGAATTTCTGCAATTTTGCCTCAAAATAAAGGGAATTTCTGCAATTTTGACACAAAATTAGGGGAATTTCTGCATTTTTGTCACAAATTAAGGTAAATTTCTGCAATTGTGCCCAAAAATTGGGGGAATTTCTGCATTTTTGCCCCAAAATAAGGGGAATTTCTGCAATTTTGCCCCTCAAAAAAAGGAATTTCTGCAATTTTGACACAAAATTAGGAAAATTTCTGCATTTTTGCCTCAAAATTAGGGAAATTTCTGCAATTTTGCTCCAATATTAGGGGCATTACTGTCTTTTTGCCCAAAATAAGGAAAATTTCTGCATTTTTGCCCAAAATAAAGTGGAATTTCTGATTTTTGTCCTAAAATAAAAAGAATTTCTGCCTTTAAGGCAAAAAATAAGGGGAATTTCAGTCTTTTTGCCCTAAAGTATGGTAATTTCTGCTATTTGCCCCCTAATAAGTGGAATTTCTGCCTTTATGACCTGAAAGAAGGGGAATTTCTAACATTTTTGCCCAAGATAAGGGAAATTTCTGCAATTTTACCACAAAATAAGAAAAATTTTTGCAATTTTGTCCAAAAAAAGGGAAATCTCAGCAATTTTGCCCCACAATAAGGTAAATTTCTGCCTGTTTGCCCCAAAATTAGAGGAATTTCTGAATTTTTGCTCCAAAATTAGAAGCATTACTGCATTTTTACCCCAAAATAAGGGAAATTTCTGCAATTTGCCTCAAAATAAAGGAAATTTCTGCAATTTTTCTTAAAAATAAGGGAAATTTCTGCAATTTTGTCCCAAAAAATGAAATTTCATTAATTTTGCCCCACAATAAGGGCAATTTTTGTATTTTTGCCCCAAAATTAACGGAATTTGTGATTTTTGCACCAAAATTAGAACCATTACAAAATTTTTGCCACAAAATATGGGAAATTTCTGCAATTTTGTTCCAAAATAATAGGAATTTCTTCATTTTTGCCACAAAATAAGGTAAATTTCTGCAATATTATCCTAAAATAAGTTAAATTTCTATACTTTTGCCCCAAAATAAGGGAAATTCCTCCCTTTTTGGCCCCAAATAAGAAGATTTTTTGCATTTTAGCCCCTAATTAAGGGAAATTTCTGCATTTTTGCCCAAAAATAAGGGTAATTTCTGTTTTTTTGGCCTAAAATAAGGGGAATTTCTGCATTTTTGCTTCAAAATAAGGGGAATTTCTGTATTTTTGCCCTGAATTAAAAAAAAATTTCTGCATTTTTGCTCCAAAATAAGGGGAATTTCTGCAATTATTCCCCAAAATTAGGGGAATTTCTTTAATTTTGCCCCAAAATAAGGGAAATTTCTGCAATTTGCCTTAAAAAAGAAGAATTTTCGGCCTTTTTGACCCAAAAAAGGGAAATTTCTAAATTTTTGCACCCAAATAAGTGGAATTTCTGCCTTTTTGCCCCAAAATTAGTGGAATTTCTAAATTTTGCCCCAAAATAAGAGAAATTTCTGAATTTTTGCCCACAAATAAGTGGAATTTCTGCCTTTTTGCCCCAAAATTATTGGAATTCCAGCAGTTTTGCTCCAAAATAAGGGGAATTTCAGCATTTTTGTCCCAAAATATAGAGAATTTCTGCCTTTATGCCCCAAAATAAGGGGAATTTCTGCAACTTTGCTCCAAAATAAGGGAAATTTCTGCAATTTTGTCCCAAAAAAGGGAAATTTCATTAATTTTGCCCCACAATAAGGGGAATTTCTGTCTTTTTGCCCCAAAATTAACGGAATTTCTGATTTTTGCCCAAAAATTAGAAGCATTACAGAATTTTTGCCACAAAATATGGAAAATTTCTGCAATTTTGTTCCAAAATAATGGGAATTTCTTCATTTTTGCCACAAAATAAGGTAAATTTCTGCAATATTATCCTAAAATAAGTTAAATTTCTATACTTTTGGCCCAAAATAAGGGAAATTCCTGCCTTTTTGGCCCCAAATAAGGGGAATTTTTGCATTTTTGCCCCAAATTAAAGGAAATTTTTGCATTTTTACCCAAAAATCAGGTTAATTTCTGTATTTTTTCCCTGAATAAAGAAAATTTCTGCATTTTTGCTCCAAAATAAGAAGAATTTCTGCAATTTTTCCCCAAAATTATGGGAATTTCTGTAATTTTGCACCAAAATAAGGAAAATTTCTGCAATTTTGCCCAAAAAATAGGGGAATTTCTGCAATTTTGCCTCAAAATATGTGAAATTTCTGCAATTTTTCCCCAAAAGTAGGGGAATTTCTGCAATTTTGCACCAAAATAATGGTATTTCCTACACTTTTCCTCCAAAATAAAGAGAATTTCAGCCTTTTTGATACAAAAAAGGGGAATTTCTGCAAAATGTTCCAAAATAAGGGGAATTTCTGCATTTTTGCACCAAGATAAGGGGAATTTCTGCCTTTTTGGCACAAAATAAGAGGAATTTCAGGCTTTTTCCCTAAAATAAGGGTAATTTCTGGAATTTGCCCCCAAAAAAGCAAAATTTTTGCCTTTTGCTCTGAAATAAAAGGAATTTCTGAATTTTAGCCACAAGATAAAGGAAATTTCTGCAATTTTGCTTAAAAATAAGGGAAATTTCTGCAATTTTGTCCCAAAAAAAAGAAATTTCATTAATTTCCCCCACAATAAGGGGAATTTCTGTTTTTTTGCCTGAAAATTAATGGAATTTCTGATTTTTGCCCTAAAATTAGAAGCATTACAGAATTTTTGCCACAAAATATGGGAAATTTCTGCAATTTTGTTCCAAAATAATGGGAATTTCTTCATTTTTGCCACAAAAAAGGTAAATTTCTGCAATATTATCCTAAAATAAGTTAAATTTCTATACTTTTGCCCCAAAATAAGGGAAATTTCTGCCTTTTTGGTTCCAAATAAGGGGAATTTCTGCATTTTTGCCCCAAGTTAAAGGGAATTTCTGCATTTTTGCCCAAAAATCAGGGTAATTTCTGTATTTGTTCCCTGAATTAAAAAAAATTTCTGCATTTTTGCTCCAAAATAAGGGGAATTTCTGCAATTTTCTTCAAAATTAAGGAATTTCTGTAATTTTGCCCCAAAATAAGGGAAATTTCTACAATTTTGCTCAAATAATAGGGGAATTTCTGCAATTTTGCCTCAAAATATGGGAAATTTCTGCAATTTTTCCCCAAAATTAGGGGAATTTCTGCAATTTTGCACCAAAATAATGGTATTTCCTACACTTTTCCTCCAAAATAAAGAAAATTTCTGCCTTTTTGAATCAAAAAAGGGGAGTTTCTGCAATTTTGTTCCAAAATAAGGGGAATTTCTGCATTTTTGCCCCAAGATAAGGGGAATTTCTGCCTTTTTGGCACAAAATAAGAGGAATTTCAGGCTTTTTCCCTAAAATAAGGGTAATTACTGGAATTTGCCACCAAAAAAAGAATAATTTTTGACTTTTGCCCTGAAATAAAATTAATTTCTGAATTTTAGCCACAAGATAAAGGAAATTTCTGCAATTTGCCTCAAAATAAAGGAAATTTCTGCAATTTTGCTTAAAAATAAGGGAAATTTCTGCAATTTTGTCCCAAAAAAAAGAAATTTCATTAATTTCCCCCACAATAAGGGGAATTTCTGTTTTTTTTCCCCAAAATTAATGGAATTTCTGATTTTTGCCCCAAAATTAGAAGCATTACAGAATTTTTGCCACAAAATATGCGAAATTTCTGCAATTTTGTTCCAAAATAATGGGAATTTCTTCATTTTTGCCACAAAATAAGGTAAATTTCTGCAATATTATCCTAAAATAAGTTAAATTTCTATACTTTTGCCCCAAAATAAGGGAAATTTTTGCCTTTTTGGACCCAAATAAGGGGAATTTCTGCATTTTTGCCAAAAATTAAGGGAAAATTCTGCATTTTTGCCCAAAAATAAGGGTAATTTTTGTATTTTTGAACTAAAATAAGGAAGATTTCTGCATTTTTGCCCCAAAATAAGGAGAATTTCTGTATTTTTCCCTGAATTAAAAAAAAAATTTCTGCATTTTTGCTCCAAAATAAGGGATATTTCTGCAATTTTTCCCCAAAATTAGGGGAATTTTTGTAATTTTGCACCAAAATAAGGGAAATTTCTGAAATTTTGCCCAAAAATTCGGGGGATTTCTGCAATTTTGCCTCAAAATAAGGGAAATTTCTGCAATTTTTCCCCAAAATTAGGGGAATTTCTGCAATTTTGCACCGAAATAATGGTATTTCCTACATTTTTCCTCCAAAAGGAAGAGAATTTCTGCCTTTTTGAAACAAAAAAATGGAATTTCTGCAATTTTGTTTTAAAATAAGGGGAATTTCTTCATTTTTGCCCCAAAATAAGGGGAATTTCTCCCTTTTTGGCGCAAAAGAGGGGGAATTTCAGTCTTTTGCCCTAAAATAAAAGTAATTTTTGCATTTTTTACACCAAGTATATGGTATTTCTGCTTTTTTGACCCGATATAAGGGGAATTTCCGCAATTTTGCCCCAAAATAAGAGAAATTTCTGCAATTTTGTCCCAAAAAAGGGAAATTTCAGCAATTTTGCCCCACAATAAGAGGAATTTCTGCCATTTGCCCCAAAATTAGGGGAATTTCTGCATTTTCCGCAAAATTAGGGGCATTACTGTGTTTTTGCCCCAAAATAAGGTAAATTTCTGCATTTTTGCCCAAAATTAATTGGATTTTATGCCTTTTTGCCCTAAAATATAAAGAATTTCTGCCTTTTTGACCCAAAATAAGGGACATTTCTGGATTTTTGTCCCATGATAAGAAAAATTTCTTCAATTTTACCCAAAAATAAAAGAAATTTCTGCCTTTTTGCCCCAAATAAGGGGAATTTCTGCAATTTTGCTCCAAAATAATGTTATATTTATGCATTTTTGCCTCAAAATAAAGGAAATTTCTGCAATTTTGACACAAAATTAGGGGAATTTCTGCATTTTTGCCACAAAATAAGAGAAATTTCTGCAATTTTGCCCAAAAATTAGGAGAATTTCTGCATTTTATCCCAAATAAGGGGAATTTCTGCAATTTTGCCTCAAAATAAAGGGAATTTCTGCAATTTTGACACAAAATTAGGGGAATTTCTGCATTTTTGTCACAAATTAAGGTAAATTTCTGCAATTGTGCCCAAAAATTGGGGGAATTTCTGCATTTTTGCCCCAAAATAAGGGGAATTTCTGCAATTTTGCCCCTCAAAAAAAGGAATTTCTGCAATTTTGACACAAAATTAGGAAAATTTCTGCATTTTTGCCTCAAAATTAGGGAAATTTCTGCAATTTTGCTCCAATATTAGGGGCATTACTGTCTTTTTGCCCAAAATAAGGAAAATTTCTGCATTTTTGCCCAAAATAAAGTGGAATTTCTGATTTTTGTCCTAAAATAAAAAGAATTTCTGCCTTTAAGGCAAAAAATAAGGGGAATTTCAGTCTTTTTGCCCTAAAGTATGGTAATTTCTGCTATTTGCCCCCTAATAAGTGGAATTTCTGCCTTTATGACCTGAAAGAAGGGGAATTTCTAACATTTTTGCCCAAGATAAGGGAAATTTCTGCAATTTTACCACAAAATAAGAAAAATTTTTGCAATTTTGTCCAAAAAAAGGGAAATCTCAGCAATTTTGCCCCACAATAAGGTAAATTTCTGCCTGTTTGCCCCAAAATTAGAGGAATTTCTGAATTTTTGCTCCAAAATTAGAAGCATTACTGCATTTTTACCCCAAAATAAGGGAAATTTCTGCAATTTGCCTCAAAATAAAGGAAATTTCTGCAATTTTTCTTAAAAATAAGGGAAATTTCTGCAATTTTGTCCCAAAAAATGAAATTTCATTAATTTTGCCCCACAATAAGGGCAATTTTTGTATTTTTGCCCCAAAATTAACGGAATTTGTGATTTTTGCACCAAAATTAGAACCATTACAAAATTTTTGCCACAAAATATGGGAAATTTCTGCAATTTTGTTCCAAAATAATAGGAATTTCTTCATTTTTGCCACAAAATAAGGTAAATTTCTGCAATATTATCCTAAAATAAGTTAAATTTCTATACTTTTGCCCCAAAATAAGGGAAATTCCTCCCTTTTTGGCCCCAAATAAGAAGATTTTTTGCATTTTAGCCCCTAATTAAGGGAAATTTCTGCATTTTTGCCCAAAAATAAGGGTAATTTCTGTTTTTTTGGCCTAAAATAAGGGGAATTTCTGCATTTTTGCTTCAAAATAAGGGGAATTTCTGTATTTTTGCCCTGAATTAAAAAAAAATTTCTGCATTTTTGCTCCAAAATAAGGGGAATTTCTGCAATTATTCCCCAAAATTAGGGGAATTTCTTTAATTTTGCCCCAAAATAAGGGAAATTTCTGCAATTTGCCTTAAAAAAGAAGAATTTTCGGCCTTTTTGACCCAAAAAAGGGAAATTTCTAAATTTTTGCACCCAAATAAGTGGAATTTCTGCCTTTTTGCCCCAAAATTAGTGGAATTTCTAAATTTTGCCCCAAAATAAGAGAAATTTCTGAATTTTTGCCCACAAATAAGTGGAATTTCTGCCTTTTTGCCCCAAAATTATTGGAATTCCAGCAGTTTTGCTCCAAAATAAGGGGAATTTCAGCATTTTTGTCCCAAAATATAGAGAATTTCTGCCTTTATGCCCCAAAATAAGGGGAATTTCTGCAACTTTGCTCCAAAATAAGGGAAATTTCTGCAATTTTGTCCCAAAAAAGGGAAATTTCATTAATTTTGCCCCACAATAAGGGGAATTTCTGTCTTTTTGCCCCAAAATTAACGGAATTTCTGATTTTTGCCCAAAAATTAGAAGCATTACAGAATTTTTGCCACAAAATATGGAAAATTTCTGCAATTTTGTTCCAAAATAATGGGAATTTCTTCATTTTTGCCACAAAATAAGGTAAATTTCTGCAATATTATCCTAAAATAAGTTAAATTTCTATACTTTTGGCCCAAAATAAGGGAAATTCCTGCCTTTTTGGCCCCAAATAAGGGGAATTTTTGCATTTTTGCCCCAAATTAAAGGAAATTTTTGCATTTTTACCCAAAAATCAGGTTAATTTCTGTATTTTTTCCCTGAATAAAGAAAATTTCTGCATTTTTGCTCCAAAATAAGAAGAATTTCTGCAATTTTTCCCCAAAATTATGGGAATTTCTGTAATTTTGCACCAAAATAAGGAAAATTTCTGCAATTTTGCCCAAAAAATAGGGGAATTTCTGCAATTTTGCCTCAAAATATGTGAAATTTCTGCAATTTTTCCCCAAAAGTAGGGGAATTTCTGCAATTTTGCACCAAAATAATGGTATTTCCTACACTTTTCCTCCAAAATAAAGAGAATTTCAGCCTTTTTGATACAAAAAAGGGGAATTTCTGCAAAATGTTCCAAAATAAGGGGAATTTCTGCATTTTTGCACCAAGATAAGGGGAATTTCTGCCTTTTTGGCACAAAATAAGAGGAATTTCAGGCTTTTTCCCTAAAATAAGGGTAATTTCTGGAATTTGCCCCCAAAAAAGCAAAATTTTTGCCTTTTGCTCTGAAATAAAAGGAATTTCTGAATTTTAGCCACAAGATAAAGGAAATTTCTGCAATTTTGCTTAAAAATAAGGGAAATTTCTGCAATTTTGTCCCAAAAAAAAAGAAATTTCATTAATTTCCCCCACAATAAGGGGAATTTCTGTTTTTTTGCCTCAAAATTAATGGAATTTCTGATTTTTGCCCTAAAATTAGAAGCATTACAGAATTTTTGCCACAAAATATGGGAAATTTCTGCAATTTTGTTCCAAAATAATGGGAATTTCTTCATTTTTGCCACAAAAAAGGTAAATTTCTGCAATATTATCCTAAAATAAGTTAAATTTCTATACTTTTGCCCCAAAATAAGGGAAATTTCTGCCTTTTTGGCCCCAAATAAGGGGAATTTCTGCATTTTTGCCCCAAGTTAAAGGAAATTTCTGCATTTTTGCCCAAAAATCAGGGTAATTTCTGTATTTGTTCTCTGAATTAAAAAAAATTTCTGCATTTTTGCTCCAAAATAAGGGGAATTTCTGCAATTTTCTTCAAAATTACAGGAATTTCTGTAATTTTGCCCCAAAATAAAGGAAATTTCTGCAATTTTGCTCAAATAATAGGGGAATTTCTGCAATTTTGCCTAACAATATGGGAAATTTCTGCAATTTTTCCCCAAAATTAGGGGAATTTTTGCAATTTTGCACCAAAATAAGGGTATTTCCTACACTTTTCTTCCAAAATAAAGAGAATTTCTGCTTTTTGAAACAAAAAAGGGGAGTTTCTGCAATTTTGTTCCAAAATAAGGGGAATTTCTGCATTTTTGCCCCAAGATAAGGGGAATTTCTGCCTTTTTGGCACAAAATAAGAGGAATTTCAGGCTTTTTCCCTAAAATAAGGGTAATTTCTGGAATTTGCCACCAAAAAAGCATAATTTTTGACTTTTGCCCTGAAATAAAATTAATTTCTGAATTTTAGGCAAAAGATAAAGGAAATTTCTGCAATTTGCCTCAAAATAAAGAAAATTTCTGCAATTTTGCTTAAAAATAAGGGAAATTTCTGCAATTTTGTCCCAAAAAAAAGAAATTTCATTAATTTCCCCCACAATAAGGGGAATTTCTGTTTTTTTTCCCCAAAATTAATGGAATTTCTGATTTTTGCCCCAAAATTAGAAGCATTACAGAATTTTTGCCACAAAATATGAGAAATTTCTGCAATTTTGTTCCAAAATAATAGGAATTTCTTTATTTTTGCCACAAAATAAGGTAAATTTCTGCAATATTATCGTAAAATAAGTTAAATTTCTATACTTTTGCCCCAAAATAAGGGAAATTTTTGCCTTTTTGGCCCCAAATAAGGGGAATTTCTGCATTTTTGCCAAAAATTAAGGGAAATTTCTGCATTTTTGCCCAAAAATAAGGGTAATTTCTGTATTTTTGAACTAAAATAAGGAAGATTTCTGCATTTTTGCCCCAAAATAAGGAGAATTTCTGTATTTTTCCCTGAATTAAAAAAAAAATTTCTGCATTTTTGCTCCAAAATAAGGGATATTTCTGCAATTTTTCCCCAAAATTAGGAGAATTTTTGTAATTTTGCACCAAAATAAGGGAAATTTCTGCAATTTTGCCCAAAAATTAGGGGGATTTCTGCAATTTTGCCTCAAAATAAGGGAAATTTCTGCAATTTTTCCCCCAAATTAGGGGAATTTCTGCAATTTTGCACCGAAATAATGGTATTTCCTACATTTTTCCTCCAAAATAAAGAGAATTTCTGCCTTTTTGAAACAAAAAAATGGAATTTCTGCAATTTTGTTTAAAATAAGTGGAATTTCTGCATTTTTGCCCCAAAATAAGAGGAATTTCTTCCTTTTTGGCGCAAAAAAGGGGGAATTTCAGTCTTTTGCCCTAAAATAAAAGTAATTTCTGCATTTTTTACAAGAAGTATGCGGTATTTCTGCCTTTTTGACCCGATATAAGGGGAATTTCCGCAATTTTGCCCCAAAATAAGAGAAATTTCTGCAATTTTGTCCCAAAAAAGGGAAATTTCAGCAATTTTGCCCCACAATAAGAGGAATTTCTGCCTTTTGCCCCAAAATTAGGGGAATTTCTGCATTTTCCGCAAAATTAGGGGCATTACTGTGTTTTTGCCCCAAAATAAGGTAAATTTCTGCATTTTTGCCCAAAATTAACTGGATTTTATGCCTTTTTTCTCTAAAATAAGAAGAATTTCTGCCTTTTTGACCCAAAATAAGGGACATTTCTGGATTTTTGTCCCATGATAAGAAAAATTTCTTCAATTTTACCCAAAAATAAAAGAAATTTCTGCCTTTTTGCCCCAAATAAGGGGAATTTCTACAATTTTGCTCCAAAATAATGTTATATTTATGCATTTTTGCCTCAAAATAAAGGAAATTTCTGCAATTTTGACACAAAATTAGGGGACTTTCTGCAATTTTGCCCCAAAATAAGAGAAATTTCTGCAATTTTGCCCGAAAATTAAAAGAATTTCTGCATTTTTACCCCAAATAGGGGGAATTTCTGCATTTTTGCCTCAAAATAAAGGGAATTTCTGCAATTTTGACACAAAATTATGTGAATTTCTGCATTTTTGCCACAAATTAATGTAAATTTCTGCAATTGTGCCCAAAAATTGCAGGAATTTCTGCATTTTTGCCCCAAAATTAGGGGAATTTCTGCAATTTTGCCCCCCCAAAAAAAGAATTTCTGCAATTTTGACACAAAATTAGAGAAATTTCTTCATTTTTGCCTCAAAAATTAAGAAATTTCTGCAATTTTGCTCCAAAATTAGGGGCATTACTGTCTTTTTGCCCAAAATAAGGGAAATTTCTGCATTTTTGCCCAAAATAAAGTGGAATTTCTGATTTTTGTCCTAAAATAAAAAGAATTTCTGCCTTTAAGGCAAAAAATAAGGGGAATTTCAGTCTTTTTGCCCTAAAATAAGGTAATTTCTGCAATTTGCCCCCTAATAAGTGGAGTTTCTGCCTTTATGACCTGAAAGAACAGGAATTTCTAACATTTTTGCCCAAGATAAGGGAAATTTCTGCAATTTTACCACAAAATAAGGGAAATTTTTGCAATTTTGTTCAAAATAAGGGAAATCTCAGCAATTTTGCCCCACAATAAGGGAAATTTCTGCCTTTTTGCCCCAAAATTAGAGGAATTTCTGAATTTTTGCTACAAAATTAGAAGCATTACTGCATTTTTACCACAGAATAAGGGAAATTTCTGCAATTTGCCTCAAAATAAAGGAAATTTCTGCAATTTTTCTTAAAAATAAGGGAAATTTCTGCAATTTTGTCCCAAAAAATGAAATTTAATTAATTTTGACCCACAGTAAAAGCAATTTCTGTCTTTTTGCCCCAAAATTAACGGAATTTCTGATTTTTGCCCCAAAATTAGAAGCATTACAAAATTTTTGCCACAAAATATGGGAAATTTCTGCAATTTTGTTCCAAAATAATAGGAATTTCTTCATTTTTGCCACAAAATAAGGTAAATTTCTGCAATATTATCCTAATATAAGTTAAATTTCTATACTTTTGCCCCAAAATAAGGGAAATTCCTGCATTTTTGGCCCCAAATAAAGGGAATTTCTGCATTTTTGCCCCAAATTAAAAGAAATTTCTGCATTTTTGCCCAATAATTAGGGTAATTTCTGTATTTTTTCCCAGAATTAAAGAAAATTTCTGCATTTTTGCTCCAAAATAAGGGTAATTTCTGCAATTTTTCCTCAAAATTAGGGGAATTTCTGTAATTTTGCCCCAAAATAAGGGAAATTTCTGCAATTTTGCCAAAAAAATAGGGGAATCTCTGCAATTTTGCCTCAAAATATGGGAAATTTCTGCAAATTTCCCCAAAATTAGGGGAATTTCTGCAATTTTGCACCAAAATAATGGTATTTCCTACACTTTTCCTCCAAAATAAAGAGAATTTCTGCCTTTTTGAAACAAAAAAGGGGAATTTCTGCAATTTTGTTTCAAAGAAGGGGAATTTCTGCATTTTTGCCGCAAGATAAGGGGAATTTCTGCCTTTTTGGCACAAAATAAGAGGAATTTCAGGCTTTTTCCCTAAAATAAGGGTAATTTTTGGAATTTGCTCCCAAGAAAGCAAAATTTTTGCCTTTTGCCCTGAAATAAAAGGAATTTCTGAATTTTAGCCACAAGATAAAGGAAATTTCTGCAATTTTGCATAAAAATAAGGGAAATTTCTGCAATTTTGCTTAAAAATAAGGGAAATTTCTGCAATTTTGTCCCAAAAAAAAGAAATTTCATTAATTTCCTCCACAATAAGGGGAATTTCTGTTTTTTTGCCCCAAAATTAATGGAATTTCTGATTTTTGCCCTAAAATTAGAAGCATTACAGAATTTTTGCCACAAAATATGGGAAATTTCTGCAATTTTGTTCTAAAATAATGGGAATTTCTTCATTTTTGCCACAAAATAAGGTAAATTTCTGCAATATTATCCTAAAATAAGTTAAATTTCTATACTTTTGCCCCAAAATAAGGGAAATTTCTGCCTTTTTGGCCCCAAATAAGGGGAATTTCTGCATTTTTGCCCCAAGTTAAAGGAAATTTCTGCATTTTTGCCCAAAATCATGGTAATTTCTGTATTTGTTCCCTGAATTAAAGAAAATTTCTGCATTTTTGCTCCAAAATAAGAAGAATTTCTGCAATTTTCCCCAAAATTACGGGAATTTCTGTAATTTTGCCCCAAAATAAGGGAAATTTCTGCAATTTTGCCCAAATAATAGGGGAATTTGTGCAATTTTGCCTCAAAATATGGGAAATTTCTGCAATTTTCCCCCAAAATTAGGGGAATTTCTGATATTTTGCACCAAAAAAAGGGTATTTCCTACACTTTTCCTCTAAAATAAAGAGAATTTCTGCCTTTTTGAAACAAAAAAAGGGGAGTTTCTGCAATTTGTTCCAAAATAAGGGGAATTTCTTCATTTTTGCACCAAGATAAGGGGAATTTCTGCCTTTTTGGCACAAAATAAGAGGAATTTCAGGCTTTTTCCCTAAAATAAGGGTAATTTCTGGAATTTGCCACAAAAAAAGCATAATTTTTGCCTTTTGCCCTGAAATAAAAGGAATTTCTGAATTTTAGCCACAAGAAAAAGGAAATTTCTGCAATTTGCCTCAAAATAAAGGAAATTTCTGCAATTTTGCTTAAAAATAAGGGAAATTTCTGCAATTTTGTCCCAAAAAAAGAAATTTCATTAATTTCCCACACAATAAGGGGAATTTCTGTTTTTTTCCCCCAAAATTAATGGAATTTCTGATTTTTGCCCCAAAATTAGAAGCATTACAGAATTTTTGCCACAAAATATGCGAAATTTCTGCAATTTTGTTCCAAAATAATGGGAATTTCTTCATTTTTGCACAAAATAAGGTAAATTTCTGCAATATTATCCTAAAATAAGTTAAATTTCTATACTTTTGCCCCAAAATATGAGAAATTCCTGCCTTTTTGGCTCCAAATAAGGGGAATTTCTGCATTTTTGCCAAAAATTAAGGAAATTTCTGCATTTTTGCCCATAAATAAGGGTAATTTCTGTATTTTTGACCTAAAATAAGGAAGATTTCTGCATTTTTGCCCCAAAATAAAGGGAATTTCTGTATTTTTTCCCTGAATTAAAAAAAAATTTCTGCATTTTTGCTCCAAAATAAAAGATATTTCTTCCAATTTTCCCCAAAATTAGGGGAATTTTTGTAATTTTGCACCAAAATAAGGGAAATTTCTGCAATTTTTCCCCAAAATTAGGGGAATTTCTGAAATTTTGCATCGAAATAATGGTATTTCCTACATTTTTCCTCCAAAATAAAGAGAATTTCTGTCTTTTTGAAAAAAAAATGGAATTTCTGCAATTTTGTTTTAAAATAAGGGGAATTTCTGCATTTTTGCCCCAAAATAAGGAGGATTTCTTCCTTTTTGGCGCAAAAAAGGGGAAATTTCAGTCTTTTGCCCTAAAATAAAAGTAATTTCTGCATTTTTTACACCAAGTATGCGGTATTTCTGCCTTCTTGACCCGATATAAGGGGAATTTCCGCAATTTTGCCCCAAAATAAAAGAAATTTCTGCAATTTTGTCCCAAAAAAGGGAAATTTCAGCAATTTTGCCCCACTATAAGAAGAATTTCTGCCTTTTGCCCCAAAATTAAAGGAATTTCTGCATTTTCCGCAAAATTAGGGGCATTACTGTGTTTTTGCCCCAAAATAAGGTAAATTTCTGCATTTTTGCCCAAAATTAATTGGATTTTATGCCTTTTTGCCCTAAAATAAGAAGAATATCTGCCTTTTTGACCCAAAATAAGGGACATATCTGGA
The DNA here is from genome assembly GCF_963924665.1 of Micromys minutus. Classification (NCBI taxonomy): domain Eukaryota; kingdom Metazoa; phylum Chordata; class Mammalia; order Rodentia; family Muridae; genus Micromys; species Micromys minutus. The sequence continues at coordinate 1,298,694 of NW_027667183.1, read as the reverse complement.
TTTTTGTCCCATGATAAGAAAAATTTCTTCAATTTTACCCAAAAATAAAAGAAATTTCTGCCTTTTTGCCCCAAATAAGGGGAATTTCTGCAATTTTGCTCCAAAATAATGTTATATTTATGCATTTTTGCCTCAAAATAAAGGAAATTTCTGCAATTTTGACACAAAATTAGGGGAATTTCTGCATTTTTGCCACAAAATAAGAGAAATTTCTGCAATTTTGCCCAAAAATTAGGAGAATTTCTGCATTTTTATCCCAAATAAGGGGAATTTCTGCAATTTTGCCTCAAAATAAAGGGAATTTCTGCAATTTTGACACAAAATTAGGGGAATTTCTGCATTTTTGTCACAAATTAAGGTAAATTTCTGCAATTGTGCCCAAAAATTGGGGGAATTTCTGCATTTTTGCCCCAAAATAAGGGGAATTTCTGCAATTTTGCCCCTCAAAAAAAGGAATTTCTGCAATTTTGACACAAAATTAGGAAAATTTCTGCATTTTTGCCTCAAAATTAGGGAAATTTCTGCAATTTTGCTCCTATATTAGGGGCATTACTGTCTTTTTGCCCAAAATAAGGGAAATTTCTGCATTTTTGCCCAAAATAAAGTGGAATTTCTGATTTTTGTCCTAAAATAAAAAGAATTTCTGCCTTTAAGGCAAAAAATAAGGGGAATTTCAGTCTTTTTGCCCTAAAGTATGGTAATTTCTGCTATTTGCCCCCTAATAAGTGGAATTTCTGCCTTTATGACCTGAAAGAAGGGGAATTTCTAACATTTTTGCCCAAGATAAGGGAAATTTCTGCAATTTTACCACAAAATAAGAAAAATTTTTGCAATTTTGTCCAAAAAAAGGGAAATCTCAGCAATTTTGCCCCCCCAATAAGGGAAATTTCTGCCTTTTTGCCCCAAAATTAGAGGAATTTCTGAATTTTTGCTCCAAAATTAGAAGCATTACTGCATTTTTACCCCAGAATAAGGGAAATTTCTGCAATTTGCCTCAAAATAAAGGAAATTTCTGCAATTTTTCTTAAAAATAAGGGAAATTTATGCAATTTTGTCCCAAAAAATGAAATTTCATTAATTTTGCCCCACAATAAGGGCAATTTCTGTCTTTTTGCCCCAAAATTAACGGAATTTCTGATATTTGCTCCAAAATTAGAAGCATTACAAAATTTTTGCCACAAAATATGGGAAATTTCTGCAATTTTGTTCCAAAATAATAAGAATTTCTTCATTTTTGCCACAAAATAAGGTAAATTACTGCAATATTATCCTAATATTAGTTAAATTTCTATACTTTTGCCCCAAAATAAGAAAAATTCCTGCCTTTTTGGCCCCAAATAAGAAGAATTTTTGCATTTTAGCCCCTAATTAAGGGAAATTTCTGCATTTTTGCCCAAAAATAAGGGTAATTTCTGTATTTTTGGCCTAAAATAAGGGAAATTTCTGCATTTTTGCCCCAAAATAAAAGGAATTTCTGTATTTTTACCCTGAATATAAAAAAAATTTCTGCATTTTTGCTCCAAAATAAGGGGAATTTCTGCAATTTTTCCCCAAAATTAGGGGAATTTCTTTAATTTTGCCCCAAAATAAGAGAAATTTCTGCAATTTTGTTCAAAAATTAGGGGAATTTCTGCAATTTTCCTCAAAATAAAGGAAATTTCTGCAATTTTTACCAACATTAGGGGAATTTCTGCAATTTTGCACCAAAATAATAGTATTTCCTACATTTTTCCTCAAAAATAAAAAGAATTTCTGCCTTTTTGAAACAAAAAAGGGGAATTTCTGCAATTTTTTTCCAAAATAAGAGGAATTTCTGCATTTTTGCCCCAAAATAAGGGGAATTTCTGCCTTTATGGCGAAAAAAAGGGGGAATTTCAGTATTTTTGCCCTAAAATAAGGGTAATTTCTGCATTTTTTACACCAAGTATGCGGTATTTCTGCCTTTTTGACCCGATATAAGGAGAATTTCCGCAATTTTGCCCCAAAATAAGAGAATTTCTGCAATTTTGTCCCAAAAAAGAGAAATTTCAGCAATTTTGCCATACAATAAGGGGAATTACTGCCTTTTGCCCCAAAATAAGGGGAATTTCTGCATTTTTGCCCAAAATTAATTAAATTTTATGCCTTTTTGCCCTAAAATAAGAAGAATTTCAGCCTTTTTGACCCAAAATAAGGGGAATTTCTGAATTTTTGTCCCATGATAAGGAAAATTTCTTCAATTTTGCCCAAAACTAAAAGAAATTTCTGCCTTTTTGCCCCAAAATAAGGGGAATTTTTGCAATTTTGCACCAAAATAAAGTGGATTTTCTGCATTTTTGCCTAAAAATAAAGGGAATTTCTGCAATTTTGACACAAAATTAGGGGAATTTCTGCATTTTTGCCCCAAATTCAGGTAAATTTCTGCAATTTTGTCCAAAAATTGCGGGAATTTCTGCATTTTTGCCCAAAAATAATAGGAATTTCTGCAATTTTGCCCCCCAAAATAGGGAATTTGTGCAATTTTGACACAAAATTAAGGATATTTCTGCATTTTTGCCCCAAAATTAGGGAAATTTCTGCAATTTTGCTCCAAAATTAGGGGCATTGCTGTCTTTTTGCCCAAAATAAGGGAAATTTCTGCATTTTTGCCCAAAATTAAGTGGAATTTCTGATTTTTGCCCTGATATAAAAAGAATTTCTGCCATTAAGGCAAAAAATCAGGGGAATTTCAGTTTTTTTGCTCTACAATAAGGGTAATTTCTGCAATTTGCCCACCAAAATAGGGAATTTGTGCAATTTTGACACAAAATTAGGGTAATTTCTGCATTTTTGCCCCAAAATTAAAGGAATTTCTGCAATTATGCCCCAAAATAAGGGAAATTTCTGCAATTTTTCCCAAAAATTAGGGGAATTTCTGCCTTTTTGCCCCATAATAAGAGAAATTTACGAAATTTTGCACAAAAATAAGGGAATTTTCTTCATTTTTGCTCCAAAATAAAGGGAATTTCTGCCTTTTTGAAACAAAAAAGGAAATTTCTGCAATTTTGTTCCAAAATAAGGGGAATTTCTGCATTTTTGCCCCAAAATAAGGGAAATTTCAGCCTTTTGGTGCAAAAATGGGGAATTTCAGTCTTTTTCCCCTAAAATAAGGGTAATTTCTGCATATTTGACACCAAGTATGCGGTATTTTCCAAATAAGGGAAATTTCTGCAATTTTGTCCCAAAAAAGGGAAATTTCAGCAATTTTTTCCCACTATAAGAGGAATTTCTGCCTTTTGCCCCTAAATTAGGGGAATTTCTGCATTTTCTGCAAAATTAGGGGCATTACTGTGTTTTTGCCCTAAAATAAGGTAAATTTCTGCATTTTTGCACAAAATTAATTGAATTTTCTGCCTTTTTGCCCTAAAATAAAAAGAATTTTTCCATTTTTGACCCAAAATAAGGGAAATTTCTGGATTTTTGTCCCATGACAAAAAAAATTTCTTCAATTTTGCCCAAAAATAAAAGAAATTTCTGCCTTTTTGCCCCAAAATTAGGGGAATTTCTGCAATTTTGCACCAAAATATAGTGGAATTTCTGCATTTTTGCCTCAAATATATAAAGAATTTCTGCAATTTTGACACAAAATTAGGGGAATTTCTGCATTTTTGCCCAAAATTAAGGTAAATTTCTGAAATTTTGCTCAAAAATTGCGGGAATTTCTACATTTTTGCCCCAAAATAAGGGGAATTTCTGCAATTTTGCTCCCAAAAAAAGGGAATTTCTGCAATTTTGACACAAAATTTTGGCAATTTCTGCATTTTTGCCCCAAAATTAGGGAAATTTCTGCAATTTTGCAACAAAATTAGGGGCATTACTGTCTTTTTGCCTAAAATAAGGGAAATTTCTGCATTTTTGCACAAAATTAAGTGGAATTTCTGATTTTTGCCCTAATATAAAAAGAATTTCTGCCTTTAAGGCAAAAAATAAGGGGAATTTCAGTCTTTTTGCCCTAAAATAAGGGTAATTTCTGCAATTTGCCCCCTAATAAGTGGAATTTCTGCCTTTATGCCCCGAAAAAAGGGGAATTTCTAACATTTTTGCCGAAGATAAGGGAAATTTTTGCAATTTTACCCCAAAATAAGGGAAATTTTTGCAATTTTGTTCAACAAAAGAAAAATCTCAGCAATTTTGCCCCACAATAAGGGGAATTTCTGCCTTTTTGCCCCAAAATTAGGGGAATTTCTGAATTTGTGCTCCAAAATTAGAAGCATTATTGCATTTTTACCCCATAATAAGGGAAATTTCTGCAATTTGCCTCAAAATAAAGGAAATTTCTGCATTTTTGCCCCAAATTAAGAGAAATTTCTGCATTTTTGCCCAAAAATAAAGGTAATTTCTGTATTTGTGGCCTAAAATAAGGGGAATTTCTGCATTTTTGCCCCAAAATAAGGGGAATTTCTGTATTTTTGCAGTGAATTAAAGAAAATTTCTGCATTTTTGCTCCAAAATAAGGGGAATTTCTGAAATTTTTCCCCAAAATTAGGGGAATTTCTGTAATTTTGCCCCAAAATAAGGGAAATTTCTGCAATTTTGCCCAAAAATTAAGGGAATTTCTGCAATTTTGCACAAAAATAATGGTATTTCCTACATTTTTCCTCCAAAATAAAAAGAATTTCTGCCTTTTTGAAACAAAGAAGGGGAATTTCTGCATTTTTGCCCCAAAATAAGGGGAATTTCTGACTTTTTGGAGCAAAAAGGGGGAATTTCAGTCTTTTGCCCCAAAATAAGGGTAATTTCTGCATTTTGTACACCAAGTATGCGGTATTTCTGCCTTTTTGACCCGATAAAAGGGAAATTTCCGCAATTTTGCCCCAAAATAAGAGAAATTTCTGCAATTTTGTCCCAAAATGGGAATTTCAGCAATTTTGCCCCACAATAAGGGGAATTTCTGCCTTTTTCCCCAAAATTAGGGGAATTTCCACATTTTTGCAAAATTAGGGGCATTACTGTGTTTTTGCCCCAAAATAAGGTAAATTTCTGCATTTTTGCCCCAAATTAATTGGATTTTCTGCCTTTTGCCCTAAAATAAGAAGAATTTCTGCCTTCCTGACCCAAAATAAGAGGATTTTCTGAATTTTTGCTCCAAAATTAGAACAATTACTGCATTTTTACCCCAAAATAATGGAAATTTCAGCAATTTGCATCAAAATAAAAGAAAGTTCTGCAATTTTGCTTAAAAATAAGGGAAATTTCTGCAATTTTGTCCCAAAAAAAGGAAATTTCATTAATTTTGCCCCACAATAAGGGGAATTTCTGTCTTTTTGCCCCAAAATTAACAGAAGTTCTGATTTTTGCCCCAAAATTAGAAGCATTACAGAATTTTTGCCACAAAATATGGGAAATTTCTGCAATTTTGTTCCAAAATAATGGGAATTTCTTCATTTTTGCCAAAAAATAAGGTAAATTTCTGCAATATTATCCTAAAATAAGTTAAATTTCTATACTTTTGCCCCAAAATAAGGGAAATTCCTGCCTTTTTGGCCCCAAATAAGGAAAATTTCTGCGATTTTGCTCCAAAATACAGGGAATTTCTGCCTTTTTGCCCGAAAATAAAGGGAATGTATATCTTTTAGCCATATAAAAGCGAAATTTCTTTACTTTTGCCCCAAAATAATAGGATTTTCCATTTTTTGACTCAAAATAAGTGCAATTTCTGCCTTTTCCCCAAAAATAAACGAAATTTCTGTTTGTTTGCCCCAAAATAAGGGGAATTTCTGCCTTTTTGCCACAAAATATGGGGAATTTCTGCCTTTTTGCCCCAAAATAAGAAAAATTTCTGCAATTTTGTACCAAAATAAAAAAAATTCTGCCTTTTTGCCCCAAAATAAGAGAAATTTTTGCCTTTTTTCCCTGAAATACGTGAAATTTCTGCAATTTTGCCCCAAAATAATAAAAATTTCATCAATTTTGCCCCAAAGTAAAGGAAATTTCTGCAATTTTGCCCCAAAATAAGGGTATTTTCTGAATTTTTGCTCCCGAAAAAAGGGGATTTTCTCTATTTTTGCCCTAAAATATGGAGAATTTCTGACTTTTCCCGAAAATTATAAGAATTTTTGCAATTCTGCTTCAAAATACGGGGAATTTCTGCCTTTTAGCCCCAAAATAAAGAGAATTTCTGCATTTTACCTCAAAATAAGAATAATTTCTGCCTTTTGCCCCAAAATATGGGGAATTTCTGCCTTTTTGTTCCAAAATAAAGAAAATTTCTTCAATTTTGTACCATAATAAAGGAAATTTCTGCTTTTTGCCCCAAAATATAGGGAATTTCTGACTTTTTGCCCTGAAATAAATGAAATCCTGCTATTTTGCCTGAAAATAAGGGATTTTTGTGCCTTTTTGCCCAAAAATAAGAAGAATTTCTGCCTTTTGCCCCAAAATAATGGAAATTTCAGCATTTTACCTCAAAATAAGAAGAATTTCAGCCTTTTTGCACAAAAATAGGAAAACTTTTTGCTTTTTTTTCTGAAATAAGTGAAATTTCTGCAATTTTGCCCTAAAATAAGGGAAATTTCTGCAATTTTTCTTCATAATAAAGGAAATTTCTGCAATTTAGCCCCAAAATAAAGGGAATTTCTGTTTTTTGCCCCAAAATAAGGGAAATTTCTGCAATTTTGCCCTAAAATAAGGGGAATTTCTGTTTTATATCCCAAAATAAGGGGAATTTTTGCCTTTTTGCCATAAAATAAAGAAAATTACTTCATGTTTTACCCCAAAATTAGGTGAATTTCTGCCTTTTTGCCCCAAAATAAAGGGAATTTCAGCCTTTTTACCTCAAAATAAGGGGAATTTCTACCTTTTGCCCCAATATATGGGGAATTTCTTCCTTTTTGCCCCAAAATAAAGAAAATTACTGCATGTTTTACCCCAAAATAAGGTGAATTTCTGCAATTTTGCTCAAAAATTGAAAATTTTCTGACTTTATTTCCGAAAATAAGGGGAATTTCTGCCATTTTGCCACGAAATAAGTGAAATTACTGCACTTTTACCCCAAAATAAGGGGAATTTCTGCCTTTTTGCCCCAAAATTAGGGGAATTTCTGCAATTTTGCTCCAAAATAAGGGGAATTTCTGTTTTTTTGCCCGAAAATAAAGAGAATGTATACTTTTTGCCATAAAAAAGAGAAATTTCTTTACTTTTGCCCAAAAATAAGGGGATTCTCCGCCTTTTTGACTCAAAATAAGTGCAATTTCAGCTTTTTCCCCAAAAATAAACGGAATTTCTGTCTTTTTGCCCCAAAATAAGGGGAATTTCTGCCTTTTTGGACCAAAATAAGGGTAATTTCAGCCTTTTTACCTCAAAATAAGGGGAATTTCTTCCTTTTCCCTTAAATAAGGGGAATTTCTGCCTTTTTGGCCCAAAATAAGAAAAATTTCTGCAATTTTGTACCAAAATAAAAAAACTTTCTGCATTTTGCCCCAAAATTACAGAAATTTCTGCCTTTTTTCCCTGAAATAAGTGAAATTTCTGCAATTTTGCCCCAAAATAAGGGGATTTTCTGAATTTTTGCTTCCGAAATAAGGGGATTTTCTCTCTTTTTGCCCCAAAATATGGAGAATTTCTGACTTTTTGCCCGTAAATTATGAGAATTTCTGCAATTCTGCTTCAAAATACGGGGCATTTCTGCCTTTTAGCCCCAAAATAAAGGGAATTTCTGCATTTTACCTCAAAATAAGAATAATTTCTGCGTTTTGCCCCAAAATATTGGGAATTTCTGCCTTTTTGTTCCAAAATAAGGAAAATTTCTTCAATTTTGTAACATAATAAAAGAAATTTCTGCTTTTTGCCCCAAAATAAGGGGAATTTCTGACTTTTTGCCCTGAAATAAATGAAATCCTGCAATTTTGCCCGAAAATAAGGGAAATTTGTGCCTTTTTGCCCCAAAATAAGAAGAATTTCTGACTTTTGCCCCAAAATAAGGGGAATTTCAGCATTTTACCTCAAAATAAGAAGAATTTCAGCCTTTTTGCACCAAAATATGGCGAACTTCTGCCTTTTTACCCCAAAATTAGAAAACTTTTTGCTTTTTTTTCTGAAATAAGTGAAATTTCGGCAATTTTGCCCTAAAATAAGAGAAATTTCTGTTTTTTGCCCTAAAATAAGGGAAATTTCTGCAATTTTTCTTCATAATAAGGGAAATTTCTGCAATTTAGCCCCAAAATAAAAGGAATTTCTGTTTTTTGCCCCAAAATAAGGGAAATTTCTACAATTTTGCCCTAAAATAAGGGGAATTTCTGTTTTTTGCCCCAAAATAAGGGGAATTTTTGCCTTTTTGCCACAAAATAAAGAAAATTACTTCATGTTTTACCCCAAAATTAGGTGAATTTCTGCCTTTTTGCGCCAAAACAAGGGGAATTTCAGCCTTTTTACCTCAAAATAAGGGGAATTTTTACCTTTTGCCCCAATATATGGGGAATTTCTGCCTTTTTGTTTCAAAATAAGGAAAATTTCTTCAATGTTGTAGCAAAATAAAAGAAATTTCTGCTTTTTGCCCCAAAATAAAAGGATTTTCTGACTTTTTGTCCTGAAATAAATGAAATTTCTGCAATTTTGCCCGAAAATAAAAAAAAATTGTGCCTTTTGCCACAAAATATAAAAAATTTCTGCCTTCTTGCCACAAAATAAGAAAAATTTCTGCAATTCTGTACAAAAATAAAAGAAATTTCTCCAATTTTGCCCCAAAATAAGGGAAATTTCTGCAATTATGCCCCAAAATAAGGGAAATTTCTTCAATTTTGCCCCAAAATAAAGGGAATTTCTGCAATTATGCCCCAAAATAAGGGAAATTTCTTCAATTTTGCCCCAAAATAAAGGGAATTTCTGAATTTTTGCCCCAAAATAACGAGAATTTCTGTATTTTTGCCCCAAAATAAAGGGAATTTCTGCCTTTTTGCCCCAAAATAAGGGGAATTTCAGCCTTTTTACCTCAAAATATGGGGAATTTCTACCTTTTGCCCCAAAATATGGGGAATTTCTGCCTTTTTGTTCCAAAATAAGGAAAATTTCTTCAATTTTGTACCAAAATAAAAGAAATTTCTGCTTTTTGCCCCAAAACAAAAGCAATTTTTGACTTTTTGTCCTGAAATAAATGAAATTTCTGCAATTTTGCCCAAAAATAAAAAAAATTTGTGACTTTTTGCCACAAAATATTAAAAATTTCTGCCTTCTTGCCACAAAATAAAAAAAATTTCTGCAATTCTGTACAAAAATAAAAGAAATTTCTCCAATTTTGCCCCAAAATAAGGGAAATTTCTGCAATTTTGCCCCAAAATAAGGGAAATTTCTTCAATTTTGCCCCAAAATAAGGGGAATTTTTGAATTTTTACCCCGAAATAAAGAGAATTTCTGTATTTTTGCCCCAAAATAAAAGGAATTTCTGCCTTTTTGCCCCAAAATTAGGGAAGTTTCTGCAATTTTGCTTCAAAATACAGAGAATTTCTGCCTCTTTCCCAGAAAATAAGGGGAACTTCTGCCTTTTTGCTTCAAATAAAAGGAATTTCTGCATTTTTGCCCTAATATTAGGGGGATATCTGCAATTTTGCTTCAAAATACGGGGAATTTCTGCCTTTTAGCCCCAAAATAAAGGGAATTTCTGCATTTTACCTCAAAATAAGAATAATTTCTGCCTTTTGCCCCAAAATATTGGGAATTTCTGCCTTTTTGTTCCAAAATAAGGAAAATTTCTTCAATTTTGTAACATAATAAAAGAAATTTCTGCTTTTTGCCCCAAAATAAGGGGAATTTCTGACTTTTTGCCCTGAAATAAATGAAATCCTGCAATTTTGCCCGAAAATAAGGGAAATTTGTGCCTTTTTGCCCCAAAATAAGAAGAATTTCTGACTTTTGCCCCAAAATAAGGGGAATTTCAGCATTTTACCTCAAAATAAGAAGAATTTCAGCCTTTTTGCACCAAAATATGGCGAACTTCTGCCTTTTTACCCCAAAATTAGAAAACTTTTTGCTTTTTTTTCTGAAATAAGTGAAATTTCGGCAATTTTGCCCTAAAATAAGAGAAATTTCTGTTTTTTGCCCTAAAATAAGGGAAATTTCTGCAATTTTTCTTCATAATAAGGGAAATTTCTGCAATTTAGCCCCAAAATAAAAGGAATTTCTGTTTTTTGCCCCAAAATAAGGGAAATTTCTACAATTTTGCCCTAAAATAAGGGGAATTTCTGTTTTTTGCCCCAAAATAAGGGGAATTTTTGCCTTTTTGCCACAAAATAAAGAAAATTACTTCATGTTTTACCCCAAAATTAGGTGAATTTCTGCCTTTTTGCGCCAAAATAAGGGGAATTTCAGCCTTTTTACCTCAAAATAAGGGGAATTTTTACCTTTTGCCCCAATATATGGGGAATTTCTGCCTTTTTGTTCCAAAATAAGGAAAATTTCTTCAATGTTGTAGCAAAATAAATGAAATTTCTGCTTTTTGCCCCAAAATAAAAGGATTTTCTGACTTTTTGTCCTGAAATAAATGAAATTTCTGCAATTTTGCCCGAAAATAAAAAAAAATTGTGCCTTTTGCCACAAAATATAAAAAATTTCTGCCTTCTTGCCACAAAATAAGAAAAATTTCTGCAATTCTGTACAAAAATAAAAGAAATTTCTCCAATTTTGCCCCAAAATAAGGGAAATTTCTGCAATTATGCCCCAAAATAAGGGAAATTTCTTCAATTTTGCCCCAAAATAAAGGGAATTTCTGCAATTATGCCCCAAAATAAGGGAAATTTCTTCAATTTTGCCCCAAAATAAAGGGAATTTCTGAATTTTTGCCCCAAAATAACGAGAATTTCTGTATTTTTGCCCCAAAATAAAGGGAATTTCTGCCTTTTTGCCCCAAAATAAGGGGAATTTCAGCCTTTTTACCTCAAAATATGGGGAATTTCTACCTTTTGCCCCAAAATATGGGGAATTTCTGCCTTTTTGTTCCAAAATAAGGAAAATTTCTTCAATTTTGTACCAAAATAAAAGAAATTTCTGCTTTTTGCCCCAAAACAAAAGCAATTTTTGACTTTTTGTCCTGAAATAAATGAAATTTCTGCAATTTTGCCCAAAAATAAAAAAAATTTGTGACTTTTTGCCACAAAATATTAAAAATTTCTGCCTTCTTGCCACAAAATAAAAAAAATTTCTGCAATTCTGTACAAAAATAAAAGAAATTTCTCCAATTTTGCCCCAAAATAAGGGAAATTTCTGCAATTTTGCCCCAAAATAAGGGAAATTTCTTCAATTTTGCCCCAAAATAAGGGGAATTTTTGAATTTTTACCCCGAAATAAAGAGAATTTCTGTATTTTTGCCCCAAAATAAAAGGAATTTCTGCCTTTTTGCCCCAAAATTAGGGAAGTTTCTGCAATTTTGCTTCAAAATACAGAGAATTTCTGCCTCTTTCCCAGAAAATAAGGGGAACTTCTGCCTTTTTGCTTCAAATAAAAGGAATTTCTGCATTTTTGCCCTAATATTAGGGGGTTATCTGCAATTTTGCTTCAAAATACGAGGAATTTCTGCCTTTTGCCCCAAAATAAGGGGAATTTCTGCCTTTTTGCCCCAAAATAAAAAAAATTACTGCATGTTTTACCCCAAAATAAAAGGAATTTCTGCCATTTTGCCGCGAAATAAGTGAAATTTCTGCAGTTTTACCCCAAAATAAGGGGATTTTCTGCCTTTTTGCCCCAAAATTAGGGGATTTTCTGAAAATTTGCTCCAAAATACAGGGAATTTCTGCCTTTTTTCCCGAAAATAAAGGGAATGTATACTTTTTGCCATAAAAAAGGGAAATTTCTTTACTTTTGCCCAAAAATAAGGGGATTTTCTGCCTTTTTGACTCAAAATAAGTGCAATTTCTGCCTTTTCCCCCAAAATAAAGGGAATTTCTGTCTTTTTGCCCCAATATAAAAGGAATTTCTGCCTTTTTGGACCAAAATAAGGGGAATTTCAGCCTTTTTACCTCAAAATAATGGGAATTTCTTCCTTTTCCCCAAATATGGGGAATTTCTGCCTTTTTGCCCCAAAATAAGAAAAATTTCTGCAATTTTGTACCAAAATAAAAGAAATTTCTGCCTTTTTGCCCCAAAATTAGAGAAATTTCTGCATTTTTTTTCTGAAATAAGTGAAATTTCTGCAATTTTGCCCCAAAATAAGGGAACTTTCTGCAATTTTGCCCCAAAGTAAAGAAAATTTATGCAATTTTGCCCCAAATAAGGGGAATTTCTGAATTTTGCACCCAAAAAAAAGAGATTTTCTGTATTTTTGCCCCAAAAGAAGGAGAATTTCAGCCTTTTTGCCAGAAAATTATTAGAATTTCTGCATTTTTTCTTAAAAATGCAAAAAATTTCTGGCTTGTAGGCCCAAAATAAAGGGAATTTCTGCATTTTCCCCCAATATTAGGGGAATTTCTGCATTTTACCTCTAAATAAGGGGAATTTCTGCATTTTACCTCAAAATAAGAAGAATTTCTGCTTTTACCACAAAATATGGAGAATTTCTGCCTTTTTGTTCCAAAATAAAGAAAATTTCTTCAATTTTGTACCATAATAAAAAAAATTTCTCCTTTTTGCCCCAAAATAAGGGGAATTTCTGACTTTTTACCCTGAAATAAATAAAATTTCTGCAATTTTGCCCGAAAATAAGGGAAATTTGTGCCTTTTTGCCCCAAAATAAGGGGAATTTCGGGCTTTTACCCCAAAATATGGGGAATTTCAGCATTTTACCTCAAAATAAGGGAAATTTCTGCATATTTGCCCCAAAATAAAAAAAAAATTGCTTTTTTTCTCTGAAATAAGTGAAATTTCTGCAATTTTGCCCTGAAATAAGTGAAATTTCTACAATTTTTCCCTATAATAAAGGAAATTTCTGCAATTTTGCCCTAAAATAAGGGGAACTTCTGGTTTTGCCCCAAAATAAAGAAAATTTCTGCAATTTTGCCCTAAAATAAGGGAAATTTCTGCCTTTTGCCCCAAAATAAGGGGAATTTCTGCCTTTTTGCCCCAAAATAAAGAAAATTACTGCATGTTTTACCCCAAAATAAGGTGAATTTCTGCAATTTTGCTCAAAAATTGAAAATTTTCTGCCTTTTTCGCGGAAAATAGGGGGAATTTCTGCCATTTTGCCACGAAATAAGTGAAATTTCTGCAGTTTTACCCCAAAATAAGGAGAATTTCTGCCTTTTTGCCCCAAAATTAGAGGAATTTCTGCAAATTTGCTCCAAAATACAGGGAATTTCTGCCTTTTTGCCCGAAAATAAAGGGAATGTATAATTTTTGCCATAAAAAAGTGAAATTTCTTCACTTTTGCCACAAAATAAGGGGATTTTCCGCCTTTTTGACTCAAAATAAGTGAAATTTCTGCCTTTTCCCCAAATATAAATGGAATTTCTGTCTGTTTGCCCCAAAATAAAGGAGAATTTCTGCCTTTTTGGACCAAATTAAGGGGAATTTCAGCCTTTTTACCTCAAAATAAGGGGAATTTCTGCCTTTTCCCCCAAATATGGGGAAATTCTGCCTTTTTGCCCCAAAATAAGAAAAATTTCTGCAATTTTGTACCAAAATAAAAGAAATTTCTGCCTTTTTGCCCTAAAATTAGAGAAATTTCTGACTTTTGTCCCTGAAATAAGTGAAATTTCTGCAATTTTGCCCCAAAATAAGGGAAATTTCTGCCATTTTGCCACAAAGTAAAGGAAATTTCTCCAATTTTGCCCCAAATAAGGGGAATTTCTGAATTTTTGCACCCAAAAAAGGAGATTTTCTGTCTTTTTGCCCCAAAAGAAAGAGAATTTCAGCCTTTTTGCCGGAAAATTATGAGAATTTCTGCAATTTTTCTTCAAAATACGGAAAATTTCTGCCTTTTAGCCCCAAAATAAAGGGAATTTCTGCATTTTTCCTCAATATTAGGGGAATTTCTGCATTTTACCTCTAAATAAAGGGAATTTCTGCATTTTACCTCAAAATAAGAAGAATTTCTTTCTTTTACCCCAAAATATGGGGAATTTCAGTCTTTTTGTTCCAAAATAAAGAAAATTTCTTCAATTTTGTACCATAATAAAAGAAATTTATCCTTTTTGTCCAAAAATAAGGGGAATTTCTGACTTTTTACCCTGAAATAAATGAAATTTCTGCAATATTGCCCGAAAGTAAGGGAAATTTGTGCCTTTTTGCCCCCAAATAAGGGGAATTTCTGCCTTTTGCCCCAAAATATGGGGAATTTCAGCATTTTACCTCAAAATAAGGGGAATTTCTGCCTTTTTGCGCTGAAATATGTGAAATTTCTGCAATTTTACCCCAAAATAAGGTGAATTTCTGCCTTTTTGCCCAAAAATAATGGGAATTTCTGCCTTTTTCCCCAAAATAAGAAAAATTTTTGCTTTTTTCTCTGAAATAAGTGAAATTTCTGCAATTTTGCCCTAAAATAAGGGAAATTTCTGCAATTTTTCACATAATAAGGGAAATTTCTGCAATTAAGCCCCAAAATAAGGGGAATTTCTGTTTTTTGCCCCAAAATAAAGAAAATTTCTGCAATTTTGCCCTAAAATAATGGGAATTTCTGCCTTTTGCCCCAAAATAAGGGGAATTTCTGCATTTTTGCCACAAAATAAAGAAAATTACTGCATGTTTTACCCCAAAATTAGGTGAATTTCTGCAATTTTGCTCCAAAATACGAGGATTTTCTGCCTTTTTCGCCGAAAATAAGGGGAATTTCTGCCATTTTGCCGTGAAATAGTGAAATTTCTGCAGTTTTACCCCTAAATAAGAGGAATTTCTGCCTTTTTGCCCCAAAATAAAGGAAATTTTTGCATTTTTGCCCCAAAATAAGAAAAATTTTTGCTTTTTTTCTCTGAAATAAGTGAAATTTCTGAAATTTTGCCCTAAAATAAGGGAAATTTCTGCATTTTTCCTCATAATAAAGGAAATTAATGCAATTTTGCCCCAAAATATGGGGAATTTCTCTTTTTTGCCTCAAAATAAGGGAAATTTCTGCAATTTTGCCCTAAAATAAGGGAAATTTCTGCCTTTTGCACTACAATAAGTGGAATTTCTGCATTTTTGCCCCAAAATAATGAAAATTACTGCATGTTTTACCCCAAATTTAGGTGAATTTCTGCAATTTTGCTCCAAAATTGAGGATTTTCTGCCTTTTTCGCCGAAAATAAGGGGAATTTCTGCCATTTTGCCGAGAAATAAGTGAAATTTCTGCAGTTTTACCCCAAAATAAGGGGAATTTCTGCCTTTTTGCCCCAAAATAGGGGAATTTCTGCAATTTTGCTTCAAAATACAGGGAATTTCAGACTTTTTGCCCGAAAATAAAGAGAATGTATACCTTTTTGGCATATAAAAGAAAAATTTCTTTACTTTTGCCCCAAAATAAGGGGATTTTCCGTTTTTTGACTCAAAATAAGTGCAATTTCTGCCTTTTCCCCAAAAATAAACGAAATTTCTGTTTGTTTGCCCCAAAATAATGGGAATTTTGAATTTTTGCCCTGAAATAAGTGAAATTTCTAAAATGTTTCCCCAAAATATGGGAAATGTCTGCTTTTTGCCCCAAAATAAGGGGAATTTCTGCCTTTTTGCCACAAAATATGGGGAATTTCTGCCTTTTTGTCCCAAAATAAGAAAAATTTCTGCAATTTTGTACCAAAATAAAATAAATTTCTGCATTTTTGCCCCAAAATAAGAGAAATTTTTGCCTTTTTTCCCTGAAATACATAAAATTTCTGCAATTTTGCCCCAAAATAAAGAAAATTTCTGCAATTTTGCCCCAATGTAAATGAAATTTCTGCAATTTTGCCCCAAAATAAGGGGATTTTCTGAATTTTTGCTTCCGAAAAAAGGGGATATTCTCTCTCTTTTTACCCCAAAATATGGAGAATTTCTGACTTTTTGCCCGCAAATTATGAGAATTTCTGCAATTTTGCTTCAAAATACGGGGAATTTCTGCCTTTTAGCCCCAAAATAAAGGGAATTTCTGCATTTTACCTCAAAATAAGAATAATTTCTGCCTTTTGCTCCAAAATATGGGGAATTTCTGCCTTTTTGTTACAAAATAAGGAAAATTTCTTCAATTTTGTACCATAATAAAAGAAATTTCTGCTTTTTGCCCCAAAATAAGGGGAATTTCTGACTTTTTGCTCTGAAATAAATGAAAATCTGCAATTTTTCCCGAAAATAATGGAAATTTGTGCCTTTTTGCCCAAAAATAAGAAGAATTTCTGCCTTTTGCCCCAAAATAGAGGAAATTTCAGCATTTTACCTCAAAATAAGAAGAATTTCAGCCTTTTTGCACCAAAATATGGGGAATTTCTGCCTTTTTGCCCCAAAATAAGAATACTTTTTGCTTTTTTTTCTGAAATAAGTGAAATTTCTGCAATTTTGCCCCAAAATAAAAAAAAATTTTGCTTTTTTTTTCTGAAATAAAATAAATTTCTGCAATTTACCCCCAAAATAAGGGGAATTTCTGCCTTTTGCCCCAAAATATGGGGAATTTCAGCATTTTACCTCAAAATAAGGGAAATTTCTGCATTTTTGCCTCAAAATAAAAAAAATTTTTGCTTTTATTCTCTGAAATAAGTGAAATTTCTGAAATTTTGCCCTGAAATAAGTGAAATTTCTACAGTTTTTCCCTATAATAAAGGAAATTTCTGCAATTTTGCCCCAAAATAAGGGGAACTTCTGGTTTTTGCCCCAAAATAAAGGAAATTTCTTCAATTTTGCCCTAAAATAAAAGGAATTTCTGCCTTTTGCCCCAAAATAATGGGAATTTCTGCCTTTTTGCCTCAAAATAAAGAAAATTACTGCATGTTTTACCCCAAAAATAAGGTGAATTTCTGCAATTTTGTTCCAAAATTGAAAATTTTCTGCCTTTTTCGCTGAAAATAAGGGGAATTTCTGCCATTTTGCCGCGAAATAAGTGAAATTTCTGCAGTTTTACCCAAAAATAAGGGGAATTTCTGCCTTTTTGCCCCAAAATTAGAGGAATTTCTGCAATTTTGCTCTAAAATACAGGGAATTTCTGCCTTTTTGCCCGAAAATAAAGGGAATGTATAGTTTTTGCCATAAAAAAGGGAAATTTCTTTACTTTTGCCACAAAATAAGGGGATTTTCCGTCTTTTTGACTCAAAATAAGTGCAATTTTTGCCTTTTCCCCAAAAATAAATGGAATCTGTCTTTTTGCCCCAAAATAAAGGGGAATTTCTGCCTTTTTGGACCAAAATAAGGGGAATTTCAGCCTTTTTACCTCAAAATAAGGGGAATTTCTGCCTTTTCCCCCAAATATGGGGAATTTCTGCCTTTTTGCCCCAGAATAAGAAAAATTTCTGCAATTTTGTACCAAAATAAAAGAAATTTCTGCCTTTTTACCCTAAAATTAGAGAAATTTCTGCCTTTTGTCCCTGAAATAAGTGAAATTTCTGCAATTTTGCCCCAAAATAAGGGAAATTTCTGCCATTTTGCCCCAAAGTAAAAGAAATTTCTGCAATTTTGCCCCAAATAAGGGGAATTTCTGACTTTTTGCACCCAAAAAAAGAGATTTTCTGTCTTTTTGCCCCAAAAGAAGGAGAATTTCAGCATTTTTCCGGAAAATTATGAGAATTTCTGCAATTTTTCTTCAAAATACGGAAAATTTCTGCTTTTTAGCCCCAAAATAAAGGGAATTTCTGCCTTTTTCTTCAATATTAGGAGAATTTCTGCATTTTACCTCTAAATAAGGGGAATTTCTGCATTTTACCTCAAAATAAGAAGAATTTCTGCCTTTTACCCCCAAATATGGGGAATTTCAGTCTTTTTGTTCCAAAATAAAGAAAATTTCTTCAATTTTGTACCATAATAAAAGAAATTTATCCTTTTTGCCCCAAAATAAAGGGAATTTCTGCCTTTTTCCCCAAAATAAGAAAAATTTTTTGCTTTTTTCTCTGAAATAAGTGAAATTTCTGCAATTTTGCCCTAAAATAAGGGAAATTTCTGCAATTTTTTCCATAATAAGGGAAATTTCTGCAATTTAGCCCTAAAATAAGGGGAATTTCTGACTTTTGCCCCAAAATAAGGGGAATTTCTGCATTTTTGCCACAAAATAAAGAAAATTACTGCATGTTTTACCCCAAAATTAGGTGAATTTCTGCAATTTTGCTCCAAAATACGAGGATTTTCTGCCTTTTTCGCCGAAAATAAGAGGGAATTTCTGCCATTTTGCCGTGAAATAGTGAAATTTCTGCAGTTTTACCCCAAAATAAGAGGAATTTCTGCCATTTTGCCCCAAAATAAAGGAAATTTCTGCATTTTTGCCCCAAAATAAGAAAAATTTTTGCTTTTTTTTTCTGAAATAAGTGAAATTTCTGCAATTTTGCCCTAAAATAAGGGAAATTTCTGCATTTTTTCCCATAATAAAGGAAATTAATGCAATTTTGCCCCAAAATATGGGGAATTTCTCTTTTTTGCCTCAAAATAAGGGAAATTTCTGCAATTTTGCCCTAAAATAAGGGAAATTTCTGCCTTTTGCCCCAAAGTAAGCGGAATTTCTGCATTTTTGCCCCAAAATAAAGAAAATTACTGCATGTTTTACCCCAAGTTTAGGTGAATTTCTGCAATTTTGCTCCAAAATTGAGGATTTTCTGCCTTTTTCGCTGAAAATAAGGGGAATTTCTGCCTTTTGCCCCAAAATAGGGGAATTTCTGCAATTTTGCTTCAAAATACAAAGAATTTCAGACTTTTTGCCCGAAAATAAAGAGAATTTATACCTTTTTGGCATATAAAAGAAAAATTTCTTTACTTTTGCCCCAAAATAAGGGGATTTTCCGTTTTTTGACTCAAAATAAGTGCAATTTCTGCCTTTTCCCCAAAAATAAACGGAATTTCTGTTTATTTGCCCCAAAATAATGGGAATTTCTGAATTTTTGCCCTGAAATAAGTGAAATTTCTAAAATGTTTCCCCAAAATATGGGAAATGTCTGCTTTTTGCCCCAAAATAAGGGGAATTTCTGCCTTTTTGCCACAAAATATGGAGAATTTCTGCCTTTTTGTCCCAAAATAAGAAAAATTTCTGCAATTTTGTACCAAAATAAAATAAATTTCTGCCTTTTTGCCCCAAAATAAGAGAAATTTTTGCCTTTTTTCCCTGAAATACATGTAATTTCTGCAATTTTGCCCCAAAATAAAGAAAATTTCTGCAATTTTGCCCCAATGTAAAGGAAATTTCTGCAATTTTGCCCCAAAATAAGGGGATTTTCTGAATTTTTGCTTCCGAAAAAAGGGGATTTTCTCTCTCTTTTTGCCCCAAAATATGGAGAATTTCTGACTTTTTGCCCGAAAATTATGTGAATTTTTGCAATTTTGCTTCAAAATACGGGGAATTTCTGCCTTGTAGCCCCAAAATAAAGGGAATTTCTGCATTTTACCTCAAAATAAGAATAATTTCTGCCTTTTGCCCCAAAATATGGGGAATTTCTGCCTTTTTGTTCCA
The DNA here is from genome assembly GCF_963924665.1 of Micromys minutus. Classification (NCBI taxonomy): domain Eukaryota; kingdom Metazoa; phylum Chordata; class Mammalia; order Rodentia; family Muridae; genus Micromys; species Micromys minutus. The sequence goes on along the minus strand of NW_027667183.1, from coordinate 1,279,238 downwards.
AAAGAAAGAAAATTTCTTCAATTTTGTACCATAATAAAAGAAATTTCTGCTTTTTGCCCCAAAATAAGGGGAATTTCTGACTTATTGCTCTGAAATAAATGAAAATCTGCAATTTTTCCAGAAAATAATGGAAATTTGTGCCTTTTTGCCCAAAAATAAGAAGAATTTCTGCCTTTTGCCCCAAAATAGGGGAAATTTCAGCATTTTACCTCAAAATAAAAAGAATTTCAGCCTTTTTGTACCAAAATATGGGGAATTTCTGCCTTTTGCCTCAAAATAAGAAAACTTTTTGCTTTTTTTTCTGAAATAAGTGAAATTTCTGCAATTTTGCCCTAAAATAAGGGAAATTTCTGAAATTTTTCCCCAAATAAGGGAAATTTCTGCAATTTGGCCCCAAAATAAGGGGAATTTCTGTTTTTTGCCCCCAAATAAGGGAAATTTCTGCAATTTTGCCCTAAAATAAGGGGAATTTCTGACTTTTGCCCCAAAATAAGAGGAATTTCTGCCTTTTTGCCACAAAATAAAGAAAATTACTGCATATTTTACCCCTAAATTACGTGAATTTCTGCAATTTTGCTCCAAAATACAAAAATTTTCTGCATTTTTCGCTGAAAATAAGGGGAATTTCTGCCATTTTGTCGCAAAATAAGTGAAATTTCTGCAGTTTTACCCCCAAATTAGGGGAATTTCTGCCTTTTTGCCCAAAAATAAGGGAAATTTCTGCATTTTTGCCCCAAAATAAGAAAAATTTTTTGCTTTTTTTCTCTTAAATATGTAAAATTTCTGCAATTTTGCCCTAAAATAAGGGAAATTTCTGCAATTTTTTTCCCATAATAAAGGAAATTAATGCAATTTTGCCCCCAAAATAAGGGGAATTTCTGTATTTTTGCCCCAAAATAAAGGAAATTTCTGCCTTTTTGCCCCAAAATTAGGGGAGTTTCTGCAATTTTGATTCAAAATACAGGGAATTTCTTTCTCTTTCCCAGAAAATAAAGGGAACTTCTGCATTTTTGCTTCAAATAAAAGAAATTTCTGCATTTTTGTCCCAATATTAGGGGAATTTCTGCAATTTTGTTCCAAAATACGGGGAATTTCTGCCATTTTGCCCGAAATTAAGGGGATTTTCTGCCTTTTTGCCCCCAAAAAAGGAAATTTCTGCAATTTTATCCCAAAATAAGGGGAATTTCTGCCTTTTTGCCCTGAAATATGTGAAATTTCTGCAATTTTATCCCAAAATAAGGGGAATTTCTGCCTTTTTGCCCCAAAATAAGGGAAATTTCTGCATTTTTTTCCCAAAATAAGAAAAATTTTTGCTTTTTTTCTCTGAAATAAGTGAAATTTCTGCAATTTTGCCCTAAAATAAGTGAAATTTCTGCAATTTTTTCCTATAATAAAGGAAATTTCTGCAATTTTGCCCCCAAATAAGGGGAACTTCTGGTTTTTGCCCCAAAATAAGGGAAATTTCTGCAATTTTGCCCTAAAATAAAGGGAATTTCTGCCTTTTGCCCCAAAATAAAGGGAATTTCTGCCTTTTTGCCCCAAAATAAATGAAATTACTGCATGTTTTACCCCAAAATTAGGTGAATTTCTGCAATTTTACTCCAAAATTGAAAATTTTCTGCCTTTTTCGCCGAAAATAAGGGGAATTTCTGCCATTTTGACACGAAATAAGTGAAATTTCTGCAGTTTTACCCCAAAATAAGGGGAATTTCTGCCTTTTTGCCCCAAAATTGGGAATTTCTGCCTTTTTGCCCGAAAATAAAGGGAATGTATACTTTTTACCATAAAAAAGAAAAATTTATTTACTTTTGCCCCAAAATAAGTGGATTTTCCACCTTTTTGACTCAAAGTAAGTGCAATTTCTGCCTTTTCCCCTAAAATAAACGGAATTTCTGTCTTTTTGCCCCAAAATAAGGTGAATTTCTGCCTTTTTGCACCAAAATTAGAGAAATTTCTGCCTTTTTTCCCTGAAATAAGTAAAATTTCTGCAATTTTGCCCCAAAATAAGGGAAATTTCTGCAATTTTGCCGCAAAGTAAAGGAAATTTCTGCAATTTTGCCCAAAATAAGAGGAATTTCTGACTTTTTGCACGCAAAAAAAGGAGATTTTCTGTTTTTTTGCCCCAAAAGAAGGAGAATTTCAGCCTTTTTGCTGGAAAATTATGAGAATTTCTTCAATTTTTCTTCAAAATACGGAAAATTTCTGCCTTTTAGCCCCAAAATAAAGGGAATTTCTGCATTTTTCCCCAATATTAGGGGAATTTCTGCATTTTTCCTCTAAATAAGGGGAATTTCTGCATTTTACCTCGAAATAAGAAGAATTTCTGCCTTTTACCCCAAAATATGGGGAATTTCTGCCTTTTTGTTCCAAAATAAAGAAAATTTCTTCAATTTTGCACCATAATAAAAGAAATTTCTCCTTTTTGCCCCAAAATAATAGGAATTTCTGACTTTTTAGCCTGAAATAAATGAAATTTCTGCAATTTTGCCCAAAAATTATGGAAATTTGTGCCTTTTTGCTCCCAAAATAAGGGGAATTTCTTTCTTTTGCCCCAAAATATGGGGAATTTCAGCATTTTACCTCAAAATAAGGGAAATTTCTGCATTTTTGCCCCAAAATAAAAAAAATTTTGCTTTTTTTCTCTGAAATAAGTGAAATTTCTGCAATTTTGCCCTAAAATAAGTGAAATTTCTGCAATTTTTCCCTATAATAAAGGAAATTTCTGCAATTTTGCCCAAAATAAGAGGAACTTCTGTTTTTTGCCCCAAAATAAGGAAAATTTCTGCAATTTAGCCTCAATGTAAAGGAAATTTCTGCAATTTTGCCCCAAAATAAGGGGATTTTCTTTATTTTTGCTCCCGAAAAAAGGGGATTTTCTCTCTTTTTGCCCCAAAATATGGAGAATTTCTGACTTTTTGCCCGAAAATTTTGAGAATTTCTGCAATTTTGCTTCAAAATACGGGGAATTTCTGCCTTTTAGCCCCAAAATAAAGGGAATTTCTTCATTTTACCTCAAAATAAGAATAATTTCTGCCTTTTGCCCCAAAATATGGGAAATTTTTGCTTTTTTGTTCCAAAAGAAGGAAAATTTATTCAATTTTGTACCATAATAAAAGATATTTCTGCTTTTTGCCCCAAAATAAGGGGAATTTCTGACTTTTTGCCCTGAAATAAATGAAATTCTGCAATTTTTCCTGAAAATAATGGAAATTTGTGCATTTTTGCCCAAAAATAATAAGAGATTCTGCCTTTTGCCCCAAAATAAGAGAAATTTCAGCATTTTACCTCAAAATAAGAATTTCAGCCTTTTTGAACCAAAATATATGGAATTTCTGCCTTTTTGCCCTAAAATAAGAAAACTTTTTGCTTTTTTTCTGAAATAAATGAAATTTCTGCAATTTTGCCCTAAAATAAGGGAAATTTCTGAAATTTTCCCCCATAATAAGGAAAATTTCTGCAATTTAGCCCCAAAATATGGGGAATTTCTGTTTTTTGCCCCCAAATAAGGGAAATTTCTGCAATTTTGCCCTAAAATAGGGGGAATTTCTGATTTTTGCCCCAAAATAAAGAGAATTTCTGCCTTTTTGCCACAAAATAAATAAAATTACTTCATGTTTTACCCCAAAATTAGTTGAATTTCTGCAATTTTGCTCCAAAATACGAAAATTTTCTGCATTTTTTGCCGAAAATAAGGGGAATTTCTGCCATTTTGTCGCGAAATAAGTGAAATTTCTGCAGTTTTATCCCAAAATAAGGGGAATTTCTGCCTTTTTTCCCCCAAAAAGGGAAATTTCTGCAATTTTATTCCAAAATAAGGGGAATTTCTGCCTTTTTGCCTTGAAATATGTGAAATTTCTGCAATTTTATCCCAAAATAAGGGGAATTTCTGCCTTTTTGCCCCAAAATAAGGGAAATTTCTGCATTTTTGCCCCAAAATAAGAAAAATTTTTTGCTTTTTTTCTCTTAAATAAGTGAAATTTCTGCAATTTTGTCCTAAAATAAGGGAAATTTCTGCAATTTTTTTTCTATAATAAAGGAATTTTCTGCAATTTTGCCCCAAAAAAAGGGGAACTTCTGGTTTTTGCCTCGAAATAAGGGAAATTTCTGCAATTTTGCCATAAAATAAGGGGAATTTCTGCCTTTTGCCTCAAAATAAGGGGAATTTCTGCATTTTGCCACAAAATAAAGAAAATTACTGCATGTTTTATTCCAAAATTAGGTGAATTTCTGCAATTTTGCTCCAAAATTGAAAATTTTCTGCCTTTTTCGCCGAAAATAAGGGGAATTTCTGCCATTTTACCGCAAAATAAGTGAAATTCTGCAGTTTTACCCCAAAATAAGAGAAATTTCTGCCTTTTTGCCCCAAAATTAGGGGAATTTCTGTAATTTTGCTCCAAAATATGAGGAATTTCTTCCTTTTTGCCCGATAATAAAGGGAATGTATACTTTTAGCCATAAAAAAGGGAAATTTCTTTACTTTTGCCCCAAAATAAGGGGATTTTCCGCCTTTTTGACTCAAAATAAGTGCAATATCTGATTTTTCCCCAAAAATAAACGGAATTTCTGTCTTTTGCCCCACAATAAGGGGAATTTCTGCCTTTTTGGAACAAAATAAGGGGAATTTTAGCCTTTTTACCTCAAAATAAAGGGAATTTCTTCCTTTTCCCCCAAATATGGGGAATTTCTGCCTTTTTGCCCCAAAATAAGAAAAATTTCTTCAATTTTGTACCAAAATAAAAGAAATTTCTGCCTTTTTGCCCCAAAATTAGAGAAATTTCTGCCTTTTTTCCCTGAAATAAGTGAAATTTCTGCAATTTTGCCCAAAAATAAGGAAAATTTCTGCAATTTTCCCCCAAAGTAAAGGAAATTTCTGCAATTTTGCCCCAAATAAGGGGAATTTCTGACTTTTTGCACCCAAAAAAGGAGATTTTCTGTCTTTTTGCCCCAAAAGAAGGAGAATTTCAGCCTTTTTGCCGGAAAATTATGAGAATTTCTGCAATTTTTCTTCAAAATACGGAAAATTTCTGCCTTTTAGCCCCAAAATAAAGGGAATTTCTGCATTTTTCACCAATATTAGGGGAATTTCTGCATTTTACCTTTAAATAAGGGGAATTTCTGCATTTTACCTCAAAATAAGAAGAATTTCTGCTTTTTACCCCAAAATATAAGGAATTTCTGCTTTTTTGTTCCAAAATAAAGAAAATTTCTTCAATATTGTACCATAATAAAAGAAATTTCTCCTTTTTGCACTAAAATTAGGGGAATTTCTGACTTTTTACCCTGAAATAAATGAAATTTCTGCAATTTTGCCCGAAAATAAGGGAAATTTGTGTCTTTTTGCCCCAAAATAAGGGGAATTTCTGCCTTTTGCCCCAAAATATAGGGAATTTCAGCATTTTACCTCAAAATAATGGAAATTTCTGCATTTTTGCCCCAAAATAAAAAAAAATTTTGCTTTTTTTCTCTGAAATAAGTGAAATGTCTTCAATTTTGCCCTAAAATAAGTCAAATTTCTGCAATTTTTCCCTATAATAAAGGAAATTTTTGCAATTTTGCCCAAAATAAGGGGAACTTCTGTTTTTTGCCCCAAAATAAGGAAAATTTCTGCAATTTTGCCCCAATGTAAAGGAAATTTCTGCAATTTTGCCCCAAAATAAGGGGATTTTCTAAATTTTTGCTCCCGAAAAAAGGGGATTTTCTCTCTTTTTGCCCCAAAATATGGAGAATTTCTGACTTTTTGCCCGAAAATTTTGAGAATTTCCGCAATTTTGCTTCAAAATACGGGGAATTTCTGCCTTTTAGCCCCAAAATAAAGGGAATTTCTTCATTTTACCTCAAAATAAGAATAATTTCTGCCTTTTGCCCCCAAAATATGGGGAATTTCTGCCTTTTTGTTCCAAAAGAAGGAAAATTTCTTCAATTTTGTACCATAATAAAAGAAATTTCTGCTTTTTGCCCCAAAATAAGGGGAATTTCTGATTTTTTGCCCTGAAATAAATGAAATTCTGCAATTTTTCCCGAAAATAATGGAAATTTGTGCTTTTTTGCCCCAAAATAAGAAGAATTTCTGCCTTTTGCCCCAAAATAAGGGAAATTTCAGCATTTTACCTCCAAATAAGAATTTCAGCCTTTTGCACCATAATATGGGGAATTTCTGCCTTTTTGCCCCAAAATAAGAAAACTTTTTGCTTTTTTTCTGAAATAAGTGAAATTTCTGCAATTTTGCCCTAAAATAAGGGAAATTTCTGAAATTTTTCCCCATAATAAAAAAAATTTCTGCAATTTAGCCCCAAAATAAGGGGAATTTCTGTTTTTTGCCCCCAAATAAGGGAAATTTCTGCAATTTTGCCCTAAAATAAGGGGAATTTCTGACTTTTGCCCCAAAATAAGGGGAATTTCTGCCTTTTTGCCACAAAATAAAGAAAATTACTGCATGTTTTACCCCAAAATTAGGTAAATTTCTGCAATTTTGCTCCCAAATACGAAAATTTTCTGCATTTTTCGCCGAAAATAAGGGGAATTTCTGCCATTTTGTCGCGAAATAAGTGAAATTTCTGCAGTTTTATCCCAAAATAAGGGGAATTTCTGCCTTTTTGCCCTGAAATATTTGAAATTTCTGCAATTTTATCCCAAAATAAGGGGAACTTCTACTTTTGCCCCAAAATAAGGGAAATTTCTGCATTTTTGCCCCAAAATAAGAAAAATTTTTGCTTTTTATCTCTGAAATAAGTGAAATTTCTGCAATTTTGCCCTAAAATAAGTGAAATTTCTGCAATTTTTCCCTATAATAAAGGAAATTTCTGCAATTTTGCCCCAAAATAAGGGGAACTTCTGGTTTTTGCCCCAAAATTAGGGGAATTTCTGCAATTTTGCTCCAAAATACAGGGAATTTCTGCCTTTTTGCCCGAAAATAAAGGGAATGTATACCTTTTTGCCCTATAAAAGGGAAATTTCTTTACTTTTGCTCTAAAATAAGAGAATTTTCCATTTTTTTGACTCAAAATAAGTGCAATTTCTGCCTTTTCCCCAAAAATAAACGGAATTTCTGTTTGTTTGCCCCAAAATAAGGGGAATTTCTGACATTTTGCCCTGAAATAAGTGAAATTTCTAAAATTTTTCCCCGAAATAAGGGAAATGTCTGCTTTTTGCCCCAAAATAAGGGGATTTTCTAAATTTTTGCTCCCGAAAAAAGGGGATTTTCTCTCTTTTTGCCCCAAAATATGGAGAATTTCTGACTTTTTGCCCGAAAATTTTGAGAATTTCCGCAATTTTGCTTCAAAATACGGGGAATTTCTGCCTTTTAGCCCCAAAATAAAGGGAATTTCTTCATTTTACCTCAAAATAAGAATAATTTCTGCCTTTTGCCCCCAAAATATGGGGAATTTCTGCCTTTTTGTTCCAAAAGAAGGAAAATTTCTTCAATTTTGTACCATAATAAAAGAAATTTCTGCTTTTTGCCCCAAAATAAGGGGAATTTCTGATTTTTTGCCCTGAAATAAATGAAATTCTGCAATTTTTCCCGAAAATAATGGAAATTTGTGCTTTTTTGCCCCAAAATAAGAAGAATTTCTGCCTTTTGCCCCAAAATAAGGGAAATTTCAGCATTTTACCTCCAAATAAGAATTTCAGCCTTTTGCACCAAAATATGGGGAATTTCTGCCTTTTTGCCCCAAAATAAGAAAACTTTTTGCTTTTTTTCTGAAATAAGTGAAATTTCTGCAATTTTGCCCTAAAATAAGGGAAATTTCTGAAATTTTTCCCCATAATAAAAAAAATTTCTGCAATTTAGCCCCAAAATAAGGGGAATTTCTGTTTTTTGCCCCCAAATAAGGGAAATTTCTGCAATTTTGCCCTAAAATAAGGGGAATTTCTGACTTTTGCCCCAAAATAAGGGGAATTTCTGCCTTTTTGCCACAAAATAAAGAAAATTACTGCATGTTTTACCCCAAAATTAGGTAAATTTCTGCAATTTTGCTCCCAAATACGAAAATTTTCTGCATTTTTCGCCGAAAATAAGGGGAATTTCTGCCATTTTGTCGCGAAATAAGTGAAATTTCTGCAGTTTTATCCCAAAATAAGGGGAATTTCTGCCTTTTTGCCCTGAAATATTTGAAATTTCTGCAATTTTATCCCAAAATAAGGGGAACTTCTACTTTTGCCCCAAAATAAGGGAAATTTCTGCATTTTTGCCCCAAAATAAGAAAAATTTTTGCTTTTTTTCTCTGAAATAAGTGAAATTTCTGCAATTTTGCCCTAAAATAAGTGAAATTTCTGCAATTTTTCCCTATAATAAAGGAAATTTCTGCAATTTTGCCCCAAAATAAGGGGAACTTCTGGTTTTTGCCCCAAAATTAGGGGAATTTCTGCAATTTTGCTCCAAAATACAGGGAATTTCTGCCTTTTTGCCCGAAAATAAAGGGAATGTATACCTTTTTGCCCTATAAAAGGGAAATTACTTTTGCTCTAAAATAAGAGAATTTTCCATTTTTTTGACTCAAAATAAGTGCAATTTCTGCCTTTTCCCCAAAAATAAACGGAATTTCTGTTTGTTTGCCCCAAAATAAGGGGAATTTCTGACATTTTGCCCTGAAATAAGTGAAATTTCTAAAATTTTTCCCCGAAATAAGGGAAATGTCTGCTTTTTGCCCCAAAATAAGGGGATTTTCTAAATTTTTGCTCCCGAAAAAAGGGGATTTTCTCTCTTTTTGCCCCAAAATATGGAGAATTTCTGACTTTTTGCCCGAAAATTTTGAGAATTTCCGCAATTTTGCTTCAAAATACGGGGAATTTCTGCCTTTTAGCCCCAAAATAAAGGGAATTTCTTCATTTTACCTCAAAATAAGAATAATTTCTGCCTTTTGCCCCCAAAATATGGGGAATTTCTGCCTTTTTGTTCCAAAAGAAGGAAAATTTCTTCAATTTTGTACCATAATAAAAGAAATTTCTGCTTTTTGCCCCAAAATAAGGGGAATTTCTGATTTTTTGCCCTGAAATAAATGAAATTCTGCAATTTTTCCCGAAAATAATGGAAATTTGTGCTTTTTTGCCCCAAAATAAGAAGAATTTCTGCCTTTTGCCCCAAAATAAGGGAAATTTCAGCATTTTACCTCCAAATAAGAATTTCAGCCTTTTGCACCAAAATATGGGGAATTTCTGCCTTTTTGCCCCAAAATAAGAAAACTTTTTGCTTTTTTTCTGAAATAAGTGAAATTTCTGCAATTTTGCCCTAAAATAAGGGAAATTTCTGAAATTTTTCCCCATAATAAAAAAAATTTCTGCAATTTAGCCCCAAAATAAGGGGAATTTCTGTTTTTTGCCCCCAAATAAGGGAAATTTCTGCAATTTTGCCCTAAAATAAGGGGAATTTCTGACTTTTGCCCCAAAATAAGGGGAATTTCTGCCTTTTTGCCACAAAATAAAGAAAATTACTGCATGTTTTACCCCAAAATTAGGTAAATTTCTGCAATTTTGCTCCCAAATACGAAAATTTTCTGCATTTTTCGCCGAAAATAAGGGGAATTTCTGCCATTTTGTCGCGAAATAAGTGAAATTTCTGCAGTTTTATCCCAAAATAAGGGGAATTTCTGCCTTTTTGCCCTGAAATATTTGAAATTTCTGCAATTTTATCCCAAAATAAGGGGAACTTCTACTTTTGCCCCAAAATAAGGGAAATTTCTGCATTTTTGCCCCAAAATAAGAAAAATTTTTGCTTTTTTTCTCTGAAATAAGTGAAATTTCTGCAATTTTGCCCTAAAATAAGTGAAATTTCTGCAATTTTTCCCTATAATAAAGGAAATTTCTGCAATTTTGCCCCAAAATAAGGGGAACTTCTGGTTTTTGCCCCAAAATTAGGGGAATTTCTGCAATTTTGCTCCAAAATACAGGGAATTTCTGCCTTTTTGCCCGAAAATAAAGGGAATGTATACCTTTTTGCCCTATAAAAGGGAAATTACTTTTGCTCTAAAATAAGAGAATTTTCCATTTTTTTGACTCAAAATAAGTGCAATTTCTGCCTTTTCCCCAAAAATAAACGGAATTTCTGTTTGTTTGCCCCAAAATAAGGGGAATTTCTGACATTTTGCCCTGAAATAAGTGAAATTTCTAAAATTTTTCCCCGAAATAAGGGAAATGTCTGCTTTTTGCCCCAAAATAAGGGGATTTTCTAAATTTTTGCTCCCGAAAAAAGGGGATTTTCTCTCTTTTTGCCCCAAAATATGGAGAATTTCTGACTTTTTGCCCGAAAATTTTGAGAATTTCCGCAATTTTGCTTCAAAATACGGGGAATTTCTGCCTTTTAGCCCCAAAATAAAGGGAATTTCTTCATTTTACCTCAAAATAAGAATAATTTCTGCCTTTTGCCCCCAAAATATGGGGAATTTCTGCCTTTTTGTTCCAAAAGAAGGAAAATTTCTTCAATTTTGTACCATAATAAAAGAAATTTCTGCTTTTTGCCCCAAAATAAGGGGAATTTCTGATTTTTTGCCCTGAAATAAATGAAATTCTGCAATTTTTCCCGAAAATAATGGAAATTTGTGCTTTTTTGCCCCAAAATAAGAAGAATTTCTGCCTTTTGCCCCAAAATAAGGGAAATTTCAGCATTTTACCTCCAAATAAGAATTTCAGCCTTTTGCACCAAAATATGGGGAATTTCTGCCTTTTTGCCCCAAAATAAGAAAACTTTTTGCTTTTTTTCTGAAATAAGTGAAATTTCTGCAATTTTGCCCTAAAATAAGGGAAATTTCTGAAATTTTTCCCCATAATAAAAAAAATTTCTGCAATTTAGCCCCAAAATAAGGGGAATTTCTGTTTTTTGCCCCCAAATAAGGGAAATTTCTGCAATTTTGCCCTAAAATAAGGGGAATTTCTGACTTTTGCCCCAAAATAAGGGGAATTTCTGCCTTTTTGCCACAAAATAAAGAAAATTACTGCATGTTTTACCCCAAAATTAGGTAAATTTCTGCAATTTTGCTCCCAAATACGAAAATTTTCTGCATTTTTCGCCGAAAATAAGGGGAATTTCTGCCATTTTGTCGCGAAATAAGTGAAATTTCTGCAGTTTTATCCCAAAATAAGGGGAATTTCTGCCTTTTTGCCCTGAAATATTTGAAATTTCTGCAATTTTATCCCAAAATAAGGGGAACTTCTACTTTTGCCCCAAAATAAGGGAAATTTCTGCATTTTTGCCCCAAAATAAGAAAAATTTTTGCTTTTTTTCTCTGAAATAAGTGAAATTTCTGCAATTTTGCCCTAAAATAAGTGAAATTTCTGCAATTTTTCCCTATAATAAAGGAAATTTCTGCAATTTTGCCCCAAAATAAGGGGAACTTCTGGTTTTTGCCCCAAAATTAGGGGAATTTCTGCAATTTTGCTCCAAAATACAGGGAATTTCTGCCTTTTTGCCCGAAAATAAAGGGAATGTATACCTTTTTGCCATATAAAAGGGAAATTTCTTTACTTTTGCTCTAAAATAAGAGAATTTTCCATTTTTTTGACTCAAAATAAGTGCAATTTCTGCCTTTTCCCCAAAAATAAACGGAATTTCTGTTTGTTTGCCCCAAAATAAGGGGAATTTCTGACATTTTGCCCTGAAATAAGTGAAATTTCTAAAATTTTTCCCCGAAATAAGGGAAATGTCTGCTTTTTGCCCCAAAATAAGGGGATTTTCTAAATTTTTGCTCCCGAAAAAAGGGGATTTTCTCTCTTTTTGCCCCAAAATATGGAGAATTTCTGACTTTTTGCCCGAAAATTTTGAGAATTTCCGCAATTTTGCTTCAAAATACGGGGAATTTCTGCCTTTTAGCCCCAAAATAAAGGGAATTTCTTCATTTTACCTCAAAATAAGAATAATTTCTGCCTTTTGCCCCCAAAATATGGGGAATTTCTGCCTTTTTGTTCCAAAAGAAGGAAAATTTCTTCAATTTTGTACCATAATAAAAGAAATTTCTGCTTTTTGCCCCAAAATAAGGGGAATTTCTGATTTTTTGCCCTGAAATAAATGAAATTCTGCAATTTTTCCCGAAAATAATGGAAATTTGTGCTTTTTTGCCCCAAAATAAGAAGAATTTCTGCCTTTTGCCCCAAAATAAGGGAAATTTCAGCATTTTACCTCCAAATAAGAATTTCAGCCTTTTGCACCAAAATATGGGGAATTTCTGCCTTTTTGCCCCAAAATAAGAAAACTTTTTGCTTTTTTTCTGAAATAAGTGAAATTTCTGCAATTTTGCCCTAAAATAAGGGAAATTTCTGAAATTTTTCCCCATAATAAAAAAAATTTCTGCAATTTAGCCCCAAAATAAGGGGAATTTCTGTTTTTTGCCCCCAAATAAGGGAAATTTCTGCAATTTTGCCCTAAAATAAGGGGAATTTCTGACTTTTGCCCCAAAATAAGGGGAATTTCTGCCTTTTTGCCACAAAATAAAGAAAATTACTGCATGTTTTACCCCAAAATTAGGTAAATTTCTGCAATTTTGCTCCCAAATACGAAAATTTTCTGCATTTTTCGCCGAAAATAAGGGGAATTTCTGCCATTTTGTCGCGAAATAAGTGAAATTTCTGCAGTTTTATCCCAAAATAAGGGGAATTTCTGCCTTTTTGCCCTGAAATATTTGAAATTTCTGCAATTTTATCCCAAAATAAGGGGAACTTCTACTTTTGCCCCAAAATAAGGGAAATTTCTGCATTTTTGCCCCAAAATAAGAAAAATTTTTGCTTTTTTTCTCTGAAATAAGTGAAATTTCTGCAATTTTGCCCTAAAATAAGTGAAATTTCTGCAATTTTTCCCTATAATAAAGGAAATTTCTGCAATTTTGCCCCAAAATAAGGGGAACTTCTGGTTTTTGCCCCAAAATTAGGGGAATTTCTGCAATTTTGCTCCAAAATACAGGGAATTTCTGCCTTTTTGCCCGAAAATAAAGGGAATGTATACCTTTTTGCCATATAAAAGGGAAATTTCTTTACTTTTGCTCTAAAATAAGAGAATTTTCCATTTTTTTGACTCAAAATAAGTGCAATTTCTGCCTTTTCCCCAAAAATAAACGGAATTTCTGTTTGTTTGCCCCAAAATAAGGGGAATTTCTGACATTTTGCCCTGAAATAAGTGAAATTTCTAAAATTTTTCCCCGAAATAAGGGAAATGTCTGCTTTTTGCCCCAAAATAAGGGGATTTTCTAAATTTTTGCTCCCGAAAAAAGGGGATTTTCTCTCTTTTTGCCCCAAAATATGGAGAATTTCTGACTTTTTGCCCGAAAATTTTGAGAATTTCCGCAATTTTGCTTCAAAATACGGGGAATTTCTGCCTTTTAGCCCCAAAATAAAGGGAATTTCTTCATTTTACCTCAAAATAAGAATAATTTCTGCCTTTTGCCCCCAAAATATGGGGAATTTCTGCCTTTTTGTTCCAAAAGAAGGAAAATTTCTTCAATTTTGTACCATAATAAAAGAAATTTCTGCTTTTTGCCCCAAAATAAGGGGAATTTCTGATTTTTTGCCCTGAAATAAATGAAATTCTGCAATTTTTCCCGAAAATAATGGAAATTTGTGCTTTTTTGCCCCAAAATAAGAAGAATTTCTGCCTTTTGCCCCAAAATAAGGGAAATTTCAGCATTTTACCTCCAAATAAGAATTTCAGCCTTTTGCACCAAAATATGGGGAATTTCTGCCTTTTTGCCCCAAAATAAGAAAACTTTTTGCTTTTTTTCTGAAATAAGTGAAATTTCTGCAATTTTGCCCTAAAATAAGGGAAATTTCTGAAATTTTTCCCCATAATAAAAAAAATTTCTGCAATTTAGCCCCAAAATAAGGGGAATTTCTGTTTTTTGCCCCCAAATAAGGGAAATTTCTGCAATTTTGCCCTAAAATAAGGGGAATTTCTGACTTTTGCCCCAAAATAAGGGGAATTTCTGCCTTTTTGCCACAAAATAAAGAAAATTACTGCATGTTTTACCCCAAAATTAGGTAAATTTCTGCAATTTTGCTCCCAAATACGAAAATTTTCTGCATTTTTCGCCGAAAATAAGGGGAATTTCTGCCATTTTGTCGCGAAATAAGTGAAATTTCTGCAGTTTTATCCCAAAATAAGGGGAATTTCTGCCTTTTTGCCCTGAAATATTTGAAATTTCTGCAATTTTATCCCAAAATAAGGGGAACTTCTACTTTTGCCCCAAAATAAGGGAAATTTCTGCATTTTTGCCCCAAAATAAGAAAAATTTTTGCTTTTTTTCTCTGAAATAAGTGAAATTTCTGCAATTTTGCCCTAAAATAAGTGAAATTTCTGCAATTTTTCCCTATAATAAAGGAAATTTCTGCAATTTTGCCCCAAAATAAGGGGAACTTCTGGTTTTTGCCCCAAAATTAGGGGAATTTCTGCAATTTTGCTCCAAAATACAGGGAATTTCTGCCTTTTTGCCCGAAAATAAAGGGAATGTATACCTTTTTGCCATATAAAAGGGAAATTTCTTTACTTTTGCTCTAAAATAAGAGAATTTTCCATTTTTTTGACTCAAAATAAGTGCAATTTCTGCCTTTTCCCCAAAAATAAACGGAATTTCTGTTTGTTTGCCCCAAAATAAGGGGAATTTCTGACATTTTGCCCTGAAATAAGTGAAATTTCTAAAATTTTTCCCCGAAATAAGGGAAATGTCTGCTTTTTGCCCCAAAATAAGGGGATTTTCTAAATTTTTGCTCCCGAAAAAAGGGGATTTTCTCTCTTTTTGCCCCAAAATATGGAGAATTTCTGACTTTTTGCCCGAAAATTTTGAGAATTTCCGCAATTTTGCTTCAAAATACGGGGAATTTCTGCCTTTTAGCCCCAAAATAAAGGGAATTTCTTCATTTTACCTCAAAATAAGAATAATTTCTGCCTTTTGCCCCCAAAATATGGGGAATTTCTGCCTTTTTGTTCCAAAAGAAGGAAAATTTCTTCAAAATAATGGAAATTTGTGCTTTTTTGCCCCAAAATAAGAAGAATTTCTGCCTTTTGCCCCAAAATAAGGGAAATTTCAGCATTTTACCTCCAAATAAGAATTTCAGCCTTTTGCACCAAAATATGGGGAATTTCTGCCTTTTTGCCCCAAAATAAGAAAACTTTTTGCTTTTTTTCTGAAATAAGTGAAATTTCTGCAATTTTGCCCTAAAATAAGGGAAATTTCTGAAATTTTTCCCCATAATAAAAAAAATTTCTGCAATTTAGCCCCAAAATAAGGGGAATTTCTGTTTTTTGCCCCCAAATAAGGGAAATTTCTGCAATTTTGCCCTAAAATAAGGGGAATTTCTGACTTTTGCCCCAAAATAAGGGGAATTTCTGCCTTTTTGCCACAAAATAAAGAAAATTACTGCATGTTTTACCCCAAAATTAGGTAAATTTCTGCAATTTTGCTCCCAAATACGAAAATTTTCTGCATTTTTCGCCGAAAATAAGGGGAATTTCTGCCATTTTGTCGCGAAATAAGTGAAATTTCTGCAGTTTTATCCCAAAATAAGGGGAATTTCTGCCTTTTTGCCCTGAAATATTTGAAATTTCTGCAATTTTATCCCAAAATAAGGGGAACTTCTACTTTTGCCCCAAAATAAGGGAAATTTCTGCATTTTTGCCCCAAAATAAGAAAAATTTTTGCTTTTTTTCTCTGAAATAAGTGAAATTTCTGCAATTTTGCCCTAAAATAAGTGAAATTTCTGCAATTTTTCCCTATAATAAAGGAAATTTCTGCAATTTTGCCCCAAAATAAGGGGAACTTCTGGTTTTTGCCCCAAAATTAGGGGAATTTCTGCAATTTTGCTCCAAAATACAGGGAATTTCTGCCTTTTTGCCCGAAAATAAAGGGAATGTATACCTTTTTGCCATATAAAAGGGAAATTTCTTTACTTTTGCTCTAAAATAAGAGAATTTTCCATTTTTTGACTCAAAATAAGTGCAATTTCTGCCTTTTCCCCCAAAATAAACGGAATTTCTGTTTGTTTGCCCCAAAATAAGGGGAATTTCTGACATTTTGCCCTGAAATAAGTGAAATTTCTAAAATTTACCCCGAAATAAGGGAAATGTCTGCTTTTTGCCCCAAAATAAGGGGATTTTCTAAATTTTTGCTCCCGAAAAAAGGGGATTTTCTCTCTTTTTGCCCCAAAATATGGAGAATTTCTGACTTTTTGCCCGAAAATTTTGAGAATTTCCGCAATTTTGCTTCAAAATACGGGGAATTTCTGCCTTTTAGCCCCAAAATAAAGGGAATTTCTTCATTTTACCTCAAAATAAGAATAATTTCTGCCTTTTGCCCCCAAAATATGGGGAATTTCTGCCTTTTTGTTCCAAAAGAAGGAAAATTTCTTCAATTTTGTACCATAATAAAAGAAATTTCTGCTTTTTGCCCCAAAATAAGGGGAATTTCTGATTTTTTGCCCTGAAATAAATGAAATTCTGCAATTTTTCCCGAAAATAATGGAAATTTGTGCTTTTTTGCCCCAAAATAAGAAGAATTTCTGCCTTTTGCCCCAAAATAAGGGAAATTTCAGCATTTTACCTCCAAATAAGAATTTCAGCCTTTTGCACCAAAATATGGGGAATTTCTGCCTTTTTGCCCCAAAATAAGAAAACTTTTTGCTTTTTTTCTGAAATAAGTGAAATTTCTGCAATTTTGCCCTAAAATAAGGGAAATTTCTGAAATTTTTCCCCATAATAAAAAAAATTTCTGCAATTTAGCCCCAAAATAAGGGGAATTTCTGTTTTTTGCCCCCAAATAAGGGAAATTTCTGCAATTTTGCCCTAAAATAAGGGGAATTTCTGACTTTTGCCCCAAAATAAGGGGAATTTCTGCCTTTTTGCCACAAAATAAAGAAAATTACTGCATGTTTTACCTCAAAATTAGGTAAATTTCTGCAATTTTGCTCCCAAATACGAAAATTTTCTGCATTTTTCGCCGAAAATAAGGGGAATTTCTGCCATTTTGTCGCGAAATAAGTGAAATTTCTGCAGTTTTATCCCAAAATAAGGGGAATTTCTGCCTTTTTGCCCTGAAATATTTGAAATTTCTGCAATTTTATCCCAAAATAAGGGGAACTTCTACTTTTGCCCCAAAATAAGGGAAATTTCTGCATTTTTGCCCCAAAATAAGAAAAATTTTTGCTTTTTTTCTCTGAAATAAGTGAAATTTCTGCAATTTTGCCCTAAAATAAGTGAAATTTCTGCAATTTTTCCCTATAATAAAGGAAATTTCTGCAATTTTCCCCAAAATAAGGGGAACTTCTGGTTTTTGCCCCAAAATTAGGGGAATTTCTGCAATTTTGCTCCAAAATACAGGGAATTTCTGCCTTTTTGCCTGAAAATAAAGGGAATGTATACCTTTTTGCCATATAAAAGGGAAATTTCTTTACTTTTGCTCTAAAATAAGAGAATTTTCCATTTTTTTTGACTCAAAATAAGTGCAATTTCTGCCTTTTCCCCAAAAATAAACGGAATTTCTGTTTGTTTGCCCCAAAATAAGGGGAATTTCTGACATTTTGCCCTGAAATAAGTGAAATTTCTAAAATTTTTCCCCGAAATAAGGGAAATGTCTGCTTTTTGCCCCAAAATAAGGGGATTTTCTAAATTTTTGCTCCCGAAAAAAGGGGATTTTCTCTCTTTTTGCCCCAAAATATGGAGAATTTCTGACTTTTTGCCCAAAAATTTTGAGAATTTCCGCAATTTTGCTTCAAAATACGGGGAATTTCTGCCTTTTAGCCCCAAAATAAAGGGAATTTCTTCATTTTACCTCAAAATAAGAATAATTTCTGCCTTTTGCCCCCAAAATATGGGGAATTTCTGCCTTTTTGTTCCAAAAGAAGGAAAATTTCTTCAATTTTGTACCATAATAAAAGAAATTTCTGCTTTTTGCCCCAAAATAAGGGGAATTTCTGATTTTTTGCCCTGAAATAAATGAAATTCTGCAATTTTTCCCGAAAATAATGGAAATTTGTGCTTTTTTGCCCCAAAATAAGAAGAATTTCTGCCTTTTGCCCCAAAATAAGGGAAATTTCAGCATTTTACCTCCAAATAAGAATTTCAGCCTTTTGCACCAAAATATGGGGAATTTCTGCCTTTTTGCCCCAAAATAAGAAAACTTTTTGCTTTTTTTCTGAAATAAGTGAAATTTCTGCAATTTTGCCCTAAAATAAGGGAAATTTCTGAAATTTTTCCCCATAATAAAAAAAATTTCTGCAATTTAGCCCCAAAATAAGGGGAATTTCTGTTTTTTGCCCCCAAATAAGGGAAATTTCTGCAATTTTGCCCTAAAATAAGGGGAATTTCTGACTTTTGCCCCAAAATAAGGGGAATTTCTGCCTTTTTGCCACAAAATAAAGAAAATTACTGCATGTTTTACCCCAAAATTAGGTAAATTTCTGCAATTTTGCTCCCAAATACGAAAATTTTCTGCATTTTTCGCCGAAAATAAGGGGAATTTCTGCCATTTTGTCGCGAAATAAGTGAAATTTCTGCAGTTTTATCCCAAAATAAGGGGAATTTCTGCCTTTTTGCCCTGAAATATTTGAAATTTCTGCAATTTTATCCCAAAATAAGGGGAACTTCTACTTTTGCCCCAAAATAAGGGAAATTTCTGCATTTTTGCCCCAAAATAAGAAAAATTTTTGCTTTTTTTCTCTGAAATAAGTGAAATTTCTGCAATTTTGCCCTAAAATAAGTGAAATTTCTGCAATTTTTCCCTATAATAAAGGAAATTTCTGCAATTTTGCCCCAAAATAAGGGGAACTTCTGGTTTTTGCCCCAAAATTAGGGGAATTTCTGCAATTTTGCTCCAAAATACAGGGAATTTCTGCCTTTTTGCCCGAAAATAAAGGGAATGTATACCTTTTTGCCATATAAAAGGGAAATTTCTTTACTTTTGCTCTAAAATAAGAGAATTTTCCATTTTTTTGACTCAAAATAAGTGCAATTTCTGCCTTTTCCCCAAAAATAAACGGAATTTCTGTTTGTTTGCCCCAAAATAAGGGGAATTTCTGACATTTTGCCCTGAAATAAGTGAAATTTCTAAAATTTTTCCCCGAAATAAGGGAAATGTCTGCTTTTTGCCCCAAAATAAGGGGATTTTCTAAATTTTTGCTCCCGAAAAAAGGGGATTTTCTCTCTTTTTGCCCCAAAATATGGAGAATTTCTGACTTTTTGCCCGAAAATTTTGAGAATTTCCGCAATTTTGCTTCAAAATACGGGGAATTTCTGCCTTTTAGCCCCAAAATAAAGGGAATTTCTTCATTTTACCTCAAAATAAGAATAATTTCTGCCTTTTGCCCCCAAAATATGGGGAATTTCTGCCTTTTTGTTCCAAAAGAAGGAAAATTTCTTCAATTTTGTACCATAATAAAAGAAATTTCTGCTTTTTGCCCCAAAATAAGGGGAATTTCTGATTTTTTGCCCTGAAATAAATGAAATTCTGCAATTTTTCCCGAAAATAATGGAAATTTGTGCTTTTTTGCTCCAAAATAAGAAGAATTTCTGCCTTTTGCCCCAAAATAAGGGAAATTTCAGCATTTTACCTCCAAATAAGAATTTCAGCCTTTTGCACCAAAATATGGGGAATTTCTGCCTTTTTGCCCCAAAATAAGTAAACTTTTTGCTTTTTTTCTGAAATAAGTGAAATTTCTGCAATTTTGCCCTAAAATAAGGGAAATTTCTGAAATTTTTCCCCATAATAAAAAAAATTTCTGCAATTTAGCCCCAAAATAAGGGGAATTTCTGTTTTTTGCCCCCAAATAAGGGAAATTTCTGCAATTTTGCCCTAAAATAAGGGGAATTTCTGACTTTTGCCCCAAAATAAGGGGAATTTCTGCCTTTTTGCCACAAAATAAAGAAAATTACTGCATGTTTTACCCCAAAATTAGGTAAATTTCTGCAATTTTGCTCCCAAATACGAAAATTTTCTGCATTTTTCGCCGAAAATAAGGGGAATTTCTGCCATTTTGTCGCGAAATAAGTGAAATTTCTGCAGTTTTATCCCAAAATAAGGGGAATTTCTGCCTTTTTGCCCTGAAATATTTGAAATTTCTGCAATTTTATCCCAAAATAAGGGGAACTTCTACTTTTGCCCCAAAATAAGGGAAATTTCTGCATTTTTGCCCCAAAATAAGAAAAATTTTTGCTTTTTTTCTCTGAAATAAGTGAAATTTCTGCAATTTTGCCCTAAAATAAGTGAAATTTCTGCAATTTTTCCCTATAATAAAGGAAATTTCTGCAATTTTGCCCCAAAATAAGGGGAACTTCTGGTTTTTGCCCCAAAATTAGGGGAATTTCTGCAATTTTGCTCCAAAATACAGGGAATTTCTGCCTTTTTGCCCGAAAATAAAGGGAATGTATACCTTTTTGCCATATAAAAGGGAAATTTCTTTACTTTTGCTCTAAAATAAGAGAATTTTCCATTTTTTTGACTCAAAATAAGTGCAATTTCTGCCTTTTCCCCAAAAATAAATGAAATTTCTGTTTGTTTGCCCCAAAATAAGGGGAATTTCTGACATTTTGCCCTGAAATAAGTGAAATTTCTAAAATTTTTCCCCGAAATAAGGGAAATGTCTGCTTTTTGCCCCAAAATAAGGGGATTTTCTAAATTTTTGCTCCCGAAAAAAGGGGATTTTCTCTCTTTTTGCCCCAAAATATGGAGAATTTCTGACTTTTTGCCCGAAAATTTTGAGAATTTCCGCAATTTTGCTTCAAAATACGGGGAATTTCTGCCTTTTAGCCCCAAAATAAAGGGAATTTCTTCATTTTACCTCAAAATAAGAATAATTTCTGCCTTTTGCCCCCAAAATATGGGGAATTTCTGCCTTTTTGTTCCAAAAGAAGAAAATTTCTTCAATTTTGTACCATAATAAAAGAAATTTCTGCTTTTTGCCCCAAAATAAGGGGAATTTCTGATTTTTTGCCCTGAAATAAATGAAATTCTGCAATTTTTCCCGAAAATAATGGAAATTTGTGCTTTTTTGCCCCAAAATAAGAAGAATTTCTGCCTTTTGCCCCAAAATAAGGGAAATTTCAGCATTTTACCTCCAAATAAGAATTTCAGCCTTTTGCACCAAAATATGGGGAATTTCTGCCTTTTTGCCCCAAAATAAGAAAACTTTTTGCTTTTTTTCTGAAATAAGTGAAATTTCTGCAATTTTGCCCTAAAATAAGGGAAATTTCTGAAATTTTTCCCCATAATAAAAAAAATTTCTGCAATTTAGCCCCAAAATAAGGGGAATTTCTGTTTTTTGCCCCCAAATAAGGGAAATTTCTGCAATTTTGCCCTAAAATAAGGGGAATTTCTGACTTTTGCCCCAAAATAAGGGGAATTTCTGCCTTTTTGCCACAAAATAAAGAAAATTACTGCATGTTTTACCCCAAAATTAGGTAAATTTCTGCAATTTTGCTCCCAAATACGAAAATTTTCTGCATTTTTCGCTGAAAATAAGGGGAATTTCTGCCATTTTGTCGCGAAATAAGTGAAATTTCTGCAGTTTTATCCCAAAATAAGGGGAATTTCTGCCTTTTTGCCCTGAAATATTTGAAATTTCTGCAATTTTATCCCAAAATAAGGGGAACTTCTACTTTTGCCCCAAAATAAGGGAAATTTCTGCATTTTTGCCCCAAAATAAGAAAAATTTTTGCTTTTTTTCTCTGAAATAAGTGAAATTTCTGCAATTTTGCCCTAAAATAAGTGAAATTTCTGCAATTTTTCCCTATAATAAAGGAAATTTCTGCAATTTTGCCCCAAAATAAGGGGAACTTCTGGTTTTTGCCCCAAAATTAGGGGAATTTCTGCAATTTTGCTCCAAAATACAGGGAATTTCTGCCTTTTTGCCCGAAAATAAAGGGAATGTATACCTTTTTGCCATATAAAAGGGAAATTTCTTTACTTTTGCTCTAAAATAAGAGAATTTTCTATTTTTTTGACTCAAAATAAGTGCAATTTCTGCCTTTTCCCCAAAAATAAACGGAATTTCTGTTTGTTTGCCCCAAAATAAGGGGAATTTCTGACATTTTGCCCTGAAATAAGTGAAATTTCTAAAATTTTTCCCCGAAATAAGGGAAATGTCTGCTTTTTGCCCCAAAATAAGGGGAATTTCTGCCTTTTTGCCACAAAATATGGGGAATTTCTGCCTTTTTGCCCCAAAATAAGAGAAATTTTTGCCTTTTTTCCCTGAAATACATGTAATTTCTGCAATTCTGCCCCAAAATAAAAAAAATTTCTGCAATTTTGCCCCAATGTAAAGGAAATTTCTGCAATTTTGCCCTAAAGTAAGGGGATTTTCTGAATTTTTGCTCCCGAAAAAAGGGGATTTTCTCTCTTTTTGCCCCAAAATATGGAGAATTTCTAACTTTTTGCCTGAAAATTATCAGAATTTCTGCAATTCTGCTTCAAAATACGGGGAATTTCTGCCTTTTAGCCCCAAAATTAAAGGAATTTCTGCATTTTTCCACAATATTAGGGGAATTTCTGCATTTTACCTCTAAATAAGGGGAATTTCTGCATTTTACCTCAAAATAAGAAGAATTTCTGCCTTTTACCCCAAAATATGGGGAATTTCTGCCTTTTTGTTCCAAAATAAAGAAAATTTCTTCAATTTTGTACCATAATAAAAGAAATTTCTCCTTTTTGCCCCAAAATAAGGGGAATTTCTGACTTTTTACCCTGAAATAAATGATTTTTCTGCAATTTTGCCCGAAAATAAGGCAAATTTGTGCCTTTTTGCTCCCAAAATAAGGGGAATTTCTTCCTTTTGCAACAAAATATGGGGAATTTCAGCATTTTACCTCAAAATAAAGGAAATTTCTGCCATTTTTCCCTATAATAAAGGAAATTTCTGCAATTTTGCCCCAAAATAAGGGGAACTTCTGGTTTTTGCCCCAAAATAAGGGAAATTTCTGCAATTTTGCCCTAAAATAAGGGGAATTTCTGCCTTTTGCCCCAAAATAAGGGGAATTTCTGCCGTTTTGCCCCAAAATAAAGAAAATTACTGCATGTTTTACCCCAAAATTATGTGAATTTCTGCAATTTTGCTCCAAAATTGAGGATTTTCTGCTTTTTTCGCCGAAAATAAGGGGAATTTCTGCCATTTTGCCGCGAAATAAGTGAAATTTCTGCAGTTTTACCCCAATATAAGGGGAATTTCTGCCTTTTTGCCCCAAAATTGGGGGAATCTCTGCAATTTTGCTCCAAAATACGGGGAATTTCTGCTTTTTTGCCCGAAAATAAAGGGAATGTATAGTTTTTGCCATAAAAAAGGGAAATTTCTTTACTTTTGCCCCAAAATAAGGGGATTTTCCACCTTTTTGACTCAAAATAAGTGCAATTTCTGCCTTTTCCCCAAAAATAAACGGAATTTCTGTCTTTTGCCCCACAATAAGGGGAATTTCTGCCTTTTTGTACCAAAATAAGGGGAATTTTAGCCTTTTTACCTCAAATTAAGGGGAATTTCTTCCTTTTCCCCCAAATATGGGAAATTTCTGCCTTCTTGCCCCAAAATAAGAAAAATTTCTTCAATTTTGTACCAAAATAAAAGAAATTTCTGCCTTTTTGCCCCAAAATTAGAGAAATTTCTGCCTTTTTTCCCTGAAATAAGTGAAATTTCTGCAATTTTGCCCCAAAATAAAGGAAATTTCTGCAATTTTGCCCCAAAGTAAAGGAAATTTCTGCAATTTTGCCCCAAATAAGGGGAATTTCTGACTTTTTGCACCCAAAAAAGGAGATTTTCTGTCTTTTTGCCCCAAAAAAGGAGAATTTCAGCCTTTTTGCTGGAAAATTATGAGAATTTCTGCAATTTTTCTTCAAAATACGGAAAATTTCTGCCTTTTAGCCCCAAAATAAAGGGAATTTCTGCATTTTTCACCAATATTAGGGGAATTTCTGCATTTTACCTTTAAATAAGGGGAATTTCTGCATTTTACCTCAAAATAAGAAGAATTTCTGCCTTTTACCCCAAAATATAAGGAATTTCTGCTTTTTTGTTCCAAAATAAAGAAAATTCTTCAATATTGTACCATAATAAAAGAAATTTCACCTTTTTGCCCCAAAATAAGGGAAATTTCTGACTTTTTACCCTGAAATAAATGAAATTTCTGCAATTTTGCCCGAAAATAAGGGAAATTTGTGTCTTTTTGCCCCAAAATAAGGGGAATTTCTGCCTTTTGCCCCAAAATATAGGGAATTTCAGCATTTTACCTCAAAATAATGGAAATTTCTGCATTTTTGCCCCAAAATAAAAAAAAATTTTGTTTTTTTCTCTGAAATAAGTGAAATTTCTTCAATTTTGCCCTAAAATAAGTCAAATTTCTGCAATTTTTCCCTATAATAAAGGAAATTTTTGCAATTTTGCCCAAAATAAGGGGAACTTCTGTTTTTTGCCCCAAAATAAGGAAAATTTCTGCAATTTTGCCCCAATGTAAAGGAAATTTCTGCAATTTTGCCCCAAAATAAGGGGATTTTCTAAATTTTTGCTCCCGAAAAAAGGGGATTTTCTCTATTTTTGCCCCAAAATATGGAGAATTTCTGACTTTTTGCCCGAAAATTTTGAGAATTTCTGCAATTTTGCTTCAAAATACGGGGAATTTCTGCCTTTTAGCCCCAAAATAAAGGGAATTTCTTCATTTTACCTCAAAATAAGAATAATTTCTGCCTTTTGCCCCCAAAATATGGGGAATTTCTGCCTTTTTGTTCCAAAAGAAGGAAAATTTCTTCAATTTTGTACCATAATAAAAGAAATTTCTGCTTTTTGCCCCAAAATAAGGGGAATTTCTGACTTTTTGCCCTGAAATAAATGAAATTCTGCAATTTTTCCCGAAAATAATGGAAATTTGTGCTTTTTTGCCCCAAAATAAGAAGAATTTCTGCCTTTTGCCCCAAAATAAGGGAAATTTCAGCATTTTACCTCCAAATAAGAATTTCAGCCTTTTGCACCAAAATATGGGGAATTTCTACCTTTTTGCCCCAAAATAAGAAAACTTTTTGCTTTTTTTTCTGAAATAAGTGAAATTTCTGCAATTTTGCCCTAAAATAAGGGAAATTTCTGAAATTTTTCCCCATAATAAAAAAAATTTCTGCAATTTAGCCCCAAAATTAGGGGAATTTCTGTTTTTTGCCCCCAAATAAGGGAAATTTCTGCAATTTTGCCCTAAAATAAGGGGAATTTCTGACTTTTGCCCCAAAATAAGGGGAATTTCTGCCTTTTTGCCACAAAATAAAGAAAATTACTGCATGTTTTACCCCAAAATTAGGTAAATTTCTGCAATTTTGCTTCCAAATATGAAAATTTTCTGCATTTTTCGCCGAAAATAAGGGGAATTTCTGCCATTTTGTTGCGAAATAAGTGAAATTTCTGCAGTTTTATCCCAAAATAAGGGGAATTTCTGCCTTTTTGCCCTGAAATATTTGAAATTTCTGCAATTTTATCCCAAAATAAGGGGAACTTCTACTTTTGCCCCAAAATAAGGGAAATTTCTGCATTTTTGCCCCAAAATAAGAAAAATTTTTGCTTTTTTTCTCTGAAATAAGTGAAATTTCTGCAATTTTGCCCTAAAATAAGTGAAATTTCTGCAATTTTTCCCTATAATAAAGGAAATTTCTGCAATTTTGCCCCAAAATAAGGGGAACTTCTGGTTTTTGCCCCAAAATTAGGGGAATTTCTGCAATTTTGCTCCAAAATACAGGGAATTTCTGCCTTTTTGCCCGAAAATAAAGGGAATGTATACCTTTTTGCCATATAAAAGGGAAATTTCTTTACTTTTGCTCTAAAATAAGAGAATTTTCCATTTTTTTGACTCAAAATAAGTGCAATTTCTGCCTTTTCCCCAAAAATAAACGAAATTTCTGTTTGTTTGCCCCAAAATAAGGGGAATTTCTGACATTTTGCCCTGAAATAAGTGAAATTTCTAAAATTTTTCCCCGAAATAAGGGAAATGTCTGCTTTTTGCCCCAAAATAAGTGGAATTTCTGCCTTTTTGCCACAAAATATGGGGAATTTCTGCCTTTTTGCCCCAAAATAAGAGAAATTTTTGCCTTTTTTCCCTGAAATACATGAAATTTCTGCAATTCTGCCCCAAAATAAAGAAAATTTCTGCAATTTTGCCCCAATGTAAAGGAAATTTCTGCAATTTTGCCCCAAAATAAGGGGATTTTCTGAATTTTTGCTCCCGAAAAAAGGGGATTTTCTCTATTTTTGCCCCAAAATATGGAGAATTTCTAACTTTTTGCCTGAAAATTATCAGAATTTCTGCAATTCTGCTTCAAAATACGGGGAATTTCTGCCTTTTAGCCCCAAAATTAAAGGAATTTCTGCATTTTTCCACAATATTAGGGTAATTTCTGCATTTTACCTCTAAATAAGGGGAATTTCTGCATTTTACCTCAAAATAAGAAGAATTTCTGCCTTTTACCCCAAAATATGGGGAATTTCTGCCTTTTTGTTCCAAAATAAAGAAAATTTCTTCAATTTTGTACCATAATAAAAGAAATTTCTCCTTTTTGCCCCAAAATAAGGGGAATTTCTGACTTTTTACCCTGAAATAAATGAAATTTCTGCAATTTTGCCCGAAAATAAGACAAATTTGTGCCTTTTTGCTCCCAAAATAAGGGGAATTTCTTCCTTTTGCAACAAAATATGGGGAATTTCAGCATTTTACCTCAAAATAAGGGAAATTTCTGCCATTTTTCCCTATAATAAAAGAAATTTCTGCAATTTTGCCCCAAAATAAGGGGAACTTCTGGTTTTTGCCCCAAAATAAGGGAAATTTCTGCAATTTTGCCCTAAAATAAGGGGAATTTCTGACTTTTGCCCCAAAATAAGGGGAATTTCTGCCGTTTTGCCCCAAAATAAAGAAAATTACTGCATGTTTTACCCCAAATTTATGTGAATTTCTGCAATTTTGCTCCAAAATTGAGGATTTTCTGCTTTTTTCGCCGAAAATAAGGGGAATTTCTGCCATTTTGCCGCGAAATAAGTGAAATTTCTGCAGTTTTACCCCAATATAAGGGGAATTTCTGCCTTTTTGCCCCAAAATTGGGGGAATCTCTGCAATTTTGCTCCAAAATACGGGGAATTTCTGCTTTTTTGCCCGAAAATAAAGGGAATGTATAGTTTTTGCCATAAAAAAGGGAAATTTCTTTACTTTTGCCCCAAAATAAGGGGATTTTCCACCTTTTTGACTCAAAATAAGTGCAATTTTTGCCTTTTCCCCAAAAATAATCGGAATTTCTGTCTTTTTGCCCCACAATAAGGGGAATTTCTGCCTTTTTGTACCAAAATAAGGGGAATTTTAGCCTTTTTAGCTCAAATTAAGGGGAATTTCTTCCTTTTCCCCCAAATATGGGGAATTTCTGCCTTTTTGCCCCAAAATAAAAAAAATTTCTGCAATTTTGTACCAAAATTAAAGAAATTTCTGCCTTTTAGCCCCAAAATTAGAGAAATGTTTGCCTTTTTTCCCTGAAATAAGTTAAATTTCTGCAATTTTGCCCCAAAATAAAGGAAATTTCTGCAATTTTGCCCCAAAGTAAAGGAAATTTCTGCAATTTAGCCCCAAATAAGGGGAATTTCTGACAATTTGCACCCAAAAAAAGGAGATTTTCTGTCTTTTTGCCCCAAAAGAAGAAGAATTTCAGCCTTTTTGCCGGAAAATTATGAGAATTTCTGCAATTTTTCTTCAAAATACGGAAAATTTCTGCATTTTATCCCAAAATAAAGGGAATTTCTGCATTTTTTTCCAATATTAGGGGAATTTCTGCATTTTACCTCTAAATAAGAGGAATTTCTGCATTTTACCTCAAAATAAGAATAATTTCTGCCTTTTACCCCAAAATATGGGGAATTTCTGCCATTTTGTTCCAAAATAAAGAAAATTTCTTCAATTTTGTACCATAATAAAAGAAATTTCTCCTATTTGACCTAAAATAAGAGGAATTTCTGACTTTTTACCCTGAAATAAATGAAATTTCTGCAATTTTGCCAAAAAATAAGGGAAATTTGTGCCTTTTTGCCCCAAAATAAAGGGAATTTCTGAATTTTGCCCCAAAATATAAGGAATTTCAGCATTTTACCTCAAAATAAGGGGAATTTCTGCTTTTTTGCCGTGAAATATGTGAAATTTCTGCAATTTTACCCCAAAATAAGGTGAATTTCTGCCTTTTTGCCCCAAAATAATGGGAATTTCTGCCTTTTTGCCCAAAATAAGAAAAATTTTTGCTTTTTTCTCTGAAATAAGTGAAATTTCTGCAATTTTGCCCTAAAATAAAGAAAATTTCTCCAATTTTTCCCCATAATAAGGGAAATTTCTGCAATTTAGCCCCAAAATAAGGGGAATTTCTTTTTTTTGCCCCCAAATAAACCAAATTTCTGCAATTTTGCCCTAACATAAGGGGAATTTCTGCCTTTTGCCCCAAAATAAGATGAATTTCTGCATTTTTTCCACCAAATAAGAAAATTACTGCATGTTTTACCCCAAAATTAGGTGAATTTCTGCAATTTTGCTCCAAAATACGAAAATTTTCTGCCTTTTTCGCCGAAAATAAGGGGAATTTTTGCCATTTTGCCGCAAAATAAGTGAAATTTCTGCAGTTTTACCCCAAAATAAGAAGAATTCCTGCCTTTTTGCCCTAAAATAAGGGACATTTCTGCATTTTTGCCCCAAAATAAGAAAAAATTTTTGCTTTTTTTCTTGAAATAAGTGAAATTTCTGCAATTTTGCCCTAAAATAAGGGAAATTTTTGCATTTTTTCCTCATAATAAAGGAAATTAATGCAATTTTGCCCCAAAATATGGGGAATTTCTGTTTTTTGCCTCAAAATAAGGAAAATTTCTGCAATTTTGCCCTAAAATAAGGGAAATTTCTAGCCTTTTTTCCAAAATAAGCGGAATATCTGCTTTTTTGCCCCAAAATAAAGAAAATTACTGCATGTTTTACCCCAAAATTAAGTGAATTTCTGCAATTTTGCTCCAAAATTGAGGATTTTCTGCCTTTTTCGCTGAAAATAAGGGGAATTTCTGCCATTTTGCTGCGAAATAAGTGAAATTTCTGCAGTTTTACCCCAAAATAAGGGTAATTTCTGCCTTTTTGCCCCAAAATTAGGGGAATTTCTGCAATTTTGCTTCAAAATACAGGGAATTTCTCCCTTTTGCCTGAAAATAAAGTGAATGTATACCTTTTTGCCATATAAAAGGGAAATTTCTTTACTTTTGCACCAAAATATGGGGATTTTCCGTTTTTTTGACTCAAAATAAGTGCAATTTCTGCCTTTTCCCCAAAAATAAACGGAATTTCTGTTTGTTTGCCCAAAAATAAAAGGAATATCTGACTTTTTGCCCTGAAATAAGTGAAATTTCTAAAATTTTTCCCCAAAATATGGGAAATGTCTGCTTTTTGCCCCATAATATGGGGAATTTCTGCCTTTTTGTTCCAAAATAAAGAAAATTTCTTCAATTTTGTACCATAATAAAAGAAATTTCTGCTTTTTGCCCCTAAATAAGGGGAATTTCTGACTTTTTGCCCTGAAATAAATGAAATTCTGCAATTTTTTCCAGAAATAAGGGAAATTTCTGCCTTTTTGCCCCAAAATAAGAAGAATTTCTGCCTTTTGCCCCAGAATAAGGGAAATTTCAGCATTTTACCTCAAACTAAGAAGAATTTCAGCCTTTTTGCACCAAAATATGGGGAATTTCTGCCTTTATGCCCCAAAATAAAAAAACTTTTTGCTTTTTTTCTGAAATAAGTGAAATTTCTGCAATTTTGCCTTAAAATAAGGGAAATTTCTGCAATTTTTCTTCATAATAAGGGAAATTTCTGCAATTTAGCCCAAAAATAAGGGGAATTTCCGTTTTTTGCCCCCAAATAAGGGAAATTTCTGCAATTTTGCCCTAAAATAAGAAAAATTTCTGCCTTTTTGCCCCAAAATTAGGGGAATTTCTGCAATTTTGCTCCAAAATACAGGGAATTTCTTTCTTTTTGCCCGAAAATAAAGAAAATGTATACATTTTTCCCATATAAAAGTGAAATTTCTTTACTTTTGCCTCAAAATAAGGAGATTTTCTGTTTTTTTGACTAAAAATAAGTGCAATTTCTGCTTTTTCCCCAAAAATAATCGGAATTTCTGTTTGTTTGCCCCAAAATAAGGGAAATTTCTGACTTTTTGCCCTGAAATAAATGAAATTTCTAAAATTTTTCCCCAAAATAAGGGAAATGTCTGCTTTTTGCCCCAATATAAGGGGAATTTCTGTCTTTATGCCACAAAATACGGGGAATTTTTGCCTTTTTGCCCTAAAATAAAAAAAATTTCTGCAATTTTGTACCAAAATACAAAAAATTTCTGCCTTTTTGCCCCAAAATAAGAGAAATTTTTGCCTTTTTTCCCTGAAATACGTGAAATTTCTGCAATTTTGCCCCAAAATAAGGAAAATTTCTGCAATTTTGCCCCAATGTAAAGGAAATTTCTGCAATTTTGCCTCAAAATAAGGGGATTTTCTGAATTTTTGCTCTTGAAAAAAGGGGATTTTCTCTCTTTTTGCCCCAAAATATGGAGAATTTCTAACTTTTTGCCCGAAAATTATGAGAATTTCTGCAATTTTGCTTCAAAATACGGGGAATTTCTGCCTTTTAGCCCCAAAATAAAGGGAAATTCTGCATTTTACCTCAAAATAGGAATAATTTCTGCCTTTTGCCCCAAAATATGGTGAATTTCTGCCTTTTTGTTCCAAAATAAGGAAAATTTCTTCAATTTTGTACCATAATAAAAGAAATTTCTGCTTTTTGCCCCAAAATAAGGGGAATTTCTGACTCATTGCCCTGAAATAAATGAAATTCTGCAATTTTCCTCGAAAATAAGGGAAATTTGTGCCTTTTTGCCCCAAAATAAGAAGAATTTCTGCCTTTTGCCCCAAAATAGGGAAATTTCAGCATTTTACCTCAAAATAAGTAGAATTTCAGCCTTTTTGCACAAAAATATGGGGAATTTCTGCCTTTTTGCCTCAAAATAAGGAAACTTTTTGCTTTTTTTCTGAAATAAGTGAAATTTCTGCAATTTTGCCCTAAAATAAGGGAAATTTCTGCAATTTTTCTTCATAATAAGGGAAATTTCTGCAATTTAGCCCCAAAATAAAAGGAATTTCTGTTTTTTCCCCCAGATAAGCGAAATTTCTGCAATTTTGCCCTAAAATAAGGAGAATTTCTGTTTTTAGCCCCAAAATAAGGGGAATTTTTGCCTTTTTGCCACAAAATAAAGAAAATTACTGCATGTTTTACCCCAAAATTAGGTGAATTTCTGGTTTTTTGCCACAAAATAAGGGGAATTTCAGCCTTTTTACCTCAAAATAAAGGGAATTTCTACCTTTTGCCCCAAAATATGGGAAATTTCTGCCTTTTTCTTCCAAAATAAGAAAAATTTCTTCAATTTTGTACCAAAATAAAAGAAATTTCTTCTTTTTGCCCCAAAATAAAAGGAATTTCTGACTTTTTGTCATGAAATAAATGAAATTTCTGCAATTTTGCCCGAAAATAAGAAAAATTTGTGACTTTTTGCCACAAAATATAAAAAATTTCTGCCTTCGTGCCACAAAATAAAAAAAAATTCTGCAATTCTGTACCAAAATAAAAGAAATTTCTCCAATTTTGCCCCAAAATAAGGGAAATTTCTGCAATTTTGCCCCAAAATAAGGGAAATTTCTTCAATTTTGTCCCAAAATAAGGGGAATTTCTGAATTTTTGCCCCGAAATAAGGAGAATTTCTGTATTTTTGCCCCAAAATAAAAGGAATTTCTGCTTTTTGCCCCAAATTAGGGGAGTTTCTTCAATTTTGCTTCAAAATACAGGGAATTTCTGCCTCGTTTCCCTGAAAATAAGAAGAACTTCTGCCTTTTTGCTTCAAATAAAAAAAATTTCTGCATTTTTGCTCCAATAATAGGGGAATTTCTGCAATTTTGCTCCAAAATACGGGGAATTTCTTCCCTTTTGCCCGAAATTAAGGGGATTTTCTGCATTTTTGCCCCGAAATAAAAGAAATTTCTGCAATTTTATTTCAAAATAAGGGGAATTTCTGCCTTTTTTTTCCACAAAATAAAAGGAATTTCTGCCTTTTTTTCCCTGAAATACGTGAAATTTCTGCAATTTTATCCCAAAATAAGAGGAATTTCTGCCTTTTTGCCCCAAAATAAGGGAAATTTCTGCATTTTTGCCCCAAAATAAAAAAAAATTTTGCTTTTTTTCTCTGAAATAAGTGAAATTTCTGCAATTTTGCCCTAAAAAAGGGGAAATTTTTGCATTTTTTCTTCATAATAAAGAAAATTAATGCAATTTTGCCCCAAAATATAGGGAATTTCTGTTTTTTGCCTCAAAATAAGGGAAATTTATGCAATTTTGCCCTAAAATAAAGGAAATTTCTGCCTTTTTCCCCAAAATAAGCGGAATATCTGCCTTTTTGCCCCAAAATAAAGAAAATTACTGCATGTTTTACCCCAAAATTAGGTGAATTTCTGCAATTTTGCTTCAAAATTGAGGATTTTCTGCATTTTTCGCTGAAAATAAGGGGAATTTCTGCCATTTTGCTGCGAAATAAGTGAAATTTCTGCAGTTTTACCCCAAAATAAGGGGAAATTCTGCCTTTTTGCCGCAAAATTAGGGGAATTTCAGCAATTTTGATCCAAAATACAGAAAATTTCTGCCTTTTTGCCCGAAAATAAAGAGAATGTATAACTTTTTGCCATATAAAAGGGAAATTTCTTTACTTTTGCACCAAAATAAGTGGATTTTCCGTTTTTTTTTTGACTCAAAATAAGTGCAATTTCTGCATTTCCCAAAAAATAAATGAAATTTCTGTTTGTTTGCCCCAAAATAAAGGAAATTTCTGACTTTTTGCCCTGAAATAAGTGAAATTTCTAAAATTTTTCCCCAAAATAAGTGAAATGTCTGCTTTTTGCCCCAAAATAAGGGGAATTTCTGCCTTTATGCCACAAAATACAGGGAATTTCTGCCTTTTTGCCCTAAAATAAGAAAAATTTCTGCAATTTTGTACCAAAATAAAAAAAATTCTGCCTTTTTGCCCCGAAATAAGAGAAATTTTTGCCTTTTTTCCCTGAAATACGTGAAATTTCTGCAATTTTGCTCCAAAATAAGGAAAATTTCTGCAATTTTGCCACAATGTAAAGGAAATTTCTGCAATTTTGCCCCAAAATAAGGGGATTTTCTTAATTTTTGCTCCCAAAAAAAGGGGATTTTCTCTGTTTTTGCCCCAAAATATGGAGAATTTCTGACTTTTTGCCTGAAAATTATGAGAATTTCTCCAATTTTGCTTCAAAATATGGGGAATTTCTGCCTTTTAGCACCAAAATATAGGGAATTTCTGCATTTTACCTCAAAATAAGAATAATTTCTGCCTCTTGCCCACAAAATATGGGGAATTTCTGCCTTTTTGTTCCAAAAGAAGGAAAACTTATTCAATTTTGTACCATAATAAAAGAAATTTCTGCTTTTTGCCCCAAAATAAGGGGAATTTCTGACTTTTTGCCTTGAAATAAATGAAATTCTGCAATTTTGCCCGAAAATAAGGGAAATTTGTGCCTTTTTGCCCCAAATTAAGAAGAATTTCTGCCTTTTGCCCCAAAATAAGGGAAATTTCAGCATTTTACCTCATAATAAGAAGAATTTCAGCCTTTATGCACCAAAATATGGGGAATTTCTGCCTTTTCGCCTCAAAATAAGAAAACTTTTTGCTTTTTTTTTTGAAATAAGTGAAATTTCTGCAATTTTGCCTGAAAATAAGGGAAATTTCTGCAATTTTTCTTAATAATAAGAGAAATTTCTGCAATTTAGCCCCAAAATAAAAGGAATTTCTGTTTTTTCCCCCAAATAAAGGAAATTTCTGCAATTTTGCCCTAAAATAAAGAGAATTTCTGTTTTTAGCCCCAAAATAAGGGGAATTTTTGCCTTTTTGCCACAAAATAAAGAAAATTACTGCATGTTTTACCCCAAAATTAGGTGAATTTCTGCCTCTTTGCCCCAAAATAAGGGGAATTTCAGCCTTTTTACCTCAAAATAAGTGGAATTTCTACCTTTTGCCCCAAAATATGGAGAATTTCTGTTTTTTGCCCCAAAATAAGGGAAATTTCAGCATTTTACCTCAAAATAAGGAGAATTTCAGCCTTTTTGCACCAAAATATGGGAAATTTCTGCCTTTTTGCCCCAAAATATAAAAACCGTTTGCTTTTTTTTCTGAAATAAGTGAAATTTCTGCAATTTTGCCCTAAAATAAGAAAAATTTCTGCAATTTTTCTTCATAATAAGGGAAATTTCTGCAATTTTGCCCCAAAATAAGGGGAATTTCTGTTTTTTGCCCCCAAATAAGGGAAATTTCTGCAATTTTGCCCTAAAATAAGAAGAATTTCTGCCTTTTTGCCCCAAAATTAGGGGAATTTCTGCAATTTTGCTCCAAAATACAGGGAATTTCTGCCTTTTTGCCCGAAAATAAAAGGAATGTATACCTTTTTCCATATAAAAGGGAAATTTCTTTACTTTTCCCCCAAAATAAGGAGATTTTCCGTTTTTTTGACTCAAAATAAGTGCAATTCCTGCCTTTTCCCCAAAAATAAACGGAATTTCTGTTTGTTTGCCCCAAAATAAGGGAAATTTCTGACTTTTTGCCCTGAAATAAGTGAAATTTCTAAAATTTTTCCCCAAAATAAGTGAAATGTCTGCTTTTTGCCCCAAAATAAGGGGAATTTCTGCCTTTATGCCACAAAATACAGGGAATTTCTGCCTTTTTGCCCTAAAATAAGAAAAATTTCTGCAATTTTGTACCAAAATAAAAGAAATTTCTGCCTTTTTGCCCCAAAATAAGAGAGATTTTTGCCTTTTTTCCCAGAAATATGTGAAATTTCTGCAATTTTGCCCCAAAATACGAAAAATTTCTGCAATTTTGCCCCAATGTAAAGGAAATTTCTGCAATTTTGCCCCAAAATAAGGGGATTTTCTGAATTTTTGCTTTCGAAAAAAGAGGATTTTCTCTCTTTTTGCCCCAAAATATGGAGAATTTCTGAATTTTTGCCCGAAAATTATGAGAATTTCTGCAATTTTGCTTCAAAATACGAGGAATTTTTGCCTTTTAGCCCCAAAATAAAGGGAATTTCTGCATTTTACCTCAAAATAAGAATAATTTCTGCCTTTTGCCCCAAAATATGGGAAATTTCAATTTTTGCATTTTTTCTCTGAAATAAGTGAAATTTCTGCAATTTTGCACTAAAATAAGGGAAATTTCTAATATTTTTCCCCGTAATAAAGGAAATTAATGCAATTTTGCCCCAAAATAAGGGGAATTTCTGTTTATTGCCCCAAAATAAGGGAAATTTCTGCAATTTTGCCCTAAAATAAGGGAAATTTCTGCCTTTTGCCCCAAAAAAAGTGGAATTTCTGCGTTTTTGGCCCAACATAAAGAAAATTACTGCATGTTTTACCCCAAAATTAGGTGAATTCCTTCAATTTTGCTTCAAAAATGAGAATTTTCTGCCTTTTTCGTTGAAAATAAGGGGAATTTCTGCCATTTTGCTACGAAATAAGTAAAATTTCGGCAGTTTTATTCAAAAATAAAGGGAATTTCTGCTTTTTGCCCCAAAATTAGGGGAATTTCTGCAATTTTGCTCCGAAATACAGGGAATTTCTGCTTTTTTGCCCGAAAATAAAGGGAATGTTTACCTTTTTGCCATAAAAAAGGGAAATTTCTTCACTTTTGCCCCAAAATAAGAAGATTTTCTGCCTGTTTGACTCAAAATAAGTGCAATTTCTGCCTTTTTCCCAAAAATAAATGGAATTTCTGTTTTTTTGCCCCAAAATAAGGGGAATTTCTGACTTTTTGCCCTGAAATAAGTGAAATTTCTAAAATTTTTCCCCAAAATAAGGTAAATGTCTGCTTTTTGCCCCAAAATAAGGGGAATTTCTGCCTTTTTGCCACAAAATATGGGAAATTTCTGGATTTTTGCCCCAAAATAAGAAAAATTTCTGCAATTTTGTACCAAAATAAAAGAAATTTCTGCCTTTTTGCCCCAAAATAAGAGAAATTTTTGCCTTTTTCCCTGAAATACGTGAAATTTCTGCAATTTTGCCCCAAAATAATGAAAATTTCTGCAATTTTGCCACAATGTAAAGGATATTTCTGCAATTTTGCCCCAACATAAAGAGATTTTCTGAATTTTTGCTCCCGAAAAAAGGGGATTTTCTCTTTTTTTGCCCCAAAATAAGAAGAATTTCTGACTTTTTGCCCGAAAATTATGAGAATTTCTGCAATTTTGCTTCAAAATATGGGGAATTTCTGCCTTTTAGCCCCAAAATAAAGGGAATTTCTGCATTTTACCTCAAAATAAGAATAATTTCTGCCTTTTGGCCCAAAATATAGGGAATTTCTGCCTTTTTGTTCCAAAATAAAGAAAATTTCTTCAATTTTGTACAATAATAAAAGAAATTTCTGTTTTTTGCCCCAAAATAAAGGGAATTTCTGACTTTTTGCCCTGAAATAAATGAAATTTCTGCAATTTTACCCAAAAATAAGGGAAATTTGTGCCTTTTTGCCCAAAATAAGAAGATTTTCTGCCTTTTGCCCCAAAATAAGGGAAATTCTAGAATTTTACCTCAAAATAAGAAGAATTTCAGCCTTTTTGCACCAAAATATGGGGATTTTCTGCCTTTTTGCCCCCAAAATAAAATGAAATTTCTGCATTTTTGCGACAATATTAGGGGAATTTCTCCAATTTTGCTCCAAAATACGGGGAATTTCTGACTGTTTACCCGAAATTAAGAGGATTTTCTGCCTTTTTGCCCCCAAATAAGGAAAATTTCTGATTTTTATGCCAAAATAAAGGGAATTTCTGCCTTATTGCCCCAAAATAAGGGGAATTTCTGCATTTTTGCCCTGAAATAGGTGAAATTACTGCAATTTTACACCAAGATAAGGTGAATTTCTGCCTTTTTGCCCCAAAATAATGGGAATTTCTGCCTTTTTGCTCCAAAATAAGAAAAATTTTCTCTTTTTTTCTCTGAAATAAGTGAAATTTCTGCAATTTTGCCCTAAAATAAGGGAAATTTCTGCAATTATTCCTCATAATAAGGGAAATTTCTGCAATTTGGCCCCAAAATAAGTGGAATTTCTGTTTTTTTGCCCCAAAATAAGGGAAATTTCTGCAATTTTGCCCTAAAATAAGGGGAATTTCTGCCTTATGCCCCAAAATAAGGAAAATTACTGTATTTTTTACCCCAAAATTAGGTGAATTTCTGCAATTTTGCTCCAAAATACGGGGATTTTCTGCCTTTTTCGCCGAAAATAAGGGGAATTTCTGCCTTTTTGCCCAAAAATTAGGGGAATTTCTGCAATTTTGCTCCAAAATACGGGGAATGTCTGCCTTTTTGCCCGAAAATAAAGGGAATGTATACCTTTTTGCCATAAAAAAGAAATTTTTTCATTTTTGCCCCAAAATAAGGGGATTTTCCACCTTTTTTACTCAAATTAAGTGAAATTTCTGCAATTTTGCCCCAAAATAAGGGAAATTTCTGCCTTTTTGCCACAAAATAAAGGGAATTTCTCTCTTTTTGCCCCAAAATAAGGGGAATTTCAGCATTTTACGCCAAAATAAAGGGAATCTCTGCCTTTTTGCCCCAAAATATGGGGAATTTCTGCATTTTTACCCCAAAATAAAGAAAATTTCTGCAATTTTGTACCAAAATAAAAGAAATTTCTGTCTTTTTGCCCCAAAATAAGATAAATTTCTGTGTTTTTTCCTTGAAATAAGTGAAATTTCTGCAATGATGCCCCAAAATAGAGGAAATTTCTGCAATTTTGCCCCAAATTAAGGGGAATTTCTGACTTTTTGCCCTGAAATAAGTAGAATTTCTGTCTTTTTGCCCCAAAATAATGTGAATTTCTACATTTTCCCTCAAAATTAGGGGAATATGTGCAATTTTGCTTCAAAATACAAGGTAATCTGCCTTATTGCACAAAAATAAAGGGAATTTCTGCATTTTGCACCAATATAAAAGGAATTTCTGAAATTTAGCTTTAAAATACGGAGAATTTCTGCGTTATTGCCAGAAATAAAGTGGAATTTCTGCCTTTTTGCCCTGTAATATTTGAAATTTCTGCAATTTTACCCCAAAATAAGGGGAATCTGTTTTTGGCCCCAAAATTAGGGGAATTTCTGCTTTTTGCCCCAAAATAAGGCAAATTTCTGACTTTTTGCCCTGAAATAATTGAAATTTCAGCAATTTTGCCCCAAATAATAGGAATTTCTGCCTTTTTGCCGAAAATAAGGGGAATTTCAGCATTTTACCTCCAAATAAGGGGAATTTCTGCCTTTTTGCCACAAAGTAAAAGGAATTTCTGCCTTTTTGCCCCAAAATATCAGAATTTGAGCCTTTTAACCTCAAAATAAGCGGAATTTCTGACTTTTGCCCCAAAATATGGGTAATTTCTGCCTTTTTGTTCCAAAATAAGGAAAATTTCTACAATTTTGTATCAAAATAAAAGAAATTAATGCTTTTTGCCCCAAAATAAAAGGATTTTCTGACTTTTTGCGCTGAAATAAATGAAATTCCTGCAATTTTGCCCGAAAATAAGGGAAATTTGTGCTTTTTGCTCCAAAATGTGGGGAATTTCTGCCTTTTTGCCCTAAAATATGCGAATATCAGGATTTTACCTCAAAATAAAAGGAATTTCAGCTCTTTTGCACAAAAATATGGGGAATTTCTGCATTTTTGCCACAAAATAGGAAAAATTTCTGCAAGTCTGTAACAAAATAAAAGAAATTTCTTAAATTTTGCCCCAAAATAAGGGAAATTTCTGATTTTTGCCCCAAAATAAGGAGAATTTCTGTATTTTTGCCCCCAAATAATAAGAATTTCTGCCTTTTGCCACAAAATAAGGGAAAATTCAGAATTTTACCTCAAAATAAGAAGAATTTCAGCCTTTTTGCACCAAAATATGGGGAATTTCTGCCTATTTGCCCCCAAAATAAAAGGAATTTCTGCATTTTTGCCACAATATTAGGGGAATTTCTGCAATTTTATCCCAAAATAAGGGGAATTTCTGCCTTTTTGCCCTGAAATATGTGAAATTTCTGCAATTTTATCCCAAAATAAGGGAAATTTCTGCCTTTTTGCTCCATAATAAAGGAAATTTCTGCATTTTTGCCCCAAAATAAGAAAAATTTTTGCTTTTTTTCTCTGAAATAAGTGAAATTTCGGCAATTTTGCCCTAAAATAATTGAAATTTCTGCAATTTTTCCCTATAATAAAGGAAATTTCTGCAATTTTGCCCCAAAATAAAGAGAACTTCTGTTTTTTGCCCCAAAATAAGGGAAATTTCTGCAATTTTGCCCGAAAATAAGGGGAATTTCTGCCTTTTGCCTCAAAATAAGGGGAATTTCTGCATTTTTGCCCCAAAATAAAGAAAATTACTGCATGTTTTACCCCAAAATTAGGTGAATTTCTTCAATTTTGCTGCAAAATTGAAAATTATCTGCCTTTTTTGCCGAAAATAAGGGGAATTTCTGCCATTTTGCCGCGAAATAAGTGAAATTTCTGCAGTTTTACCCCAAAATAAGGGGAATTTCTGCCTTTTTGCCCCAAAATTAGAGGAATTTCTGCAATTTTGCTCCAAAATACGGGGAATTTCTGCCTTTTTGCCCGAAAATAAAGGGAATGTATACTTTTTGCCATAAAAAAGGGAAATTTCTACACTTTTGCCACAAAATAAGGGGATTTTCTGCCTTTTTGACTCAAATATTTGCAATATCTGCCTTTTCCTAAAATTAAACGGAATTTCTGTCTTTTTGCCCCAAAATAAAGAGAATTTCTGGCTTTTTGGACCAAAATAAGGGAAATTTCAGCCTTTTTACCTCAAAATAAGGGGAATTTCTGCATTTTCCCCCAAATATGGGGAATTTCTGCCTTTTTACCCCAAAATAAGAAAAATTTCTGCAATTTTGTAACAAAATATAAGAAATTTCTGGCTTTTTGCCCCAAAATTAGAGAAATTTCTGCCTTTTGTCCCTGAAATAAGTGAAATTTCTGCAATTTTGCCCCAAAATAAGGGAAATTTCTCCAATTTTGCCCCAAAGTAAAAGAAATTTCTGCAATTTTGCCCCAAATAAGGGGAATTTCTGACTTTTTGCACCCAAAAAAAGGAGATTTTCTGTCTTTTTGCCCCAAAAGAAGGAGAATTTCAGCCTTTTTGCCGGAAAATTATGAGAATTTGTGCAATTTTTCTTCAAAATACAGAAAATTTCTGCCTTTTAGCCCCAAAATTAAAGGAATTTCTGCATTTTTCCCCAATACTAGGGGAATTTCTGCATTTTACCTCTAAATAAGGGGAATTTCTGCATTTTACCTCAAAATAAGAAGAATTTCTGCCTTTTACCCCAAATTATGGGGAATTTCTGCCTTTTTGTTCCAAAATAAAAAAAATTTCTTCAATTTTGTACCATAATAAAAGAAATTTCTCCTTTTTGCCCCAAAATAAGGGGAATTCCTGAATTTTTACCCTGAAATAAATGAAATTTCTGCAATTTTGCCTGAAAATAAGGGAAATTTGTGCCTTTTTGCCCCAAAATAAAAGGAATTTCTGCCTTTTGCCCCAAAATATAAGGAATTTCAGCATTTTACCTCAAAATAAGGGGAATTTCTGCCTTTTTGCCCTGAAATATGTGAAATTTCTGCAATTTTACCCCAAAATAAGGTGAATTTCTGCCTTTTTGCCCCAAAATAATGGGAATTTCTGCCTTTTTGCCCCAAAATAAAAAAAATTTTTTGCTTTTTTCTCTGAAATAAGTGAGATTTCTGCAATTTTGCCCTAAAATAATGGAAATTTTTGCAATTTTTCCCCTTAATAAGGGAAATTTCTGCAATTTAGCCCCAAAATAAGGGGAATTTCTGTTTTTTGCCCCCAAATAAAGGAAATTTCTGCAATTTTGCCCTAAAATAAGGGGAATTTCTGCCTTTTGCGCCAAAATAAGGGGAATTTCTGCCCTTTTGCCACAAAATAAAGAAAATTACTGCATGTTTTACCCCAAAATTAGGTGAATTTTTGCAATTTTGCTCCAAAATACGAGAATTTTCTGCCTTTTTCGCCAAAAATAAGGGGAATTTCTGCCATTTTGCCGCGAAATAAGTGAAATTTCTGCAGTTTTACCCCAAAATAATAGGAATTTCTGCCTTTTTGCCCCAAAATAAGGAAAATTTCTGCATTTTTGCCCCAAAATATGAAAAATTTTTGCTTTTTTTCTCTGAAATAAGTGAAATTTCTCCAATTTTGCCCTAAAATAAGGGAAATTTCTGCATTTTCTCCCCATAATATAGGAAATTAATGCAATTTTGCCCCAAAATAAGAAAAATATCTGCAATTTTGTACCAAAATAAAAGAAATTTCTGCCTTTTTGCCCCAAAATAAGAGAAATTTTTGCCTTTTTTCCCTCAAATACGTGAAATTTCTGCAATTTTGCCCCAAAATAAAGAAAATTTCTGCAATTTTGCCCCAATGTAAATGAAATTTCTGCAATTTTGCCCCAAAATAAGGGGATTTTCTGAATTTTTGCTCCCGAAAAAAGGGGATTTTCTCTCTTTTTGCCCCAAAGTATGGAGAATGTCTGACTTTTTGCCCGAAAATTATGAGAATTTCTGCAATTTTGCTTCAAAATATGGGGAATTTCTGCCTTTTAGCCCCAAAATAAAGAGAATTTCTGCATTTTACCTCAAAATAAGAATAATTTCTGCCTTTTTTCTCAAAATATGAGGAATTTCTGCCTTTTTGTTCCAAAAGAAGGAAAATTTCTTCAATTTTGTACCATAATAAAAGAAATTTCTGCTTTTTGCCCCAAAATAAAGAAAATTACTGTATTTTTTACCCCAAAATTAGGTAAATTTCTGCAATTTTGCTCAAAATACGGGGATTTTCTGCCTTTTTCGCCGAAAATAAGGGGAATTTCTGCCTTTTTGCACAAAAATTAGGGGAATTTCTGCAATTTTGCTCCAAAATACAGGGAATGTCTGCCTTTTTGCCCGAAAATAAAGGGAATGTATACCTTTTTGCCATAAAAAAGAAATTTTTTCATTTTTGCCCCAAAATAAGGGGATTTTCCACCTTTTTGACTTAAATTAAGTGCAATTTCTGCCTTTTCCCCAAAAATAAACGAAATTTCTGTCTTTGTGCCCAAAAATAAGGGGAAGTTCTGACATTTTGCCCCAAAATAAGGGAAATTTCAGCCTTTTTACCTCAAAATAAGGGGAATTTCTGCCTTTTTGCCCCCAAAATAAAGGGAATTTCTGCATTTTTGCACCAATATTATGGGAATTTCTGCAATTTTGCTCCAAAATACGGGTCATTTCTGCATTTTTGCCCGAAATTAAGTGGAATTTCTGCCTTTATGTCCGGAAATATGTGAAATTTCTGCAATATTAGCCAAAAATTAGGGATTTCATTTTTTTGCCCCAAAATAAGGCAAATTTCTGACATTTTGCCCTGAAATATTTGAAATTTCTGCAATTTTACCCCAAAATAAGGGGAATTTCTGAATTTTTGCCCCAAAATAAGGGGAATTTCAGCCTTATTACCTCAAAATAAGGGGAATTTCTGCCTTTTTGCCCCAAAATATAAGGAATTTCTGCCTTTTTGCCCCAAAATAAGGAAAATTTCTGCAATTTTGCCGCAAAATAAGGGGAATTTTTTTTTTGTCCCAAAATAAACTAAATTTCAGCATTTTTACCTGAAAATAAGTGAAATTTCTGCAATTTTGCCCCAAATAAGGGAAATTTTTGCAATTTTGCCCAAAAATAAGGTAAATTCCTGCAATTTTGCCCCAAAATAAGTGGAATTTCTGAGTTTTGCCCAAAATAAGGAGAATTTCTGTCTTTTTGCCCCAACATATAGGGAATTTCTGCCTTTTTGCCCCACAATTAGGGAAATTTCTGCAATTTTGCTCCAAAATACGGGGAATTTCTGCCTTTTTGCCTCTATATATGTAGAATTTCTGTCTTTTTAGCCCAAAAAAAGGGAATTTCTGTTATTTTTTGCCCCAAAATAAGGGAAATTTCTGCCTTTTTGGCCCAAAATAAGGGGAATTTCAGACTTTTTACCTCAAAATAAGGGGAATTTTTGCATTTTTGCCACAAAATATTAGGAATTTCTGCCTTTTTGTCCCAATAAGGAAAATTTCTCCCTTTTTTCCCTGAAATAAGTGAAATTTCTGCAATTTTGCCCCAAAATAAGTGAAATTTCTGCAATTTTTCCCCAAAATAAGGGAAATTTCTGGAATTTTGCCCCAAAATAAGTGGAATTTCTGAGTTTTGCCCCAAAATAAGGGGAATGTATACCTTTTGCCACAAAAAAAGGGAAATTTCTTCATTTTTGCCTCAAAATAAGAGGAATTTCTG
Organism: Micromys minutus; assembly: GCF_963924665.1. Classification (NCBI taxonomy): domain Eukaryota; kingdom Metazoa; phylum Chordata; class Mammalia; order Rodentia; family Muridae; genus Micromys; species Micromys minutus. Next base: position 1,235,854 of record NW_027667183.1, on the reverse strand, counting down.
CATTCTTACCGCAAAATAAGTGAAATTTCTGCCTTATTACCCAAAAATAAACGAAATTTCTGTCTTTTTGCCCCAAAATAAAAGGAATTTTTGAATTTTGCCCTTAAATAAGTGAAATTTCTGCAATTTTGCCCCAAAATGAGGGAAATTTCTGGCTTTTTGCCACAAAGAAAAGGGAATTTCTGTTTTTTTGCCCCAAAATAAGGGGAATTTCAGCATTTTACGCCAAAATAAGGGTAATCTCTGCCTTTTTGCCCCAAAATATGGTGAATTTCTGCATTTTTGCCCCAAAATAAAGAAAATTACTGCATGTTTTACCCCAAAATTAGGTGAATTCCTGCAATTTTGCTCCAAAATTGAGGATTTTCTGCCTTTTTCGCCAAAAATAAGGGGAATTTCTGCCATTTTGCTGCGAAATAAGTAAAATTTCGGCAGTTTTACCCCAAAATACGGGGAATTACTGCCTTTTTGCCCCAAAATTAGGGGAATTTCTGCAATTTTGCTCCAAAATAAGGGAAATTTCTGCCTTTTTGCAACAAAATAAAGGGAATTTCTGTCTTTTTGCCCCAAAATAAGGAAAATTTCAGCATTTTATGCAAAAATAAAGGGAATCTCTGCCTTTTTCCCCCAAATATGGGGAATTTCTGCATTTTTGCCCCAAAATAAAGAAAATTTCTGCAGTTTTCTACCAAAATAAAAGAAATTTCTGCCTTTTTGCCCCAAAATAAGAGAAATTTCTGTGTTTTTTCCCTGAAATAAGTGAAATTTCGGCAATTATGCCCCAAAATAAAGGAAATTTCTGCAATTTTGCCCCAAATTAAGGGGAATTTCTGACTTTTTGCCCTGAAATAAGGAGAATTTCTGTCTTTTTGCCCCAAAATGATGTGAATTTCTACATTTTCCCTCAAAATTAGAGGAATATGTGCAATTTTGCTTCAAAATACAAGGAAATCTGCCTTATTGCACAAAAATAAAGGGAATTTCTGCATTTTGCACCAATATAAGGGGAATTTCTGAAATTTAGCTTTAAAATACGGGGAATGTCTGCGTTATTGCCAGAAATAAAGTGGAATTTCTGCCGTTTTGCCCTGTAATATTTGAAATTTCTGCAATTTTACCCCAAAATAAGGGGAATCTGTTTTTGGCCCCAAAATTAGGGGAATTTCTGATTTTTGCCCCAAAATAAGGCAAATTTCTGACTTTTTGCCCTGAAATAATTGAAATTTCTGCAATTTTGTCCCAAATAATAGGAATTTCTGCCTTTTTGCCGAAAATAAGGGGAATTTCAGCATTTTACCTCCAAATAAAGGGAATTTCTGCCTTTTTCCACAAAGTAAAGGGAATTTCTGCCTTTTTGCCCCAAAATAACAAAATTTCAGCCTTTAACCTCAAAATAAGGGGAATTTCTGCCTTTTGCCCCAAAATATGGATAATTTCTGCCTTTTTGTTCCAAAATAAGGAAAATTTCTACAATTTTGTATCAAAATAAAAGAAATTTCTCCTTTTTGCCCCAAAATAAAAGGAATTTCTGACTTTTTGCCCTGAAATAAATGAAATTCCTGCAATTTTGCCCGTAAATAAGGGAAATTTGTGCTTTTTGCCCCAAAATGAAGGGAATTTCTGCCTTTTTGCCCCAAAATATGTGAATTTCAGGATTTTACCTCAAAATAAAAGGAATTTCAGCCTTTTTGCACAAAAATATGGGGAATTTCTGCATTTTTGCCCCAAAATAAGGAGAATTTCTGTCTTTTTGCCCCAACATATAGGGATTTTCTGCCTTTTTGCCCCACAATTAGAAGATTTTCTGCAATTGTGCTGCAAAATACGGGGAATTCCTGCTTTTTTGCCCGAATATAAGGGGAATGTATACCTTTTGCCACAAAAAAGGAAAATTTCTTCATTTTTGCCTAAAAATAAGAGGAATTTCTGCATTCTTACCGCAAAATAAGTGAAATTTCTGCCTTTTTACCCAAAAATAAACGGAATTTCTGTCTTTTTGCCCCAAAATAAAAGGAATTTTTGATTTTGCCCTGAAATAAGTGAAATTTCTGCAATTTTGCCCCAAAATAAGGGAAATTTCTGCCTTTTTGCCCCAAAATAAAGGGAATTTCTGCCTTTTTGCCCTGAAATTTGTGAAATTTCTTCAATTTTACCCCAAAATAAGGTGAATTTCTGCCTTTTTGCCCCAAAATAAGAAAAATTTTTGCTTTTTTTCTCTGAAATAAGTGAAATTTTTGCAATTTTGCCCTAAATTAAGGGAAATTTCTGATATTTTTCCCCATAATAAAGGAAATTAATGCAATTTTGCCCCAAAATAAGGGAAATTTCTGTTTTTTGCCCCAAAATAAGGGAAATTTCTGCAATTTTGCCCTAAAATAAGGGGAATTTCTGCGTTTTGCCCCAAAATAAATGGAATTTCTGCACTTTTGCCCCAAAATAAAGAAAATTACTGCATGTTTTACCCCAAAATTAGGTGAATTCCTGCAATTTTGCTCCAAAATTGAGGATTTTCTGCCTTTTTCGCCGAAAATAAGGGGAATTTCTGCCATTTTGCTGCGAAATAAGTAAAATTTCGGCAGTTTAACCCCAAAATAAGGGGAATTACTGCCTTTTTGCCCCAAAATTAGGGGAATTTCTGCAATTTTGCTCCAAAATAAGGGAAATTTCTGCCTTTTTGCCACAAAATAAAGGGAATTTCTGTCTTTTTGCCCCAAAATAAGGAAAATTTCAGCATTTTACGCAAAAATAAAGGGAATCTCTGCCTTTTTCCCCCAAATATGGGGAATTTCTGCATTTTTGCCCCAAAATAAAGAAAATTTCTGCAATTTTCTTCCAAAATAAAAGAAATTTCTGCCTTTTTGCCCCAAAATAAGAGAAATTTCTGTGTTTTTTCCCTGAAATAAGTGAAATTTCGGCAATTTTGCTCCAAAATAAAGGAAATTTCTACAATTTTGCCCCAAATTAAGGGGAATTTCTGACTTTTTGCCCTGAAATAAGGAGAATTTCTGTCTTTTTGCCCCAAAATGATGTGAATTTCTACATTTTCCCTCAAAATTAGATGAATATGTGCAATTTTGCTTCAAAATACAAGGAAATCTGCCTTATTGCACAAAAATAAAGGGAATTTCTGCATTTTGCACCAATATAAGGGGAATTTCTGAAATTATCTTTAAAATACGGGGAATGTCTGCGTTATTGCCAGAAATAAAGTGGAATTTCTGCCTCATTGCCCTGTAATATTTGAAATTTCTGCAATTTTACCCCAAAATAAGGGGAATCTGTTTTTGGCCCCAAAATTAGGTGAATTTCTGCTTTTTGCCCAAAAATAAGGCAAATTTCTGACTTTTTCCCCTGAAATAATTGAAATTTCTGCAATTTTGCCCCAAATAATAGGAATTTCTGCCTTTTTGCCGAAAATAAGGGGAATTTCAGCATTTTACCTCCAAATAAGGGGAATTTCTGCCTTTTTGCCACAAAGTAAAGGGAATTTCTGCCTTTTTGCCCCAAAATAACGGAATTTCAGCCTTTTTACCTCAAAATAAGGGGAATTTCTGCCTTTTGCTTCAAAATATGGGTATTTTCTGCCTTTTTTTCCAAAATAAGGAAAATTTCTACAATTTTGTATCAAAATAAAAGAAATTAATGCTTTTTGCCCCAAAATAAAAGGTTTTTCTGACTTTTTGCCCTGAAATAAATGAAATTCCTGCAATTTTGCCTGAAAATAAGGGAAATTTGTGCTTTTTGCCCCAAAATGAGAGGAATTTCTGCCTTTTTGCCCCAAAATATGGGGAATGTCAGGATTTTACCTCAAAATAAAAGGAATTTCAGCTCTTTTGCACAAAAATATGGGGAATTTCTGCATTTTTGCCACAAAATAAGAAAAATTTCTACAAGTCTGTAACAAAATAAAAGAAATTTCTAAAATTTTGCCCCAAAATAAGGGAAATTTCTGATTTTTGCCCCAAAATAAGGAGAATTTCTGTATTTTTGCCCCAAAATAAGAAGAATTTCTGCCTTTTGCCCCAAAATAAGGGAAATTTCAGAATTTTACCTCAAAATACGAAGAATTTCAGCCTTTTTGCACCAAAATATGGGAAATTTCTGCCTTTTTGCCCCCAAAATAAAAGGAATTTCTGCATTTTTGCCCCAATATTAGGGGAATTTCTGCAATTTTGCTCCAAAATACGGGGAATTTCTGCCTTTTTACCAGAAATTAAGGGGATTTTCTGCCTTTTTGCCCCCAAATAAAGGAAATTTCTGCAATTTTATCCCAAAATAAGGAGAATTTCTACCTTTTTGCCCCAAAATAAGGAGAATTTCTGCCTTTTTGCCCTGAAATATGTGAAATTTCTGCAATTTTACCCCAAAATAAGGTGAATTTCTGCCTTTTTGCCCCAAAATAATGGGAATTTCTGCATTTTTGCCCCAAAATAAGAAAAATTTTTGCTTTTTTTCTCTGAAATAAGTGAAATTTTTGCAATTTTGCCCTAAATTAAAGGAAATTTCTGATTTTTTTCCCCATAATAAAGGAAATTAATGCAATTTTGCCCCAAAATAAGGGATATTTCTGTTTTTTGCCCCAAAATAAGGGAAATTTCTGCAATTTTGCCCTAAAATAAGGGGAATTTCTGCCTTTTTCCCCAAAATAAGTGGAATTTCTGCATTTTTGCCCCAAAATAAAGAAAATTACTGCATGTTTTACCCCAAAATTAGGTGAATTCCTGCAATTTTGTTCCAAAATTGAGGATTTTCTGCCTTTTTCGCCGAAAATAAGGGGAATTTCTGCCATTTTGCTGCGAAATAAGTAAAATTTCGGCAGTTTTACCCCAAAATAAGGGGAATTACTGCCTTTTTGCCCCAAAATTAGGGGAATTTCTGCAATTTTGCTCCAAAATACAGGGAATTTCGGCCTTTTTGCCTGAAAATAAAGGGAATGTTTACCTTTTTGCCATAAAAAAGGGAAATTTCTTCACTTTTGCCCCAAAATAATAAAATTTTCCGCCTTTTTGACTCAAAATAAGTGCAATTTCTGCCTTTTTCCCAAAAATAAACTGAATTTCTGTTTTTTTGCCCCAAAATAAGGGGAATTTCTGACTCTTTGCGCTGAAATAAGTGAAATTTCTAAAATTTTTCCCCAAAATAAGGGAAATGTCTGCTTTTTGCCCCAAAATAAGGGGAATTTCTGCCTTTTTGCCACAAAATATGGGGAATTTCTGCCTTTTTGCCCCAAACTAAGAAAAATTTCTGCAATTTTGTACCAAAATAAAATATATTTCTGCCTTTTTGCCCAAAAATAAGAGAAATTTTTGCCTTTTTTCCCTGAAATACGTAAAATTTCGGCAATTTTGCCCCAAAATAAGGAAATTTTCTGCAATTTTGCCCCAATGTCAAGGAAATTTCTGCAATTTTGCCCCAAAATAAGGGGATTTTCTGAATTTTTGCTCCCGAAAAAAAGGGGATTTTCTCTTTTTTTGCCCCAAAATAAGGAGAATTTCTGACTTTTTGCCCGAAAATCATGAGAATTTCTGCAATTTTGCTTCAAAATACGGGGAATTTCTGCCTTTTAGCCCCAAAATAAAGGGAATTTCTGCATTTTACCTCAAAAAAAAGAATAATTTCTGCATTTTGCCACAAAATATGGGAAATTTCTGCTTTTTTGTTCCAAAATAATGAAAATTTCTTCAATTTTGTACCATAATAAAAGAAATTTCTGTTTTTGCCTCAAAAAGAGGGGAATTTCTGACTTTTTGCCCTGAAATAAATGAAATTTCTGCAATTTTGTCCGAAAATAAGGGAAATTTGTGCCTTTTTGCCCCAAAATAAGAAGAATTTCTGCCTTTTGCCCCAAAATAAAGGAAATTCCAGAATTTTACCTCAAAAAAGAAGAATTTCAGCCTTTTTGCACCAAAATATGGGGAATTTCTGCCTTTTTGCCCCCAAAATAAAGGGAATTTCTGCATTTTTGCCCCAATATTAGGGGAATTTCTGCAATTTTGCTCCAAAATACGGGGAATATCTGCCTTTTTACCCAAAATTAAGAGGATTTTCTGCATTTGCCCCCAAATAATGAAAATTTCTGCAATTTTATCCCAAAATAAAGAAAATTTCTGCCTTTTTGCCCCAAAATAAGGGGAATTTCTCCATTTTTGCCCTGAAATATGTGAAATTACTGCAATTTTACCCCAAGATAAGGTGAATTTCTGCATTTTTGCCCCAAAATAATGGGAATTTCTGCCTTTTTGCCCCAAAATAAGAAAAATTTTCTTTTTTTTTCTTTGAAATAAGTGAAATTTCTGCAATTTTGCCCTAAAATAAGAGAAATTTCTGCAATTTTTCCCCATAATAATGGAAATTTCTGCAATTTTGCCCCAAAATAAAGGGAATTTCTGTTTTTTGCCCCAAAATAAGGGAAATTTCTGCAATTTAGCCCTAAAATAAGGGTAATTTCTGCCTTTTGCCCCAAAATAAGGAGAATCTCTGCCTTTTTGCCACAAAATAAAAAAAAATTACTATATTTTTTACCCGAAAATTAGGTGAATTTCTGCAATTTTGCTCCAAAATACAGGGATTTTCTGCCTTTTTCGCCGAAAATAAGGGGAATTTTTGCCATTTTGCCGCGAAATAAGTAAAATTTCGGCAGTTTTACCCCTAAATAAAGGAAATTTCTGCCTTTTTGCCCCAAAATTAGGGGAATTTCTGCAATTTTGCTTCAAAATACAAGGAATTTCTGCCTTTTTGCCCGAAAATAAAGGGAATGTTTACCTTTTTGCCATAAAAAAGGGAAATTTCTGCACTTTTGCCCCAAAATAAGGGGATTTTCCGCCTTTTTGACTCAAAATAAGTGCAATTTCTGCCTTTTCCCCAAAAATAAACGGAATTTCTGTTTTTTTGCCCCAAAATAAGGAAAATTTCTAACTTATTACCCTGAAATATGTGAAATTTCTAAAATTTTTCCACAAAATAAGGGAAATGTCTGCTTTTTCCCCAAGGGGAATATCTGCCTTTTTGCCACAAAATATGGGAAATTTCTGCCTTTTTGCCCCAAAATAAGAAAAATTTCTGCAATTTTGTACCAAAATAAAAGAAATTTTGCCTTTTTGCCCTAAAATAAGAGAAATTTTTGCCTTTTTTCTCTGAAATACGTGAAATTTCTGCAATTTTGCCCCAAAATAAGGAAAATTTCTGCAATATTGCCCCAATGTAAAGAAAATTTCTGCAATTTTGCCCCAAACTAAGGAGATTTTCTGAATTTTTGCTCCCGAAAAAAGGGGATTTTTTTCTCTTTTTGCCCCAAAATTATGAGAATTTCTGACTTTTTGCCCGAAAATTATGAGAATTTCTGCAATTTTGCTTCAAAATACAGGGAATTTCTGCCTTTTATCCCCAAAATAAAGGGAATTACTGCATTTTACCTCAAAATAAGAATAATATCTGCTTTTTGTCCCAAAATATGAGGAATTTTTGCTTTTTTGTTCCAAAATAAGGAAAATTTCTTCAATTTTGTAACATAATAAAAGAAATTTCTGCTTTTTGCCCCAAAATAAGGGGAATTTCTGAATTTTTGCCCTGAAATAAATGAAATTTCTGCAATTTAGCCCGAAAATAAGGGAAATTTGTGCCTTTTTGCCCCAAAATAAGAAGAATTTCTGCCTATTGCCCCAAAATAAGGGAAATTTCAGCATTTTACCTCAAAATAAGAAGAATTTCAGCCTTTATGCATCAAAATATGGGGAATTTCTGCCTTTTTGTACCCAAAGTAAAGGGAATTTCTGCATTTTTGCCCCAATATTAGGGGAATTTCTGGAATTTTGCTCCAAAATACAGGGAATTTCTGCCTTTTTACCCGAAATTATGAGGATTTTCGGTCTCTTTGCCCCCAAATGAGGGAAATTTCTGCAATTTTATCCCAAAATAAAAAGAATTTCTGCCTTTTTGCCCCAAAATAAGGGGAATTTCTGCCTTTTTGCCGTGTAATATGTGAAATTACTGCAATTTTACCCCAAGATAAGGTGAATTTCTGCCTTTTTGCCCCAAAATAATGGGAATTTCTGCCTTTTTGCCCCAAAATAAGAAAATTTTTTTCTTTTTTTCTCTGAAATAAGTGAAATTTCTGCAATTTTTCCCTAAAATAAGGGAAATTTCTGCAATTTTTCCCCATAATAAGGGAAATTTCTGCAATTTTGCCCCAAAATAAGGGGAATTTCTGTTTTTGCCCCAAAATAAGGGACATTTCTGCAATTTTGCCCTAAAATAAGGGGAATTTCTGCCTTTTGCCCCAAAATAAAGAGAATTTCTGCCTTTTTGCCACAAAATAAAAAAAAATTGCTATATTTTCTACCTCAAAATTAGGTGTATTTCTGCAATTTTGCTCCAAAATATGGGGATTTTCTGCCTTTTTCGCCAAAAATAAGGAGAATTTCTGCATTCTTGCCCAAAAATTAGGGGAATTTCAGTAATTTTGCTCAAAATACGGGGAATTTCTGCCTTTTTGCCCGAAAATAAAGGGAATGTATAAATTTTTGCCATAAAAAATGGAAATTTCTTCATTTTTGCCCCAAAATAAGGGGATTTTCCACCTTTTTGACTCAAAATAAGTGCAATTTCTGCCTTTTCCCCAAAAATAAACGAAATTTCTGTCTTTTTGCCCAAAAATAACAGGAATTTCTGATATTTTGCCTAAAAATAAGGGGAATTTCAGCCTTTTTACCTCAAAATAAGGGGAATTTCTGCCTTTTGCCCTCAAAATAAAGGGAATTTCTTCCTTTTTGTTCGGAAATAAGTGAAATATCTGCAATTTTAGTCAAAAATTAGGGATTTCATTTTTTGCCCCAAAATAAGGGAAATTTCTGCCATTTTGCCCTGAAATATTTGAAATTTTTGCAATTTTACCCTAAAATAAGGAAAATTTCTGCCTTTTTGCCCCAAAATAAGGGGAATTTCAGCCTTATTACCTCAAGATAAGGGGAATTTCTGCTTTTTGCCCCAAAATATAATGAATTTCTGCCTTTTTGCCCCAAAATAAGGAAAATTTCTGCAATTTTGCCGCAAAATAAGGGGAATTTCTCCCTTTCTGTCCCAAAATAAAGGAAATTTCAGTTTTTTTACTTGAAAATAAGTGAAATATCTGCAATTTTGCCCCAAATAAGGAAAATTTTTGCAATTTTGCCCCAAAATAAGGTAAATTCCTGCAATTTTTCCCCAAAATAAGTGTATTTTCTGAGTTTTGCCCGAAAAATAAGGAGAATTTTTGTCTTTTTGCCCCAAAATATAGGGAATTTCTGCGTTTTTGCCCCACAATTAGGGGAATTTCTACAATTTTGCTCCAAAATATGGAGAATTTCTGCCTTTTTGCCCAAAAATAAGGGGAATGCATACATTTTTGCCATAAAAAAGGGAAATTTCTTCATTTTTGCTCCAAAATAAGGGGAATTTCTGCTTTTTGCCTCTATATATGTAGAAATTTTGTCTTTTTCCCCCAAAAGAAAAGGAAATTCTGTCTTTTTTGCCCCAAAATAAGGGGAATTTCTGACTTATTACCCTGAAATAAGTGAAATTTCTGCAATTTTACTCCAAAATTAGGGAAATTTCTGCGTTTTTGCCCCAAAATAAGGGGAATTTCAGCCTTTTTACCTCAAAATAACGGGAATTTCTGCTTTTTTGCCACAAATTACTAGGAATTTCTGTCTTTTTGTACCAAAATAAGGAAAATTTCTGCCTTTTTTCCCTGAAATAAGTGAAATTTCTGCAATTTTGCCCCAAAATAAGTGAAATTTCTTCAATTTTGCCCCAAAATAAGGGAAATTTCTGGAATTTCGCCCCAAAGTAAGTGGAATTTCTGAGTTTTGCCCCAAAATAAGGAGAAATTCTGTCTTTTTGCCCCAACATATAGGGAATTTCTGCCTTTTTGCTCCACAATTAGGGGAATTTCTGTATTTTTGCCCCATAATATGGGAAATTTCTGCCTTTTTGCCCCAAAATAAGAAAAATTTCTGCAATTCTGTACCAAAATAAAAGAAATTTCTGCCTTTTTGCCCCAAAATAAGAAAATTTTTGCTTTTTTTTCTGAAATAATTAAAATTTCTGCAATTTTGCCCCAAAATAAGTGAAATTTCTGAGTTTTGCCCCAAAATATATGAAATTTTTGCATTTTTTCCCCAAAATAAGAAAAATTTCTGCAATTTTGTACCAAAATAAAAGAAATTTCTGTTTTTTTGCCCCAAAATAAGAAAATTTCTGCTTTTTTTCTGAAATAAGTGAAATTTCTTGAATTTTGCCCCAAAATAAGTGAAATTTCTGAATTTTGCTCCAAAATAAAGAGAATTTCTGTCTTTTTGCCCCAACATATAGGTAATTTCTGCCTTTTTGCCCCACAATTAGGGTAATTTCTGCAATTTTGCTCTAAAATACGGGGAATTTCTGCCTTTTTGTCAAAAATAAGAAGAATGCATAACTTTTTGCCATAAAAAAGGGAAATTTCTTCATTTTTGCTCCAAAATAAGGGGAATTCTGATTTTTGCCTCTGAATAAGTGGAATTTCTGTTTTTTCCCCCAAAATAAAGGGATTTTCTGTCTTTTTTGCCCAAAAATAAGTAAAATTTCTGACTTATTACCCCGAAATAAGTGAAATTTCTGCAATTTTGCCCCAAAATAAAGGAAATTTCTGCCGTCTTGCCCCCAAATAACCGGAATTTCAGGCTTTTTACCTCAAAATAAGGAGAATTTTTGCATTTTTGCCACAAAATATTAGGAATATCTGCAATTTTGCCCCAAAATAAGGGAAACTTCTGCTTTTTTGCCCTGAAATATGTGAAATTTCTGCAATTTTACCACAAAATAAGGAGAATTTCTGCCTTTTTGCCCTAAAATAATGGGAATTTCTGCCTTTTTGCCCCAAAATAAGAGAAATTTCTGCCTTTTTGCCACAAAATAAGGGGAATTTCTGTCTTTTTGACCACAAAATAAGGGAAATTTCTGCCTTTTTGCCCCCTAATAAAAGGAATTTCTGCCCTTTTTGCCCCACAATTAGGGGAATTTCTGCAATTTAGCTCCAAAATACGGGTAATTTCTGCCTTTTTGCCCGAAAATAAGGGGAATGCATACCTTTTTGCCATAAAAAAGGGAAATTTCTTCATTTTTGCTCTAAAATAAGGGGAATTTCTGCCTTTTTGCCTCTATATATGTAGAATTTCTGTCTTTTTGCCCCAAAACAAAGGGAATTTCTGTCTTTTTTGCCCCAAAATAAACGGAATTTCTGTCTTTTTGCCCCAAAATAAAAGGAATTTTTGAATTTTGTCCTGAAATAAGTGAAATTTCTGCAATTTTGCCCCAAAATAAGGGAAATTTCTGCCTTTTTGCCACAAAATAAAGGGAATTTCTGTCTTTTTGCCCCAAAATAAGGGGAATTTCAGCATTTTACGCCAAAATAAAGGGAATCTCTGCCTTTTTGCCTCAAAATATTGGGAATTTCTGCATTTTTGCCCCAAAATAAAGAAAATTTCTGCAATTTTGTGCCAAAATAAAAGAAATTTCTGCCTTTTTGCCCCAAAATAAGAGAAATTTCTGTGTTTTTCCCTGAAATAAGTGAAATTTCTGCAATTTTGCCCCAAAATAAAGGAAATTTCTGCAATTTTGCCCCAAATTAAGGGGAATTTCTGACTGTTTGCCCTGAAATAAGGAGAATTTCTGTTTTTTCGCCCCAAAATTATGTGAATTTCTGCATTTTCCCTCAAAATTAGGAGAATGTGTGCAATTTTGCTTCAAAATACAAGGAAATCTGCCTTATTGCACAAAAATAAAGGGAATTTCTGCATTTTGTACCAATATAAGGGGAATTTCTAAAATTTAGCTTTAAAATACAGGAAATTTCTGCGTTATTGCACGAAATAAAGTGTAATATCTGCTTTTTTGCCCTGTAATATTTGAAATTTCTGCAATTTTACCCCAAAATAAGGGGAATCTGTTTTTGGCCCCAGAATTAGGGGAATTTCTGCTTTTTGCCCCAAAATAAGGCAAATTTCTTACTTTTTGCCCTGAAATAATTGAAATTTCTGCAATTTTGCCCCAAAATAATAGGAATTTCTGCCTTTTTGCCGAAAATAAGGGGAATTTCAGCATTTTACCTCCAAATAAGGGAAATTTCTGCCTTTTTGCCACAAAATATGGGGAATTTCTGCCCTATAGCCCATAAATAAGGAAAATTTCTGCTTTTCTGCCCCAATTAATGGGAATTTCTGCCTTTTTGCCACAAAGTAAAGGGAATTTCTGCATTTTTGCCCCAAAATAACAGAATTTCAGCCTTTTTACCTCAAAATAAGGGGAATTTCTGCCTTTTGCCCCAAAATATGTGTAATTTCTGCCTTTTTGTTCCAAAATAAGGAAAATTTCTACAATTTTGTATCAAAATAAAAGAAATTTCTGCCTTTTGCCCCAAAATAAAAGGAATTTCTGACTTTTTGCCCTGAAATAAATGAAATTCCTGCAATTTTGCCCGAAAATAAGGGAAATTTGTGCTTTTTGCCCCAAAATGAGGGGAATTTCTGCCTTTTTGCCCCAAAATATGGGGCATTTCAGGATTTTACCTCAAAATAAGGGGAATTTCAGCGTTTTTGCACAAAAATATGGGGAATTTCTGCATTTTTGCCACAAAATAAGAAAAATTTCTGCAAGTCTGTAACAAAATAAAAGAAATTTCTAAAATTTTGCCACAAAATAAGAGGAATTTCTGATATTTGCCCAAAAATAAAGGGAATTTCTGCCTTTTGCCCCAAAATTAGGGGAGTTTTTGCAATTTTGCTTCAAAATACAGGGAATTTCTTCCTCTTTTCCCGAAAATAAGGGAAACTTCTGCCTTTTTGCCCCAAATAAAAGGAATTTCTGCATTTTTGCCCCAATATTAGGGGAATTTCTGCAATTTTGCTCCAAAATACAAGGAATTTCTGCCTTTTACCCGAAATTAAGGGGATTTTCTGCATTTTTGCCCCCAAATAAGAGAAATTTCTGAAATTTTATTCCAAAATGAGGAGAATTTCTGCCTTTTTGCCCCAAAATAAAGGGAATTTCGGCCTTTTTGCCCTGAAATATGTGAAATTTTTGCAATTTTACCCCAAAATAAGGTGAATTTCTGCCTTTTTGCCCCAAAATAATGGGAATTTCTGCCTTTTGGCCCCAAAATAAGAAAAATTTTTGCTTTTTTTCTCTGAAATAAGTGAAATTTCTGCAATTTTCCCTAAAATAAAGGAAATTTCTGCAATTTTTCCCATAATAAAGGAAATTTCTGCAATTTTGCCCCAAAATAATGGGAATTTCTGTTTTTTGCCCCAAAATAAGGGAAATTTCTGCAATTTTGTCCTAAAATAAGGGGAATTTCGGCCTTTTGCCCCAAAATAAGAAGAATTTCTGCCTTTTTGCCCCAAAATAAAGAAAATTACTGTATTTTTTACACCAAAATTAGGTGAATTTCTTTAATTTTGCTCCAAAATACAGGGATTTTCTGCCTTTTTCGCCAAAAATAAAGGAAATTTCTGCCTTTTTTCCCAAAAATTAGGGGAATTTCTGCAATTTTGCTCCAAAATACGGGGAATTTCTGCCTTTTTGCCCGAAAATAAAGGGAATGTATACCTTTTTTCCATAAAAAAAGAAATTTCTTCATTTTTGCCCCAAAATAAGGGGATTTTCCACCTTTTTGACTCAAAATAAGTGCAATTTCTGTCTTTTCCCCAAAAATAAACGAAATTTCTGTCTTTTACCCAAAAATAAGGGGAATTTCAGCATTTTTACCTCAAAATAAGGGGAATTTCTGCCTTTTTGCCCACAAAATAAAAAGAATTTCTGCATTTTTGCACCAATATTAGGGAAATTTCTGCAATTTTGCTCCAAAATACTGGTCATTTCTGCCTTTTTGCCCGAAATTAAGTGGAATTTCTGCATTTTGTCCGGAAATAAGTGAAATTTCTGCAATTTTAGCCAAAAATTAGAAATTTCATCTTTTTTCCCAAAATAAGGGAAATTTCTGCCATTTTGCCCTGAAATATTTGAAATTTCTGCAATTTTAGCCCAAAATAAGGAAAATTTCTGCCTTTTTACTCCAAAATAAAGGGAATTTCAGCCTTATTACCTAAAAATAAGGGGAATTTCTGGCTTTTTGCCCCAAAATATAAGGAATTTCTGCCTTTTTGCCCAAAATAAGGAAAATTTCTGCAATTTTGCCCCAAAATAAAGGGAATTTCTCTCTTTTTGCCACAAAATAAAGGAAATTTCAGCCTTTTTACCTTAAAATAAGTGAAATTTCTGAAATTTTGCCCCAAATAAGGGAAATTTTTGCAATTTTGCCCCAAAATAAGGTAAATTCCTGCAATTTTGCCCCAAAATAAATGGAATTTCTGAGTTTTGCCCCAAAATAAGGAGAATTTCTATCTTTTTGCCCCAAAATATAGGGAATTTCTGCTTTTTGCGCCAAAATTAGGGGAATTTCTGCAATTTTGCTCCAAAATACGGGGAATTTCTGCCTTTTTGCCCGAAAATAAGGGGAATGCATACATTTTTGCAATAAAAAAGGGAAATTTCTTCATTTTTGCTCCAAAATAAGGGGAATTTCTGCCTTTTTGCCTCTAAATAAGTAAAATTTCTGTCTTTTCCCTTCAAAACAAAGAGAATTTCTGTCTTTTTTGCCCCAAAATAATGAAAATTTCTGACTTATTACCCTGAAATATTTGAAATTTCTGCAATTTTGCCCCAAAATAAGGTAAATTTCTGCCTTTTTGCCCCCAAATAAGGGGAATTTTAGCCTTTTTACCTCAAAATAAGAGGAATTTCTGCATTTTTGCCACCAAATATTAGGAATTTCTGCTTCTTTGCCGAAATTAAGAAAAATTTCTGCCTTTTTACCTGAAATAATTGAAATTTCTGCAATTTTTCCTAAAATAAGGAAAATTTCTGCAATTTTGCCCCAAACTAAGGGAATTTTTTGGAATTTTGCCTTAAAATAAGTGGAATTTCTGAGTTTTGCCCCAAAATAATGAGAATTTCTGCCTTTTTGCCCCAAAATAAAGAAAATTACTACATGTTTTACCCCAAAATTAGGTGAATTTCTGCAATTTTGCTCCAAATTACGGGGATTTTCTGCCTTTTTCGCTGAAAATAAAGGGAATTTCTGCCATTTTGCCACGAAATAAGTGAAATTTCTGCAGTTTTATTCCAAAATGAGGGGAATTTCTGCCTTTTTGCCAAAAAATTAGGGGAATTTCTGCAATTTTCCTCCAAAATACGTAGAATTTCTGCATTTTTGATTGAAAATAAAGGGAATGTATACCTTTTTGCCATAAAAAAAGTAAATTTCTTCATTTTTGCCCCAAAATAAGGGGATTTTCCAGTTTTTTGACTCAAAATAAGTGCAATTTCTGCCTTTTTCTCCAAAAATAAACAAAATTTCTGTCTTTTTGCCCAAAAATAAGGGGAATTTCTGCCTTTTTGTCCCAAAATATGGGGAATTTCTGCATTTTTACCCCAAAATAAGAAAAATTTCTGCAATTTTGTACCAAAATAAAAGAAATTTCTGACTTTTTGCCCCAAAATAAGAAAATTTCTGCCTTTTTTCCCTGAAATAAGTGAAATTTCTGCAATTTTGCCCCAAAATAAGGGAAATTTCTGCAATTTTGCCCCAATGTAAATGAAATTTCTGCAATTTTGTCCCAAAAAAATGGGAATTTCTGACTGTTTGCTCCCGAAAAAAGAATGTTTTCTGTCTTTTTGCCCCAAAATAATAAGAATTTCAGCCTTTATGCCCTAAAATTATGAGAATTTCTGCAATTTTGCTTCAAAATACGGGGAATTTCTGCTTTTAAGCCCCAAAATAAAGGGAATTTCTGCATTTTCCCCCAATATTTGGGGAATTTCTGCATTTTACCTCTAAATAAGGGTGAATATCTGCATTTTTCCTCAAAATAAGAAGAATTTCTGCCTTTTGCCAGAAAAAATGGGGATTTTCTGACTTTTTCTTCAAAATAAGGAAAATTTCTTCAATATTTTACCATAATAAAAGAAATTTCTGCTTTTTGCACCTAAATAAGGGGAATTTCTGACTTTTTGCCCTGAAATAAATGAAATTTCTGCAATTTTGCCCGAAAATAAGGGAAATCTGTGCCTTTTTGCCCCAAATTAGGGGATTTCTGCCTTTTGACACAAAATATGGGGAGTTTCAGCATTTTACTTCAAAATAAGGGGAATTTCAGCCTTTTTGCACCACAATATAGAGAATTTCTGCTTTTTGCCGCAAAATAAAGGGAATTTCTGCATTTTTGCACAAATATTAGGGGAATTTCTGCAATTTTGCTCCAAAATACGGGTAATTTCTGCCTTTTTGCCCAAAATTAAGTGGAATTTCTGCCTTTTTGAACCGAAATAAGTGAAATTTCTTCAATTTTAGCCAAAAATTAGGGATTTCATCTTTTTGCCCCAAAATAAGGGGAATTTTGGCCATTTTGCCCTGAAATATTTGAAATTTCTGCAATTTTACCCCAAAATAAGGGGAATTTCTGCCTATTTGCCCTAAAATAAGGGGAATTTCAGCCTTTTTACCTCAAAATAAGGGGAATTTCTGCATTTTTGCCACAAAATATAAGGAATTTCTCCCTTTTTGCCCCCAAATAAGGAAAATTTCTGCATTTTGCCCCAAAGTAAGGGAAATTTCTCCATTTTTGCCCCAAAATAAAGGAAATTTCAGCCTTTTTACCTGAAAATAAGTGAATTTACTGCAATTTTGCCCCAAAATAAAGGAAATTTCTGGAATTTTGCCCCAAAATAAGGGGAATTTCTGATTTTTGCCCCAAAGTAAAGGGAATTTCTGCCTTTTGCCACAAAATTATGGGAATATCTGCAATTTTGCTCCAAAATACGGGGAATTTCTGCTTTTTTGCCCGAAAATAAGGTGAATGCATAACTTTTTGACATAAAAAATGGAAAATTCTTCATTTTTGCTCCAAAATAAGGGGAATTTCTGACTTATTACCGTGAAATAAGTGAAATTTCTGCAATTTTGCCTCAAAACAAGTAAAATTTCTGCACTTTTGCCACAAAATAAGGAGAATTTCTGCATTTTTGCCACAAAATATTAGAAATTTCTGCCTTTTTGACCCAAAATAATAAAAATTTCTGCCTTTTTTCCCTGAAATAAGTGAAATTTCTGCAATTTTGCCCCCAAATAAGAGAAATTTCTGCATTTTTGCCTCCAAATAAGGGGAATTTCAGACTTTTTACCTAAAAATAAGGAAAATTTCTGCCTTTTTTCCCTAAAATAAGTGAAATTTCTGCAATTATGCCCCAAAATAAGTGAAATTTCTGCAATTTTGCTCCAAATTAAAGGAAATTTCTGCATTTTTGCCACAAAATATTAGGAATTTCTGCCTTTTGCCCAAAAATAAAGAAAATTTCTGACTTTTTTCCCTGAAATAAGTGAAATTTCTGCAATTTTGCCCCAAAATAAGTGAAATTTTTGCATTTTTTCCCCAAAATAAGGGAAATTTCTGGAATTTTGCCCCAAAATAAGGGGAATTTCTGCCTTTTTGCCCAAAATAATGGGAATTTCTGCCTTTTTGCCACGAATTAAGAAAAATTTTGGCTTTTTTTTTCTGAAATTAGTAAAATTTCTGCAATTTTGCTCCAAAATAAGGGAAATTTCTGCCTTTTTGCCCCTAAATAAGGGGAATTTCAGCATTTTACCTCAAAATAAGGGGAATTTCTGCATTTTTTCCACAAAATATTAGGAATTTCTGCCTTTTTGCCCAAAATTAAGCAATATTTCTGCCTTTTTTCCCTGAAATAAGTGAAATTTCTGCAATTTTGCCCCAAAATAAGGGAAATTTTTGCATTTTTTGCCCCAAAATAAGGGAAATTTCTGGAATTTTGCCCCAAAGTAAGGGGAATTTCTGTCTTTTTGCCCAAAATAATGGGAATTTCTGCCTTTTTGCCCCGAATTAAGAAAAATTTTAGCTTTTTTTCTCTGAAATTAGTGAAATTTCTGCAATTCTGCCCCAAAATAAGGGAAATTTCTGCCTTTTTGCCCCTAAATAATGGGAATTTCAGGATTTTACCTCAAAATAAGGGGAATTTCTGCATTTTTTCCACAAAATATTAGGAATTTCTGCCTATTTGCTCCAAATTAAGAAAAATTTCCACCTTTTTTCCCTGAAATAAGTGAAATTTCTGCAATTTTTCCCCAAAATAAGCGAAATTTCTGGAATTTTGCCCCAAAATAAGGGGAATTTCTGCATTTTTTCAACAAAATATTAGGAATTTCTGCATTTTTTCCCAAAATTAAGCAAAATTTCTGCCTTTTTCCCCTGAAATAAGTGAAATTTCTGCAATTTTCTTCCAAAATAAGTGGAATTTCTGAGTTTTGCTTCAAAATAAGGAGAATTTCTGTCTTTTTGCCCCAACAAATAGGGAATTTCTGCCTTTTTGTCCCACAACTAGGAGAATTTCTGCAATTTTGCTCCAAAATACGAGGAATTTCTGCTGTTTTTCCCGAAAATAAAGGGAATGTATACCTTTTGCCACAAAAAAGACAAATTTCTTCATTTTTGCCCCAAAATAAGAGGAATTTCAGCCTTTTTACCTCAAAATAAGTGAAATTTCTGCTTTTTACCCAAAAATAAACGGAATTTCTGTCTTTTTGCCTCAAAATAAAAGAAATTTTTGAATTATGCCCTGAAATAATTGAAATTTCTGCAATTTTGCCCCAAAATAAGTGAAATTTCTGCCATTTTGCCACAAAATAAGGGGAATTTCTGCATTTTTGCCACAAAATATTAGGAATTTCTGCCTTTTTGCCCCAAGATAAGAAAAATTTCTGCCTTTTTTCCCAGAAATAAGTGAATTTTCTGCAATTTTGCCCCAAAATAAGTGAAATTTCCGCAATTTTGGCCCAATATAAAGGAAATTTCTGGAATTTTGCCCCAAAATAAGAGGAATTCCTGATTTTTGCCCCAAAGTAAAGGAAATTCCGCCTTTTGTCCCAAAATTAGGGGAATTTCTGCAATTTTGCTCTAAAATACGGAGAATTTTTGCTTTTTTGCCCGAAAATAAGGGGAATGCATAACTTTTTGACATAAAAAAGGGAAATTTCTTCATTTTTGCTCCAAAATAATGGGAATTTCTGACTTATTACCCTGAAATATGTGAAATTTTTTCAATTTTGCCCCTAAATAAGGGAAATTTCTTCATTTTTGCCTCCAAATAAGGGGAATTTCAGCATTTTTACCTCAAAATAAGGAAAATTTCTGCCTTTTTTCCATGAAATAAGTGAAATTTCTGCAATTTTGCCCCAAAATAAGTGAAATTTTTGCATTTTTTCCCCAAAATAAGGGAAATTTCTGGGATTTAGCCCCAAAATAAGGGGAATTTCTGAGTTTTGCCCCAAAATAAGGAGAATTTCAGTCTTTTTGCCCCAAAATATAGGGAATTTCTGCTTTTTTGCCCTACAATTAGGGGAATTTCTGCAATTTTGCTACAAAATATGGGGAATTTCTGTCTTATTGCCCTAAAATAAGGAGAATGCATACCTTTTTGCCATAAAAAAGGAAATTTCTTCATTTTTGCTCCAAAATAAGACGAATTTCTGCCTTTTTGCCTATAAATAAGTGGAATTTCTTTTTTCCCCAAAACAAAGGGAATTTCTGTATTTTATGCCCCAAAGTAAGGAAAATTTCTGACTTATTACCTTGAAATAAGTAAAATTTCTGCAATTTTGCCCCAAAATAAGTGGAATTTCTGAGTTTTGCCCCAAAATAAAAAGAATTTCTGTCTTTTTGCCCCAACAAATAGGGAATTTCTGCATTTTTGTCACACAACTAGGGGAATTTCTGCAATTTTCTCCAAAATACGAGGAATTTCTGCTTTTTTTCCTGAAAATAAGGGGAATGTATACCTTTTGCCACAAAAAATGGAAATTTCTTCATTTTTGTCCCAAAATAAGAGGAATTTCTGCCTTTTTACCTCAAAATGAGTGAAATCTCTGCTTTTTACCCAAAAATAAACAGAATTTCTGTCTTTTTGCCCCAAAATAAAAGAAATTTTTGAATTATGCCCTGAAATAATTGAAATTTCTGGAATTTTGCCCCAAAATAAGTGAAATATCTGCCATTTTGCCACAAAATAAGGGGAATTTCTGCATTTTTGCCACAAAATATTAGGAATTTCTGCTTTTTGCCCCAAAATAAGGAAAATTTCTGCCTTTTTTCCCTGAAATAAGTGAAATTTCTGCAATTTTGCCCCAAAATAAGGGAAATTTCTGGAATAGACCAAAAATAAGTGGAATTTCTGAGTTTTGCCCAAAAATAAAGAGAATTTCTCTCTTTTTGCCCCAACATATAGGGAATTTCTGCCTTTATGCCCCACAATTAGGGCAATTTCTCCAATTTTGCTCCAAAATACGAGGAATTTCTGCTGTTTTTCCTGAAAATAAGGGGAATGTATACCTTTTGCCACAAGAAAGAGAAATTTCTTCATTTTTGTTCCAAAATAAGAGGAATTTCTGCTTTTTTACCTCAAAATAAGTAAAATTTCTGCTTTTTACCCAAAAATAAACAGAATTTCTGTCTTTTTGCCCAAAAATAAAAGAAATTTTTGAATTATGCCCTGAAATAATTGAAATTTCTGCAATATTGCCTCAAAATAAGTGAAATTTCTGCCATTTTGCCACAAAATAAGAAAAATTTCTGCATTTTTGCCACAAAATATTAGGAATTTCTGACATTTTGCCCCAAAATAAGGAAAATTTCTGCCTTTTTTCCCTGAAATAAGTTAAATTTCTGCAATTTTGCCCCCAAATAAGTGAAATTTCTGAAATTTTGCTTCAACATAAGGGAAATTTCTGGAATTTTGCCCCAAAATAAGTGGAATTTCTGAGTTTTGCCCCAAAATAAGGAGAATTTCTGTCTTTTTGCCCCAACAAATAGGGAATTTCTGCCTTTTTGTCCCACAACTAGGGGAATTTCTGCAATTTTGCTCCAAAATACGAGGAATTTCTGCTTTTTTTTCCGAAAATAAGGGGAATGTATAACCTTTGCCACAAAAAAGTGAAATTTCTTCATTCTTGCCCCAAAATAATAGGAATTTCTGCCTCTTTACCTCAAAATAAGTGAAATTTCTGCTTTTTACCCAAAAATAAACAGAATTTCTGTCTTTTTGCCCCAAAATAAAAGAAATTTTTGAATTATGCCCTGAAATAATTGAAATTTCTGGAATTTTGCCCCAAAATAAGTGAAATTTCTGCCATTTTGCCACAAATTAAGGGAAATTTCTGCATTTTGCCACAAAATATTAGGAATTTCTGCCTTTTGCCCCAAAATAAGGAAAATGTCTGCCTTTTATCCCTGAAATAAGTAAAATTTTTGCAATTTTGCCACAAAATAAGTGAAATTTCTGCAATTTTGCCCCAAAATAAGTGAAATATCTGCCATTTTGCCACAAAATAAGTGGAATTTCTGAGTTTTGCCCCAAAATAAAGAGAATTTCTGTCTTTTTGCCTCAACAAATAGGGAATTTCTGCCTTTTTGTCCCACAACTAGGGGAATTTCTGCAATTTTGCTCCAGAATACGAGGAATTTCTGCTTTTTTCCCGAAAATAAGGGGAATGTATACCTTTTGCCACAAAAAAGGGAAATTTCTTCATTTTTGCCGTAAAATAAGAGGAATTTCTGCCTTTTTACCTCAAAATGAGTGAAATCTCTGCTTTATCCAAAAATAAACAGAATTTCTGTCTTTTTGCCCCAAAATAAAAGAAATTTTTGAATTATGCCCTGAAATAATTGAAATTTCTGGAATTTTGCCCCAAAATAAGTGAAATATCTGCCATTTTGCCACAAAATAAGGGGAATTTCTGAATTTTTGCCACAAAATATTAGGAATTTCTTCCTTTTTGCCCCAAAATAAGGAAAATTTCTGCCTTTTTTCCCTGAAATAAGTGAAATTTCTGCAATTTTGCCCCAAAATAAGGGAAATTTCTGGAATAGACCCAAAATAAGTGGAATTTCTGAGTTTTGCCCAAAAATAAAGAGAATTTCTGTCTTTTTGCCCCAACATATAGGGAATTTCTGCCTTTTACCCCACAATTAGGGCAATTTCTCCAATTTTGCTCCAAAATACGAGGAATTTCTGCTGTTTTTCCCGAAAATAAGGAGAATGTATACCTTTTGCCACAAGAAAGAGAAATTTCTTCATTTTTGCCCCAAAATAAGAGGAATTTCTGCTTTTTTACCTCAAAATAAGTAAAATTTCTGCTTTTTACTCAAAAATAAACAGAATTTCTGCCTTTTTGCCCAAAAATAAAAGAAATTTTTGAATTATGCCCTGAAATAATTGAAATTTCTGCAATATTGCCTCAAAATAAGTGAAATTTCTGCCATTTTGCCACAAAATAAGAAAAATTTCTGCATTTTTGCCACTAAATATTAGGAATTTCTGACTTTTTGCCCCAAAATAAGGAAAATTTCTGCCTTTTTTCCCTGAAATAAGTTAAATTTCTGCAATTTTGCCCCAAAATAAGTGAAATTTCTGAAATTTTGCTTCAAAATAAGGGAAATTTCTGAAATTTTGCCCCAAAATAAGTGGAATTTCTGAGTTTTGCCCCAAAATAAGGAGAATTTCTGTCTTTTTGCCCTAACAAATAGGGAATTTCTGCCTTTTTGTCCCACAACTAGGGGAATTTCTGCAATTTTGCTCCAAAATACGAGGAATTTCTCCTTTTTTTTCCGAAAATAAGGGGAATGTATACCTTTTGCCACAAAAAAGTGAAATTTCTTCATTCTTGCCCCAAAATAATAGGAATTTCTGCCTTTTTACCTCAAAATGAGTGAAATTTCTGCTTTTTACCCAAAAATAAACAGAATTTCTGTCTTTTTGCCCCAAAATAAAAGAAATTTTTGAATTATGCCCTGAAATAATTGAAATTTCTGGAATTTTGCCCCAAAATAAGTGAAATTTCTGCATTTTGCCACAAAATATTAGGAATTTCTGCCTTTTTGCCCCAAAATAAGGAAAATGTCTGCCTTTTATCCCTGAAATAAGTAAAATTTTTGCAATTTTGCCACAAAATAAGTGAAATTTCTGCAATTTTGCCCCAAAATAAGTGAAATATCTGCCATTTTGCCACAAAATAAGTGGAATTTCTGAGTTTTGCCCCAAAATAAAGAGAATTTCTGTCTTTTTGCCTCAACAAATAGGGAATTTCTGCCTTTTTGTCCCACAACTAGGGGAATTTCTGCAATTTTGCTCCAGAATACGAGGAATTTCTGCTTTTTTCCCGAAAATAAGGGTAATGTATACCTTTTGCCACAAAAAAGGGAAATTTCTTCATTTTTGCCCCAAAATAAGAGGAATTTCTGCCTTTTTACCTCAAAATGAGTGAAATCTCTGCTTTATCCAAAAATAAACAGAATTTCTGTCTTTTTGCCCCAAAATAAAAGAAATTTTTGAATTATGCCCTGAAATAATTGAAATTTCTGGAATTTTGCCCCAAAATAAGTGAAATATCTGCCATTTTGCCACAAAATAAGGGGAATTTCTGAATTTTTGCCACAAAATATTAGGAATTTCTGCCTTTTTGCCCCAAAATAAGGAAAATTTCTGCCTTTTTTCCCTGAAATAAGTGAAATTTCTGCAATTTTGCCCCAAACTAAGGAAAATTTCTGGAATAGACCCAAAATAAGTGGAATTTCTGAGTTTTGCCCAAAAATAAAGAGAATTTCTGTCTTTTTGCCCCAATATATAGGGAATTTCTGCCTTTTCCCCACAATTAGGGCAATTTCTCCAATTTTGCTCCAAAATACGAGGAATTTCTGCTGTTTTTCCCGAAAATAAGGAGAATGTATACCTTTTGCCACAAGAAAGAGAAATTTCTTCATTTTTGCCCCAAAATAAGAGGAATTTCTGCTTTTTTACCTCAAAATAAGTAAAATTTCTGCTTTTTACCCAAAAATAAACAGAATTTCTGCCTTTTTGCCCAAAAATAAAAGAAATTTTTTGAATTATGCCATGAAATAATTGAAATTTCTGCAATATTGCCTCAAAATAAGTGAAATTTCTGCCATTTTGCCACAAAATAAAAAAAATTTCTGCATTTTTGCCACTAAATATTAGGAATTTCTGACTTTTTGCCCCAAAATAAGGAAAATTTCTGCCTTTTTTCCCTGAAATAAGTTAAATTTCTGCAATTTTGCCCCAAAATAAGTGAAATTTCTGAAATTTTGCTTCAAAATAAGGGAAATTTCTGAAATTTTGCCCCAAAATAAGTAAAATTTCTGAGTTTTGCCCCAAAATAAGGAGAATTTCTGTCTTTTTGCCCCAACAAATAGGGAATTTCTGCCTTTTTGTCCCACAACTAGGGGAATTTCTGCAATTTTGCTCCAAAATACGAGGAATTTCTCCTTTTTTTTTCCGAAAATAAGGGGAATGTATACCTTTTGCCACAAAAAAGTGAAATTTCTTCATTCTTGCCCCAAAATAATAGGAATTTCTGCCTTTTTACCTCAAAATAAGTGAAATTTCTGCTTTTTACCCAAAAATAAACAGAATTTCTGTCTTTTTGCCCCAAAATAAAAGAAATTTTTGAATTATGCCCTGAAATAATTGAAATTTCTGGAATTTTGCCCCAAAATAAGTGAAATTTCTGCCATTTTGCCACAAATTAAGGGAAATTTCTGCATTTTGCCACAAAATATTAGGAATTTCTGCCTTTTTGCCCCAAAATAAGGAAAATGTCTGCCTTTTATCCCTGAAATAAGTGAAATTTTTGCAATTTTGCCACAAAATAAGTGAAATTTCTGCAATTTTGCCCCAAAATAAGTGAAATATCTGCCATTTTGCCACAAATTAAGTGGAATTTCTGAGTTTTGCCCCAAAATAAAGAGAATTTCTGTCTTTTTGCCTAAACAAAAAGGGAATTTCTGCCTTTTTGTCCCACAACTAGGGGAATTTCTGCAATTTTCCTCCAGAATACGAGGAATTTCTGCTTTTTTCCCGAAAATAAGGGGAATGTATACCTTTTGCCACAAAAAAGGGAAATTTCTTCATTTTTGCCCCAAAATAAAAGGAAATTCTGCCTTTTTACCTCAAAAGAAGTGAAATTTCTGCTTTTTACCCAAAAATAAACAGAATTTCTGTCTTTTTGCCCCAAAATAAAAGAAATTTTTGAATTATGCCCTGAAATAATTGAAATTTCTGGAATTTTGCCCCAAAATAAGTGAAATATCTGCCATTTTGCCACAAAATAAGGGGAATTTCTGAATTTTTGCCACAAAATATTAGGAATTTCTGCCTTTTTGCCCCAAAATAAGGAAAATTTCTGCCTTTTTTCCCTGAAATAAGTGAAATTTCTGCAATTTTGCCCCAAAATAAGGGAAATTTCTGGAATAGACCCAAAATAAGTGGAATTTCTGAGTTTTGCCCAAAAATAAAGAGAATTTCTGTCTTTTTGCCCCAACATATAGGGAATTTCTGACTTTTACCCCACAATTAGGGCAATTTCTCCAATTTTGCTCCAAAATACGAGGAATTTCTGCTGTTTTTCCCGAAAATAAAGAGAATGTATACCTTTTGCCACAAGAAAGAGAAATTTCTTCATTTTTGCCCCAAAATAAGAGGAATTTCTGCTTTTTTACCTAAAATAAGTAAAATTTCTGCTTTTTACTCAAAAATAAACAGAATTTCTGCCTTTTTGCCCAAAAATAAAAGAAATTTTTGAATTATGCCCTGAAATAATTGAAATTTCTGCAATATTGCCTCAAAATAAGTGAAATTTCTGCCATTTTGCCACAAAATAAGAAAAATTTCTGCATTTTTGCAACTAAATATTAGGAATTTCTGACTTTTTGCCCCAAAATAAGGAAAATTTCTGCCTTTTTTCCCTGAAATAAGTTAAATTTCTGCAATTTTGCCCCAAAATAAGTGAAATTTCTGAAATTTTGCTTCAAAATAAGGGAAATTTCTGAAATTTTGCCCCAAAATAAGTGGAATTTCTGAGTTTTGCCCCAAAATAAGGAGAATTTCTGTCTTTTTGCCCCAACAAATAGGGAATTTCTGCCTTTTTGTCCCACAACTAGGGGAATTTCTGCAATTTTGCTCCAAAATACGAGGAATTTCTCCTTTTTTTTCCGAAAATAAGGGGAATGTATACCTTTTGCCACAAAAAAGTGAAATTTCTTCATTCTTGCCCCAAAATAATAGGAATTTCTGCCTTTTTACCTCAAAATAAGTGAAATTTCTGCTTTTTACCCAAAAATAAACAGAATTTCTGTCTTTTTGCCCCAAAATAAAAGAAATTTTTGAATTATGCCCTGAAATAATTGAAATTTCTTGAATTTTGCCCCAAAATAAGTGAAATTTCTGCCATTTTGCCACAAATTAAGGGAAATTTCTGCATTTTGACACAAAATATTAGGAATTTCTGCCTTTTTGCCCCAAAATAAGGAAAATGTCTGCCTTTTATCCCTGAAATAAGTGAAATTTTTGCAATTTTGCCACAAAATAAGTGAAATTTCTGCAATTTTGCCCCAAAATAAGTGAAATATCTGCCATTTTGCCACAAAATAAGTGGAATTTCTGAGTTTTGCCCCAAAATAAAGAGAATTTCTGTCTTTTTGCCCCAACATATAGGGAATTTCTGCCTTTTTGTCCCACAACTAGGGGAATTTCTGCAATTTTCCTCCAGAATACGAGGAATTTCTGCTTTTTTCCCGAAAATAAGGGGAATGTATACCTTTTGCCACAAAAAAGGGAAATTTCTTCATTTTTGCCCCAAAATAAAAGGAAATTCTGCCTTTTTACCTCAAAAGAAGTGAAATTTCTGCTTTTTACCCAAAAATAAACAGAATTTCTGCCTTTTTGCCCAAAAATAAAAGAAATTTTTGAATTATGCCCTGAAATAATTGAAATTTCTGCAATATTGCCTCAAAATAAGTGAAATTTCTGCCATTTTGCCACAAAATAAGAAAAATTTCTGCATTTTTGCAACTAAATATTAGGAATTTCTGACTTTTTGCCCCAAAATAAGGAAAATTTCTGCCTTTTTTCCCTGAAATAAGTTAAATTTCTGCAATTTTGCCCCAAAATAAGTGAAATTTCTGAAATTTTGCTTCAAAATAAGGGAAATTTCTGAAATTTTGCCCCAAAATAAGTGGAATTTCTGAGTTTTGCCCCAAAATAAGGAGAATTTCTGTCTTTTTGCCCCAACAAATAGGGAATTTCTGCCTTTTTGTCCCACAACTAGGGGAATTTCTGCAATTTTGCTCCAAAATACGAGGAATTTCTCCTTTTTTTTCCGAAAATAAGGGGAATGTATACCTTTTGCCACAAAAAAGTGAAATTTCTTCATTCTTGCCCCAAAATAATAGGAATTTCTGCCTTTTTACCTCAAAATAAGTGAAATTTCTGCTTTTTACCCAAAAATAAACAGAATTTCTGTCTTTTTGCCCCAAAATAAAAGAAATTTTTGAATTATGCCCTGAAATAATTGAAATTTCTTGAATTTTGCCCCAAAATAAGTGAAATTTCTGCCATTTTGCCACAAATTAAGGGAAATTTCTGCATTTTGCCACAAAATATTAGGAATTTCTGCCTTTTTGCCCCAAAATAAGGAAAATGTCTGCCTTTTATCCCTGAAATAAGTGAAATTTTTGCAATTTTGCCACAAAATAAGTGAAATTTCTGCAATTTTGCCCCAAAATAAGTGAAATATCTGCCATTTTGCCACAAAATAAGTGGAATTTCTGAGTTTTGCCCCAAAATAAAGAGAATTTCTGTCTTTTTGCCACAACATATAGGGAATTTCTGCCTTTTTGCCCCACAATTAGGGCAATTTCTCCAATTTTGCTCCAAAATACGAGGAATTTCTGCTGTTTTTCCCGAAAATAAGGGGAATGTATACCTTTTGCCACAAGAAAGAGAAATTTCTTCATTTTTGCCCCAAAATAAGAGGAATTTCTGCTTTTTTACCTCAAAATAAGTAAAATTTCTGCTTTTTACCCAAAAATAAACAGAATTTCTGTCTTTTTGCCCAAAAATAAAAGAAATATTTGAATTATGCCCTGAAATAATTGAAATTTCTGCAATATTGCCTCAAAATAAGTGAAATTTCTGCCATTTTGCCACAAAATAAGAAAAATTTCTGCATTTTTGCCACAAAATATTAGGAATTTCTGACTTTTTGCCCCAAAATAAGGAAAATTTCTGCCTTTTTTCCCTGAAATAAGTTAAATTTCTGCAATTTTGCCCCAAAATAAGTGGAATTTCTGAGTTTTGCCCCAAAATAAGGAGAATTTCTGTCTTTTTGCCCCAACAAATAGGGAATTTCTGCCTTTTTGTCCCACAACTAGGGGAATTTCTGCAATTTTGCTCCAAAATACGAGGAATTTCTCCTTTTTTTTCTGAAAATAAGGGGAATGTATACCTTTTGCCACAAAAAAGTGAAATTTCTTCATTCTTGCCCCAAAATAATAGGAATTTCTGCCTTTTTACCTCAAAATAAGTGAAATTTCTGATTTTTACCCAAAAATAAACAGAATTTCTGTCTTTTTGCCCCCAAATAAAAGAAATTTTTCAATATTGCCCTGAAATAATTGAAATTTCTGGAATTTTGCCCCAAAATAAGTGAAATTTCTGCAATTTTGCCACAAATTAAGGGAAATTTCTGCATTTTGCCACAAAATATTAGGAATTTCTGCCTTTTTGCCCCAAAATAAGGAAAATGTCTGCCTTTTATCCCTGAAATAAGTAAAATTTTTGCAATTTTGCCACAAAATAAGTGAAATTTCTGCAATTTTGCCCCAAAATAAGTGAAATATCTGCCATTTTGCCACAAAATAAGTGGAATTTCTGAGTTTTGCCCCAAAATAAAGAGAATTTCTGTCTTTTTGCCTCAACGAATAGGGAATTTCTGCCTTTTTGTCCCACAACTAGGGGAATTTCTGCAATTTTGCTCCAGAATACGAGGAATTTCTGCTTTTTTCCCGAAAATAAAGGGAATGTATACCTTTGGCCACAAAAAAGGGAAATTTCTTCTTTTTTGCCCCAAAATAAGAGGAAATTCTGCCTTTTTACCTCAAAAGAAGTGAAATTTCTGCTTTTTACCCAAAAATAAACAGAATTTCTGTTTTTTTGCCCCAAAATAAAAGAAATTTTTGAATTATGCCCTGAAATAAGTTAAATTTCTGCAATTTTGCCCCAAAATAAGTGAAATTTCTGAGATTTTGCTTCAAAATAAGGGAAATTTCTGGAATTTTGCCCCAAAATAAGTGGAATTTCTGAGTTTTGCCCCAAAATAAGGAGAATTTCTGTCTTTTTGCCCCAACAAATAGAGAATTTCTGCCTTTTTGTCCCACAATTAGGGGAATTTCTGCAATTTTGCTCCAAAATACGAGGAATTTCTCCTTTTTTTTTCCGAAAATAAGGGGAATGTATACCTTTTGCCACAAAAAAGTGAAATTTCTTCATTCTTGCCCCAAAATAATAGGAATTTCTGCCTTTTTACCTCAAAATAAGTGAAATTTCTGCTTTTTACCCAAAAATAAACAGAATTTCTGTCTTTTTGCCCCAAAATAAAAGAAATTTTTGAATTATGCCCTGAAATAATTGAAATTTCTGGAATTTTGCCCCAAAATAAGTGAAATTTCTGCCATTTTGCCACAAATTAAGGGAAATTTCTGCATTTTGCCACAAAATATTAGGAATTTCTGCCTTTTTGCCCCAAAATAAGGAAAATGTCTGCCTTTTATCCCTGAAATAAGTGAAATTTTTGCAATTTTGCCACAAAATAAGTGAAATTTCTGAAATTTTGCCCCAAAATAAGTGAAATTTCTGCCATTTTGCCACAAAATAAGTGGAATTTCTGAGTTTTGCTCCAAAATAAGGAGAATTTCTATCTTTTTGCCCCAACAAATAGGGAATTTCTGCCTTTTTGTCCCACAACTAGGGGAATTTCTGCAATTTTGCTCCAAAATACGAGGAATTTCTGCTTTTTTTCCCGAAAATAAAGGGAATGTATACCTTTTGCCACAAAAAAGTGAAATTTCTTCATTCTTGCCCCAAAATAATAGGAATTTCTGCCTTTTTACCTCAAAATAAGTGAAATTTCTGCTTTTTACTCAAAAATAAACAGCATTTCTGTCTTTTTGCCCCAAAATAAAAGAAATTTTTGAATTATGCCCTGAAATAATTGCAATTTCTGGAATTTTGCCCCAAAATAGGTGAAATTTCTGCCATTTTGCCACAAAATAAGGGAAATTTCTGCATTTTTGCCACAAAATATTAGGAATTTCTGCCTTTTTTCCCCAAAATAAGGAAAAAGTCTGCCTTTTATCCCTGAAACAAGTGAAATTTCTGCAATTTTGCCCCAAAATAAGTGAAATTTCTGCAATTTTTCCCCAAAATAAGGGAAATTTCTGGAATTTTGCCCCAAAATAAGTGAAATTTCTGCCATTTTGCCAAAATAAAGGGAATTTCTGCATTTTAGCCACAAAATATTATGAATTTCTGCCTTTCTGCCCCAAAATAAGGAAAATTTCTGCCTTTTTTTTCCTGAAATAAGTGAAATTTCTGCAATTTTGCCCCAAAATAAGGGAAATTTCTGGAATTTTGCCCCAAAATAAGTGGAATTTCTGAGTTTTGCCCCAAAATAAGGAGAATTTCTGTCGTTTTGCCTCAACATATGGAATTTCTGCCTTTTTGCCCCACACTTAGGGGAATTTCTGCAAAATTGCTCCAAAATACGAGGAATTTCTCCTTTTATTTCCGAAAATAAGAAAAATGTATACTTTTTGCCACTAAAAAGGGAAATTTCTTCATTTTTGCCCCAAAATAAGAGGAATTTCTGCCTTTTTACCTCAAAATAAGTGAAATTTCTGCTTTTTACCCAAAAATAAACAGACTTTCTGTCTTTTTGCCCTAAAATAAAAAAAAATTTTGAATTATGCCCTGAAATAATTGAAATTTCTGCAATATTGCCAAAAAATAATTGGAATTTCTGAGTTTTTCCCCAAAATAAGGGGAATTTCTGTCTTTTTGCCCTAACAAATAGGGAATTTCTGCCTTTTTGTCCCACAACTACGGGAATTTCTGCAATTTTGCTCCAAAATACGAGGAATTTCTGCTTTTTTTCCCGAAAATAAGGGGAATGTATACCTTTTGCCACAAAAAGGGAAATTTCTTCATTTTTGCCTCAAAATAAAAGGAATTTCTGCCTTTTTACCTCAACATAAGTGAAATTTCTTCTTTTTACCCAAAAATAAACAGAATTTCTGTCTTTATGCCCCAAAATAAAAGAAATTTTTGAATTATGCCCTGAAATAATTGAAATTTCTGCAATTTTGCCCAAAAAAGTGAAATTTCTGCCATTTTGCCACAAAATAAGGGGAAATTCTGCATTTTTGCCACAAAATATTAAGAATTTCTGCATTTTTGCCCCAAAATAATTTAAATTTCTGCCTTTTATCTCTGAAATATGTGAAATTCTGCAATTTTGTCCAAAAGTAAGTGAAATTTCTGCAATTTTGCCCCAAAATAAAGGGCAATTTCTGGAATTTTGCCACAAAATAATTGGAATTTCTGAGTTTTGCCCAAAATAGAGAGAATTTCTGTGTTTTTGCCTCAAAAAATAATGAATTTCTGCCTTTTTGTCCCACAACTAGGGGAATTTCTGCAATTTTGCTCCAAAATACGAGGAATTTCTGCTTTTTCTCCCGAAAATAAGGGGAATGTATACCTTTTGCCACAAAAAAGTGAAATTTCTTCATTCTTGCCCCAAAATAATAGGAATTTCTGCCTTTTGACCTCAAAATAAGTGAAATTTCTGCTTTTTACTCAAAAATAAACAGCATTTCTGTCTATTTGCCCCAAAATAAAAGAAATTTTTGAATTATGCCCTGAAATAATTGAAATTTCTGGAATTTTGCCCCAAAATAGGTGAAATTTCTGCCATTTTGCCACAAAATAAGGGAAATTTCTGCATTTTTGCCACAAAATATTAGGAATTTCTGCCTTTTTGCCCCAAAATAAGGAAAAAGTCTGCCTTTTATCCCTGAAATAAGTGAAATTTCTGCAATTTTGCCCCAAAATAAGTGAAATTTCTGCAATTTTGCCCCAAAATAAGGGGAATTTCTGGAGTTTTGCCCCAAAATAAGTGAAATTTCTGCCATTGTGCCAAAATAAGGGGAATTTCTGCATTTTTGCCACAAAATATTAGGAATTTCTGCCTTTTTGCCCCAAAATAAGGAAAATTTCTGCCTTTTTTCCCTGAAATAAGTGAAATTTCTGCAATTTTGCCCCAAA
This sequence comes from Micromys minutus, assembly GCF_963924665.1. NCBI lineage: Eukaryota > Metazoa > Chordata > Mammalia > Rodentia > Muridae > Micromys > Micromys minutus. The sequence continues at coordinate 1,203,544 of NW_027667183.1, read as the reverse complement.
ATAAGGAAAATTTCTGGAATTTTGCCCCAAAATAAGTGGAATTTCTGAGTTTTGCAGCAAAATAAGGAGAATTTCTGTCCTTTGCCTCAACAAATAGGGAATTTCTGCCTTTTTGCCCCAAAATTAGGGTAATTTCTGCAAAGTTGCTCCAAAATACGAGGAATTTCTGCTTTTTTTTCCCAAAAATAAGGGGAATATATACTTTTTGCCACTAAAAAAGGAAATTTCTTCATTTTTGCCCCAAAATAAGAGGAATTTTTGCCTTTTTACCTCAAAATAAGTGAAATTTCTGCTTTTTACCCCAAAATAAACAGAATTTCTGTCTTTTTGCCCCAAAATAAAAGAAATTTTTGAATTATGCCCTGAAATAATTGAAATTTCTGCAATATTGCCTCAAAATAAGTGAAATTTCTGCCATTTTGCCACAAAATATGTGAAATTTCTGCAATTTTGCCCCAAAATAAGTGAAATTTCTTCAATTTTGCCCCAAAATAAGGGAAATTTCTGGAATTTTGCCCCAAAATAAGTGGAATTTCTGAGTTTTGCCCCAAAATAGGGAGAATTTCTGTCTTTTTGCCTCAACAAAGAGGGAATTTCTGCCTTTTTGTCCCACAACTAGGGGAATTTCTGCAATTTTGCTCCAAAATACGAGGAATTTCTGCTTTTTTTTCCGAAAATAAGGGGAATGTATACCTTTTGCCACAAAAAAGTGAAATTTCTTCATTCTTGCCCCAAAATAATAGGAATTTCTGCCTTTTTACCTCAAAATAAGTGAAATTTCTGCTTTTTACCCAAAAATAAAAAGAATTTCTGTCTTTTTGCCCCAAAATAAAAGAAATTTTTGAATTATGCCCTGAAATAATTGAAATTTCTGGAATTTTGCCCCAAAATAAGTGAAATTTCTGCCATTTTGCCACAAATTAAGGGAATTTTCTGCATTTTGCCACAAAATATTAGGAATTTCTGCCTTTTTGCCCCAAAATAAGGAAAATGTCTGCCTTTTATCCCTGAAATAAGTGAAATTTTTGAAATTTTGCCAAAAAATAAGTGAAATTTCTGCAATTTGGCCCCAAAATAAGGGAAATTTCTGGAATTTTGCCACAAAATAATTGGAATTTCTGAGTTTTTCCCCAAAATAAAGAGAATTTCTGTCATTTTGCCTCAACAAATAGGGAATTTCTGCCTTTTTGTCCCACAACTAGGGGAATTTCTGCAATTTTGCTCCAGAATACGAGGAATTTCTGCTTTTTTCCCGAAAATAAGGGGAATGTATACCTTTTGCCACAAAAAAGGGAAATTTCTTCATTTTTGCCCCAAAATAAGAGGAATTTCTGCCTTTTTACCTCAAAATGAGTGAAATCTCTGCTTTTTACCCAAAAATAAACAGAATTTCTGTCTTTTTGCCCCAAAATAAAGAAATTTTTGAATTATGCCCTGAAATAATTGAAATTTCTGGAATTTTGCCCCAAAATAAGTGAAATATCTGCCATTTTGCCACAAAATAAGGGGAATTTCTGCATTTTTGCCACAAAATATTAGGAATTTCTGCCTTTTTGCCCCAAAATAAGGAAAATTTCTGCCTTTATTCTCTGAAATAAGTGAAATTTCTGCAATTTTGCCACAAAATTAGGGAAATTTCTGGAATAGACCCAAAATAAGTGGAATTTCTGAGTTTTGCCCAAAAATATAGAGAATTTCTGTCTTTTTGCCCCAACATATAGGGAATTTCTGCCTTTTTGCCCCACAATTAGGGCAATTTCTCCAATTTTGCTCCAAAATACGAGGAATTTCTGCTGTTTTTCCCGAAAATAAGGGGAATGTATACCTTTTGCCACAAGAAAGAGAAATTTCTTCATTTTTGCCCCAAAATAAGAGGAATTTCTGCTTTTTTACCTCAAAATAAGTAAAATTTCTGCTTTTTACCCAAAAATAAACAGAATTTCTGTCTTTTTGCCCAAAAATAAAAGAAATTTTTGAATTATGCCCTGAAATAATTGAAATTTCTAAAATATTGCCTCAAAATAAGTGAAATTTCTGCCATTTTGCCACAAAATAAGAAAAATTTCTGTATTTTTGCCACAAAATATTAGGAATTTCTGACTTTTTGCCCCAAAATAAGGAAAATTTCTGCCTTTTTTCCCTGAAATAAGTTAAATTTCTGCAATTTTGCCCCAAAATAAGTGAAATTTCTGAAATTTTGCTTCAAAATAAGGGAAATTTCTGGAATTTTACCCCAAAATAAGTGGAATTTCTGAGTTTTGCCCCAAAATAAGGAGAATTTCTGTCTTTTTGCCCCAACAAATAGGGAATTTCTGCCTTTTTGTCACACAACTAGGGGAATTTCTGCAATTTTGCTCCAAAATACGAGGAATTTCTCCTTTTTTTTCCGAAAATAAGGGGAATGTATACCTTTTGCCACAAAAAAGTGAAATTTCTTCATTCTTGCCCCAAAATAATAGGAATTTCTGCATTTTTAACTCAAAAGAAGTGAAATTTCTGCTTTTTACCCAAAAATAAACAGAATTTCTGTCTTTTTGCCCCAAAATAAAAGAAATTTTTGAATATTGCCCTGAAATAATTGAAATTTCTGGAATTTTGCCCCAAAATAAGTGAAATTTCTGCCATTTTGCCACAAATTAAGGGAAATTTCTGCATTTTGCCACAAAATATTAGGAATTTCTGCCTTTTTGCCCCAAAATAAGGAAAATGTCTGCCTTTTATCCCTGAAATAAGTGAAATTTTTGCAATTTTGCCACAAAATAAGTGAAATTTCTGCAATTTTGCCCCAAAATAAGTGAAATATCTGCCATTTTGCCACAAAATAAGTGGAATTTCTGAGTTTTGCCCCAAAATAAAGAGAATTTCTGCCTTTTTGTCCCACAACTAGGGGAATTTCTGCAATTTTGCTCCAGAATACGAGGAATTTCTGCTTTTTTCCCGAAAATAAGGGGAATGTATACCTTTTGCCACAAAAAAGGGAAATTTCTTCATTCTTGCCCCAAAATAATAGGAATTTCTGCCTTTTTACCTCAAAATAAGTGAAATTTCTGCTTTTTACTCAAAAATAAACAGCATTTCTGTCTTTTTGCCCCAAAATAAAAGAAATTTTTGAATTATGCCCTGAAATAATTGCAATTTCTGGAATTTTGCCCCAAAATAAGTGAAATTTCTGAAATTTTGCTTCAAAATAAGGGAAATTTCTGGAATTTTACCCCAAAATAAGTGGAATTTCTGAGTTTTGCCCCAAAATAAGGAGAATTTCTGTCTTTTTGCCCCAACAAATAGGGAATTTCTGCCTTTTTGTCACACAACTAGGGGAATTTCTGCAATTTTGCTCCAAAATACGAGGAATTTCTCCTTTTTTTTCCGAAAATAAGGGGAATGTATACCTTTTGCCACAAAAAAGTGAAATTTCTTCATTCTTGCCCCAAAATAATAGGAATTTCTGCATTTTTAACTCAAAAGAAGTGAAATTTCTGCTTTTTACCCAAAAATAAACAGAATTTCTGTCTTTTTGCCCCAAAATAAAAGAAATTTTTGAATATTGCCCTGAAATAATTGAAATTTCTGGAATTTTGCCCCAAAATAAGTGAAATTTCTGCCATTTTGCCACAAATTAAGGGAAATTTCTGCATTTTGCCACAAAATATTAGGAATTTCTGCCTTTTTGCCCCAAAATAAGGAAAATGTCTGCCTTTTATCCCTGAAATAAGTGAAATTTTTGCAATTTTGCCACAAAATAAGTGAAATTTCTGCAATTTTGCCCCAAAATAAGTGAAATATCTGCCATTTTGCCACAAAATAAGTGGAATTTCTGAGTTTTGCCCCAAAATAAAGAGAATTTCTGCCTTTTTGTCCCACAACTAGGGGAATTTCTGCAATTTTGCTCCAGAATACGAGGAATTTCTGCTTTTTTCCCGAAAATAAGGGGAATGTATACCTTTTGCCACAAAAAAGTGAAATTTCTTCATTCTTGCCCCAAAATAATAGGAATTTCTGCCTTTTTACCTCAAAATAAGTGAAATTTCTGCTTTTTACTCAAAAATAAACAGCATTTCTGTCTTTTTGCCCCAAAATAAAAGAAATTTTTGAATTATGCCCTGAAATAATTGCAATTTCTGGAATTTTGCCCCAAAATAGGTGAAATTTCTGCCATTTTGCCACAAAATAAGGGAAATTTCTGCATTTTTGCCACAAAATATTAGGAATTTCTGCCTTTTTTCCCCAAAATAAGGAAAAAGTCTGCCTTTTATCCCTGAAACAAGTGAAATTTCTGCAATTTTGCCCCAAAATAAGTGAAATTTCTGCAATTTTTCCCCAAAATAAGGGAAATTTCTGGAATTTTGCCCCAAAATAAGTGAAATTTCTGCCATTTTGCCAAAATAAAGGGAATTTCTGCATTTTAGCCACAAAATATTATGAATTTCTGCCTTTCTGCCCCAAAATAAGGAAAATTTCTGCCTTTTTTTTCCTGAAATAAGTGAAATTTCTGCAATTTTGCCCCAAAATAAGGGAAATTTCTGGAATTTTGCCCCAAAATAAGTGGAATTTCTGAGTTTTGCCCCAAAATAAGGAGAATTTCTGTCGTTTTGCCTCAACATATGGAATTTCTGCCTTTTTGCCCCACACTTAGGGGAATTTCTGCAAAATTGCTCCAAAATACGAGGAATTTCTCCTTTTATTTCCGAAAATAAGAAAAATGTATACTTTTTGCCACTAAAAAGGGAAATTTCTTCATTTTTGCCCCAAAATAAGAGGAATTTCTGCCTTTTTACCTCAAAATAAGTGAAATTTCTGCTTTTTACCCAAAAATAAACAGACTTTCTGTCTTTTTGCCCTAAAATAAAAAAAAATTTTGAATTATGCCCTGAAATAATTGAAATTTCTGCAATATTGCCAAAAAATAATTGGAATTTCTGAGTTTTTCCCCAAAATAAGGGGAATTTCTGTCTTTTTGCCCTAACAAATAGGGAATTTCTGCCTTTTTGTCCCACAACTACGGGAATTTCTGCAATTTTGCTCCAAAATACGAGGAATTTCTGCTTTTTTTCCCGAAAATAAGGGGAATGTATACCTTTTGCCACAAAAAGGGAAATTTCTTCATTTTTGCCTCAAAATAAAAGGAATTTCTGCCTTTTTACCTCAACATAAGTGAAATTTCTTCTTTTTACCCAAAAATAAACAGAATTTCTGTCTTTATGCCCCAAAATAAAAGAAATTTTTGAATTATGCCCTGAAATAATTGAAATTTCTGCAATTTTGCCCAAAAAAGTGAAATTTCTGCCATTTTGCCACAAAATAAGGGGAAATTCTGCATTTTTGCCACAAAATATTAAGAATTTCTGCATTTTTGCCCCAAAATAATTTAAATTTCTGCCTTTTATCTCTGAAATATGTGAAATTCTGCAATTTTGTCCAAAAGTAAGTGAAATTTCTGCAATTTTGCCCCAAAATAAAGGGCAATTTCTGGAATTTTGCCACAAAATAATTGGAATTTCTGAGTTTTGCCCAAAATAGAGAGAATTTCTGTGTTTTTGCCTCAAAAAATAATGAATTTCTGCCTTTTTGTCCCACAACTAGGGGAATTTCTGCAATTTTGCTCCAAAATACGAGGAATTTCTGCTTTTTCTCCCGAAAATAAGGGGAATGTATACCTTTTGCCACAAAAAAGTGAAATTTCTTCATTCTTGCCCCAAAATAATAGGAATTTCTGCCTTTTGACCTCAAAATAAGTGAAATTTCTGCTTTTTACTCAAAAATAAACAGCATTTCTGTCTATTTGCCCCAAAATAAAAGAAATTTTTGAATTATGCCCTGAAATAATTGAAATTTCTGGAATTTTGCCCCAAAATAGGTGAAATTTCTGCCATTTTGCCACAAAATAAGGGAAATTTCTGCATTTTTGCCACAAAATATTAGGAATTTCTGCCTTTTTGCCCCAAAATAAGGAAAAAGTCTGCCTTTTATCCCTGAAATAAGTGAAATTTCTGCAATTTTGCCCCAAAATAAGTGAAATTTCTGCAATTTTGCCCCAAAATAAGGGGAATTTCTGGAGTTTTGCCCCAAAATAAGTGAAATTTCTGCCATTGTGCCAAAATAAGGGGAATTTCTGCATTTTTGCCACAAAATATTAGGAATTTCTGCCTTTTTGCCCCAAAATAAGGAAAATTTCTGCCTTTTTTCCCTGAAATAAGTGAAATTTCTGCAATTTTGCCCCAAAATAAGGAAAATTTCTGGAATTTTGCCCCAAAATAAGTGGAATTTCTGAGTTTTGCAGCAAAATAAGGAGAATTTCTGTCCTTTGCCTCAACAAATAGGGAATTTCTGCCTTTTTGCCCCAAAATTAGGGTAATTTCTGCAAAGTTGCTCCAAAATACGAGGAATTTCTGCTTTTTTTTCCCAAAAATAAGGGGAATATATACTTTTTGCCACTAAAAAAGGAAATTTCTTCATTTTTGCCCCAAAATAAGAGGAATTTTTGCCTTTTTACCTCAAAATAAGTGAAATTTCTGCTTTTTACCCCAAAATAAACAGAATTTCTGTCTTTTTGCCCCAAAATAAAAGAAATTTTTGAATTATGCCCTGAAATAATTGAAATTTCTGCAATATTGCCTCAAAATAAGTGAAATTTCTGCCATTTTGCCACAAAATATGTGAAATTTCTGCAATTTTGCCCCAAAATAAGTGAAATTTCTTCAATTTTGCCCCAAAATAAGGGAAATTTCTGGAATTTTGCCCCAAAATAAGTGGAATTTCTGAGTTTTGCCCCAAAATAGGGAGAATTTCTGTCTTTTTGCCTCAACAAAGAGGGAATTTCTGCCTTTTTGTCCCACAACTAGGGGAATTTCTGCAATTTTGCTCCAAAATACGAGGAATTTCTGCTTTTTTTTCCGAAAATAAGGGGAATGTATACCTTTTGCCACAAAAAAGTGAAATTTCTTCATTCTTGCCCCAAAATAATAGGAATTTCTGCCTTTTTACCTCAAAATAAGTGAAATTTCTGCTTTTTACCCAAAAATAAAAAGAATTTCTGTCTTTTTGCCCCAAAATAAAAGAAATTTTTGAATTATGCCCTGAAATAATTGAAATTTCTGGAATTTTGCCCCAAAATAAGTGAAATTTCTGCCATTTTGCCACAAATTAAGGGAATTTTCTGCATTTTGCCACAAAATATTAGGAATTTCTGCCTTTTTGCCCCAAAATAAGGAAAATGTCTGCCTTTTATCCCTGAAATAAGTGAAATTTTTGAAATTTTGCCAAAAAATAAGTGAAATTTCTGCAATTTGGCCCCAAAATAAGGGAAATTTCTGGAATTTTGCCACAAAATAATTGGAATTTCTGAGTTTTTCCCCAAAATAAAGAGAATTTCTGTCATTTTGCCTCAACAAATAGGGAATTTCTGCCTTTTTGTCCCACAACTAGGGGAATTTCTGCAATTTTGCTCCAGAATACGAGGAATTTCTGCTTTTTTCCCGAAAATAAGGGGAATGTATACCTTTTGCCACAAAAAAGGGAAATTTCTTCATTTTTGCCCCAAAATAAGAGGAATTTCTGCCTTTTTACCTCAAAATGAGTGAAATCTCTGCTTTTTACCCAAAAATAAACAGAATTTCTGTCTTTTTGCCCCAAAATAAAGAAATTTTTGAATTATGCCCTGAAATAATTGAAATTTCTGGAATTTTGCCCCAAAATAAGTGAAATATCTGCCATTTTGCCACAAAATAAGGGGAATTTCTGCATTTTTGCCACAAAATATTAGGAATTTCTGCCTTTTTGCCCCAAAATAAGGAAAATTTCTGCCTTTATTCTCTGAAATAAGTGAAATTTCTGCAATTTTGCCACAAAATTAGGGAAATTTCTGGAATAGACCCAAAATAAGTGGAATTTCTGAGTTTTGCCCAAAAATATAGAGAATTTCTGTCTTTTTGCCCCAACATATAGGGAATTTCTGCCTTTTTGCCCCACAATTAGGGCAATTTCTCCAATTTTGCTCCAAAATACGAGGAATTTCTGCTGTTTTTCCCGAAAATAAGGGGAATGTATACCTTTTGCCACAAGAAAGAGAAATTTCTTCATTTTTGCCCCAAAATAAGAGGAATTTCTGCTTTTTTACCTCAAAATAAGTAAAATTTCTGCTTTTTACCCAAAAATAAACAGAATTTCTGTCTTTTTGCCCAAAAATAAAAGAAATTTTTGAATTATGCCCTGAAATAATTGAAATTTCTAAAATATTGCCTCAAAATAAGTGAAATTTCTGCCATTTTGCCACAAAATAAGAAAAATTTCTGTATTTTTGCCACAAAATATTAGGAATTTCTGACTTTTTGCCCCAAAATAAGGAAAATTTCTGCCTTTTTTCCCTGAAATAAGTTAAATTTCTGCAATTTTGCCCCAAAATAAGTGAAATTTCTGAAATTTTGCTTCAAAATAAGGGAAATTTCTGGAATTTTACCCCAAAATAAGTGGAATTTCTGAGTTTTGCCCCAAAATAAGGAGAATTTCTGTCTTTTTGCCCCAACAAATAGGGAATTTCTGCCTTTTTGTCACACAACTAGGGGAATTTCTGCAATTTTGCTCCAAAATACGAGGAATTTCTCCTTTTTTTTCCGAAAATAAGGGGAATGTATACCTTTTGCCACAAAAAAGTGAAATTTCTTCATTCTTGCCCCAAAATAATAGGAATTTCTGCATTTTTAACTCAAAAGAAGTGAAATTTCTGCTTTTTACCCAAAAATAAACAGAATTTCTGTCTTTTTGCCCCAAAATAAAAGAAATTTTTGAATATTGCCCTGAAATAATTGAAATTTCTGGAATTTTGCCCCAAAATAAGTGAAATTTCTGCCATTTTGCCACAAATTAAGGGAAATTTCTGCATTTTGCCACAAAATATTAGGAATTTCTGCCTTTTTGCCCCAAAATAAGGAAAATGTCTGCCTTTTATCCCTGAAATAAGTGAAATTTTTGCAATTTTGCCACAAAATAAGTGAAATTTCTGCAATTTTGCCCCAAAATAAGTGAAATATCTGCCATTTTGCCACAAAATAAGTGGAATTTCTGAGTTTTGCCCCAAAATAAAGAGAATTTCTGCCTTTTTGTCCCACAACTAGGGGAATTTCTGCAATTTTGCTCCAGAATACGAGGAATTTCTGCTTTTTTCCCGAAAATAAGGGGAATGTATACCTTTTGCCACAAAAAAGGGAAATTTCTTCATTTTTGCCCCAAAATAAGAGGTAATTCTGCCTTTTTACCTCAAAAGAAGTGAAATTTCTGCTTTTTACCCAAAAATAAACAGAATTTCTGTTTTTTTGCCCCAAAATAAAAGAAATTTTTGAATTATGCCCTGAAATAATTGAAATTTCTGCAATTTTGCCCCAAAATAAGTGAAATTTCTGCCATTTTGCCAAAATAAGGGGAATTTCTGCATTTTTGCCACAAAATATTAGGAATTTCTGCATTTTTGCCCCAAAATAAGGAAAATTTCTGCCTTTTTTCCCTGAAATAAGTTAAATTTCTGCAATTTTGCCCCAAAATAAGTGAAATTTCTGAAATTTTGCTTCAAAATAAGGGAAATTTCTGGAATTTTGCCCCAAAATAAGTGGAATTTCTGAGTTTTGCCCCAAAATAAGGAAGATTTCTGACTTTTTGCCCCAACAAACAGGGAATTTCTGCCTTTTTGTCCCACAACTAGGAGAATTTCTGCAATTTTGCTCCAAAATACGAGGAATTTCTCCTTTTTTTCCGAAAATAAGGGGAATGTATACCTTTTGCCACAAAAAAGTGAAATTTCTTCATTCTTGCCCCAAAATAATAGGAATTTCTGCCTTTTTACCTCAAAATAAGTGAAATTTCTGCTATTTACTCAAAAATAAACAGAATTTCTGTCTTTTTGCCCCAAAATAAAAGAAATTTTTGAATTATGCCCTGAAATAATTGAAATTTCTGGAATTTTGCCTTAAAATAAGTGAAATTTCTGCCATTTTGCCACAAATTAGGGAAATTTCTGCATTTTGCCACAAAATATTAGGAATTTCTGCCTTTTTGCCCCAAAATAAGGAAAATGTCTGCCTTTTATCCCTGAAATAAGTGAAATTTTTGCAATTTTGCCACAAAATAATTGAAATTTCTGCAATTTTGCCCCAAAATAAGTGAAATATCTGCCATTTTGCCACAAAATAAGTGGAATTTCTGAGTTTTGCCCCAAAATAAAGAGAATTTCTGTCTTTTTGCCTCAACAAATATGGAATTTCTGCCTTTATGTCCCACAACTAGGGGAATTTCTGCAATTTTGCTCCAGAATACGAGGAATTTCTGCTTTTTTCCCGAAAATAAGGGGAATGTATACCTTTTGCCACAAAAAAGGGAAATTTCTTCATTTTTGCCCCAAAATAAGTGGAAATTCTGCCTTTTTACCTCAAAAGAAGTGAAATTTCTGCTTTTTACCCAAAAATAAACAGAATTTCTGTTTTTTTGCCCCAAAATAAAAGAAATTTTTGAATTATGCCCTGAAATAATTGAAATTTCTGCAATTTTGCCCCAAAATAAGTGAAATTTCTGCCATTTTGCCAAAATAAGGGGAATTTCTGCATTTTTGCCACAAAATATTAGGAATTTCTGCCTTTTTGCCCAAAATAAGGAAAATTTCTGCCTTTTTTCCCTGAAATAAGTTAAATTTCTGCAATTTTGCCCCCAAATAAGTGAAATTTCTGAAATTTTGCTTCAAAATAAGGGAAATTTCTGGAATTTTGCCCCAAAATAAGTGGAATTTCTGAGTTTTGCCCCAAAATAAGGAGAATTTCTGTCTTTTTGCCCCAACAAATAGGGAATTTCTGCCTTTTTGTCCCACAACTAGGGGAATTTCTGCAATTTTGCTCCAAAATACGAGGAATTTCTGCTTTTTTTCCCGAAAACAAAGGGAATGTATACCTTTTGCCACAAAAAAGTGAAATTTCTTCATTCTTGCCCCAAAATAATAGGAATTTCTGCCTTTTTACCTCAAAATAAGTGAAATTTCTGCTTTTTACTCAAAAATAAACAGCATTTCTGTCTTTTTGCCCCAAAATAAAAGAAATTTTTGAATTATGCCCTGAAATAATTGAAATTTCTGGAATTTTGCCCCAAAATAGGTGAAATTTCTGCCATTTTGCCACAAAATAAGGGAAATTTCTGCATTTTTGCCACAAAATATTAGGAATTTCTGCCTTTTTGCCCCAAAATAAGGAAAATTTCTGCCTTTTATCCCTGAAACAAGTGAAATTTCTGCAATTTTGCCCCAAAATAAGTGAAATTTCTGCAATTTTGCCCCAAAATAAGGGAAATTTCTGGAATTTTGCCCCAAAATAAGTGAAATTTCTGCCATTTTGCCAAAATAAAGGGAATTTCTGCATTTTAGCCACAAAATATTATGAATTTCTGCCTTTTTGCCCCAAAATAAGGAAAATTTCTGCCTTTTTTTCCTGAAATAAGTGAAATTTCTGCAATTTTGCCCCAAAATAAGGGAAATTTCTGGAATTTTGCTCCAAAATAAGTAGAATTTCTGAGTTTTGCCCCAAAATAAGGAGAATTTCTGTCGTTTTGCCTCAACATATGGAATTCCTGCCTTTTTGCCCCACACTTAGGGGAATTTCTGCAAAATTGCTCCAAAATACGAGGAATTTCTCCTTTTTTTCCCGAAAATAAGGAAAATGTATACTTTTTGCCACTAAAAAGGGAAATTTCTTCATTTTTGCCCCAAAATAAGAGGAATTTCTGTCTTTTTACCTCAAAATAAGTGAAATTTCTGATTTTTACCCAAAAATAAACAGACTTTCTGTCTTTTTGCCCCAAAATAAAAAAAAATTTTTTGAATTATGCCCTGAAATAATTGAAATTTCTGCAATATTGCCACAAAATAATTGGAATTTCTGAGTTTTGCCCCAAAATAAGGGGAATTTCTGTCTTTTTGCCCCAACAAATAGGGAATTTCTGCCTTTTTGTCCCACAACTACGGGAATTTCTGCAATTTTGCTCCAAAATACGAGGAATTTCTGCTTTTTTTCCCGAAAATAAGGGGAATGTATACCTTTTGCCACAAAAAGGGAAATTTCTTCATTTTTGCCTCAAAATAAAAGGAATTTCTGCCTTTATACCTCAACATAAGTGAAATTTCTTCTTTTTACCCAAAAATAAACAGAATTTCTGTCTTTATGCCCCAAAATAAAAGAAATTTTTGAATTATGCCCTGAAATAATTGAAATTTCTGCAATTTTGCCCCAAAATAAGTGAAATTTCTGCCATTTTGCCAAAATAAGGGGAATTTCTGCATTTTTGCAACAAAATATTAGGAATTTCTGCCTTTTTGCCCCAAAATAAGGAAAATTTCTGCGTTTTTTCCCTGAAATAAGTTAAATTTCTGCAATTTTGCCCAAAAATAAGTGAAATTTCTGAAATTTTGCTTCAAAATAAGGGAAATTTCTGGAATTTTGCCCCAAAATAAGTGGAATTTCTGAGTTTTGCCCCAAAATAAGGAGAATTTCTGTCTTTTTGCCCCAACAAATAGGGAATTTCTGCCTTTTTGTCCCACAACTAGGGGAATTTCTGCAATTTTGCTCCAAAATACGAGGAATTTCTCCTTTTTTTTCCGAAAATAAGGGGAATGTATACCTTTTGCCACAAAAAAGTGAAATTTCTTCATTCTTGCCCCAAAATAATAGGAATTTCTGCCTTTTTACCTCAAAATAAGTGAAATTTCTGCTTTTTACCCAAAAATAAACAGAATTTCTGTCTTTTTGCCCCAAAATAAAAGAAATTTTTGAATTATGCCCTGAAATAATTGAAATTTCTGGAATTTTGCCCCAAAATAAGTGAAATTTCTGCCATTTTGCCACAAATTAAGGGAAATTTCTGCATTTTGCCACAAAATATTGGGAAATTCTGCCTTTTTGCCCCAAAATAAGGAAAATGTCTGCATTTTATCCCTGAAATAAGTGAAATTTTTGCAATTTTGCCACAAAATAAGTGAAATTTCTTCAATTTTGCCCCAAAATAAGTGAAATATCTGCCATGTTGCCACAAAATAAGTGGAATTTCTGAGTTTTGCCCCAAAATAAAGAGTATTTCTGTTTTTTGCCTCAACAAATAGGGAATTTCTGCCTTTTTGTCCCACAACTAGAGGAATTTCTGCAATTTTGCTCCAGAATACAAGGAATTTCTGCTTTTTTCCCGAAAATAAGGGGAATGTATACCTTTTGCCACAAAAAAGGGAAATTTCTTCATTTTTGCCCCAAAATAAGAGGAAATTCTGCCTTTTTACCTCAAAAGAAGTGAAATTTCTGCTTTTTACCCAAAAATAAACAGAATTTCTGTTTTTTTGCCCCAAAATAAAAGAAATTTTTGAATTATGCCCTGAAATAATTGAAATTTCTGCAATTTTGCCCCAAAATAAGTGAAATTTCTGCCATTTTGCCAAAATAAGGGGAATTTCTGCATTTTTGCCACAAAATATTAGGAATTTCTGCCTTTTTGCCCCAAAATAAGGAAAATTTCTGCCTTTTTTCCCTGAAATAAGTGAAATTTCTGCAATTTTGCCCCAAAATAAGTGAAATTTCTGCAATTTTGCTTCAAAATAAGGGAAATTTCTGGAATTTTGCCCCAAAATAAGTGGAATTTCTGAGTTTTGCCCCAAAATAAGGAGAATTTCTGTCTTTTTGCCCCAACAAATAGGGAATTTCTGCCTTTTTGTCCCACAACTAGGGGAATTTCTGCAATTTTGCTCCAAAATACGAGGAATTTCTGCTTTTTTTCCCGAAAATAAAGGGAATGTTTACCTTTTGCCACAAAAAAGTGAAATTTCTTCATTCTTGCCCCAAAATAATAGGAATTTCTGCCTTTTTACCTCAAAATAAGTGAAATTTCTGCTTTTTACTCAAAAATAAACAGCATTTCTGTCTTTTTGCCCCAAAATAAAAGAAATTTTTGAATTATGCCCTGAAATAATTGAAATTTCTGGAATTTTGCCCCAAAATAGGTGAAATTTCTGCCATTTTGCCACAAAATAAGGGAAATTTCTGCATTTTTGCCACAAAATATTAGGAATTTCTGCCTTTTTGCCCCAAAATAAGGAAAAAGTCTGCCTTTTATCCCTGAAACAAGTGAAATTTCTGCAATTTTGCCCCAAAATAAGTGAAATTTCTGCAATTTTGCCCCAAAATAAGGGAAATTTCTGGAATTTTGCCCCAAAATAAGTGAAATTCCTGCCATTTTGCCAAAATAAAGGGAATTTCTTCATTTTAGCCACAAAATATTATGAATTTCTGCCTTTTTGCCCCAAAATAAAGAAAATTTCTGCCTTTTTTCCTGAAATAAGTGAAATTTCTGCAATTTTGCACCACAATAAGGGAAATTTCTGGAATTTTGCCCCAAAATAAGTGGAATTTCTGAGTTTTGCCCCAAAATAAGGAGAATTTCTGTCGTTTTGCCTCAACATATGGAATTTCTGCCTTTTTGCCCCACACTTAGGGGAATTTCTGCAAAATTGCTCCAAAATACGAGGAATTTCTCCTTTTATTCCCGAAAATAAGGAAAATGTATACTTTTTGCCACTAAAAAGGGAAATTTCTTCATTTTTGCCCCAAAATAAGAGGAATTTCTGCCTTTTTACCTCAAAATAAGTGAAATTTCTGCTTTTTACCCAAAAATAAACAGAATTTCTGTTTTTTTGCCCCAAAATAAAAGAAATTTTTAAATTATGCCCTGAAATAATTGAAATTTCTGCAATTTTGACCCAAAATAAGTGAAATTTCTGCCATTTTGCCAAAATAAGGGGAATTTCTGCTTTTTACTCAAAAATAAACAGCATTTCTGTCTGTTTGCCCCAAAATAAAAGAAATTTTTGAATTATGCCCTGAAATAATTGAAATTTCTGTAATTTTTTCCCCAAAATAGGTGAAATTTCTGCCATTTTGCCACAAAATAAGGGAAATTTCTGCATTTTTGCCACAAAATATTAGGAATTTCTGCCTTTTTGCCCCAACATAAGGAAAAAGTCTGCCTTTTATCCCTGAAATAAGTGAAATTTCTGCAATTTTGCCCCAAAATAAGTGAAATTTCTGCAATTTTGCCCCAAAATAAGGGAAATTTCTGGAATTTTGCCCCAAAATAAGTGAAATTTCTGCCATTTTGCCAAAATAAGGGGAATTTCTGCATTTTTGCCACAAAATATTAGGAATTTCTGCCTTTTTGCCCCAACATAAGGAAAAAGTCTGCCTTTTATCCCTGAAATAAGTGAAATTTCTGCAATTTTGCCCCAAAATTAGTGAAATTTCTGCAATTTTGCCCCAAAATAAGGGAAATTTCTGGAATTTTGCCCCAAAATAAGTGAAATTTCTGCCATTTTGCCAAAATAAGGGGAATTTCTGCATTTTTGCCACAAAATATTAGGAATTTCTGCATTTTGCCCAAAAATAAGGAAAATTTCTGCCTTTTTTCCCTGAAATAAGTGAAATTTCTGCAATTTTGCCCCAAAATAAAGAAAATTTCTGGAATTTTGCCCCAAAATAAGTGGAATTTCTGAGTTTTGCCCCAAAATAAGGAGAATTTCTGTACTTTGCCTCAACAAATAGGGAATTTCTGCCTTTTTGCCCCATAATTAGGGTAATTTCTGCAAAGTTGCTCCAAAATACGAAGAATTTCTGCTTTTTTTCCCAAAAATAAGGGGAATATATACTTTTTGCCACTAAAAAGGGAAATTTCTTCATTTTTGCCCCAAAATAAGAGGAATTTCTGCCTTTTTACCTCAAAATAAGTGAAATTTCTGCTTTTTACCCCAAAATAAACAGAATTTCTGTCTTTTTGCCCCAAAATAAAAGAAATTTTTGAATTATGCCCTGAAATAATTGAAATTTCTGCAATATTGCCTCAAAATAAGTGAAATTTCTGCCATTTTGCCACAAAATATGTGAAATTTCTGCAATTTTGCCCCAAAATAAGTGAAATTTCTGCAATTTTGCCCCAAAATAAGGGAAATTTTTGGAATTTTGCCCCAAAATAAGTGGAATTTCTTTGTTTTGCCCCAAAATAGGGAGAATTTCTGTCTTTTTGCCTCAACAAATAGGGAATTTCTGCCTTTTTGTCCCACAACTAGGGGAATTTCTGCAATTTTGCTCCAAAATACGAGGAATTTCTGCTTTTTTTACCGAAAATAAGGGGAATGTATACCTTTTGCCCCAAAAAAGGGAAATTTCTTCATTTTTGCCCCAAAATAAGAGGAAATTCTGCCTTTTCACCTCAAAATAAGTGAAATTTCTGCTTTTTACCCAAAAATAAACAGAATTTCTGTTTTTTTGCCCCAAAATAAAAGAAATTTTTGAATTATGCCCTGAAATAATTGAAGTTTCTGGAATTTTGCCCCAAAATATGTGAAATTTCTGCCATTTTGCCAAAATAAGGGGAATTTCTGCATTTTTGCCACAAAATATTAGGAATTTCTGCCTTTTTGCCCCAAAATAAGGAAAATGTCTGCCTTTTATCCCTGAAATAAGTGAAATTTCTGCAATTTTGCCCCAAAATAAGTGAAATTTCTGCAATTTTGCCCCAAAATAAGGGAAATTTTTGGAATTTTGCCCCAAAATAAGTGAAATTTCTGCCATTTTGCCAAAATAAAGGGAATTTCTTCATTTTAGCCACAAAATATTATGAATTTCTGCCTTTTTGCCCCAAAATAAAGAAAATTTCTGCCTTTTTTCCTGAAATAAGTGAAATTTCTGCAATTTTGCACCACAATAAGGGAAATTTCTGGAATTTTGCCCCAAAATAAGTGGAATTTCTGAGTTTTGCCCCAAAATAAGGAGAATTTCTGTCGTTTTGCCTCAACATATGGAATTTCTGCCTTTTTGCCCCACACTTAGGGGAATTTCTGCAAAATTGCTCCAAAATACGCGGAATTTCTCCTTTTATTCCCGAAAATAAGGAAAATGTATACTTTTTGCCACTAAAAAGGGAAATTTCTTCATTTTTGCCCCAAAATAAGAGGAATTTCTCCCTTTTTACCTCAAAATAAGTGAAATTTCTGCTTTTTACCCAAAAATAAACAGAATTTCTGTTTTTTTGCCCCAAAATAAAAGAAATTTTTAAATTATGCCCTGAAATAATTGAAATTTCTGCAATTTTGCCCCAAAATAAGTGAAATTTCTGCCATTTTGCCAAAATAAGGGGAATTTCTGCTTTTTACTCAAAAATAAACAGCATTTCTGTCTGTTTGCCCCAAAATAAAAGAAATTTTTGAATTATGCCCTGAAATAATTGAAATTTCTGTAATTTTTTCCCCAAAATAGGTGAAATTTCTGCCATTTTGCCACAAAATAAGGGAAATTTCTGCATTTTTGCCACAAAATATTAGGAATTTCTGCCTTTTTGCCCCAACATAAGGAAAAAGTCTGCCTTTTATCCCTGAAATAAGTGAAATTTCTGCAATTTTGCCCCAAAATTAGTGAAATTTCTGCAATTTTGCCCCAAAATAAGGGAAATTTCTGGAATTTTGCCCCAAAATAAGTGAAATTTCTGCCATTTTGCCAAAATAAGGGGAATTTCTGCATTTTTGCCACAAAATATTAGGAATTTCTGCCTTTTGCCCAAAAATAAGGAAAATTTCTGCCTTTTTTCCCTGAAATAAGTGAAATTTCTGCAATTTTGCCCCAAAATAAAGAAAATTTCTGGAATTTTGCCCCAAAATAAGTGGAATTTCTGAGTTTTGCAGCAAAATAAGGAGAATTTCTGTACTTTGCCTCAACAAATAGGGAATTTCTGCCTTTTTGCCCCATAATTAGGGTAATTTCTGCAAAGTTGCTCCAAAATACGAAGAATTTCTGCTTTTTTTCCCAAAAATAAGGGGAATATATACTTTTTGCCACTAAAAAGGGAAATTTCTTCATTTTTGCCCCAAAATAAGAGGAATTTCTGCCTTTTTACCTCAAAATAAGTGAAATTTCTGCTTTTTACCCCAAAATAAACAGAATTTCTGTCTTTTTGCCCCAAAATAAAAGAAATTTTTGAATTATGCCCTGAAATAATTGAAATTTCTGCAATATTGCCTCAAAATAAGTGAAATTTCTGCCATTTTGCCACAAAATATGTGAAATTTCTGCAATTTTGCCCCAAAATAAGTGAAATTTCTGCAATTTTGCCCCAAAATAAGGGAAATTTTTGGAATTTTGCCCCAAAATAAGTGGAATTTCTTTGTTTTGCCCCAAAATAGGGAGAATTTCTGTCTTTTTGCCTCAACAAATAGGGAATTTCTGCCTTTTTGTCCCACAACTAGGGGAATTTCTGCAATTTTGCTCCAAAATACGAGGAATTTCTGCTTTTTTACCGAAAATAAGGGGAATGTATAGCTTTTGCCCCAAAAAAGGGAAATTTCTTCATTTTTGCCCCAAAATAAGAGGAAATTCTGCCTTTTCACCTCAAAATAAGTGAAATTTCTGCTTTTTACCCAAAAATAAACAGAATTTCTGTTTTTTTGCCCCAAAATAAAAGAAATTTTTGAATTATGCCCTGAAATAATTGAAGTTTCTGGAATTTTGCCCCAAAATATGTGAAATTTCTGCCATTTTGCCAAAATAAGGGGAATTTCTGCATTTTTGCCACAAAATATTAGGAATTTCTGCCTTTTTGCCCCAAAATAAGGAAAATGTCTTCCTTTTATCCCTGAAATAAGTGAAATTTCTTCAATTTTGCCCCAAAATAAGTGAAATTTCTGCAATTTTGCCCCAAAATAAGGGAAATTTTTGGAATTTTGCCCCAAAATAAGTGAAATTTCTGCGATTTTGCCAAAATAAGGGGAATTTCTGCATTTTTGCCACAAAATATTAGGAATTTCTGCCTTTTTGCCCCAAAATAAGGAAAATTTCTGCCTTCTTTCCCTGAAATAAGTGAAATTTTGCCCTAAAATAAGTGGAATTTCTGAGTTTTGCCCCAAAATAAGGAGAATTTCTGTCCTTTTGCCTCAACAAATAGGGATTTCTGCCTTTTGCCCCACAATTAGGGGAATTTCTGCAAAATTGCTCCAAAATACGAGAAATTTCTGCTTTTTTTCCCGAAAATAAGGGGAATGTATACTTTTTGCCACTAAAAAGGGAAATTTCTTCATTTTTGCCCCAAAATAAGAGGAATTTCTGCCTTTTTACCTCAAAATAAGTGAAATTTCTGCTTTTTACCCAAAAATAAACAGACTTTCTGTCTTTTTGCCCCAAAATAAAAAAAATTTTTGAATTATGCCCTGAAATAATTGAAATTTCTGCAATTTTGCCACAAAATAATTGGAATTTCTGAGTATTGCCCCAAAATAAGGAGAATTTCTCTCTTTTTGCCCCAACAAATAGGGAATTTCTGCCTTTTTTCCCACAACTACGGGAATTTCTGCAATTTTGCTCCAAAATAGGAGGAATTTTTGCTTTTTTTCCCAAAAATAAGGGGAATGTATACCTTTTGCCACAAAAAAGGGAAATTTCTTCATTTTTGCCCCAAAATAAGAGGAATTTCTGCCTTTTTACATCAAAATTAGTGAAATTTCTGCTTTTTACCCAAAAATAAACAGACTTTCTGTATTTTTGCCCCAAAATAAAAGAAATTTTTGAATTATGCCCTGAAATATTTGAAATTTCTGCAATTTTGCCCCAAAATAAGTGAAATTTCTCCCATTTTACCACAAAATAAGGGGAATTTCTGCATTTTTGCCCCAAGATAAGAAAAATTTCTGCCTTTTTTCCCTGAAATAAGTGAATTTTCTGCAATTTTGCACTAAATAAGTGAAATTTCTGCAATTTTGTCCAAATATAAAGGAAATTTCTGGAATTTTGCCCCAAAATAAGGGGAATTCCTGATTTTTGCCCCAAAGTAAAGGAAATTCCGCCTTTTGTCCCAAAATTAGGGGAATTTCTTCAATTTTGCTCTAAAATACGGAGAATTTTTGCTTTTTTGCCCGAAAATAAGGGGAATGCATAACTTTTTGACATAAAAAAGGGAAATTTCTTCATTTTTGCTCCAAAATAAGGGGAATTTCTGACTTATTACCCTGAAATATGTGAAATTTTTTTAATTTTGCCCCTAAATAAGGGAAATTTCTTCATTTTTGCCTCCAAATAAGGGAAATTTCAGCCTTTTTACCTCAAAATAATGAAAATTTCTGCCTTTTTTCCATGAAATAACTTAAATTTCTGCAATTTTGCCCCAAAATAAGTGAAATTTTTGCATTTTTGCCCCAAAATAAGGGAAATTTCTGGGATTTTGCCCCAAAATAAGGGGAATTTCTGAGTTTTGCCCCAAAATAAGGAAAATTTCAGTCTTTTTGCCCCAAAAATAGGGAATTTCTGCTTTTTTGCCCTACAATTAGGGGAATTTCTGCAATTTTGCTACAAAATATGGGGAATTTCTGTCTTTCTGCCCTACAATAAGGAGAATGCATACCTTTTTGCCATAAAAAAGGAAATTTCTTCATTTTTGCTCCAAAATAAGGGGAATTTCTGCCTTTTTGCCTATAAATAAGTGGAATTTCTGTCTTTTTTCCCCAAAACAAAGTGAATTTCTGTATTTTTTGCCCCAAAATAAGAAAAATTTCTGACTTATTACCTTGAAATAAGTAAAATTTCTGCAATTTTGCCACAAAATAAGTGGAATTTCTGAGTTTTGCCCCAAAATAAAAAGAATTTCTGTCTCTTTGCCCCAACAAATAGGAAATTTCTGCATTTTTGTCCCACAAATAGGGGAATTTCTGCAATTTTGCTCCAAAATATGAGGAATTTCTGCATTTTTTCCTGAAAATAAGGGGAATGTATACCTTTTGCCACAAAAAATGGAAATTTCTTCATTTTTGCCCCAAAATAAGAGGAATTTCTGCCTTTTTACCTCAAAATAAGTGAAATCTCTGCTTTTTACCCAAAAATAAACAGAATTTCTGTCTTTTTGCCCCAAAATAAAAGAAATTTTTGAATTATGCCCTGAAATAATTGAAATTTCTGCAATTTTGCCCCAAAATAAGTTAAATATCTGCCATTTTGCTACAAAATAAGGTGAATTTCTGCATTTTTGCCACAAAATATTAGGAATTTCTGCCTTTTAGCCACAAAATAAAGAAAATTTCTGCTTTTTTTCCCTGAAATAAGTGAAATTTCTGCAATTTTGCCCCAAAATAAGGGAAATTTCTGGAATAGACCCAAAATAAGTGGAATTTCTGAGTTTTGCCCAAAAAATAAAGAGAATTTCTGTCTTTTTGCCCCAACATATAAGGAATTTCTACCTTTTTGCCCCACAATTAGGGCAATTTCTCCAATTTTGCTCCAAAATACGAGGAATTTCTGCTGTTTTTCCCGAAAATAAGGGGAATGTATACCTTTTGCCACAAGAAAGAGAAATTTCTTCATTTTTTCCCCAAAATAAGAGGAATTTCTGCCTTTTTACCTCATAATAAGTAAAATTTCTGCTTTTTACCCAAAAATAAACAGAATTTCTGTCTTTTTGCCCAAAAATAAAAGAAATTTTTGAATTATGCCCTGAAATAATTGAAATTTCTGCAATATTGCCTCAAAATAAGTGAAATTTCTGCCATTTTGCCACAAAATAAGAAAAATTTCTGCATTTTTGCCACAAAATATTAGGAATTTCTGACTTTTTGCCCCAAAATAAGGAAAATTTCTGCCTTTTTTCCCTGAAATAAGTTAAATTTCTGCAATTATGCCCCAAAATAAGTAAAATTTCTGAAATTTTGCTTCAAAATAAGGGAAATTTCTGGAATTTTGCCCCAAAATAAGTGGAATTTCTGAGTTTTGCCCCAAAATAAGGAGAATTTCTGTCTTTTTACCCCAACAAATAGGGAATTTCTGCCTTTTTGTCCCACAACTAGGGGAATTTCTGCAATTTTGCTCCAAAATACGAGGAATTTCTGCTTTTTTTCCCGAAAATAAGGGGAATGTATACCTTTTGCCACAAAAAAGTGAAATTTCTTCATTCTTGCCCCAAAATAATAGGAATTTCTGCCTTTTTACTTCAAAATAAGTGATATTTCTGCTTTTTACCCAAAAATAAACAGAATTTCTGTCTTTTTGCCCCAAAATAAAAGAAATTTTTGAATTATGCCCTGAAATAATTGAAATTTCTGGAATTTTGCCCCAAAATATGTGAAATTTCTGCCATTTTGCCACAAATTAAGGGAAATTTCTGCATTTTTGCCACAAAATATTAGGAATTTCTGCCTTTTTGCCCCAAAATAAGGAAAATGTCTGCCTTTTATCCCTGAAGTAAGTGAAATTTTTGCAATTTTGCAAATAATAAGTGAAATTTCTGCAATTTTGCCCAAAAAAAGGGAAATTTCTGGAATTTTGCCCCAAAATAAGTGGAATTTCTGAGTTTTGCCCCAAAATAAAGAGAATTTCTGTCTTTTTGCCTCAACAAATAGGGAATTTCTGCCTTTTTGTCCCACAACTAGGGGAATTTCTGCAATTTTGCTCCAGAATACGAGGAATTCTGCTTTTTTCCCGAAAATAAGGGGAATGTATGCCTTTTGCCACAAAAAAGGGAAATTTCTTC
Organism: Micromys minutus; assembly: GCF_963924665.1. Lineage (NCBI taxonomy): Eukaryota > Metazoa > Chordata > Mammalia > Rodentia > Muridae > Micromys > Micromys minutus. Next base: position 1,180,996 of record NW_027667183.1, on the reverse strand, counting down.
ATTTTTGCCCCAAACTAAGAGGAAATTCTGCCTTTTTACCTTAAAAGAAGTGACATTTCTGCTTTTTACCCAAAAATAAACAGAATTTTTGTTTTTTTGCCCCAAAATAAAAGAAATTTTTGAATTATGCCCTGAAATAATTGAAATTTCTGCAATTTTGCCCCAAAATATGTGAAATTTCTGCCATTTTGCCAAAATAAGGGGAATTTCTGCATTTTTGCCACAAAATATTAGGAATTTCTGCCTTTTTGCCCCAAAATAAGGAAAATTTCTGCCTTTTTTCCCTGAAATAAGTTAAATTTCTGCAATTTTGCCCCAAAATAAGTGAAATTTCTGCAATTTTGCTTCAAAATAAGGGAAATTTCTGGAATTTTGCCCCAAAATAAGGAGAATTTCTGTCTTTTTGCCCCAACAAATAGGGAATTTCTGCCTTTTTGTCCCACAACTAGGGGAATTTCTGCAATTTTGCTCCAAAATACGAGGAATTTCTGCTTTTTTTTCCCGAAAATAAAGGGAATGTATACCTTTTGCCACAAAAAAGTGAAATTTCTTCATTCTTGCCCCAAAATAATAGGAATTTCTGCCTTTTTACCTCAAAAATAAGTGAAATTTCTGCTTTTTACTCAAAAATAAACAGCATTTCTGTCTGTTTGCCCCAAAATAAAAGAAATTTTTGAATTATGCCCTGAAATAATTGAAATTTCTGGAATTTTGCCCCAAAATAGGTGAAATTTCTGCCATTTTGCCACAAAATAAGGGAAATTTCTGCATTTTTGCCACAAAATATTAGGAATTTCTGCCTTTTTGTCCCAAAATAAGGAAAAAGTCTGCCTTTTATCCCTGAAATAAGTGGAATTTCCGAAATTTTGCCCCAAAATAAGTGAAATTTCTGCAATTTTGCCCCAAAATAAGGGAAATTTCTGGAATTTTGCCCCAAAATAAGTGAAATTTCTGCCATTTTGCCAAAATAAGGGGAATTTCTGCATTTTTGCCACAAAATATTAGGAATTTCTGCCTTTTTGCCCCAAAATAAGGAAGATTTCTGCCTTTTTTCCCTGAAATAAGTGAAATTTCTGCAATTTTGCCCCAAAATAATTGAAATTTCTGCAATTTTGCTTCAAAATAAGGGAAATTTCTGGAATTTTGCCCCCAAATAAGTGGAATTTCTGAGTTTTGCCCCAAAATAAGGAGAATTTCTGTCTTTTTGCCCCAACAAATAGGGAATTTCTGCCTTTTTGTCCCACAACTAGTGGAATTTCTGCAATTTTGCTCCAAAATACGAGGAATTTCTGCTTTTTTTCCCGAAAATAAAGGGAATGTATACCTTTTGCCACAAAAAAGTGAAATTTCTTCATTCTTGCCCCAAAATAATAGGAATTTCTGCCTTTTTACCTCAAAATAAGTGAAATTTCTGCTTTTTACTCAAAAATAAACAGCATTTCTGTCTTTTTGCCCCAAAATAAAAGAAATTTTTGAATTATGCCCTGAAATAATTGAAGTTTCTGGAATTTTGCCCCAAAATAGGTGAAATTTCTGCCATTTTGCCACAAAATAAGGGAAATTTCTGCATTTTTTGCCACAAAATATTAGGAATTTCTGCCTTTTTGCCCCAAAATAAGGAAAAAGTCTGCCTTTTATCCCTGAAATAAGTGAAATTTCTGCAATTTTGCCCCAAAATAAGTGAAATTTCTGCAATTTTGCCCCCAAATAAGGGAAATTTCTGGAATTTTGCCCCAAAATAAGTGAAATTTCTGCCATTTTGCCAAAATAAAGGGAATTTCTGCATTTTAGCCACAAAATATTATGAATTTCTGCCTTTTTGCCCCAAAATAAGGAAAATTTCTGCCTTTTTTTCCTGAAATAAGTGAAATTTCTGCAATTTTGCCCCAAAATAAGGGAAATTTCTGGAATTTTGCCCCAAAATAAGTGGAATTTCTGAGTTTTCCCCAAAATAAGGAGAATTTCTGTCCTTTTGCCTCAACAAATAGGGAATTTCTGCCTTTTTGCCCCACAATTAGGGGAATTTCTGCAAAATTGCTCCAAAATACGAGGAATTTCTCCTTTTTTTCCCGAAAATAAGGAAAATGTATACTTTCTGCCACTAAAAAGGGAAATTTCTTTATTTTTGCCCCAAAATAAGAGGAATTTCTGCCTTTTTACCTCAAAATAAGTGAAATTTCTGCTTTTTACCCAAAAATAAACAGAATTTCTGTCTTTTTGCCCCAAAATAAAAGAAATTTTTGAATTATGCCCTGAAATAATTGAAATTTCTGCAATATTGCCTCAAAATAAGTGAAATTTCTGCCATTTTGCTACAAAATAAGTGAAATTTCTGCATTTTTGCCACAAAATATTAGGAATTTCTGCCTTTTTGCCCCAAGATAAGAAAAATTTCTGCCTTTTTTCCCTGAAATAAGAGAATTTTCTGCAATTTTGCACTAAATAAGTGAAATTTCTGCAATTTTGCCCCAAAATAAGTGAAATTTCTGCCATTTTGCCAAAATAAGGGGAATTTCTGCATTTTTGCCACAAAATATTAGGAATTTCTGCCTTTTTGCCCCCAAATAAGGAAAATTTCTGCCTTTTTTCCCTGAAATAAGTGAAATTTCTGCAATTTTGCCCCAAAATAAGGAAAATTTCTGGAATTTTGCCCCGAAATAAGTGGAATTTCTGAGTTTTGCCCCAAAATAAGGAGAATTTCTGTCCTTTTGCCTCAAAAAATAGAGAATTTCTGCCTTTTTGCCCCACAATTAGGGTAATTTCTGCAAAATTGCTCCAAAATACGAGGAATTTCTGCTTTTTTTCCCAAAAATAAGGGGAATGTATACTTTTTGCCACTAAAAAGGTAAATTTCTTCATTTTTGCCCCAAAATAAGAGGAATTTCTGCCTTTTTACCTCAAAATAAGTGAAATTTCTGCTTTTTACCCCAAAATAAACAGAATTTCTGTCTTTTTGCCCCAAAATAAAAGAAATTTTTGAATTATGCCCTGAAATAATTGAAATTTCTGCAATATTGCCTCAAAATAAGTGAAATTTCTGCCATTTTGCTACAAAATAAGTGAAATTTCTGCATTTTTGCCACAAAATATTAGGAATTTCTGCCTTTTTGCCCCAAGATAAGAAAAATTTCTGCCTTTTTTCCCTGAAATAAGTGAATTTTCTGCAATTTTGCACTAAATAAGTGAAATTTCTGCAATTTTGTCCCAATATAAAGGAAATTTCTGGAATTTTGCCCCAAAATAAGGGGAATTCCTGATTTTTGCCCCAAAGTAAAGGAAATTCCGCCTTTTGTCCCAAAATTAGGGGAATTTCTGCAATTTTGCTCTAAAATACGGAGAATTTTTGCTTTTTTGCCCGAAAATAAGGGGAATGCATAACTTTTTGACATAAAAAAGGGAAATTTCTTCATTTTTGCTCCAAAATAAGGGGAATTTCTGACTTATTACCCTGAAATATGTGAAATTTTTTCAATTTTGCCCCTAAATAAGGGAAATTTCTTCATTTTTGCCTCCAAATAAGGGGAATTTCAGCATTTTTAACTCAAAATAAGGAAAATTTCTGCCTTTTTTCCATGAAATAAGTGAAATTTCTGCAATTTTGCCCCAAAATAAGTGAAATTTTTGCATTTTTGCCCAAAAATAAAGGAAATTTCTGGGATTTTGCCCCAAAATAAGGGGAATTTTTGAGATTTGCCCCAAAATAAGGAGAATTTCAGTCTTTTTGCCCCAAAAATAGGGAATTTCTGCTTTTTTGCCCTACAATTAGGGGAATTTCTGCAATTTTGCTACAAAATATGGGGAATTTCTGTCTTTCTGCCCTAAAATAAGGAGAATGCATACCTTTTTGCCATAAAAAAGGAAATTTCTTCATTTTTGCTCCAAAATAAGGGGAATTTCTGCCTTTTTGCCTATAAATAAGTGGAATTTCTGTCTTTTTTCCCCAAAACAAAGGGAATTTCTGTATTTTTTGCCCCAAAATAAGAAAAATTTCTGACTTATTACCTTGAAATAAGTAAAATTTCTGCAATTTTGCCACAAAATAAGTGAAATTTCTCAGTTTTGCCCCAAAATAAAAAGAATTTCTGTCTTTTTGCCCCAACAAATAGGGAATTTCTGCATTTTTGTCCCACAACTAGGGGAATTTCTGCAATTTTGCTCCAAAATACGAGGAATTTCTGCTTTTTTTCCTGAAAATAAGGGGAATGTATACCTTTTGCCACAAAAAATGGAAATTTCTTCATTTTTGCCCCAAAATAAGAGGAATTTCTGCCTTTTTACCTCAAAATAAGTGAAATCTCTGCTTTTTACCCAAAAATAAACAGAATTTCTGTCTTTTTGCCCCAAAATAAAAGAAATTTTTGAATTATGCCCTGAAATAATTGAAATTTCTGGAATTTTGCCCCAAAATAAGTGAAATATCTGCCATTTTGCCACAAAATAAGGGGAATTTCTGCATTTTTGCCACAAAATATTAGGAATTTCTGCCTTTTTGCCCCAAAATAAAGAAAATTTCTGCCTTTTTTCCCTGAAATAAGTGAAATTTCTGCAATTTTGCCCCAAAATAAGGGAAATTTCTGGAATAGACCCAAAATAAGTGGAATTTCTGAGTTTTGCCCAAAAATAAAGAGAATTTCTGTCTTTTTGCCCCAACATATAGGGAATTTCTGCCTTTTTGCCCCACAATTAGGGCAATTTCTCCAATTTTGCTCCAAAATACGAGGAATTTCTGCTGTTTTTCCCGAAAATAAGGGGAATGTATACCTTTTGCCACAAGAAAGAGAAATTTCTTCATTTTTGCCCCAAAATAAGAGGAATTTCTGCTTTTTTAACTCAAATAAGTAAAATTTCTGCTTTTTACCCAAAAATAAACAGAATTTCTGTCTTTTTGCCCAAAAATAAAAGAAATTTTTGAATTATGCCCTGAAATAATTGAAATTTCTAAAATATTGCCTCAAAATAAGTGAAATTTCTGCCATTTTGCCACAAAATAAGAAAAATTTCTGTATTTTTGCCACAAAATATTAGGAATTTCTGACTTTTTGCCCCAAAATAAGGAAAATTTCTGCCTTTTTTCCCTGAAATAAGTTAAATTTCTGCAATTTTGCCCCAAAATAAGTGAAATTTCTGAAATTTTGCTTCAAAATAAGGGAAATTTCTGGAATTTTACCCCAAAATAAGTGGAATTTCTGAGTTTTGCCCCAAAATAAGGAGAATTTCTGTCTTTTTGCCCCAACAAATAGGGAATTTCTGCCTTTTTGTCACACAACTAGGGGAATTTCTGCAATTTTGCTCCAAAATACGAGGAATTTCTGCTTTTTTTTCCCGAAAATAAGGGGAATGTATACCTTTTGCCACAAAAAAATGAAATTTCTTCATTCCTGCCCCAAAATAATAGGAATTTCTGCCTTTTTACCTCAAAATAAGTGAAATTTCTGCTTTTTACCCAAAAATAAACAGAATTTCTGTCTTTTTGCCCAAATATAAAAGAAATTTTTGAATTATGCCCTGAAATAATTGAAATTTCTGGAATTTTGCCCGAAAATAAGTGAAATTTCTGCCATTTTGCCACAAATTAAGGGAAATTTTTGCATTTGTAACACAAAATATTAGGAATTTCTGCCTTTTTGCCCCAAAATAAAGAAAATGTCTGCCTTTTATCCCTGAAGTAAGTGAAATTTTTGCAATTTTGCAAAAAATAAGTGAAATTTCTGCAATTTTGCCCCAAAATAAGGGAAATTTCTGGAATTTTGCCCCAAAATAAGTGGAATTTCTGAGTTTTGCCCCAAAATAAAGAGAATTTCTGTCTTTTTGCCTCAACAAATAGGAAATTTCTGCCTTTTTGTCCCACAACTAGGGGAATTTCTGCAATTTTGCTCCAGAATACGAGGAATTTCTGCTTTTTTCCCGAAAATAAGGGGAATGTATGCCTTTTGCCACAAAAAAGGGAAATTTATTCATATTTGCCCCAAAATAAGAGGAATTTCTGCCTTTTTACTTTAAAATAAGTGAAATTTCTGCTTTTTACCCAAAAATAAACAGAATTTCTGTCTTTTTGCCCCAAAATAAAAGAAATTTTTGAATTATGCAGTGAAATAATTGAAATTTCTGCAATATTGCCCCAAAATAAGTGAAATTTCTGCCATTTGCCACAAAATAAGGGGAATTTCTGCATTTTTGCCACAAAATATTAAGAATTTCTGCATTTTTGCCCCAAAATAAGAAAAATTCCCGCCTTTTATCCCTAAAATAAGTGAAATTCTGCAATTTTGTCCAAAAGTAAGTGAAATTTCTGCAATTTTGCCCCAAAATAAAGGGCAATTTCTGGAATTTTGCCACAAAATAATTGGAATTTCTGAGTTTTGCCCCAAAATAGAGAGAATTTCTGTGTTTTTGCCTCAACAAATAATGAATTTCTGCCTTTTTGTCCCACAACTAGGGGAATTTCTGCAATTTTGCTCCAAAATACGAGGAATTTCTGCTTTTTTTCCCGAAAATAAGGGAAATGTATACCTTTTGCAACAAAAAAGTGAAATTTCTTCATTCTTGCCCCAAAATAATAGGAATTTCTGCCTTTTTACCTCAAAATAAGTGAAATTTCTGCTTTTTACTCAAAAATAAACAGCATTTCTGTCTTTTTGCCCCAAAATAAAATAAATTTTTGAATTATGCCCTGAAATAATTGAAATTTCTGGAATTTTGTCCCAAAATAGGTGAAATTTCTGCCATTTTGCCACAAAATAAGGGAAATTTCTGCATTTTTGCCACAAAATATTAGGAATTTCTGCCTTTTTGCCCCAAAATAAGGAAAAAGTCTGCCTTTTATCCCTGAAATAAGTGAAATTTCTGCAATTTTGCCCCAAAATAAGTGAAATTTCTGCAATTTTGCTCCAAAATAAGGGAAATTTCTGGAATTTTGCCCCAAAATAAGTGAAATTTCTGCCATTTTGCAAAAATAAGGGGAATTTCTGCATTTTTGCCACAAAATATTAGGAATTTCTGCCTTTTTGCCCCAAAATAAGAAAAATTTCTGCCTTTTTTCCCTGAAATAAGTGAAATTTCTGCAATTTTGCCCCAAAATAAGGAAAATTTCTGGAATTTTGCCCCAAAATAAGTGGAATTTCTGAGTTTTGCCCCAAAATAAGGAGAATTTCTGTCCTTTTGCCTCAACAAATAGGGAATTTCTGCCTTTTTGCCCCACAATTAGGGTAATTTCTTCAAAATTGCTCCAAAATACGAGGAATTTCTGCTTTTTTTCCCAAAAATAAGGGGAATGTATACTTTTTGCCACTAAAAAGGGAAATTTCTTCATTTTTGCCGCAAAATAAGAGGAATTTCTGCCTTTTTACCTCAAAATAAGTGAAATTTCTGCTTTTTACCCCAAAATAAACAGAATTTCTGTCTTTTTGCCCCAAAATAAAAGAAATTTTTGAATTATGCCCTGAAATAATTGAAATTTCTGCAATATTGCCTCAAAATAAGTGATATTTCTGCAATTTTGCCCCAAAATAAGTGAAATTTCTGCAATTTTGCCCCAAAATAAGGGAAATTTCTGGAATTTTGCCCCAAAATAAGTGGAATTTCTGAGTTTTGCCCCAAAATAGGGAGAATTTCTGTCTTTCTGCCTCAACAAATAGGGAATTTCTGCCTTTTTGTCCCACAACTAGGGGAATTTCTGCAATTTTGCTCCAAAATATGAGGAATTTCTGCTTTTTTTCCCGAAAATAAGGGGAATGTAACCTTTTCCCACAAAAAAGTGAAATTTCTTGATTCCTGCCCAAAAATAATAGGAATTTCTGCCTTTTTACCTCAAAATATGTGAAATTTCTGCTTTTTACCCAAAAATAAACAGAATTTCTGTCTTTTTGCCCCAAAATAAAAGAAATTTTTGAATTATGCCCTGAAATAATTGAAATTTCTGCAATTTTGCCCCAAAATAAGTGAAATTTCTGCCATTTTGCCACAAAATTAGGGGAATTTCTGCATTTTTGCCACAAAATATTAGGAATTTCTGCCTTTTTGCCCCAAAATAAAGAAAATTTCTGCCTTTTTCTCCTGAAATAAGTGAAATTTCTGCAATTTTGCCCCAAAATAAGAGAAATTTCTGGAATTTTGCCCCAAAATAAGTGGAATTTCTGAGTTTTGCCCCAAAATATGGAGAATTTCTGTTGTTTTGCCAAACATATAGGGAATTTCTGCCTTTTTGCCCCACAATTAGTGAAATTTCTGCAATTTTGCTCCGAAATACGGGGAATTTCTGCTTCTTTTACCGAAAATCAGGGGAATGTATACCTTTTGCCACAAAAAAGGGAAATTTATTCATATTTGCCCCAAAATAAGAGGAATTTCTGCCTTTTCACCTTAAAATAAGTGAAATTTCTGCTTTTTACCCAAAAATAAACAGAATTTCTGTCTTATTGCCCCAAAATAAAAGAAATTTTTGAATTATGCAGTGAAATAATTGAAATTTCTGCAATATTGCCCCAAAATAAGTTAAATTTCTGCCATTTTGCCACAAAATAATGGGAATTTCTGCATTTTTGAAACAAAATATTAGGAATTTCTGCCTTTTTGCCCCAAAATAAGGAAAATTTCTGCCTTTTATCCCTCAAATAAGTGAAATTTCTGCAATTTTGCCCCAAAATAAGTGAAATTTCTGCAATTTTGCCCCAAAATAAAGGCAATTTCTGGAATTTTGCCACAAAATAATTGGAATTTCTGAGTTTTGCACCAAAATAGAGAGAATTTCTGTGTTTTTGCCTCAACAAATAATGAATTTCTGCCTTTTTGTCCCACAACTAGGGGAATTTCTGCAATTTTGCTCCAAAATACGAGGAATTTCTGCTTTTTTCCCGAAAATAAGGGGAATGTATACCTTTTGCCACAAAAAAGTGAAATTTCTTCATTCTTGCCCCAAAATAATAGGAATTTCTGCCTTTTTACCTCAAAATAAGTGAAATTTCTGCTTTTTACTCAAAAATAAACAGCATTTCTGTCTTTTTGCCCCAAAATAAAAGAAATTTTTGATTTATGCCCTGAAATAATTGAAATTTCTGGAATTTTGCCCCAAAATAGGTGAAATTTCTGCCATTTTGCCACAAAATAAGTGAAATTTCTGCATTTTTGCCACAAAATATTAGGAATTTCTGCCTTTTTGCCCCAAAATAAGGAAAATTTCTGCCTTTTTTCCCTAAAATAAGTGAAATTTCTGCAATTTTGCCCCAAAATAAGGGAAATTACTGGAATAGACCCAAAATAAGTGGAATTTCTGAGTTTTGCCCCCCAAAAAAAGAGAATTTCTGTTTTTGCCCCAACATATAGGGAATTTCTGCTTTTTGCCCCACAATTAGGGGAATTTCTGCAATTTTGCTCCAAAATACGGGGAATTTCTGCCTTTTTGCCCGAAAATAAAGGGAATGTATACCTTTTTGCCATAAAAAGGAAAATTTCTTAATTTTTACCCCAAAATAAGGGGAATTTCTGCCTTTTTACCTCAAAATAAGTGAAATTTCTGGTTTTTACCCCAAAATAAACAGAATTTCTGTCTTTTTGCCCCAAAATAAAAGAAATTTTTGAATTATGCCCTGAAATAATTGAAATTTCTGCCATATTGCCCCAAAATAAGTGAAATTTCTGCCATTTTGCCACAAAATAAGGAAAATTTCTGCATTTTTGTCACAAAATATTAGGAATTTCTGAATTTTTGCCCCAAAATAAGGAAAATTTCTGCTTTTTTTCCCTGAAATAAATGAAATTTCTGCAATTTTGCCCCAAAATAAGTGAAATTTCTGCAATTTTTACTCAAAATTAGGGAAATTTCTGGAATTTTGCCCCAAAATAAGTATAATTTCTGAGTTTTGCCCCAAAATAGGGAGAATTTCTGTCTTTCTGCCTCAACAAATAGGGAATTTCTGCCTTTTTGTCCCACAACTAGGGTAATTTCGGCAATTTTGCTCCAAAATATGAGGAATTTCTGCTTTTTTTCCCGAAAATAAGGGGAATGTATACCTTTTCCCACAAAAAAGAAAAATTTCTTGATTCCTGCCCCAAAATAATAGGAATTTCTGCCTTTTTACCTCAAAATAAGTGAAATTTCTGATTTTACCTCAAAATAAACAGAATTTCTATCTTTTTGCCCCAAAATAAAAGAAATTTTTGAATTATGCCCTGAAATAATTGAAATTTCTGCAATTTTGCCCCAAAATAAGTGAAATTTCTGCCATTTTGCCAAAATAAAGGGAATTTCTGCATTTTAGCCACAAAATATTATGAATTTCTGCCTTTTTGCCCCAAAATAAGGAAAATTTCTGCCTTTTTTCCTGAAATAAGTGAAATTTCTGCAATTTTGCCCCAAAATAAGGGAAATTTCTGGAATTTTGCCCCAAAATAAGTGGAATTTCTGAGTTTTGCCCCAAAATAAGGAGAATTTCTATCGTTTTGCATGAACAAATAGGGAATTTCTGCCTTTTTGCCTCAAAATTAGGGGAATTTCTGCAAAATTGCTCCAAAATACAAGGAATTTCTCCTTTTTTCCCGAAAATAAGGAAAATGTATACTTTTTGCCACTAAAAAGGGAAATTTCTTCATTTTTGCCCCAAAATAAGAGGAATTTCTGCCTTTTTACCTCAAAATAAGTAAAATTTCTGCTTTTTACCCAAAAATAAATAGACTTTCTGTCTTTTTGCCCCAAAATAAAAAAATTTTTGAATTATGCCCTGAAATAATTGAAATTTCTTCAATTTTGCCACAAAATAATTGGAATTTCTGAGTTTTGCCCCAAAATAAGGGGAATTTCTGTCTTTTTGCCCCAACAAATAGGGAATTTCTGCCTTTTTGTCCCACAACTAAGGGAATTTCTGCAATTTTGCTCCAAAATACGAGGAATTCCTGCTTTTTTTTCCGAAAATAAGATTAATGTATACCTTTTGCCACAAAAAAGTGAAATTTCTTCATTCTTGCCCCAAAATAATAGGAATTTCTGCCTTTTTACCTCAAAATAAGTGAAATTTCTGCTTTTTACCCAAAAATAAACAGAATTTCTGTCTTTTTGCCCCAAAATAAAAGAAATTTTTGAATTATGCCCTGAAATAATTGAAATTTCTGGAATTTTGCCCCAAAATAGGTGAAATTTCTGCCATTTTGCCACAAAATAAGGGAAATTTCTGCATTTTTGCCACAAAATATTAGGAATTTCTGCCTTTTTGCCCCAAAATAAGGAAAAAGTCTGCCTTTTATCCCTGAAATAAGTGAAATTTCTGCAATTTTGCCCCAAAATAAGTGAAATTTCTGCAATTTTGCCCCAAGATAAGGGAAATTTCTGCCATTTTGCCAAAATAAAGGGAATTTCTGCATTTTAGCCACAAAATATTATGAATTTCTGCCTTTGTGCCCCAAAATAAGGAAAATTTCTGCCTTTTTTTCCTGAAATAAGTGAAATTTCTGCAATTTTGCCCCAAAATAAGGGAAATTTCTGGAATTTTGCCCCAAAATAAGTGGAATTTCTGAGTTTTGCCCCAAAATAAGGAGAATTTCTGTCGTTTTGCCTCAAAAAATAGGGAATTTCTGCCTTTTTGCCCCACAATTAGGGGAATTTCTGCAAAATTGCTCCAAAATACGAGGAATTTTTCCTTTTTTTCACGAAAATAAGGAAAATGTATACTTTTTGCCACTAAAAAGGGAAATTTCTTCATTTTTGCCCCAAAATAAGAAGAATTTCTGCCTTTTTACCTAAAAATAAGTGAAATTTTTGCTTTTTACCCAAAAATAAACAGACTTTCTGTCTTTTTGCCCCAAAATAAAAAAAAATTTTGAATTATGCCCTGAAATAATTGAAATTTCTGCATTTTTGCCACAAAATAATTGGAATTTCTGAGTTTTGCCCCAAAATAAGGGGAATTTCTGTCTTTTTCCCCAACAAATAGGGAATTTCTGCCTTTTTGTCCCACAACTACAGGAATTTCTGCAATTTTGCTCCAAAATACGAGGAATTTCTGCTTTTTTTCCCGAAAATACGGGGAATGTATACCTTTTGCCACAAAAAGGGAAATTTCTTCATTTTTGCCTCAAAATAAAAGGAATTTCTGCCTTTTTACCTCAAAATGAGTGAAATTTCTTCTTTTTACCCAAAAATAAACAGAATTTCTGTCTTTATGCCCAAAAATAAAAGAAAATTTTGAATTATGCCCTGAAATAATTGAAATTTCTGCAATTTTGCCCCAAAATAAGTGAAATTTCCTCCATTTTGCCACAAAATAAGGGGAATTTCTGCATTTTTGCCACAAAATATTAAGAATTTCTGCATTTTTGCCCCAAAATAAGGAAAATTTCTGCCTTTAATCCCTGAAATAAGTGAAATTCTGCAATTTTGTCCAAAAATAAGTGAAATTTCTGCAATTTTGCCCCAAAATAAAGGACAATTTCTGGAATTTTGCCACAAAATAATTGGAATTTCTGAGTTTTGCCCCAAAATAGAGAGAATTTCTGTGTTTTTGCCTCAACAAATAATGAATTTCTGCCTTTTTGTCCCACATCTAGGGAAATTTCTGCAATTTTGCTCTAAAATACGAGGAATTTCTGCTTTTTTTCCCGAAAATAAGGGGAATGTATACCTTTTGACACAAAAAAGTGAAATTTCTTCATTCTTGCCCCAAAATAATAGGAATTTCTGCCTTTTTACCTCAAAATAAGTGAAATTTCTGCTTTTTACCCAAAAATAAACAGAATTTCTGTCTTTTTGCCCCAAAATAAAAGAAATTTATGAATTATGCCCTGAAATAATTGAAATTTCTGGAATTTTGCCCCAAAATAGGTGAAATTTCTGCCATTTTGCCACAAAATAAGGGAAATTTCTGCATTTTTGCCACAAAATAACGGAAATTTCTGCCATTTTGCCAAAATAAAGGGAATTTCTGCATTTTAGCTACAAAATATTATGAATTTCTGCCTTTTTAAACCAAAATAAGGAAAATTTCTGCCTTTTTTTCCTGAAATAAGTGAAATTTCTGCAATTTTGCCCCAAAATAAGGGAAATTTCTGGAATTTTGCCCCAAAATAAGTGGAATTTCTGAGTTTTGCCCCAAAATAAGGAGAATTTCTTTCGTTTTGCCTCAACAAATAGGGAATATCTGCCTTTTTGCCCCACAATTAGGGGAATTTCTGCAAAATTGCCCAAAATACGAGGAATTTCTCCTTTTTTTCCCGAAAATAAGGAAAACGTATACTTTTTGCCACTAAAAAGGGAAATTTCTTCATTTTTGCCCCAAAATAAGAGGAATTTCGGCCTTTTTACCTCAAAATAAGTGAAATTTCTGCTTTTTACCCAAAAATAAACAGACTTTCTGTCTTTTTGCCCCAAAATAAAAAAAAAATTTTTGAATTATGCCCTGAAATAATTGAAATTTCTGCAATTTTGCCACAAAATAATTGGAATTTCTGAGTTTTGCCCCAAAATAAGGGGAATTTCTGTCTTTTTGCCCCAACAAATAGGGAATTTCTGCCTTTTTGTCCCACAACTACGGGAATTTCTGCAATTTTGCTCCAAAATACGAGGAATTTCTGCTTTTTTTTCCGAAAATAAGGGGAATGTATACCTTTTGCCACAAAAAAGTGAAATTTCTTCATTCTTGCCCCAAAATAATAGGAATTTCTGCCTTTTTACCTCAAAATAAGTGAAATTTCTGCTTTTTACCCAAAAATAAACAGAATTTCTGTCTTTTTGCCCCAAAATAAAAGAAATTTTTGAATTATGCCCTGAAATAATTGAAATTTCTGGAATTTTGCCCCAAAATAGGTGAAATTTCTGCCATTTTGCCACAAAATAAGGGAAATTTCTGCATTTTTGCCACAAAATATTAGGAATTTCTGACTTTTGCCCCAAAATAAGGAAAAAGTCTGCCTTTTATCCCTGAAATAAGTGAAATTTCTGCAATTTTGCAACAAAATAAGTGAAATTTCTGCAATTTTGCCCCAAAATAAGGGAAATTTCTGCCAATTTGCCAAAATAAAGGGAATTTCTGCATTTTAGCAACAAAATATTATGAATTTCTGCCTTTTTGCCCCAAAATAAGGAAAATTTCTGCCTTTTTTTCCTGAAATAAGTGAAATTTCTGCAATTTTGCCCCAAAATAAGGGAAATTTCTGGAATTTTGCCCCAAAATAAGTGGAATTTCTGAGTTTTGCCCCAAAATAAGGAGAATTTCTGTCGTTTTGCCTCAACAAATAGGGAATTTCTGCCTTTTTGCCCAACAATTAGGGGAATTTCTGCAAAATTGCTCCAAAATACGAGGAATTTCTGCTTTTTTTCCCGAAAATAAGGGGAATGTATACCTTTTGCCACAAAAAGGGAAATTTCTTCATTTTTGCCTCAAAATAAAAGGAATTTGTGCCTTTTTACCTCAAAATAAGTGAAATTTCTTCTTTTTACCCAAAAATAAACAGAATTTCTGTTTTTTTGCCCCAAAATAAAAGAAATTTTTGAATTATGCCCTGAAATAATTGAAATTTCTGCAATTTTGCCACAAAATAATTGGAATTTCTGAGTTTTGCCCCAAAATAAGGGGAATTTCTGTCTTTTTGCCCCAACAAATAGGGAATTTCTGCCTTTTTGTCCCACAACTACGGGAATTTCTGCAATTTTGCTCCAAAATACGAGGAATTTTTGCTTTTTTTCCCAAAAATAAGGGGAATGTATACCTTTTGCCACAAAAAAGGGAAATTTCTTCATTTTTGCCCCAAAATAAAAGGAATTTCTGCCTTTTTATCTCAAAATAAGTGAAATTTCTGCTTTTTACCCAAAAATAAACAAAATTTCTGTCTTTTTGCCCCAAAATAAAAGAAATTTTTGAATTATGCCCTGAAATAATTGAAATTTCTGCAATTTTGCCCCAAAATAAGTTAAATTTCTGCCATTTTTCCACAAAATAAGAGGAATTTCTGCATTATTGCCACAAAATATTAGGAATTTCTGCCTTTTTGCCCCAAAATAAGGAAAATTTCTGCCTTTTTTCCCTAAAATAAGTGAAATTTCTGCAATTTTGCCCCAAAATAAGGGAAATTACTGGAATAGACCCAAAATAAGTGGAATTTCTGTGTTTTGCCCCAAAATAAAGAGAATTTCTGTCTTTTTGCCCCAACATATAGGGAATTTCTGCCTTTTTGCCCCACAATTAGAGGAATTTCTGCAATTTTGCTCCAAAATACGGGGAATTTCTGCCTTTTTGCCCGAAAATAAAGGGAATGTATACCTTTTTGCCATAAAAAGGAAAATTTCTTAATTTTTACCCCAAAATAACGGGAATTTCTGCCTTTTTACCTCAAAATAAGTGAAATTTCTGCTTTTTACCCCAAAATAAACAGAATTTCTGTCTTTTTTTCCCAAAATAAAAGAAATTTTTGAATTATGCCCTGAAATAATTGAAATTTCTGCAATTTTGCCCCAAAATAAGTTAAATTTCTGCCTTTTTGCCACAAAATAAGGGGAATTTCTGCATTTTTGCCACAAAATATTAGGAATTTCTGCCTTTTTGCCCCAAAATAAAGAAAATTTCTGCCTTTTTTCCCTGAAATAAGTGAAATTTCTGCAATTTTGCCCCAAAATAAGTGAAATTTCTGCAATTTTGCTCCAAAATAATGGAAATTACTGGAATAGACCCAAAATAAGTGGAATTTCTGAGTTTTGCCCCAAAATAAAGAGAATTTCTGTCTTTTTGCCCCAACATATAGGGAATTTCTGCCTTTTTGCCCCACAATTAGGGGAATTTCTGCAATTTTGCTCCAAAATACGGGGAATTTCTGCCTTTTTGCCCGAAAATAAAGGGAATGTATACCTTTTTGCCATAAAAAGGAAAATTTCTTAATTTTTACCCCAAAATAACGGGAATTTCTGCCTTTTTACCTCAAAATAAGTGAAATTTCTGCTTTTTACCCCAAAATAAACAGAATTTCTGTCTTTTTGCCCCAAAATAAAAGAAATTTTTGAATTATGCCCTGAAATAATTGAAATTTCTGCAATATTGCCCCAAAATAAGTGAAATTTCTGCCATTTTGCCACAAAATAAGGAAAATTTCTGCATTTTTGCCACAAAATATTAGGAATTTCTGACTTTTTGCCCCAAAATAAAGAAAATTTCTGCCTTTTTTCCCTGAAATAAGTGAAATTTCTGCAATTTTGCCCCAAAATAAGTGAAATTTCTGCAATTTTTCCCCAAAATTAGGGAAATTTCTGGAATTTTGCCCCAAAATAAGTGGAATTTCTGAGTTTTGCCCCAAAATAGGGAGAATTTCTGTCTTTCTGCCTCAACAAATAGGGAATTTCTGCCTTTTTGTCCCACAACTAGGGTAATTTCTGCAATTTTGCTCCAAAATATGAGGAATTTCTGCTTTTTTTCCCGAAAATAAGGGGAATGTATAACTTTTCCCACAAAAAAGTAAAATTTCTTGATTCCTGCCCCAAAATAATAGGAATTTCTGCCTTTTTACCTCAAAATAAGTGAAATTTCTGCTTTTTACCCCAAAATAAACAGAATTTCTTTCTTTTTTTCCCAAAATAAAAGAAATTTTTGAATTATGCCCTGAAATAATTGAAAATTCTGCAATTTTGCCCCAAAATAAGTGAAATTTCTGCCTTTTTGCCACAAAATAAGGGGAATTTCTGCATTTTTACCACAAAATATTAGGAATTTCTGCCTTTTTGCCCCAAAATAAAGAAAATTTCTGCCTTTTTTCCCTGAAATAAGTGAAATTTCTGCAATTTTGCCCCAAAATAAGTGAAATTTCTGCAATTTTGCTCCAAAATAAGAAAAATTTCTGGAATTTTGCCTCAAAATAAGTGGAATTTCTGAGTTTTGTTCCAAAATA
This sequence comes from Micromys minutus, assembly GCF_963924665.1. Taxonomy (NCBI): domain Eukaryota; kingdom Metazoa; phylum Chordata; class Mammalia; order Rodentia; family Muridae; genus Micromys; species Micromys minutus. Next base: position 1,164,145 of record NW_027667183.1, on the reverse strand, counting down.
AGGAGAATTTCTGTCTTTTTGCCCCAACAAATAGGGAATTTCTGCCTTTTTGTCCCACAACTACGGGAATTTCTGCAATTTTGCTCCAAAATACGAGGAATTTCTGCTTTTTTTTCCGAAAATAAGGGGAATGTATACCTTTTGCCACAAAAAAGTGAAATTTCTTCATTCTTGCCCCAAAATAATAGGAATTTCTGCCTTTTTACCTCAAAATAAGTGAAATTTCTGCTTTTTACCCAAAAATAAACAGAATTTCTGTCTTTTTGCCCCAAAATAAAAGAAATTTTTGAATTATGCCCTGAAATAATTGAAATTTCTGGAATTTTGCCCCAAAATAGGTGAAATTTCTGCCATTTTGCCACAAAATAAGGGAAATTTCTGCATTTTTGCCACAAAATATTAGGAATTTCTGCCTTTTTGCCCCAAAATAAGGAAAAAGTCTGCCTTTTATCCCTGAAATAAGTGAAATTTCTGCAATTTTGCCCCAAAATAAGTGAAATTTCTGCACTTTTGCCCCAAAATAAGGGAAATTTCTGCCATTTTGCCAAAATAAATGGAATTTCTGCATTTTAGCCACAAAATATTATGAATTTCTGCCTTTTTGCCCCAAAATAAGGAAAATTTCTGCCTTTTTTTCCTGAAATAAGTGAAATTTCTGCAATTTTGCCCCAAAATAAGGGAAATTTCTGGAATTTTGCCCCAAATATGTGGAATTTCTGAGTTTTGCCCCAAAATAAGGAGAATTTCTGTGGTTTTGCCTCAAGAAATAGGGAATTTCTGTCTTTTTGCCCCACAATTAGGGGAATTTCTGCAAAATTGCTCCAAAATACGAGGAATTTCTCCTTTTTTTCCCGAAAATAAGGAAAATGTATACTTTTTGCCACTAAAAAGGGAAATTTCTTCATTTTAGCCCCAAAATAAGAGGAATTTCTGCATTTTACCTCAAAATAAGTGAAATTTCTGCTTTTTACCCAAAAATAAACAGACTTTCTGTCTTTTTGCACCAAAATAAAAAAAATTTATGAATTATGCCCTGAAATAATTGAAATTTCTGCAATATTGCCACAAAATAATTGGAATTTCTGAGTTTTGCCCCAAAATAAGGGGAATTTCTGTCTTTTTGCCACAACAAATAGGGAATTTCTGCCTTTTTGTCCCACAACTACGGGAATTTCTGCAATTTTGCTCCAAAATACGAGGAATTTTTGCTTTTTTTCCGCAAAATAAGGGGAATGTATACCTTTTGCCACAAAAAAGGGAAATTTCTTCATTTTTGCCCCAAAATAAAAGGAATTTCTGCCTTTTTACCTCAAAATAAGTGAAATTTCTGCTTTTTACCCAAAAATAAACAGAATTTCTGTCTTTTTGCCACAAAATAAAAGAAATTTTTGAATTATGCCCTGAAATAATTGAAATTTCTGCAATTTTGCCCCAAAATAAGTGAAATTTCTGCCATTTTGCCACAAAATAAGGGGAATTTCTGCATTTTTGCCACAAAACATTAGGAATTTCTGCATTTTTGCCCCCAAATAAGGAAAATTTCTGCCTTTTATTCCTGAAATAAGTGAAATTTCTGCAATTTTGCCCCAAAATAAGTAAAATTTCTGCAATTTTGCCCCAAAATAAAGGCAATTTCTGGAATTTTGCCACAAAATAATTGGAATTTCTGAGTTTTGACCCAAAATAGAGAGAATTTCTGTGTTTTTGCCTCAACAAATAATGAATTTCTGCCTTTTTGTCCCAAAACTAGGGGAATTTCTGCAATTTAGCTCCAAAATACGAGGAATTTCTGCTTTTTTTACCGAAAATAAGGGGAATGTATACCTTTTGCCACAAAAAAAAGAAATTTCTTCATTTTTGCCCCAAAATAAGAGAAATTTCTGCCTTTTTACCTTAAAATAAGTGAAATTTCTGCTTTTTACCAAAAAATAAACGGAATTTCTGTCTTTTTGCCCCAAAATAAAAGAAATTTTTGAATTATGCCCTGAAATAATTGAAATTTCTGCAATTTTGCCCCAAAATAAGTTAAATTTCTGCCATTTTGCCACAAAATAAGGGGAATTTCTGCATTATTGCCACAAAATATTAGGAATTTCTGCCTTTTTGCCCCAAAATAAGGAAAATTTCTGCCTTTTTTCCCTAAAATAAGTGAAATTTCTGCAATTTTGCCCCAAAATAAGGGAAATTACTGGAATAGACCCAAAATAAGTGGAATTTCTGAGTTTTGCCCCAAAATAAAGAGAATTTCTGTCTTTTTGCCCCAACATATAGGGAATTTCTGCCTTTTTGCCCCACAATTAGGGGAATTTCTGCAATTTTGCTCCAAAATACGGGGAATTTCTGCCTTTTTGCCCGAAAATAAAGGGAATGTATACCTTTTTGCCATAAAAAGGAAAATTTCTTAATTTTTACCCCAAAATAACGGGAATTTCTGCCTTTTTACCTCAAAATAAGTGAAATTTCTGCTTTTTACCCCAAAATAAACAGAATTTCTGTCTTTTTGCCCCAAAATAAAAGAAATTTTTGAATTATGCCCTGAAATAATTGAAATTTCTGCAATATTGCCCCAAAATAAGTGAAATTTCTGCCATTTTGCCACAAAATAAGGAAAATTTCTGCATTTTTGCCACAAAATATTAGGAATTTCTGACTTTTTGCCCCAAAATAAAGAAAATTTCTGCCTTTTTTCCCTGAAATAAGTGAAATTTCTGCAATTTTGCCCCAAAATAAGTGAAATTTCTGCAATTTTTCCCCAAAATTAGGGAAATTTCTGGAATTTTGCCCCAAAATAAGTGGAATTTCTGAGTTTTGCCCCAAAATAGGGAGAATTTCTGTCTTTCTGCCTCAACAAATAGGGAATTTCTGCCTTTTTGTCCCACAACTAGGGTAATTTCTGCAATTTTGCTCCAAAATATGAGGAATTTCTGCTTTTTTTCCCGAAAATAAGGGGAATGTATACCTTTTGCCACAAAAAAGTGAAATTTCTTCATTCTTGCCCCAAAATAATAGGAATTTCTGCCTTTTTACCTCAAAATAAGTGAAATTTCTGCTTTTTACCCAAAAATAAACAGAATTTCTGTCTTTTTGCCCCAAAATAAAAGAAATTTTTGAATTATGCCCTGAAATAATTGAAATTTCTGGAATTTTGCCCCAAAATAGGTGAAATTTCTGCCATTTTGCCACAAAATAAGGGAAATTTCTGCATTTTTGCCACAAAATATTAGGAATTTCTGCCTTTTTGCCCCAAAATAAGGAAAAAGTCTGCCTTTTATCCCTGAAATAAGTGAAATTTCTGCAATTTTGCCCCAAAATAAGTGAAATTTCTGCAATTTTGCCCCAAAATAAGGGAAATTTCTGCCATTTTGCCAAAATAAAGGGAATTTCTGCATTTTAGCCACAAAATATTATGAATTTCTGCCTTTTTGTCCCAAAATAAGGAAAATTTCTGCCTTTTTTTCCTGAAATAAGTGAAATTTCTGCAATTTTGCCCCAAAATAAGGGAAATTTCTGGAATTTTGCCCCAAAATAAGTGGAATTTCTGAGTTTTGCCCCAAAATAAGGAGAATTTCTGTCGTTTTGCCTCAACAAATAGGGAATTTCTGCCTTTTTGCCCCACAATTAGGGGAATTTCTGCAAAATTGCTCCAAAATACGAGGAATTTCTTTTTTTTTTCCCGAAAATAAGGAAAATGTATACTTTTTGCCACTAAAAAGGGAAATTTCTTCATTTTTGCCCCAAAATAAGAGGAATTTCTGCCTTTTTACCTCAAAATAAGTGAAATTTCTGCTTTTTACCCAAAAATAAACAGAATTTCTGTCTTTTTGCACCAAAATAAAAAAAATTTTTGAATTATGCCCTGAAATAATTGAAATTTCTGCAATTTTGCCACAAAATAATTGGAATTTCTTAGTTTTGCCCCAAAATAAGGGGAATTTCTGTCTTTTTGCCACAACAAATAGGGAATTTCTGACTTTTTGTCCCACAACTACGGGAATTTCTGCAATTTTGCTCCAAAATACGAGGAATTTCTGCTTTTTTTTTCGAAAATAAGGGGAATGAATACCTTTTGCCACAAAAAAGTGAAATTTCTTCATTCTTGCCCCAAAATAATAGGAATTTCTGCCTTTTTACCTCAAAATAAGTGAAATATCTGCTTTTTACCCAAAAATAAACAGAATTTCTGTCTTTTTGCCCCAAAATAAAAGAAATTTTTGAATTATGCCCTGAAAGAATTGAAATTTCTGGAATTTTGCCCCAAAATAGGTGAAATTTCTGCCATTTTGCCACAAAATAAGGGAAATTTCTGCATTTTTGATACAAAATATTAGGAATTTCTGCTTTTTGCCCCAAAATAAGGAAAAAGTCTGCCTTTTATCCCTGAAATAAGTGAAATTTCTGCAATTTTGCCCCAAAATAAGTGAAATTTCTGCAATTTTGCCCCAAAATAAGGGAAATTTCTGCCATTTTGCCAAAATAAAGGGAATTTCTGCATTTTAGCCACAAAATATTATGAATTTCTGCCTTTTTGCCCCAAAATAAGGAAAATTTCTCCCTTTTTTTCCTGAAATAAGTGAAATTTCTGCAATTTTGCCCCAAAATAAGGGAAATTTCTGGAATTTTGCCCCAAAATAAGTGGAATTTCTGAGTTTTGCCCCAAAATAAGGAGAATTTCTGTCGTTTTGCCTCAACAAATAAGGAATTTCTGCCTTTTTGCCCCACAATTAGGGGAATTTCTGCAAAATTGCTTCAAAATACGAGGAATTTCTCATTTTTTTCCCGAAAATAAGGAAAATGTATACTTTTTGCCACTAAAAAGGGAAATTTCTTCATTTTTGCCCCAAAATAAGAGGAATTTCTGCATTTTTACCTCAAAATAAGTGAAATTTCTGCTTTTTACCCAAAAATAAACAGACTTTCTGTCTTTTTGCCCCAAAATAAAAAAAAATTTTTGAATTATGCCCTGAAATAATTGAAATTTCTGCAATTTTGCCACAAAATAATTGGAATTTCTGAGTTTTGCCCCAAAATAAGGGGAATTTCTGTCTTTTTGCCCCAACAAATAGGGAATTTCTGCCTTTTTGTCCCACAACTACGGGAATTTCTGCAATTTTGCTCCAAAATACGAGGAATTTCTGCTTTTTTTCCCGAAAATAAGGGGAATGTATACCTTTTGCCACAAAAAGGGAAATTTCTTCATTTTTGCCTCAAAATAAAAGGAATTTCTGCCTTTTTACCTCAAAATAAGTGAAATTTCTTCTTTTTACCGAAAAATAAACAGAATTTCTGTCTTTATGCCCCAAAATAAAAGAAATTTTTGAATTATGCCCTGAAATAATTGAAATTTCTGCAATTTTGCCCCAAAATAAGTGAAATTTCTGCCTTTTTGCCACAAAATAATGGGAATTTCTGCATTTTTGCCACAAAATATTAAGAATTTCTGCATTTTTGCCCCAAAATAAGGAAAATTTCTGCCTTTTATCCCTGAAATAAGTGAAATTCTGCAATTTTGTCCAAAAATAAGTGAAATTTCTGCAATTTTGCCCCAAAATAAAGGGCAAATTCTGGAATTTTGCCACAAAATAATTGGAATTTCTGAGTTTTGCCCCAAAATAGAGAGAATTTCTGTGTTTTTGCCTCAACAAATAATGAATTTCTGCCTTTTTGTCCTACATCTAGGGGAATTTCTGCAATTTTGCTCCAAAATACGAGGAATTTCTGCTTTTTTTCCCGAAAATAAGGGGAATGTATACCTTTTGCCACAAAAAAGTGAAATTTCTTCATTTTTGCCCCAAAATAAGAGGAATTTCTGCCTTTTTACCTCAAAATAAGTGAAATTTCTGCTTTTTACCCAAAAATAAACAGACTTTCTGTCTTTTTGCACCAAAATAAAAAAAATTTTTGAATTATGCCCTGAAATAATTGAAATTTCTGCAATTTTGCCACAAAATAATTGGAATTTCTGAGTTTTGCCCCAAAATAAGGGGAATTTCTGTCTTTTTGCCACAACAAATAGGGAATTTCTGCCTTTTTGTCCCACAACTACGGGAATTTCTGCAATTTTGCTCCAAAATACGAGGAATTTCTGCTTTTTTTTCCGAAAATAAGGGGAATGTATACCTTTTGCCACAAAAAAGTGAAATTTCTTCATTCTTGCCCCAAAATAATAGGAATTTCTGCCTTTTTACCTCAAAATAAGTGAAATTTCTGCTTTTTACCCAAAAATAAACAGAATTTCTGTCTTTTTGCCCCAAAATAAAAGAAATTTTTGAATTATGCCCTGAAAGAATTGAAATTTCTGGAATTTTGCCCCAAAATAGGTGAAATTTCTGCCATTTTGCCACAAAATAAGGGAAATTTCTGCATTTTTGCCACAAAATATTAGGAATTTCTGCCTTTTTGCCCCAAAATAAGGAAAAAGTCTGCCTTTTATCCCTGAAATAAGTGAAATTTCTGCAATTTTGCCCCAAAATAAGTGAAATTTCTGCAATTTTGCCCCAAAATAAGGGAAATTTCTGCCATTTTGCCAAAATAAAGGGAATTTCTGCATTTTAGCCACAAAATATTATGAATTTCTGCCTTTTTGCCCCAAAATAAGGAAAATTTCTGCCTTTTTTTCCTGAAATAAGTGAAATTTCTGCAATTTTGCCCCAAAATAAGGGAAATTTTTGGAATTTTGCCCCAAAATAAGTGGAATTTCTGAGTTTTTCCCCAAAATAAGGAGAATTTCTGTCGTTTTGCCTCAACAAATAAGGAATTTCTGCCTTTTTGCCCCACAATTAGGGGAATTTCTGCAAAATTGCTTCAAAATACGAGGAATTTCTCCTTTTTTTCCCCGAAAATAAGGAAAATGTATACTTTTTGCCACTAAAAAGGGAAATTTCTTCATTTTTGCCCCAAAATAAGAGGAATTTCTGCATTTTTACCTCAAAATAAGTGAAATTTCTGCTTTTTACCCCAAAATCAACAGACTTTCTGTCTTTTTGCCCCAAAATAAAAAAAATTTTTGAATTATGCCCTGAAATAATTGAAATTTCTGCAATTTTGCCACAAAATAATTGGAATTTCTGAGTTTTGCCCCAAAATAAGGGGAATTTCTGTCTTTTTGCCCCAACAAATAGGGAATTTCTGCCTTTTTGTCCCACAACTACGGGAATTTCTGCAATTTTGCTCCAAAATACGTGGAATTTCTGCTTTCTTTCCCGAAAATAAGGGGAATGTATACCTTTTGCCACAAAAAGGGAAATTTCTTCATTTTTGCCTCAAAATAAAAGGAATTTCTGCCTTTTTACCTCAAAATAAGTGAAATTTCTTCTTTTTACCCATAAATAAACAGAATTTCTGTCTTTATGCCCCAAAATAAAAGAAATATTTGAATTATGCCCTGAAATAATTGAAATTTCTGCAATTTTGCCCCAAAATAAGTGAAATTTCTGCCATTTTGCCACAAAATAAGGGGAATTTCTGCATTTTTGCCACAAAATTTTAAGAATTTCTGCATTTTTCCCCAAAATAAGGAAAATTTCTGCCTTTTATCCCTGAAATAAGTGAAATTCTGCAATTTTGTCCAAAAATAAGTGAAATTTCTGCAATTTTGCCCCAAAATAAATTGCAATTTCTGGAATTTTGCCACAAAATAATTGGAATTTCTGAGTTTTGCCCTAAAATAGAGAGAATTTCTGTGTTTTTGCCTCAACAAATAATGAATTTCTGCCTTTTTGTCCCACATCTAGGGGAATTTCTGCAATTTTGCTCCAAAATACGAGGAATTTCTGCTTTTTTTCCCGAAAATAAGGGGAATGTATACCTTTTGCCACAAAAAAGTGAAATTTCTTCATTCTTGCCCCAAAATAATAGGAATTTCTGCCTTTTTACCTCAAAATAAGTGAAATTTCTGCTTTTTACTCAAAAATATACAGAATTTCTGTCTTTTTGCCCCAAAATAAAAGAAATTTTTGAATTATGCCCTGAAATAATTGAAATTTCTGGAATTTTGCCCCAAAATAGGTGAAATTTCTGCCATTTTGCCACAAAATAAGGGAAATTTCTGCATTTTTGCCACAAAATATTAGGAATTTCTGCCTTTTTGCCCCAAAATAAGGAAAAAGTCTGCCTTTTATCCCTGAAATAAGTTAAATTTCTGCAATTTTGCCCCAAAATAAGTTAAATTTCTGCAATTTTGCCCCAAAATAAGGGAAATTTCTGGAATTTTGCCCCAAAATAAGTGAAATTTCTGCCATTTGCCAAAATAAGGGGAATTTCTGCATTTTTGCCACAAAATATTAGGAATTTCTGCCTTTTTGCCCCAAAATAAGGAAAATTTCTGCTTTTTTTCCCTGAAATAAGTGAAATTTCTGCAATTTTGCCCCAAAATAAGGAAAATTTCTTGAATTTTGCCCCAAAATAAGTGGAATTTCTGAGTTTTGCCCCAAAATAAGGAGAATTTCTGTCCTTTTGCCTCAACAAATAGGGAATTTCTGCCTTTTTGCCCCACAATTAGGGTAATTTCTGCAAAATTGCTCCAAAATACGAGGAATTTCTGCTTTTTTTCCCAAAAATAAGGGGAATGTATACTTTTTGCCACTAAAAAGGGAAATTTCTTCATTTTTGCCCCAAAATAAGAGGAATTTCTGCCTTTTTACCTCAAAATAAGTGAAATTTCTGCTTTTTACCCAAAAATAAACAGAATTTCTGTCTTTTTGCACCAAAATAAAAAAAATTTTTGAATTATGCCCTGAAATAATTGAAATTTCTGCAATTTTGCCACAAAATAATTGGAATTTCTTAGTTTTGCCCCAAAATAAGGGGAATTTCTGTCTTTTTGCCACAACAAATAGGGAATTTCTGCCTTTTTGTCCCACAACTACGGGAATTTCTGCAATTTTGCTCCAAAATACGAGGAATTTCTGCTTTTTTTTCCGAAAATAAGGGGAATGAATACCTTTTGCCACAAAAAAGTGAAATTTCTTCATTCTTGCCCCAAAATAATAGGAATTTCTGCCTTTTTACCTCAAAATAAGTGAAATATCTGCTTTTTACCCAAAAATAAACAGAATTTCTGTCTTTTTGCCCCAAAATAAAAGAAATTTTTGAATTATGCCCTGAAAGAATTGAAATTTCTGGAATTTTGCCCCAAAATAGGTGAAATTTCTGCCATTTTGCCACAAAATAAGGGAAATTTCTGCATTTTTGCCACAAAATATTAGGAATTTCTGCTTTTTGCCCCAAAATAAGGAAAAAGTCTGCCTTTTATCCCTGAAATAAGTGAAATTTCTGCAATTTTGCCCCAAAATAAGTGAAATTTCTGCAATTTTGCCCCAAAATAAGGGAAATTTCTGCCATTTTGCCAAAATAAAGGGAATTTCTGCATTTTAGCCACAAAATATTATGAATTTCTGCCTTTTTGCCCCAAAATAAGGAAAATTTCTGCCTTTTTTTCCTGAAATAAGTGAAATTTCTGCAATTTTGCCCCAAAATAAGGGAAATTTCTGGAATTTTGCCCCAAAATAAGTGGAATTTCTGAGTTTTGCCCCAAAATAAGGAGAATTTCTGTCGTTTTGCCTCAACAAATAAGGAATTTCTGCCTTTTTGCCCCACAATTAGGGGAATTTCTGCAAAATTGCTTCAAAATACGAGGAATTTCTCATTTTTTTCCCGAAAATAAGGAAAATGTATACTTTTTGCCACTAAAAAGGGAAATTTCTTCATTTTTGCCCCAAAATAAGAGGAATTTCTGCATTTTTACCTCAAAATAAGTGAAATTTCTGCTTTTTACCCAAAAATAAACAGACTTTCTGTCTTTTTGCCCCAAAATAAAAAAAATTTTTGAATTATGCCCTGAAATAATTGAAATTTCTGCAATTTTGCCACAAAATAATTGGAATTTCTGAGTTTTGCCCCAAAATAAGGGGAATTTCTGTCTTTTTGCCCCAACAAATAGGGAATTTCTGCCTTTTTGTCCCACAACTACGGGAATTTCTGCAATTTTGCTCCAAAATACGAGGAATTTCTGCTTTTTTTCCCGAAAATAAGGGGAATGTATACCTTTTGCCACAAAAAGGGAAATTTCTTCATTTTTGCCTCAAAATAAAAGGAATTTCTGCCTTTTTACCTCAAAATAAGTGAAATTTCTTCTTTTTACCGAAAAATAAACAGAATTTCTGTCTTCATGCCCCAAAATAAAAGAAATTTTTGAATTATGCCCTGAAATAATTGAAATTTCTGCAATTTTGCCCCAAAATAAGTGAAATTTCTGCCATTTTGCCACAAAATAATGGGAATTTCTGCATTTTTGCCACAAAATATTAAGAATTTCTGCATTTTTGCCCCAAAATAAGGAAAATTTCTGCCTTTTATCCCTGAAATAAGTGAAATTCTGCAATTTTGTCCAAAAATAAGTGAAATTTCTGCAATTTTGCCCCAAAATAAAGGGCAAATTCTGGAATTTTGCCACAAAATAATTGGAATTTCTGAGTTTTGCCCCAAAATAGAGAGAATTTCTGTGTTTTTGCCTCAACAAATAATGAATTTCTGCCTTTTTGTCCTACATCTAGGGGAATTTCTGCAATTTTGCTCCAAAATACGAGGAATTTCTGCTTTTTTTCCCGAAAATAAGGGGAATGTATACCTTTTGCCACAAAAAAGTGAAATTTCTTCATTTTTGCCCCAAAATAAGAGGAATTTCTGCCTTTTTACCTCAAAATAAGTGAAATTTCTGCTTTTTACCCAAAAATAAACAGACTTTCTGTCTTTTTGCACCAAAATAAAAAAAATTTTTGAATTATGCCCTGAAATAATTGAAATTTCTGCAATTTTGCCACAAAATAATTGGAATTTCTGAGTTTTGCCCCAAAATAAGGGGAATTTCTGTCTTTTTGCCACAACAAATAGGGAATTTCTGCCTTTTTGTCCCACAACTACGGGAATTTCTGCAATTTTGCTCCAAAATACGAGGAATTTCTGCTTTTTTTTCCGAAAATAAGGGGAATGTATACCTTTTGCCACAAAAAAGTGAAATTTCTTCATTCTTGCCCCAAAATAATAGGAGTTTCTGCCTTTTTACCTCAAAATAAGTGAAATTTCTGCTTTTTACCCAAAAATAAACAGAATTTCTGTCTTTTTGCCCCAAAATAAAAGAAATTTTTGAATTATGCCCTGAAAGAATTGAAATTTCTGGAATTTTGCCCCAAAATAGGTGAAATTTCTGCCATTTTGCCACAAAATAAGGGAAATTTCTGCATTTTTGCCACAAAATATTAGGAATTTCTGCCTTTTTGCCCCAAAATAAGGAAAAAGTCTGCCTTTTATCCCTGAAATAAGTGAAATTTCTGCAATTTTGCCCCAAAATAAGTGAAATTTCTGCAATTTTGCCCCAAAATAAAGGAAATTTCTGCCATTTTGCCAAAATAAAGGGAATTTCTGCATTTTAGCCACAAAATATTATGAATTTCTGCCTTTTTGCCCCAAAATAAGGAAAATTTCTGCCTTTTTTTTCCTGAAATAAGTGAAATTTCTGCAATTTTGCCCCAAAATAAGGGAAATTTTTGGAATTTTGCCCCAAAATAAGTGGAATTTCTGAGTTTTTCCCCAAAATAAGGAGAATTTCTGTCGTTTTGCCTCAACAAATAAGGAATTTCTGCCTTTTTGCCCCACAATTAGGGGAATTTCTGCAAAATTGCTTCAAAATACGAGGAATTTCTCCTTTTTTTCCCCGAAAATAAGGAAAATGTATACTTTTTGCCACTAAAAATGGAAATTTCTTCATTTTTGCCCCAAAATAAGAGGATTTTCTGCATTTTTACCTCAAAATAAGTGAAATTTCTGCTTTTTACCCAAAAATCAACAGACTTTCTGTCTTTTTGCCCCAAAATAAAAAAAATTTTTGAATTATGCCCTGAAATAATTGAAATTTCTGCAATTTTGCCACAAAATAATTGGAATTTCTGAGTTTTGCCCCAAAATAAGGGGAATTTCTGTCTTTTTGCCCCAACAAATAGGGAATTTCTGCCTTTTTGTCCCACAACTACGGGAATTTCTGCAATTTTGCTCCAAAATACGTGGAATTTCTGCTTTCTTTCCCGAAAATAAGGGGAATGTATACCTTTTGCCACAAAAAGGGAAATTTCTTCATTTTTGCCTCAAAATAAAAGGAATTTCTGCCTTTTTACCTCAAAATAAGTGAAATTTCTTCTTTTTACCCATAAATAAACAGAATTTCTGTCTTTATGCCCCAAAATAAAAGAAATATTTGAATTATGCCCTGAAATAATTGAAATTTCTGCAATTTTGCCCCAAAATAAGTGAAATTTCTGCCATTTTGCCACAAAATAAGGGGAATTTCTGCATTTTTGCCACAAAATTTTAAGAATTTCTGCATTTTTCCCCAAAATAAGGAAAATTTCTGCCTTTTATCCCTGAAATAAGTGAAATTCTGCAATTTTGTCCAAAAATAAGTGAAATTTCTGCAATTTTGCCCCAAAATAAAGTGCAATTTCTGGAATTTTGCAACAAAATAATTGGAATTTCTGAGTTTTGCCCCAAAATAGAGAGAATTTCTGTGTTTTTGCCTCAACAAATAATGAATTTCTGCCTTTTTGTCCCACATCTAGGGGAATTTCTGCAATTTTGCTCCAAAATACGAGGAATTTCTGCTTTTTTTCCCGAAAATAAGGGGAATGTATACCTTTTGCCACAAAAAAGTGAAATTTCTTCATTCTTGCCCCAAAATAATAGGAATTTCTGCCTTTTTACCTCAAAATAAGTGAAATTTCTGCTTTTTACTCAAAAATATACAGAATTTCTGTCTTTTTGCCCCAAAATAAAAGAAATTTTTGAATTATGCCCTGAAATAATTGAAATTTCTGGAATTTTGCCCCAAAATAGGTGAAATTTCTGCCATTTTGCCACAAAATAAGGGAAATTTCTGCATTTTTGCCACAAAATATTAGGAATTTCTGCCTTTTTGCCCCAAAATAAGGAAAAAGTCTGCCTTTTATCCCTGAAATAAGTTAAATTTCTGCAATTTTGCCCCAAAATAAGTTAAATTTCTGCAATTTTGCCCCAAAATAAGGGAAATTTCTGGAATTTTGCCCCAAAATAAGTGAAATTTCTGCCATTTGCCAAAATAAGGGGAATTTCTGCATTTTTGCCACAAAATATTAGGAATTTCTGCCTTTTTGCCCCAAAATAAGGAAAATTTCTGCTTTTTTTCCCTGAAATAAGTGAAATTTCTGCAATTTTGCCCCAAAATAAGGAAAATTTCTGGAATTTTGCCCCAAAATAAGTGGAATTTCTGAGTTTTGCCCCAAAATAAGGAGAATTTCTGTCCTTTTGCCTCAACAAATAGGGAATTTCTGCCTTTTTGCCCCACAATTAGGGTAATTTCTGCAAAATTGCTCCAAAATATGAGGAATTTCTGCTTTTTTTCCCAAAAATAAGGGGAATGTATACTTTTTGCCACTAAAAAGGGAAATTTCTTCATTTTTGCCCCAAAATAAGAGGATATTCTGCCTTTTCACCTCAAAATAAGTGAAATTTCTGCTTTTTACCCAAAAATAAACAGAATTTCTGTTTTTTTGCCCCAAAATAAAAGAAATTTTTGAATTATGCCCTGAAATAATTGAAATTTCTGCAATTTTGCCCCAAAATAAGTGAAATTTCTGCCATTTTGCCAAAATAAGGGGAATTTCTGCATTTTTGCCACAAAATATTAGGAATTTCTGCCTTTTTGCCCCAAAATAAGGAAAATTTCTGCCTTTTTTCCCTGAAATAAGTTAAATTTATGCAATTTTGCCCCAAAATAAGTGAAATTTCTGAAATTTTGCTTCAAAATAAGGGAAATTTCTGGAATTTTGCCCCAAAATAAGAGAAATTTCTGCAATTTTGCCCCAAAATAAGTGAAATTTCTGCAATTTTGCCCCAAAATAAGTGAAATTTCTGCCATTTTGCCAAAATTAGGGGAATTTCTGCATTTTTGCCACAAAATATTAGGAATTTCTGCCTTTTTGCCCCAAAATAAGTAAAATTTCTACCTTTTTTCCCTAAAATAAGTGAAATTTCTGCAATTTTGCCCCAAAATAAGGAAAATTTCTGGAATTTTGCCCCAATATAAGTGGAATTTCTGAGTTTTGCCCCAAAATAAAAAGAATTTCTGTCCTTTTGCCTCAACAAATAGGGAATTTCTGCCTTTTTGCCCCACAATTAGGGTAATTTCTGCAAAATTGCTCCAAAATACGAGGAATTTCTGCTTTTTTTCCCAAAAATAAGGGGAATGTATACTTTTTGCCACTAAAAAGGGAAATTTCTTCATTTTTGCCCCAAAATAAGAGGAATTTCTGCCTTTTTACCTCAAAATAAGTGAAATTTCTGCTTTTTACCCCAAAATAAACAGAATTTCTGTCTTTGTGCCCCAAAATAAAAGAAATTTTTGAATTATGCCCTGAAATAATTGAAATTTCTGCAATATTGCCTCAAAATAAGTGAAATTTCTGCCATTTTGCCACAAAATAAGTGAAATTTCTGCAATATTGCCCCAAAATAAGTGAAATTTCTGCAATTTTGCCCCAAAATAAGGGAAATTTCTGGAATTTTGCCCCAAAATAAGTGGAATTTCTAGGTTTGCCCCAAAATAGGGAGAATTTCTGTCTTCTTGCCTTAACAAATAGGGAATTTCTGCCTTTTTGTCCCACAACTAGGGGAATTTCTGCAGTTTTGCTCCAAAATACGAGGAATTTCTGCTTTTTTTTCCCGAAAATAAGGGGAATGTATACCTTTTGCCACAAAAAAGGGAAATTTCTTCATTTTTGCCCCAAAATAAGAGGAAATTCTGCCTTTTCACCTCAAAATAAGTGAAATTTCTGCTTTTTACCCAAAAATAAACAGAATTTCTGTTTTTTTGCACCAAAATAAAAGAAATTTTTGAATTATGCCCTGAAATAATTGAAATTTCTGCAATTTTGCCACAAAATAAGTGAAATTTCTGCCATTTTGCCAAAATAAGGGGAATTTCTGCATTTTTGCCACAAAATATTAAGAATTTCTGCCTTTTTGCCCCAAAATAAGGAAAATTTCTGCCTTTTTTCCCTGAAATAAGTTAAATTTCTGCAAGTTTGCCCCAAAATAAGTGAAATTTCTGAAATTTTGCTTCAAAATAAGGGAAATTTCTGGAATTTTGCCCCAAAATAAGTGAAATTTCTGCAATTTTGCCCCAAAATAAGGGAAATTTCTGGAATTTTGCCCCAAAATAAGTGAAATTTCTGCCATTTTCCCAAAATTAGGGGAATTTCTGCATTTTTGCCACAAATTATTAGAAATTTCTGCCTTTTTGCCCCAAAATAAGGAAAATTTCTTCCTTTTTTCCCTGAAATAAGTGAAATTTCTGCAATTTTGCCCCAAAATAAGGAAAATTTCTGGAATTTTGCCCCAAAATAAGTGGAATTTCTGAGTTTTGCCCCAAAATAAGGAGAATTTCTGTCCTTTTGCCTCAACAAATAGGGAATTTCTGCCTATTTGCCCCACAATTAGTGTAATTTCTGCAAAATTGCTCCAAAATACGAGGAATTTCTGCTTTTTTTCCCAAAAATAAGGGGAATGTATACTTTTTGCCACTAAAAAGGGAAATTTCTTCATTTTTGCCCCAAAATAAGAGGAATTTCTGCCTTTTTACCTCAAAATAAGTGAAATTTCTGCTTTTTACCCCAAAATAAACAGAATTTCTGTCTTTTTGCCCAAAATAAAAGAAATTTTTGAATTATGCCCTGAAATAATTGAAATTTCTGCAATATTGCCTCAAAATAAGTGAAATTTCTGCCATTTTGCCACAAAATAAGTGAAATTTCTGCAATTTTGCCCCAAAATAAGTGAAATTTCTGCAATTTTGCCCCAAAATAAGGGAAATTTCTGGAATTTTGCCCCAAAATAAGTGGAATTTCTGAGTTTTGCCCCAAAATAGGGAGAATTTCTGTCTTTTTGCCTCAACAAATAGGGAATTTCTGCCTTTTTGTCCCACAACTAGGGGAATTTCTGCAGTTTTGCTCCAAAATACGAGGAATTTCTGCTTTTTTTTCCCGAAAATAAGGGGAATGTATAACTTTTGCCACAAAAAAAGGGAAATTTCTTCATTTTTGCCCCAAAATAAGAGGAAATTCTGCCTTTTCACCTCAAAATAAGTGAAATTTCTGCATTTTACCCAAAAATAAACAGAATTTCTGTTTTTTTGCCCCAAAATAAAAGAAATTTTTGAATTATGCCCTGATATAATTGAAATTTCTGCAATTTTGCCCCAAAATAAGTGAAATTTCTGCCATTTTGCCAAAATAAGGGGAATTTCTGCATTTTTGCCACAAAATATTAGGAATTTCTGCCTTTTTGACCCAAAGTAAGAAAAATTTCTGCCTTTTTTCCCTGAAATAAGTTAAATTTCTGCAATTTTAACCCAAAATAAGTGAAATTTCTGAAATTTTGCTTCAAAATAAGGAAAATTTCTGGAATTTTGCCCCAAAATAAGTGAAATTTCTGCAATTTTGCCCCAAAATAAGGGAAATTTCTGGAATTTTGCCCCAAAATAAGTGAAATTTCTGCCATTTTGCCAAAATTAGGGGAATTTCTGCATTTTTGCCACAAAATATTAGGAATTTCTGTTTTTTTGCCCCAAAATAAGAAAAATTTCTGACTTTTTTCCCTGAAATAAGTGAAATTTCTGCAATTTTGCCCCAAAATAAGGAAAATTTCTGGAATTTTGCCCCAAAATAAGTGGAATTTCTGAGTTTTGCCCCAAAATAAGGAGAATTTCTGTCCTTTTGCCTCAACAAATAGGGAATTTCTGCCTTTTTGCCCCACAATTAGGGTAATTTCTGCAAAATTGCTCCAAAATACGAGGAATTTCTGCTTTTTTTCCCCAAAATAAGGGGAATGTATACTTTTTGCCACTAAAAAGGGAAATTTCTTCATTTTTGCCCCAAAATAAGAGGAATCTGCCTTTTTACCTCAAAATAAGTGAAATTTCTGCTTTTTACCCCAAAATAAACAGAATTTCTGTCTTTTTGCCCCAAAATAAAAGAAATTTTTGAATTATGCCCTGAAATAATTGAAATTTCTGCAATATTGCCTTCAAATAAGTGAAATTTCTGCAATTTTGCCACAAAATAAGTGAAATTTCTGCAATTTTGCCCCAAAATAAGCGAAATTTCTGCAATTTTGCCCCAAAATAAGGGAAATTTCTGGAATTTTGCCCCAAAATAAGTGGAATTTCTGAGTTTTGCCCCAAAATAGGGAGAATTTCTGTCTTTTTGCCTCAACAAATAGGGAATTTCTGCCTTTTTGTCCCACAACTAGGGGAATTTCTGCAGTTTTGCTCCAAAATACGAGGAATTTCTGCTTTTTTTTCCCGAAAATAAGGGGAATGTATACCTTTTGCAACAAAAAAAAGAAATTTCTTCATTTTTGCCCCAAAATAAGAGGAAATTCTGCCTTTTCACCTCAAAATAAGTGAAATTTCTGCTTTTTACCCAAAAATAAACAGAATTTCTGTTTTTTTGCCCCAAAATAAAAGAAATTTTTGAATTATGCCCTGAAAAAATTGAAATTTCTGCAATTTTGCCCCAAAATAAGTGAAATTTCTGCCATTTTGCCAAAATAAGGGGAATTTCTGCATTTTTGCCACAAAATATTAGGAATTTCTGCCTTTTTGCCCCAAAGTAAGGAAAATTTCTGCCTTTTTTCCCTGAAATAAGTTAAATTTCTGCAATTTTGCCCTAAAATAAGTGAAATTTCTGAAATTTTGCTTCAAAATAAGGGAAATGTCTGGAATTTTACCCCAAAATAAGTGAAATTTCTGCATTTTTGCCCCAAAATAAGGGAAATTTCTGGAATTTTGCCCCAAAATAAGTGAAATTTCTGCCATTTTGCCAAAATTAGGGGAATTTCTGCATTTTTGCCACAAAATATTAGGAATTTCTGCCTTTTTGCCCCAAAATAAGGAAAATTTCTGCCTTTTTTCCTTGAAATAAGTGAAATTTCTGCAATTTTGCCCCAAAATAAGGAAAATTTCTGGAATTTTGCCCCAAAATAAGTGGAATTTCTGAGTTTTGCCCCAAAATAAGGAGAATTTCTTTCCTTTTGCCTCAACAAATAGGGAATTTCTGCCTTTTTGCCCCACAATTAGGGTAATTTCTGCAAAATTGCTTTAAAATACGAGGAATTTCTGCTTTTTTTCCCAAAAATAAGGGGAATGTATACTTTTTGCCACTAAAAAGGGAAATTTCTTCATTTTTGCCCCAAAATAAGAGGAATTTCTGCATTTTTACCTCAAAATAAGTGAAATTTCTGCTTTTTACCCCAAAATAAAAAGAATTTCTGTCTTTTTGCCCCAAAATAAAAGAAATTTTTGAATTATGCCCTGAAATAATTGAAATTTCTGCAATATTGCCTAAAAATAAGTGAAATTTCTGCAATTTTGCCACAAAATAAGTGAAATTTCTGCAATTTTGCCCCAAAATAAGTGAAATTTCTGCAATTTTGCCCCAAAATAAGGGAAATTTCTGGAATTTTGCCCCAAAATAAGTGGAATTTCTGAGTTTTGCCCCAAAATAGGGAGAATTTCTGTCTTTTTGCCTCAACAAATAGGGAATTTCTGCCTTTTTGTCCCACAACTAGGGGAATTTCTGCAGTTTTGCTCCAAAATACGAGGAATTTCTGCTTTTTTTTTCCCGAAAATAAGGGGAATGTATACCTTTTGCCACAAAAAAGGGAAATTTCTTCATTTTTGCCCCAAAATAAGAGGAAATTCTGCCTTTTCACCTCAAAATAAGTGAAATTTCTGCTTTTTACCCAAAAATAAACAGAATTTCTGTTTTGTTGCCCCAAAATAAAAGAAATTTTTGAATTATGCCCTGAAATAATTGAAATTTCTGCAATTTTGCCCCAAAATAAGTGAAATTTCTGCCATTTTGCCAAAATAAGGGGAATTTCTGCATTTTTGCCACATAATATTAGGAATTTCTGCCTTTTTGCAACAAAATAAGGAAAATTTCTGCCTTTTTTCCCTGAAATAAGTTAAATTTCTGCAATTTTGCCCCAAAATAAGTGAAATTTCTGAAATTTTGGTTCAAAATAAGGGAAATTTCTGGAATTTTGCCCCAAAATAAGTGAAATTTCTGCAATTTTGCCCCAAAATAAGGGAAATTTCTGGAATTTTGCCCCAAAATAAGTGAAATTTCTGCCATTTTGCCAAAATTAGGGGAATTTCTGCATTTTTGCCACAAAATATTAGGAATTTCTGCCTTTTTGCCCCAAAATAAGGAAAATTTCTGCCTTTTTTCCCTGAAATAAGTGAAATTTCTGCAATTTTGCCCCAAAATAAGAAAAATTTCTGGAATTTTGCCCCAAAATAAGTGGAATTTCTGAGTTTTGCCCCAAAATAAGGAGAATTTCTGTCCTTTTGCCTCAACAAATAGGGAATTTCTGCCTTTTTGCCCCACAATTAGGGTAATTTCTGCAAAATTGCTCCAAAATACGAGGAATTTCTGCTTTTTTTCCCAAAAATAAGGGGAATGTATACTTTTTGCCACTAAAAAGAGAAATTTCTTCATTTTTGCCCCAAAATAAGAGGAATTTCTGCCTTTTTACCTCAAAATAAGTGAAATTTCTGCTTTTTACCCCAAAATAAACAGAATTTCTGTCTTTTTGCCCAAAATAAAAGAAATTTTTGAATTATGCCCTGAAATAATTGAAATTTCTGCAATATTGCCTCAAAATAAGTGAAATTTCTGCCATTTTGCCACAAAATAAGTGAAATTTCTGCAATTTTGCCCCAAAATAAGTGAAATTTCTGCAATTTTGCCCCAAAATAAGGGAAATTTCTGGAATTTTGCCCCAAAATAAGTAGAATTCCTGAGTTTTGCCCCAAAATAGGGAGAATTTCTGTCTTTTTGCCTCAACAAATAGGAAATTTCTGCCTTTTTGTCCCACAACAAGGGGAATTTCTGCAGTTTTGCTCCAAAATACGAGGAATTTCTGCTTTTTTTTCCCGAAAATAAGGGGAATGTATACCTTTTGCCACAAAAAAAAGAAATTTCTTCATTTTTGCCCCAAAATAAGAGGAAATTCTGCCTTTTCACCTCAAAATAAGTGAAATTTCTGCTTTTTACCCAAAAATAAACAGAATTTCTGTTTTGTTGCCCCAAAATAAAAGAAATTTTTGAATTATGCCCTGAAATAATTGAAATTTCTGCAATTTTGCCCCAAAATAAGTGAAATTTCTGCCATTTTGCCAAAATAAGGGGAATTTCTGCATTTTTGCCACAAAATATTAAGAATTTCTGCCTTTTTGCCCCAAAATAAGGAAAATTTCTGCCTTTTTTCCCTGAAATAAGTTAAATTTCTGCAATTTTGCCCCAAAATAAGTGAAATTTCTGAAATTTTGCTTCAAAATAAGGGAAATTTCTGGAATTTTGCCCCAAAATAAGTGAAATTTCTGCCATTTTGCCAAAATTAGAGGAATTTCTGCATTTTTGCCACAAAATATTAGGAATTTCTGCCTTTTTGCCCCAAAATAAGGAAAATTTCTGCCTTTTTTCCCTGAAATAAGTTAAATTTCTGCAATTTTGCCCCAAAATAAGTGAAATTTCTGAAATTTTGCTTCAAAATATGGGAAATTTCTGGAATTTTGCCCCAAAATAAGTGAAATTTCTGCAATTTTGCCCCAAAATAAGTGAAATTTCTGCCATTTTGCCAAAATTAGGGGAATTTCTGCATTTTTGCCACAAAATATTAGGAATTTCTGCCTTTTTGCCCCAAAATAAGGAAAATTTCTGCCTTTTTTCCCTGAAATAAGTGAAATTTCTGCAATTTTGCCCCAAAATAAGGAAAATTTCTGGAATTTTGCCCCAAAATAAGTGGAATTTCTGAGTTTTGCCCCAAAATAAGGAGAATTTCTGTCCTTTTGCCTCAACAAATAGGGAATTTCTGCCTTTTTGCCCCACAATTAGGGTAATTTCTGCAAAATTCCTCCAAAATACGAGGAATTTCTGCTTTTTTTCCCAAAAATAAGGGGAATGTATACTTTTTGCCACTAAAAAGGGAAATTTCTTCATTTTTGCCCCAAAATAAGAGGAATTTCTGCCTTTTTACCTCAAAATAAGTGAAATTTCTGCTTTTTACCCCAAAATAAACAGAATTTCTGTCTTTTTGCCCAAAATAAAAGAAATTTTTGAATTATGCCCTGAAATAATTGAAATTTCTGCAATATTGCCTCAAAATAAGTGAAATTTCTGCCATTTTGCCACAAAATAAGTGAAATTTCTGCAATTTTGCCCCAAAATAAGTGAAATTTCTGCAATTTTGCCCCAAAATAAGGGAAATTTCTGGAATTTTGCCCCAAAATAAGTGGAATTTCTGAGTTTTGCCCCAAAATAGTTAGAATTTCTGTCTTTTTGCCTCAACAAATAGGAAATTTCTGCCTTTTTGTCCCACAACAAGGGGAATTTCTGCAGTTTTGCTCCAAAATACGAGGAATTTCTGCTTTTTTTTCCCGAAAATAAGGGGAATGTATACCTTTTGCCACAAAAAAAAGAAATTTCTTCATTTTTGCCCCAAAATAAGAGGAAATTCTGCCTTTTCACCTCAAAATAAGTGAAATTTCTGCTTTTTACCCAAAAATAAACAGAATTTCTGTTTTGTTGCCCCAAAATAAAAGAAATTTTTGAATTATGCCCTGAAATAATTGAAATTTCTGCAATTTTGCCCCAAAATAAGTGAAATTTCTGCCATTTTGCCAAAATAAGGGGAATTTCTGCATTTTTGCCACAAAATATTAAGAATTTCTGCCTTTTTGCCCCAAAATAAGGAAAATTTCTGCCTTTTTTCCCTGAAATAAGTTAAATTTCTGCAATTTTGCCCCAAAATAAGTGAAATTTCTGAAATTTTGCTTCAAAATAAGGGAAATTTCTGGAATTTTGCCCCAAAATAAGTGAAATTTCTGCCATTTTGCCAAAATTAGAGGAATTTCTGCATTTTTGCCACAAAATATTAGGAATTTCTGCCTTTTTGCCCCAAAATAAGGAAAATTTCTGCCTTTTTTCCCTGAAATAAGTTAAATTTCTGCAATTTTGCCCCAAAATAAGTGAAATTTCTGAAATTTTGCTTCAAAATATGGGAAATTTCTGGAATTTTGCCCCAAAATAAGTGAAATTTCTGCAATTTTGCCCCAAAATAAGTGAAATTTCTGCCATTTTGCCAAAATTAGGGGAATTTCTGCATTTTTGCCACAAAATATTAGGAATTTCTGCCTTTTTGCCCCAAAATAAGGAAAATTTCTGCCTTTTTTCCCTGAAATAAGTGAAATTTCTGCAATTTTGCCCCAAAATAAGGAAAATTTCTGGAATTTTGCCCCAAAATAAGTGGAATTTCTGAGTTTTGCCCCAAAATAAGGAGAATTTCTGTCCTTTTGCCTCAACAAATAGGGAATTTCTGCCTTTTTGCCCCACAATTAGGGTAATTTCTGCAAAATTCCTCCAAAATACGAGGAATTTCTGCTTTTTTTCCCAAAAATAAGGGGAATGTATACTTTTTGCCACTAAAAAGGGAAATTTCTTCATTTTTGCCCCAAAATAAGAGGAATTTCTGCCTTTTTACCTCAAAATAAGTGAAATTTCTGCTTTTTACCCCAAAATAAACAGAATTTCTGTCTTTTTGCCCAAAATAAAAGAAATTTTTGAATTATGCCCTGAAATAATTGAAATTTCTGCAATATTGCCTCAAAATAAGTGAAATTTCTGCCATTTTGCCACAAAATAAGTGAAATTTCTGCAATTTTGCCCCAAAATAAGTGAAATTTCTGCAATTTTGCCCCAAAATAAGGGAAATTTCTGGAATTTTGCCCCAAAATAAGTGGAATTTCTGAGTTTTGCCCCAAAATAGTTAGAATTTCTGTCTTTTTGCCTCAACAAATAGGAAATTTCTGCCTTTTTGTCCCACAACAAGGGGAATTTCTGCAGTTTTGCTCCAAAATACGAGGAATTTCTGCTTTTTTTCCCGAAAATAAGGGGAATGTATACCTTTTGCCACAAAAAAAAGAAATTTCTTCATTTTTGCCCCAAAATAAGAGGAAATTCTGCCTTTTCACCTCAAAATAAGTGAAATTTCTGCTTTTTACCCAAAAATAAACAGAATTTCTGTTTTTTGCCCCAAAATAAAAAAAATTTTTGAATTATGCCCTGAAATAAGTGAAATTTCTGCAATTTTGCCCCAAAATAAGTGAAATTTCTGCCATTTTGCCAAAATAAGGGGAATTTCTGCATTTTTGCCACATAATATTAGGAATTTCTGCCTTTTTGCAACAAAATAAGGAAAATTTCTGCATTTTTTCCCTGAAATAAGTTAAATTTCTGCAATTTTGCCCCAAAATAAGTGAAATTTCTGAAATTTTGCTTCAAAATAAGGGAAATTTCTGGAATTTTGCCCCAAAATAAGTGAAATTTCTGCAATTTTGCCCCAAAATAAGGGAAATTTCTGGAATTTTGCCCCAAAATAAGTGAAATTTCTGCCATTTTGCCAAAATTAGGGGAATTTCTGCATTTTTGCCACAAAATATTAGGAATTTCTGCCTTTTTGCCCCAAAATAAGGAAAATTTCTGCCTTTTTTCCCTGAAATAAGTGAAATTTCTGCAATTTTGCCCCAAAATAAGGAAAATTTCTGGAATTTTGCCCCAAAATAAGTGGAATTTCTGAGTTTTGCCCCAAAATAAGGAGAATTTCTGTCCTTTTGCCTCAACAAATAGGGAATTTCTGCCTTTTTGCCCCACAATTAGGGTAATTTCTGCAAAATTGCTCCAAAATACGAGGAATTTCTGCTTTTTTTCCCAAAAATAAGGGGAATGTATACTTTTGCCACTAAAAAAAGAAATTTCTTCATTTTTGCCCCAAAATAAGAGGAATTTCTGCCTTTTTACCTCAAAATAAGTGAAATTTCTGCTTTTTACCCCAAAATAAACAGAATTTCTGTCTTTTTGCCCAAAATAAAAGAAATTTTTGAATTATGCCCTGAAATAATTGAAATTTCTGCAATATTGCCTCAAAATAAGTGAAATTTCTGCCATTTTGCCACAAAATAAGTGAAATTTCTGCAATTTTGCCCCAAAATAAGTGAAATTTCTGCAATTTTGCCCCAAAATAAGGGAAATTTCTGGAATTTTGCCCCAAAATAAGTGGAATTCCTGAGTTTTGCCCCAAAATAGGGAGAATTTCTGTCTTTTTGCCTCAACAAATAGGAAATTTCTGCCTTTTTGTCCCACAACAAGGGGAATTTCTGCAGTTTTGCTCCAAAATACGAGGAATTTCTGCTTTTTTTTCCCGAAAATAAGGGGAATGTATACCTTTTGCCACAAAAAAAAAGAAATTTCTTCATTTTTGCCCCAAAATAAGAGGAAATTCTGCCTTTTCACCTCAAAATAAGTGAAATTTCTGCTTTTTACCCAAAAATAAACAGAATTTCTGTTTTTTGCCCCAAAATAAAAGAAATTTTTGAATTATGCCCTGAAATAATTGAAATTTCTGCAATTTTGCCCCAAAATAAGTGAAATTTCTGCCATTTTGCCAAAATAAGGGGAATTTCTGCATTTTTGCCACAAAATATTACGAATTTCTGCCTTTTTGCCCCAAAATAAGGAAAATTTCTGCCTTTTTTCCCTGAAATAAGTTAAATTTCTGCAATTTTGCCCCAAAATAAGTGAAATTTCTGAAATTTTGCTTCAAAATAAGGGAAATTTCTGGAATTTTGCCCCAAAATAAGTGAAATTTCTGCAATTTTGCCCCAAAATAAGGGAAATTTCTGGAATTTTGCCCCAAAATAAGTGAAATTTCTGCCATTTTGCCAAAATTAGGGGAATTTCTGCATTTTTGCCACAAAATATTAGGAATTTCTGCCTTTTTGCCCCAAAATAAGGAAAATTTCTGCCTTTTTTCCCTGAAATAAGTGAAATTTCTGCAATTTTGCCCCAAAATAAGGAAAATTTCTGGAATTTTGCCCCAAAATAAGTGGAATTTCTGAGTTTTGCCCCAAAATAAAGAGAATTTCTGTCCTTTTGCCTCAACAAATAGGGAATTTCTGCCTTTTTGCCCCACAATTAGGGTAATTTCTGCAAAATTGCTCCAAAATACGAGGAATTTCTGCTTTTTTTCCCAAAAATAAGGGGAATGTATACTTTTTGCCACTAAAAAGGGAAATTTCTTCATTTTTGCCCCAAAATAAGAGGAATTTCTGCCTTTTTACCTCAAAATAAGTGAAATTTCTGCTTTTTACCCCAAAATAAACAGAATTTCTGTCTTTTTGCCCCAAAATAAAAGAAATTTTTGATTTATGTACTGAAATAATTGAAATTTCTGCAATATTGCCTCAAAATAAGTGAAATTTCTGCCATTTTGCCACAAAATAAGTGAAATTTCTGCAATTTTGCCCCAAAATAAGGGAAATTTCTGGAATTTTGCCCCAAAATAAGTGGAATTTCTGAGTTTTGCCCCAAAATAAGGAGAATTTCTGTCTTTTTGCCTCAACAAATAGGGAATTTCTGCCTTTTTGCCCCAAAATAAGGAAAATTTCTGCCTTTTTTCCCTGAAATAAGTTAAATTTCTGCAATTTTGCCCCAAAATAAGTGAAATTTCTGCAATTTTGCCCCAAAATAAGGGAAATTTCTGGAATTTTGCCCCAAAATAAGTGAAATTTCTGCCATTTTGCCAAAATAAGGGGAATTTCTGCATTTTTGCCACAAAATATTAGGAATTTCTGCCTTTTTGCCCCAAAATAAGGAAAATTTCTGCCTTTTTTCCCTGAAATAAGTGAAATTTCTGCAATTTTGCCCTAAAATAAGGGATATTTCTGGAATTTTGCTCCAAAATAAGTGGAATATCTGAGTTTTGCCCCAAAATAAGGAGAAATTCTGTCCTTTTGCCTCAACAAATAGGGAATTTCTGCCTTTTTGCCGCACAATTAGGGTAATTTCTGCAAAATTGCTCGAAAATACGAGGAATTTCTGCTTTTTTTCCCAAAAATAAGGGGAATGTATACCTTTTGCCACTAAAAAGGGAAATTTCTTCATTTTTGCCCCAAAATAAGAGGAATTTCTGCCTTTTTACCTCAAAATAAGTGAAATTTCTGCTTTTTACCCCAAAAAAAAAACAGAATTTCTGTCTTTTTGCCCCCAAAATAAAAGAAATTTTTGAATTATGCCCTGAAATAATTGAAATTTCTGCAATTTTGCCCCAAAATAAGTGAAATTTCTGCCATTTTGCCAAAATAAAAAAAATTTCTGCATTTTTGCCACAAAATATTAGGAATTTCTGCCTTTTTGCCCCAAAATAAGGAAAATTTCTGCCTTTTTTCCCTGAAATAAGTTAGATTTCTGCAATTTTGCCCCAAAATAAGTGAAATTTCTGCAATTTTGCCCCAAAATAAGGGAAATTTCTGAAATTTTGCCCCAAAATAAGTGAAATTTCTGCCATTTTGCCAAAATATGGGGAATTTCTGCATTTTTGCCACAAAATATTAGGAATTTCTGCCTTTTTGCCCCAAAATAAGGAAAATTTCTGCCTTTTTTCCCTGAAATAAGTGAAATTTCTGCAATTTTGCCCCAAAATAAGGAAAATTTCTGGAATTTTGCCCCAAAATAAGTGGAATTTCTGAGTTTTGCCCCAAAATAAGAAGAATTTCTGTCCTTTTGCCTCAACAAATAGGGAATTTCTGGCTTTTTGCTTCACAATTAGGGTAATTTCTGCAAAATTGCTCGAAAATACGAAGAATTTCTGCTTTTTTTCCCAAAAATAAGAGGAATGTATACTTTTTGCTACTAAAAAGGGAAATTTCTTCATTTTTGCCCCAAAATAAGAGGAATTTCTGCCTTTTTACCTCAAAATAAGTGAAATTTCTGCTTTTTACCCCAAAATAAACAGAATTTCTGTCTTTTTGACCCAAAATAAAAGAAATTTTTGAATTATGCCCTGAAATAATTGAAATTTCTGCAATTTTGCCCCAAAATAAGTGAAATTTCTGCCATTTTGCCAAAATAAAAAAAATTTCTGCATTTTTGCCACAAAATATTAGGAATTTCTGCATTTTTGCCCCAAAATAAGGAAAATTTCTGCCTTTTTTTCGCTGAAATAAGTTAAATTTCTGCAATTTTGCCCCAAAATAAGTGAAATTTCTGAAATTTTGCTTCAAAATAAGGGAAATTTCTGGAATTTTGCCCCAAAATAAGTGAAATTTCTGCAATTTTGCCCCAAAATAAGGGAAATTTCTGGAATTTTGCCCCAAAATAAGTGAAATTTCTGCCATTTTGCCAAAATTAGGGGAATTTCTGCATTTTTGCCACAAAATATTAGGAATTTCTGCCTCTTTGCCCCAAAATAAGGAAAGTTTCTGCCTTTTTTCCCTGAAATAAGTGAAATTTCTGCAATTTTGCCCTAAAATAAGGAAAATTTCTGGAATTTTGCCCCAAAATAAGTGGAATTTCTGGGTTTTGCCCCAAAATAAGGAGAATTTCTGTCCTTTTGCCTCAACAAATAGGGAATTTCTGCCTTTTTGCCCCACAATTAGGGTAATTTCTGCAAAATTGCTCGAATATACGAGGAATTTCTGCTTTTTTTCCCAAAAATAAGGGAATGTATACTTTTTGCTACTAAAAAGGGAAATTTCTTCATTTTTGCCCCAAAATAAGAGGAATTTCTGCCTTTTTACCTTAAAATAAGTGAAATTTATGCTTTTTACCCCAAAATGAACAGAATTTCTGTCTTTTTGCCCCAAAATAAAAGAAATTTTTGAGTTATGCCCTGAAATAATTGAAATTTCTGCAATTTTGCCCCAAAATAAGTGAAATTTCTGCCATTTTTCCAAAATAAAAAAAATTTCTGCATTTTTTGCCACAAAATATTAGGAATTTCTGCCTTTTTGCCGCAAAATAAGGAAAATTTCTGCCTTTTTTCCCTGAAATATGTTAAATTTCTGCAATTTTGCCCCAAAATAAGTGAAATTTCTGAAATTTTGCTTCAAAATAAGGGAAATTTCTGGAATTTTGCCCCAAAATAAGTGAAATTTCTGCAATTTTGCCCCAAAATAAGTGAAATCTCTGCCATTTTGCCAAAATAAGGAGAATTTCTGGAATTTTGCCCCAAAATAAGTGGAATTTCTGAGTTTTGCCCCAAAATAGGGAGAATTTCTGTCTTTTTGCCTCAATAAATAGGGAATTTCTGCCTTTTTGTCCCACAACTATGGGAATTTCTGCAGTTTTGCTCCAAAATATGAGGAATTTCTGCTTTTTTTCCCGAAAATAAGGAGAATGTATACCTTTTGCCACAAAAAAAAGAAATTTCTTCATTTTTGCCCAAAATAAGAGGAAATTCTGCCTTTTCACCTCAAAATAAGTGAAATTTCTGCTTTTTACCCAAAAATAAACAGAATTTCTGTTTTTTTGCCCCAAAATAAAAGAAATTTTTGAATTATGCCCTGAAATAATTGAAATTTCTGCAATTTTGCCCCAAAATAAGTGAAATTTCTGCCATTTTGCCAAAATAAGGGGAATTTCTGCATTTTTGCCACAAAATATTAGGAATTTCTGCCTTTTTGCCCCAAAATAAGGAAAATTTCTGCCTTTTTTCCCTGAAATAAGTTAAATTTCTGCAATTTTGCCCCAAAATAAGTGAAATTTCTGAAATTTTGCTTCAAAATAAGGAAAATTTCTGGAATTTTGCCCCAAAATAAGTGGAATTTCTGAGTTTTGCCCCAAAATAAGGAGAATTTCTGTCCTTTTGCCTCAACAAATAGGGAATTTCTGCCTTTTTGCCCCACAATTAGGGTAATTTCTGCAAAATTGCTCCAAAATACGAGGAATTTCTGCTTTTTTTCCCAAAAATAAGGGGAATGTATACTTTTTGCCACAAAAAAGTGAAATTTCTTCATTCTTGCCCCAAAATAATAGGAATTTCTGCCTTTTTACCTCAAAATAAGTGAAATTTCTGCTTTTTACTCAAAAATAAACAGAATTTCTGTCTTTTTGCCCCAAAATAAAAGAAATTTTTGAATTATGCCATGAAATAATTGAAATTTCTGGAATTTTGCCCCAAAATATGTGAAATTTCTGCCATTTTGCCACAAAATAAGGGAAATTTCTGCATTTTTGCCACAAAATATTAGGAATTTCTGCCTTTTTGCCCCAAAATAAGGAAAATGTCTGTCTTTTATCCCTGAAATAAGTTAAATTTCTGCAATTTTGCCCAAAAATATGTGAAATTTCTGCAATTTTGCCCCAAAATAAAGAAAATTTCTGGAATTTTGCCCCAAAATAAGTGAAATTTCTGCCATTTTGCCAAAATAAGGGGAATTTCTGCATTTTTGCCACAAAATATTAGGAATTTCTGCCATTTTGCCCCAAAATAAGGAAAATTTCTGCCTTTTTTCCCTGAAATAAGTGAAATTTCTGTAATTTTGCCCCAAAATAAGTGGAATTTCTGAGTTTTGCCCCAAAATAAGGAGAATTTCTGGCGTTTTGCCTCAACAAATACGGAATTTCTGCCTTTTTGCCCCACAATTAAAGGAATTTCTGCAAAATTGCTCCAAAATATGAGGAATATCTGCTTTTTTTCCCGAAAATAAGGGGAATGTATACTTTTTGCCACTAAAAAGGGAAATTTCTTCATTTTTGCCCCAAAATAAGAGGAATTTCTGCCTTTTTACCTCAAAATAAGTGAAATTTCTGCTTTTTACCCAAAAATAAACAGACTTTCTGTCTTTTTGCCCCAAAATAAAAAAAAATTTTGAATTATGCCCTGAAATAATTGAAATTTCTGCAATTTTGCCACAAAATAATTGGAATTTCTGAGTTTTGCCCCAAAATAAGGAGAATTTCTGTCTATTTGCCCCAACAAATAGGGAATTTCTGCCTTTTTGTCCCACAACTACGGGAATTTCTGCAATTTTGCTCCAAAATAGGAGGAATTTTTGCTTTTTTTCCCAAAAATAAGGGGAATGTATACCTTTTGCCACAAAAAAAAGGAAATTTCTTCATTTTTGCCCCAAAATAAAAGGAATTTCTGCCTTTTTACCTCAAAATAAGTGAAATTTCTGCTTTTTACCCAAAAATAAACAGAATTTCTGTCTTTTTGCCCCAAAATAAAAGAAATTTTTGAATTATGCCCTGAAATAATTGAAATTTCTGCAATTTTGCCCCAAAATAAGTGAAATTTCTGCCATTTTGCCACAAAATAAGGGGAATTTCTGCCTTTTTGCCCCCAAATAAGGAAAATGTCTGCCTTTTATCCCTGAAATAAGTGAAATTCTACAATTTTGCCCCAAAATAAGTGAAATTTCTGCAATTTTGCCCCAAAATAAGGGAAATTTCTGAAATTTTGCCCCAAAATAAGTGAAATTTCTGCCATTTTGCCAAAATAAGGGGAATTTCTGCATTTTTGCCACAAAATATTATGAATTTCTGCCTTTTTGCCCCAAAACAAGAAAAATTTCTTTATTTTTTCCCTGAAATAAGTGAAATTTCTGCTATTTTGCCCCAAAATAAGGGAAATTTCTGGAATTTTGCCGCAAAATAAGTGGAATTTCTGAGTTTTGCCCCAAAATAATGAGAATTTCTGTCATTTTGCCTCAACAAATAGGGAATTTCTGCCTTTTTGCCCCACAATTAGGGGAATTTCTGCAAAATTGCTCCAAAATACGAGGAATTTCTGCTTTTTTTCCCGAAAATAAGGGGAATGTATACTTTTTGTAACTAAAAAGGGAAATTTCTTCATTTTTGCCCCAAAATAAGAGGAATTTCTGCCTTTTTACCTCAAAATAAGTGAAATTTCTGCTTTTTACCCAAAAATAAACAGACTTTCTGTCTTTTTGCACCAAAATAAAAAAAATTTTTGAATTATGCCCTGAATTAATTGAAATTTCTGCAATTTTGCCCCAAAATAAGTGAAATTTCTGCCATTTTGCAACAAAATAAGGGGAATTTCTGCATTATTGCCACAAAATATTAGGAATTTCTGCCTTTTTGCCCCAAAATAAGGAAAATTTCTGCCTTTTTTCCCTAACATAAGTGAAATTTCTACAATTTTGCCCCAAAATAAGGGAAATTTCTGGAATAGACCCAAAATAAGTGGAATTTCTGAGTTTTGCCCCAAAATAAAGAGAATTTCTGTCTTTTTGCCCCAACATATAGGGAATTTCTGCCTTTTTGCCCCACAATTAGGGGAATTTCTGCAATTTTGCTCCAAAATACGGGGAATTTCTGCCTTTTTGCCCGAAAATAAAGGGAATGTATACCTTTTTGCCATAAAAAGGAAAATTTCTTAATTTTTACCCCAAAATAAGGGGAATTTCTGCCTTTTTACCTCATAATAAGTGAAATTTCTGCTTTTTACCACAAAATAAACAGAATTTCTGTCTTTTTGCCCCAAAATAAAAGAAATTTTTGAATTATGCCCTGAAATAATTGAAATTTCTGCAATATTGCCCCAAAATAAGTGAAATTTCTGCCATTTTGCCACAAAATAAGGAAAATTTCTGCATTTTTGTCACAAAATATTAGGAATTTCTGACTTTTTGCCCCAAAATAAGGAAAATTTCTGCCTTTTTTCCCTGAAATAGCTGAAATTTCTGCAATTTTGCACCAAAATAAGTGAAATTTCTGCAATTTTGCCCCAAAATAAGGGAAATTTCTGGAATTTTGCCCCAAAATAAGTGCAATTTCTGAGTTTTGCCCCAAAATAGGGAGAATTTCTGTCTTTCTGCCTCAACAAATAGGGAATTTCTGCCTTTTTGTCCCACAACTATGGTAATTTCTGCAATTTTGCTCCAAAATATGAGGAATTTCTGCTTTTTTTCCCGAAAATAAGGGGAATGTATACCTTTTCCCACAAAAAAGTAAAATTTCTTGATTCCTGCCCAAAAATAATAGGAATTTCTGCCTTTTTACCTCAAAATAAGTGAAATTTCTGCTTTTTACCCAAAAATAAACAGAATTTCTGTCTTTTTGCCCCAAAATAAAAGATATTTTTGAATTATGCCCTGAAATAATTGAAATTTCTGCAATTTTGCCCGAAATAAGTTAAATTTCTGCCATTTTGCCACAAAATAAGGGGAATTCTGCATTATTGCCGCAAAATATTAGGAATTTCTGCCTTTTTGCCCCAAAATAAGGAAAATTTCTGCCCTTTTTTCCTGAAATAAGTGAAATTTCTGCAATTTTGCCCCAAAATAAGGGAAATTTCTGGAATTTTGCCCCAAAATAAGTGGAATTTCTGAGTTTTGGCCCAAAATAAGGAGAATTTCTGTTGTTTTGCCCAAACATATAGGGAATTTCTGCCTTTTTACCACACAATTAGGTAAATTTCTGCAATTTTGCTCCAAAATACGAGGAATTTCTGCCTTTTTTTTTCGAAAATAAGGGGAATGTATACCTTTTGCCACAAAAAAAAAGAAATTTCTTCATTTTTGCCCTAAAATAAGAGGAATTTCTGCCTTTTTACCTCAAAATAAGTGAAATTTCTGCTTTTTACCCAAAAATAAACGGAATTTCTGTCTTTTTTCCCCAAAATAAAAGAAATTTTTGAATTATGCCCTGAAATAATTGAAATTTCTGCAATTTTGCCCCAAAATAAGGGAAATTTCTGGAATAGACCCAAAATAAGTGGAAATTCTGAGTTTTGCCCCAAAATAAAGAGAATTTCTGTCTTTTTGCCCCAACATATAGGGAATTTCTGCCTTTTTGCCCCACAATTAGGGGAATTTCTGCAATTTTGCTCCAAAATACGGGGAATTTCTGCCTTTTTGCCCGAAAATACAGGGAATGTATACCTTTTTGCCATAAAAAGGAAAATTTCTTAATTTTTACCCCAAAATAAGGGGAATTTCTGCCTTTTTACCTCAAAATAAGTGAAATTTCTGCTTTTTAGCCCAAAATAAACAGAATTTCTGTCTTTTTGCCCTAAAATAAAAGAAATTTTTGAATTATGCCCTGAAATAATTGAAATTTCTGCAATATTGCCCCAAAATAAGTGAAATTTCTGCCATTTTGCCACAAAATAAGGAAAATTTCTGCATTTTTGCCACAAAATATTAGGAATTTCTGACTTTTTGCCCCAAAATAAGGAAAATTTCTGCCTTTTTTCCCTGAAATAAGTGAAATTTCTGCAATTTTGCCCCAAAATAAGGGAAATTTCTGGAATTTTGCCCCAAAATAAGTGGAATTTCTGAGTTTTGCCCCAAAATAGGGAGAATTTCTGTCTTTCTGCCTCAACAAATAGGGAATTTCTGCCTTTTTGTCCCACAACTAGGGTAATTTCTGCAATTTTGCTCCAAAATATGAGGAATTTCTGCTTTTTTTCCCGAAAATAAGGGGAATGTATACCTTTTCCCACAAAAAAGTAAAATTTCTTGACTCCTGCCCAAAAATAATAGGAATTTCTGCCTTTTTACCTCAAAATAAGTGAAATTTCTGCTTTTTACTCCAAAATAAACAGAATTTCTGTCTTTTTGCCCCAAAATAAAAGAAATTTTTGAATTATGCCCTGAAATAATTGAAATTTCTGCAATTTGCCCCGAAATAAGTTAAATTTCTGCCATTTTGCCACAAAATAAGGGGAATTTCTGCATTATTGCCACAAAATATTAGGAATTTCTGCCTTTTTGCCCCGAAATGAGGAAAATTTCTGCCTTTTTTCCTGAAATAAGTGAAATTTCTGCAATTTTGCCCCAAAATAAGGGAAATTTCTGGAATTTAGTCCCAAAATAAGTGGAATTTCTGAGTTTTGGCACAAATTAAGGAGAATTTCTGTTGTTTTACCCAAACATATAGGGAATTTCTGCCTTTTTACCACACAATTAGGTGAATTTCTGCAATTTTGCTCCAAAATACGAGGAATTTCTGCTTTTTTTTTTCGAAAATAAGGGGAATGTATACCTTTTGCCACAAAAAAAAGAAATTTCTTCATTTTTGCCCCAAAATAAGAGGAATTTCTGCCTTTTTACCTCAAAATAAGTGAAATTTCTGCTTTTTACCCAAAAATAAACGGAATTTCTGTCTTTTTGCCCCAAAATAAAAGAAAATTTTGAATTATGCCCTGAAATAATTGAAATTTCTGCAATTTTGCCCCAAAATAAGTTAAATTTCTGCCATTTTGCCACAAAATAAGGGGAATTTCTGCATTATTGCCACAAAATATTAGGAATTTCTGACTTTTTGCCCCAAAATAAGGAAAATTTCTGCCTTTGTTCCCTAAAATAAGTGAAATTTCTGCAATTTTGCCCCAAAATAAGGGAAATTTCTGGAATAGACCCAAAATAAGTGGAAATTCTGAGTTTTGCCCCAAAATAAAGAGAATTTCTGTCTTTTTGCCCCAACATATAGGGAATTTCTGCCTTTTTGCCCCACAATTAGGGGAATTTCTGCAATTTTGCTCCAAAATACGGGGAATTTCTGCCTTTTTGCCCGAAAATACAGGGAATGTATACCTTTTTGCCATAAAAAGGAAAATTTCTTAATTTTTACCCCAAAATAAGGGGAATTTCTGCCTTTTTACCTCAAAATAAGTGAAATTTCTGCTTTTTAGCCCAAAATAAACAGAATTTCTGTCTTTTTGCCCTAAAATAAAAGAAATTTTTGAATTATGCCCTGAAATAATTGAAATTTCTGCAATATTGCCCCAAAATAAGTGAAATTTCTGCCATTTTGCCACAAAATAAGGAAAATTTCTGCATTTTTGCCACAAAATATTAGGAATTTCTGACTTTTTGCCCCAAAATAAGGAAAATTTCTGCCTTTTTTCCCTGAAATAAGTGAAATTTCTGCAATTTTGCCCCAAAATAAGGGAAATTTCTGGAATTTTGCCCCAAAATAAGTGGAATTTCTGAGTTTTGCCCCAAAATAGGGAGAATTTCTGTCTTTCTGCCTCAACAAATAGGGAATTTCTGCCTTTTTGTCCCACAACTAGGGTAATTTCTGCAATTTTGCTCCAAAATATGAGGAATTTCTGCTTTTTTTCCCGAAAATAAGGGGAATGTATACCTTTTCCCACAAAAAAGTAAAATTTCTTGACTCCTGCCCAAAAATAATAGGAATTTCTGCCTTTTTACCTCAAAATAAGTGAAATTTCTGCTTTTTACCCCAAAATAAACAGAATTTCTGTCTTTTTGCCCCAAAATAAAAGAAATTTTTGAATTATGCCCTGAAATAATTGAAATTTCTGCAATTTGCCCCGAAATAAGTTAAATTTCTGCCATTTTGCCACAAAATAAGGGGAATTTCTGCATTATTGCCACAAAATATTAGGAATTTCTGCCTTTTTGCCCCGAAATGAGGAAAATTTCTGCCTTTTTTCCTGAAATAAGTGAAATTTCTGCAATTTTGCCCCAAAATAAGGGAAATTTCTGGAATTTAGTCCCAAAATAAGTGGAATTTCTGAGTTTTGGCACAAATTAAGGAGAATTTCTGTTGTTTTGCCCAAACATATAGGGAATTTCTGCCTTTTTACCACACAATTAGGTGAATTTCTGCAATTTTGCTCCAAAATACGAGGAATTTCTGCTTTTTTTTTTTCGAAAATAAGGGGAATGTATACCTTTTGCCACAAAAAAAAGAAATTTCTTCATTTTTGCCCCAAAATAAGAGGAATTTCTGCCTTTTTACCTCAAAATAAGTGAAATTTCTGCTTTTTACCCAAAAATAAACGGAATTTCTGTCTTTTTGCCCCAAAATAAAAGAAATTTTTGAATTATGCCCTGAAATAATTGAAATTTCTGCAATTTTGCCCCAAAATAAGTTAAATTTCTGCCATTTTGCCACAAAATAAGGGGAATTTCTGCATTATTGCCACAAAATATTCGGAATTTCTGACTTTTTGCCCCAAAATAAGGAAAATTTCTGCTTTTTTTCCCTAAAATAAGTGAAATTTCTGCAATTTTGCCCCAAAATAAGGGAAATTTCTGGAATAGACCCAAAATAAGTGGAAATTATGAGTTTTGCCCCAAAATAAAGAGAATTTCTGTCTTTTTGCCCCAACATATAGGGAATTTCTGCCTTTTTGCCCCACAATTAGGGGAATTTCTGCAATTTTGCTCCAAAATACGGGGAATTTCTGCCTTTTTGCCCGAAAATACAGGGAATGTATACCTTTTTGCCATAAAAAGGAAAATTTCTTAATTTTTACCCCAAAATAAGGGGAATTTCTGCCTTTTTACCTCAAAATAAGTGAAATTTCTGCTTTTTAGCCCAAAATAAACAGAATTTCTGTCTTTTTGCCCTAAAATAAAAGAAATTTTTGAATTATGCCCTGAAATAATTGAAATTTCTGCAATATTGCCCCAAAATAAGTGAAATTTCTGCCATTTTGCCACAAAATAAGGAAAATTTCAGCATTTTTGCCACAAAATATTAGGAATTTCTGACTTTTTGCCCCAAAATAAGGAAAATTTCTGCCTTTTTTCCCTGAAATAAGTGAAATTTCTGCAATTTTGCCCCAAAATAATGGAAATTTCTGGAATTTTGCCCCAAAATAAGTGGAATTTCTGAGTTTTGCCCCAAAATAGGGAGAATTTCTGTCTTTCTGCCTCAACAAATAGGGAATTTCTGCCTTTTTGTCCCACAACTAGGGTAATTTCTGCAATTTTGCTCCAAAATATGAGGAATTTCTGCTTTTTTTCCCGAAAATAAGGGGAATGTATACCTTTTCCCACAAAAAAGTAAAATTTCTTGACTCCTGCCCAAAAATAATAGGAATTTCTGCCTTTTTACCTCAAAATAAGTGAAATTTCTGCTTTTTACCCCAAAATAAACAGAATTTCTGTCTTTTTGCCCCAAAATAAAAGAAATTTTTGAATTATGCCCTGAAATAATTGAAATTTCTGCAATTTTGCCCCGAAATAAGTTAAATTTCTGCCATTTTGCCACAAAATAAGGGGAATTTCTGCATTATTGCCACAAAATATTAGGAATTTCTGCCTTTTTGCCCCGAAATGAGGAAAATTTCTGCCTTTTTTCCTGAAATAAGTGAAATTTCTGCAATTTTGCCCCAAAATAAGGGAAATTTCTGGAATTTTGTCCCAAAATAAGTGGAATTTCTGAGTTTTGGCACAAAATAAGGAGAATTTCTGTTGTTTTGCCCAAACATATAGGGAATTTCTGCCTTTTTACCACACAATTAGGTGAATTTCTGCAATTTTGCTCCAAAATACGAGGAATTTCTGTTTTTTTTTTTCGAAAATAAGGGGAATGTATACCTTTTGCCACAAAAAAAAGAAATTTCTTCATTTTTGCCCCAAAATAAGAGGAATTTCTGCCTTTTTACCTCAAAATAAGTGAAATTTCTGCTTTTTACCAAAAAATAAACGGAATTTCTGTCTTTTTGCCCCAAAATAAAAGAAATTTTTGAATTATGCCCTGAAATAATTGAAATTTCTGCAATTTTGCCTCAAAATAAGTTAAATTTCTGCCATTTTGCCACAAAATAAGGGGAATTTCTGCATTATTGCCACAAAATATTAGGAATTTCTGACTTTTTGCCCCAAAATAAGGAAAATTTCTGCCTTTTTTCCCTAAAATAAGTGAAATTTCTGCAATTTTGCCCCAAAATAAGGGAAATTTCTGGAATAGACCCAAAATAAGTGGAAATTCTGAGTTTTGCCCCAAAATAAAGAGAATTTCTGTCTTTTTGCCCCAACATATAGGGAATTTCTGCCTTTTTGCCCCACAATTAGGGGAATTTCTGCAATTTTGCTCCAAAATACGGGGAATTTCTGCCTTTTTGCCCGAAAATAAAGGGAATGTATACCTTTTTGCCATAAAAAGGAAAATTTCTTAATTTTTAACCCAAAATAAAGGGAATTTCTGCCTTTTTACCTCAAAATAAGTGAAATTTCTGCTTTTTACACCAAAATAAACAGAATTTCTGTCTTTTTGCCCCAAAATAAAAGAAATTTTTGAATTATGCCCTGAAATAATTGAAATTTCTGCAATATTGCCCCAAAATAAGTGAAATTTCTGCCATTTTGCCACAAAATAAGGAAAATTTCTGCATTTTTGCCACAAAATATTAGGAATTTCTGACTTTTTGCCCCAAAATAAGGAAAATTTCTGCCTTTTTTCCCTGAAATAAGTGAAATTTCTGCAATTTTGCCCCAAAATAAGTGAAATTTCTGCAATTTTGCCCCAAAATAAGAGAAATTTCTGGAATTTTGCCCCAAAATAAGTGGAATTTCTGAGTTTTGCCCCAAAATAGGGAGAATTTCTGTCTTTCTGCCTCAACAAATAGGGAATTTCTGCCTTTTTGTCCCACAACTAGGGTAATTTCTGCAATTTTGCTCCAAAATATGAGGAATTTCTGCTTTTTTTCCCGAAAATAAGGGGAATGTATACCTTTTCCCACAAAAAAGTAAAATTTCTTGATTCCTGCCCAAAAATAATAGGAATTTCTGCCTTTTTACCTCAAAATAAGTGAAATTTCTGCTTTTTACCCAAAAATAAACAGAATTTCTGTCTTTTTGCCCCAAAATAAAAGAAATTTTTGAATTATGCCCTGAAATAATTGAAATTTCTGCAATTTTGCCCCGAAATAAGTTAAATTTCTGCCATTTTACCACAAAATAAGGGGTATTTCTGCATTATTGCCACAAAATATTAGGAATTTCTGCCTTTTTGCCCCAAAATAAGGAAAATTTTTGCTTTTTTTTCCTGAAATAAGTGAAATTTCTGCAATTTTGCCCCAAAATAAGGGAAATTTCTGGAATTTTGCCCCAAAATAAGTGGAATTTCTGAGATTTGGCCCAAAATAAGGAGAATTTCTGTTGTTTTGCCCAAACATATAGGGAATTTCTGCCTTTTTACCACACAATTAGGTGAATTTCTGCAATTTTGCTCCAAAATACGAGGAATTTCTGCTTTTTTTTTCGAAAATAAGGGGAATGTATACCTTTTGCCACAAAAAAAAAGAAATTTCTTCATTTTTGCCCCATAATAAGAGGAATTTCTGCCTTTTTACCTCAAAATAAGTGAAATTTCTGCTTTTTACCCAAAAATAAACGGAATTTCTGTCTTTTTGCCCCAATATAAAAGAAATTTTTGAATTATGCCCTGAAATAATTGAAATTTCTGCAATTTTGCCCCAAAATAATTTAAATTTCTGCCATTTTGCCACAAAATAAGGGGAATTTCTGCATTATTGCCACAAAATATTAGGAATTTCTGCATTTTTGCCCCAAAATAAGGAAAATTTCTGCCTTTTTTCCCTAAAATAAGTGAAATTTCTGCAATTTTGCCCCAAAATAAGGGAAATTTCTGGAATAGACCCAAAATAAGTGGAATTTCTGAGTTTTGCCTTAAAATAAAGAGAATTTCTGTCTTTTTGCCCCAACATATAGGGAATTTCTGCCTTTTTGCCCCACAATTAGGGGAATTTCTGCAATTTTGCTCCAAAATACGGGGAATTTCTGCCTTTTTGCCCGAAAATAAAGGGAATGTATACCTTTTTGCCAAAAAAAGGGAAATTTCTTAAATTTTACCCCAAAATAAGGGGAATTTCTGCCTTTTTACCTCAAAATAAGTGAAATTTCTGCTTTTTACCCCAAAATAAACAGAATTTCTGTCTTTTTGCCCCAAAATAAAAGAAATTTTTGAATTATGCCCTGAAATAATTGAAATTTCTGCAATATTGCCCCAAAATAAGTGAAATTTCTGCCATTTTGCCACAAAATAAGGAAAATTTCTGCATTTTTGCCACAAAATATTAGGAATTTCTGACTTTTTGCTCCAAAATAAGGAAAATTTCTGCCTTTTTTCCCTGAAATAAGTGAAATTTCTGCAATTTTGCCCCAAAATAAGAGAAATTTCTGGAATTTTGCCCCAAAATAAGTGGAATTTCAGAGTTTTGCCCCAAAATAAGGAGCATTTCTGTCGTTTTGCCCAACATATAGGAAATTTCTGCCTTTTTGCCCCACAATTAGGGAAATTTCTGCAATTTTGCTCCGAAATACGGGGAATTTCTGCTTCTTTTACCGAAAATCAGGGGAATGTATACCTTTTGCCACAAAAATGGGAAATTTATTCATATTTGCCCCAAAATAAGAGGAATTTCTGCCTTTTTACTTTAAAATAAGTGAAATTTCTGCTTTTTACCAAAAAATAAACAGAATTTCTGTCTTTTTGCCCCAAAATAGAAGAAATTTTTGAATTATGCCCTGAAATAATTAAAATCTGCAATATTGCCCCAAAATAA
Source organism: Micromys minutus (assembly GCF_963924665.1). Lineage (NCBI taxonomy): Eukaryota > Metazoa > Chordata > Mammalia > Rodentia > Muridae > Micromys > Micromys minutus. Next base: position 1,123,906 of record NW_027667183.1, on the reverse strand, counting down.
GTGAAATTTCTGCCATTTTGCCACAAAATAATGGGAATTTCTGCATTTTTGCCACAAAATATTAGGAATTTCTGCCTTTTTGCCCCAAAATAAGGAAAATGTCTGCCTTTTATCCCTGAAATAAGTGAAATTTCTGCAATTTTGCCTCAAAATAAGAGAAATTTCTGGAATTTTGCCCCAAAATAAGTGAAATTTCTGCCATTTTGCCAAAATAAGGGGAATTTCTGCATTTTTGCCACAAAATATTAGGAATTTCTGCCTTTTTGCCCCAAAATAAGGAAAATTTCTGCCTTTTTTTCCTGAAATAAGTGAAATTTCTGCAATTTTGCCCCAAAATAAGGGAAATTTCTGGAATTTTGCCCCAAAATAAGTGGAATTTCTGAGTTTTGGCCAAAAATAAGGAGAATTTCTGTTGTTTTGCCCAAACATATAGGGAATTTCTGCCTTTTTACCACACAATTAGGTGAATTTCTGCAATTTTGCTCCAAAATACGAGGAATTTCTGCTTTTTTTTCGAAAATAAGGGGAATGTATACCTTTTGCCACAAAAAAAGAAATTTCTTCATTTTTGCCCCAAAATAAGAGGAATTTCTGCCTTTTTACCTCAAAATAAGTGAAATTTCTGCTTTTTACCAAAAAATAAACGGAATTTCTGTCTTTTTGCCCCAAAATAAAAGAAATTTTTGTATTATGCCCTGAAATAATTGAAATTTCTGCAATTTTGCCCCAAAATAAGTTAAATTTCTGTCATTTTGCCACAAAATAAGGGGAATTTCTGCATTATTGCCACAAAATATTAGGAATTTCTGCCTTTTTGCTTCAAAATAAGGAAAATTTCTGCCTTTTTTCCCTAAAATAAGTGAAATTTCTGCAATTTTGCCCCAAAATAAGGGAAATTTCTGGAATAGACCCAAAATAAGTGGAATTTCTGAGTTTTGCCCGAAAATAAAGAGAATTTCTGTCTTTTTGCCCCAACATATATGGAATTTCTGCCTTTTTGCCCCACAATTAGGGGAATTTCTGCAATTTTGCTCCAAAATACGGGGAATTTCTGCCTTTTTGCACGAAAATAAAGGGAATGTATACCTTTTTGCCATAAAAAGGGAAATTTCTTAATTTTTACCCCAAAATAAGGGGAATTTCTGCCTTTTTACCTCAAAATAAGTGAAATTTCTGCTTTTTACCACAAAATAAACAGAATTTCTGTCTTTTTGCTTCAAAATAAAAGAAATTTTTGAATTATGCCCTGAAATAATTGAAATTTCTGCAATATTGCCCCAAAATAAGTGAAATTTCTGCCATTTTGCCACAAAATAAGGAAAATTTTTGCATTTTTGCCACAAAATATTAGGAATTTCTGACTTTTGCCCCAAAATAAGGAAAATTTCTGCCTTTTTTTCCTGAAATAAGTGAAATTTCTGCAATTTTGCCCCAAAATAAGTGAAATTTCTGCAATTTTGCCCCAAAATAAGGGAAATTTCGGGAATTTTGCCCAAAAATAAGTGGAATTTCAGAGTTTTGCCCCAAAATAGGGAGAATTTCTGTCTTTCTGCCTCAACAAATAGGGAATTTCTGCCTTTTTGTCCCACAACTAGGGTAATTTCTGCAATTTTGCTCCAAAATATCAGGAATTTCTGCTTTTTTTCCCGAAAATAAGGGGAATGTATACCTTTTCCCACAAAAAAGTGAAATTTCTTGATTCCTGCCCAAAAATAATAGGAATTTCTGCCTTTTTACCACAAAATAAGTGAAATTTCTGCTTTTTACCCAAAAATAAACAGAATTTCTGTCTTTTTGCCCCAAAATAAAAGAAATTTTTGAATTATGCCCTGAAATAATTGAAATTTCTGCAATTTTGCCCCAAAATAAGTGAAATTTCTGCCATTTTGCCACAAAATGTTAGGAATTTCTGCCTATTTGCCCCAAAATAAAGAAAATTTCTGCCTTTTTTCCCTGAAATAAGTGAAATTTCTGCAATTTTGCCCCAAAATAAGAGAAATTTCTGGAATTTTGCCCCAAAATAAGTGGAATTTCAGAGTTTTGCCCCAAAATAAGGAGCATTTCTGTCGTTTTGCCCAACATATAGGGAATTTCTGCCTTTTTGCCCCACAATTAGGGAAATTTCTGCAATTTTGCTCTGAAATACGGGGAATTTCTGCTTCTTTTACCGAAAATCAGGGGAATGTATACCTTTTGCCACAAAAATGGGAAATTTATTCATATTTGACCCAAAATAAGAGGAATTTCTGCCTTTTTACTTTAAAATAAGTGAAATTTCTGCTTTTTACCAAAAAATAAACAGAATTTCTGTCTTTTTGCCCCAAAATAGAAGAAATTTTTGAATTATGCCCTGAAATAATTAAAATCTGCAATATTGCCCCAAAATAAGTGAAATTTCTGCCATTTTGCCACAAAATAATGGGAATTTCTGCATTTTTGCCACAAAATATTAGGAATTTCTGCCTTTTTGCCCCAAAATAAGGAAAATGTCTGCCTTTTATCCCTGAAATAAGTGAAATTTCTGCAATTTTGCCTCAAAATAAGGGAAATTTCTGGAATTTTGCCCCAAAATAAGTGAAATTTCTGCCATTTTGCCAAAATAAGGGGAATTTCTGCATTTTTGCCACAAAATATTAGGAATTTCTGCCTTTTTGCCCCAAAATAAGGAAAATTTCTGCCTTTTTTTCCTGAAATAAGTGAAATTTCTGCAATTTTGCCCCAAAATAAGGGAAATTTCTGGAATTTTGCCCCAAAATAAGTGGAATTTCTGAGTTTTGGCCCAAAATAAGGAGAATTTCTGTTGTTTTGCCCAAACATATAGGGAATTTCTGCCTTTTTACCACACAATTAGGTGAATTTCTGCAATTTTGCTCCAAAATACGAGGCATTTCTGCTTTTTTTTTCGAAAATAAGGGGAATGTATACCTTTTGCCACAAAAAAAAGAAATTTCTTCATTTTTGCCCCAAAATAAGAGGAATTTCTGTCTTTTTACCTCAAAATAAGTGAAATTTCTGCTTTTTACCAAAAAATAAACGGAATTTCTGTCTTTTTGGCCCAAAATAAAAGAAATTTTTGTATTATGCCCTGAAATAATTGAAACTTCTGCAATTTTGCCCAAAAATAAGTTAAATTTCTGCCATTTTGCCACAAAATAAGGGGAATTTCTGCATTATTGCCACAAAATATTAGGAATTTCTGCCTTTTTGCTTCAAAATAAAGAAAATTTCTGCCTTTTTTCCCTAAAATAAGTGAAATTTCTGCAATTTTGCCCCAAAATAAGGGAAATTTCTGGAATAGACCCAAAATAAGTGGAATTTCTGAGTTTTGCCCCAAAATAAAGAGAATTTCTGTCTTTTTGCCCCAACATATATGGAATTTCTGCCTTTTTGCCCCACAATTAGGGGAATTTCTGCAATTTTGCTCCAAAATACGGGGAATTTCTGCCTTTTTGCCCGAAAATAAAGGGAATGTATACTTTTTGCCATAAAAAGGGAAATTTCTTAATTTTTACCCCAAAATAAGGTGAATTTCTGCCTTTTTACCTCAAAATAAGTGAAATTTCTGCTTTTTACCCCAAAATAAACAGAATTTTTGTCTTTTTGCCCCAAAATAAAAGAAATTTTTGAATTATGCCCTGAAATAATTGAAATTTCTGCAATATTGCCCCAAAATAAGTGAAATTTCTGCCATTTTGCCACAAAATAAAGAAAATTTTTGCATTTTTGCCACAAAATATTAGGAATTTCTGGCTTTTGCCCCAAAATAAGGAAAATTTCTGCCTTTTTTTCCTGAAATAAGTGAAATTTCTGCAATTTTGCCCCAAAATAAGGGAAATTTCTGGAATTTTGCCCCAAAATAAGTGGAATTTCTGAGTTTTGCACCAAAATAAGGAGAATTTCTGTCGTTTTGCCTCAACAAATAGGGAATTTCTGCCTTTTTGCCCTACAATTAGGGGAATTTCTGCAAAATTTCTCAAAAATACGAGGAATTTCTGCTTTTTTTCTCGAAAATAAGGGGAATGTATACTTTTTGCCACTAAAAAGGGAAATTTCTTCATTTTTGCCCCAAAATAAGAGGAATTTCTGCCTTTTTACCTCAAAATAAGTGAAATTTCTGCTTTTTACCCTAAAATAAACAGACTTTCTGTCTTTTTGCCCCAAAATAAAAAAAATTTTTGAATTATGCCCTGAAATAATTGAAATTTCTGCAATTTTGCCACAAAATAATTGGAATTTCTGAGTTTTGCCCCAAAATAAGGAGAATTTCTGTTTTTTGCCCCCAACAAATAGGGAATTTCTGCCTTTTTGTCCCACAACTACGGGAATTTTTGCAATTTTGCTCCAAAATACGAGAAATTTTTGCTTTTTTTCCCAAAAATAAGGGGAATGTATACCTTTTGCCACAAAAAAGGGAAATTTCTTCATTTTTGCCCCAAAATAAAAGGAATTTCTGCCTTTTTACCTCAAAATAAGTGAAATTTCTGCTTTTTACCCAAAAATAAACAGAATTTCTGTCTTTTTGCCCCAAAATAAAAGAAATTTTTGAATTATGCCCTGAAATAATTGAAATTTCTGCAATTTTGCCCCAAAATAAGTGAAATTTCTGCCATTTTGCCACAAAATAAGGGGAATTTCTGCATTTTTGCCACAAAATATTAGGAATTTCTGCATTTTTGCCCCAAAATAAGGAAAATTTCTGCATTTTATTCCTGAAATAAGTGAAATTTCTGCAATTTTGCCCCAAAATAAGTGAAATTTCTGCAATTTTGCCCCAAAATATAGGCAATTTCTGGAATTTTGCCACAAAATAATTGGAATTTCTGAGTTTTGCCGCAAAATAGAGAGAATTTCTTTGTTTTTGCCTCAACAAATAATGAATTTCTGCCTTTTTGTCCCACAACTAGGGGAATTTCTGCAATTTTGCTCCAAAATACGAGGAATTTCTGCTTTTTTTCCCGAAAATAAGGGGAATGTATAACTTTTGCCACAAAAAAAGAAATTTCTTCATTTTTGCCCCAAAATAAGAGGAATTTCTGCCTTTTTACCTTAAAATAAGTGAAATTTCTGCTTTTTACCCAAAAATAAACGGAATTTCTGTCTTTTTGCCCCAAAATAAAAGAAATTTTTGAATTATGCCCTGAAGTAATTGAAATTTCTGCAATTTTGCCCCAAAATAAGTTAAATTTCTGCCATTTAGCCACAAAATAAGGGGAATTTCTGCATTATTGCCACAAAATATTAGGAATTTCTGCCTTTTTGCCCCAAAATAAGGAAAATTTCTGCCTTTTTTCCCTAAAATAAGTGAAATTTCTGCAATTTTGCCCCAAAATAAGGGAAATTTCTGGAATAGACCCAAAATAAGTGGAATTTTTGAGTTTTGCCCCAAAATAAAGAGAATTTCTGTCTTTTGCCCCAACATATAGGGAATTTCTGCCTTTTTGCCCCACAATTAGGGGAATTTCTGCAATTTTGCTCCAAAATACGGGGAATTTCTGCCTTTTTGCCCGAAAATAAAGGGAATGTATACCTTTTTGCCATAAAAAGGAAAATTTCTTAATTTTTACCCCAAAATAAGGGGAATTTCTGCCTTTTTACCTCAAAATAAGTGAAATTTCTGCTTTTTACGCCAAAATAAACAGAATTTCTGTCTTTTTGCCCCAAAATAAAAGAAATTTTTGAATTATGCCCTGAAATAATTGAAATTTCTGCAATATTGCCCCAAAATAAGTGAAATTTCTGCCATTTTGCCACAAAATAAGGAAAATTTCTGCATTTTTGCCACAAAATATTAGGAATTTCTGACTTTTTGCCCCAAAATACGGAAAATTTCTGCCTTTTTTCCCTGAAATAAGTGAAATTTCTGCAATTTTGCCCCAAAATAAGTGAAATTTCTGCAATTTTGCCCCCAAATTAGGGAAATTTCTGGAATTTTGCCCCAAAATAAGTGGAATTTCTAAGTATTGCCCCAAAATAAAGAGAATTTCTGTCTTTTTGCCCCAACAAATAGGGAATTTCTGCTTTTTTGTCCCACAACTAGGGGAATTTCTGCAATTTTGCTCCAAAATACGAGGAATTTCTGCTTTTTTTCCCGAAAATAAGGGGAATGTATACCTTTTGCCACAAAAAAAAAGAAATTTCTTCATTTTTGCCCCAAAATAAGAGGAATTTCTGCCTTTTTACCTCAAAATAAGTGAAATTTCTGCTTTTTACCCAAAAATAAACAGAATTTCTGTCTTTTTGCCCCAAAATAAAAGAAATTTTTGAATTATGCCCGGAAATAATTGAAATTTCTGCAATTTTGCCCCAAAATAAGTTAAATTTCTGCCATTTTGCCACAAAATAAGGGGAATTTCTGCATTATTGCCACAAAATATTAGGAATTTCTGCCTTTTTGCCCCAAAATAAAGAAAATTTCTGCCTTTTTTCCCTGAAATAAGTGAAATTTCTGCAATTTTGCACCAAAATAAGAGAAATTTCTGGAATTTTACCCCAAAATAAGTGGAATTTCTGAGTTTTGCCCCAAAATAAGGAGAATTTCTGTCCTTTTGCCTCAACAAATAGGGAATTTCTGCCTTTTTGCCCCACAATTTTGGGAATTTCTGCAAAATTGCTCCAAAATACAAGGAATTTCTGCTTTTTTTCCCGAAAATAAGGGGAATGTATACTTTTTGCCACTAAAAAGGGAAATTTCTTCATTTTTGCCCCAAAATAAGAGGAATTTCTGCCTTTTTACCTCAAAATAAGTGAAATTTCTGCTTTTTACCCAAAAATAAACAGACTTTCTGTCTTTTTGCCCCAAAATAAAAAAAAATTTTGATTTATGCCCTGAAATAATTGAAATTTCTGCAATTTTGCCACAAAATAATTGGAATTTCTGAGTTTTGCCCCAAAATAAGGAGAATTTCTGTCTTTTTGCCCCAACAAATAGGGAATTTCTGCCTTTTTGTCCCACAACTACGGGAATTTCTGCAATTTTGCTCCAAAATACAAGGAATTTTTGCTTTTTTTCCCAAAAATAAGGGGAATGTATAACTTTTGCCACAAAAAAGGGAAATTTCTTCATTTTTGCCCCAAAATAAAAGGAATTTCTGCCTTTTTACCTCAAAATAAGTGAAAATTCTGCTTTTTACCCAAAAATAAACAGAATTTCTATCTTTTTGCCCCAAAATAAAAGAAATTTTTGAATTATGCCCTGAAATAATTGAAATTTCTGCAATTTTGCCCCAAAATAAGTGAAATTTCTGCCATTTTGCCACCAAATAAGGGGAATTTCTGCATTTTTGCCACAAAATATTAGGAATTTCTGCATTTTTGCCCCAAAATAAGGAAAATTTCTGCCTTTTATTCCTGAAATAAGTGAAATTTCTTAAATTTTGCCCCAAAATAAGTGAAATTTCTGCAATTTTGCCCCAAAATAAAGGCAATTTCTGGAATTTTGCCACAAAAGAATTGGAATTTCTGAGTTTTGCCCCAAAATAGAGAGAATTTCTGTGTTTTTGCCTCAACAAATAATGAATTTCTGCCTTTTTGTCCCACAACTAGGGAAATTTCTGCAATTTTGCTCCAAAATACGAAGAATTTCTGCTTTTTTTCCTGAAAATAAGGGGAATGTATACCTTTTGCCACAAAAAAAAGAAATTTCTTCATTTTTGCCCCAAAATAAGAGGAATTTCTGCCTTTTTACATTAAAATAAGTGAAATTTCTGCTTTTTACCCAAAAATAAATGGAATTTCTGTCTTTTTGCCCCAAAATAAAAGAAATTTTTGAATTATGCCCTGAAATAATTGAAATTTCTGCAATTTTGCCCCAAAATAAGTTAAATTTCTGCCATTTTGCCACAAAATAAGAGGAATTTCTGCATTATTGCCACAAAATATTAGGAATTTCTGCCTTTTTGCCCCAAAATAAGGAAAATTTCTGCCTTTTTTCCCTAAAATAACTGAAATTTCTGCAATTTTGCCCCAAAATAAGGGAAATTTCTGGAATAGACCCAAAATAAGTGGAATTTCTGAGTTTTGCCCCAATATAAAGAGAATTTCTGTCTTTTTGCCCCAACATATAGGGAATTTCTGCCTTTTTTCCCCACAATTAGGGGAATTTCTGCAATTTTGCTCAAAAATACGGGGAATTTCTGCCTTTTTGCCCGAAAATAAAGGGAATGTATACCTTTTTGCCATAAAAAGGAAAATTTCTTAATTTTTACCCAAAAATAAGGAGAATTTCTGCCTTTTTACCTCAAAATAAGTGCAATTTCTGCTTTTTACCCCAAAATAAACAGAATTTCTGTCTTTTTGCCCCAAAATAAAAGAAATTTTTGAATTATGCCCTGAAATAATTGAAATTTCTGCAATATTGCCCCAAAATAAGTGAAATTTCTGCCATTTTGCCACAAAATAAGGAAAATTTCTGCATTTTTGCCACAAAATATTAGGAATTTCTGACTTTTTGCCCCAAAATAAGAAAAATTTCTGCCTTTTTTCCCTGAAATAAGTGAAATTTCTGCAATTTTGCCCCAAAATAAGTGAAATTTCTGCAATTTTACCCCAAAAATAGGGAAATTTCTGGAATTTTGCCCCAAAATAAGTGGAATTTCTGAGTTTTGCCCCAAAATAGGGAGAATTTCTGTCTTTCTGCCTCAACAAATAGGGAATTTCTGCCTTTTTGTCCCACAACTAGGGTAATTTCTGCAATTTTGCTCCAAAATATGAGGAATTTCTGCTTTTTTTCCCGAAAATAAGGGGAATGTATACCTTTTCCCACAAAAAAGAAAAATTTCTTGATTCCTGCCCCAAAATAATAGGAATTTCTGCCTTTTTACCTCAAAATAAGTGAAATTTCTGCTTTTGACCCAAAAATAAACAGAATTTCTGTCTTTTTGCCCCAAAATAAAAGAAATTTTTGAATTATGCCCTGAAATAATTGAAATTTCTGCAATTTTGCCCCAAAATAAGTGAAATTTCTGCCATTTTGCCACAAAATAAGGGGAATTTCTGCATTTTTGCCACAAAATATTAGGAATTTCTGCCTATTTGCCCCAAAATAAAGAAAATTTCTGCCTTTCTTCCCTGAAATAAGTGAAATTTCTGCAATTTTGCCCCAAAATAAGAGAAATTTCTGGAATTTTGCCCCAAAATAAGTGGAATTTCTGAGTTTTGCCCCAAAATAAGGAGAATTTCTGTCGTTTTGCCCAACATATAGGGAATTTCTGCCTTTTTGCCTCACAATTAGGGAAATTTCTGCAATTTTGCTCCGAAATACGGGAAATTTCTGCTTCTTTTCCCGAAAATCAGGGGAATGTATACATTTTGCCAAAAAAATGGGAAATTTATTCATTTTTGCCCCAAAATAAGAGGAATTTCTACCTTTTTATTTTAAAATAAGTGAAATTTCTGCTTTTTACCCAAAAATAAACAGAATTTCTGTCTTTTTGCCCCAAAATAAAAGAAATTTTTGAATTATGCCCTGAAATAATTGAAATTTCTGCAATATTGCCCCAAAATAAGTGAAATTTCTGCCATTTTGCCACAAAATAATGGGAATTTCTGCATTTTTGCCACAAAATATTAGGAATTTCTGCCTTTTTGACCCAAAATAAAGAAAATTTCTGCCTTTTTTCTTTTAAAAAAGTGAAATTTCTGCAATTTTGCCCCAAAATAAAGGAAATTTTTGAAATTTTGCCTCAAAATAAGTGGAATTTCTGAGTTTTTCCCCAAAATAAGGAAAATTTCTGTATTTTGCCTCAAAATATAGGGAATTTCTGCCTTTTTGCCCCACAACTAGGGGAATTTCTGCAATTTTGCTCCAAAATACAAGGAATTTCTGCTTTTTTCCCGAAAATAAGGGGAATGTATACCTTTTCCCACAAAAAAGTGAAATTTCTTCAATCCTGACCCAAAATAATAGGAATTTCTGCTTTTTACCTCAAAATAAGTGAAATTTCGGCTCTTTACCCAAAAATAAACAGATTTTCTGTCTTTTTGTTCTAAAATAAAAGAAATTTTTGAATTATGCCCTGAAATAATTGAAATTTCTGCAATTTTGCCCCAAAGTAAGTGAAATTTCTGCAATTTTACCCCAAAATAAGGTGAATTTCTGACTTTTTGCACAAAATAAAGGGAATTTCTGCCTTTTTGCCCCGAAATAAGAAAAATTTTTGCTTTTTTTCACTGAAATAAGTGAAATTTCTGCAATTATGCCCCAAAATAAGGGAAATTTCTGCCTTTTTGCCTCTAAATAAGGGGAATTTCAGCATTTTACCTCAAAATAAGGGGAATTTCTGCATTTTTTCCACAAAATATTAGGAATTTCTGACTTTTTGCCCCAAAATAAGGAAAATTGCTGCCTTTTTTCCCTGAATAAGTGAAATTTCTGCAATTTTGCCCCAAAATAAGTAAAATTTCTCCAATTTTGCTTCAAAATAATAGAAATTTCTGGAATTTTGCCCCAAAATAAGTGGAATTTCTGAGTTTTGCCCCAAAATAAAGAGAATTTCTGTCTTTTTGCCCCAACAAATAGGGAATTTCTGCCTTTTTGTTCCACAACTAGGGGAATTTCTGCAATTTTGCTCCAAAATACGAGGAATTTCTGCTTTTTTTCCCTAAAATAAGGGGAATGTATACCTTTTCCCACAAAAAAGTGAAATTTCTTTATTCCTGCCCCAAAATAATAGGAATTTCTGCCTTTTTACCTCAAAATAAGTGAAATTTCTGCTTTTTACCCAAAAATAAACAGATTTTCTGTCTTTTTGCCCCAAAATAAAAGAAATTTTTGAATTATGCCCTGAAATAAATGAAATTCCTGCAATTTTGCCCAAAAATAAGGGAAATTTGTGCCTTCTTGCCCCCAAATGTGGGGAATTTCTGCCTTTTTGCCCCAAAATATGGGGAATTTCAGGATTTTACCTCAAAATAAGGGGAATTTCAGCTTAGTGCACCAAAATATGGGGAATTTCTGCATTTTTGACACAAAATAAGAAAAATTTCTGCAAGTCTGTAACAAAATAAATGAAATTTCTAAAATTTTGCCCCAAAATAAGGGAAATTTCTGATTTTTGCCCCAAAATAAGGAGAATTTCTGTATTTTTGCCCCAAAATATAGAAAATTTTTGCCTTTTTGCCCCCAAATTAGGGGAGATTCTGCAATTTTGCTTCAAAATACAGGGAATTTCTGCCTCTTTTCCTGAAAATAAAAGGAACTTCTGCTTTTTTGCCCCAAATAAGAGAATTTCTGCATTTTTGCCCCAATATTTGGGGAAATTCTGCAATTTTGCTCCAAAATACAAGGAATTCTGACTTTTTAACCGAAATTAATGGGATTTACTGCCTTTTTGCCCCCAAATAAGGGAAATATCTGCAATTTTATCCCAAAATAAGGGAAATTTCTGCCTTTTTGCCCTAAAATAAGGGGAATTTCTGCCTTTTTGCCCTGAAATATGTGAAATTTCTGCAATTTTACCCCAAAATAAGGTGAATTTCTGCCTTTTTGCCCCAAAATAATGGGAATTTCTGCATTTTTGCCCCAATATAAAAAAAAATTTTGCTTTTTTTCTCTGAAATAAGTGAAATTTCTGCAATTTTGCCCTAAAATAAGGGAAATTTCTGCAATTTTTCCCCATAATAAGGGAAATTTCTGCAATTTTGCACCAAAATAAGAGGAATTTTGTTTTTTTGCCCCCAAATAAGGGAAATTTCTGCAATTTTGCCCTAAAATAAAAGGAATTTCTGCCTTTTGCCCCAAAATAAGGAGAATTTCTGCCTTTTTGCCACAAAATAAAGAAAATTACTGTATTTTTTACCCCAAAATTAGGTGAATTTCTTCAATTTTGCTCCAAAATACGGGGATTTTCTGCCTTTTTCGCCGAAAATAAGGGGAATTTCTGCCATTTAGCCGCGAAATAAGTGAAATTTCTGCAGTTTTTCCCCAAAATGAGGGGAATTTCTGCCTTTTTGCCACAAAATTAGAGGAATTTCTGCAATTTTGCTCCAAAATATGAGGAATTTCTGCCTTTTTGCCCGAAAATAAAGGGAATGTATATATTGTTGCCATAAAAAAAGGAATTTTTTTCATTTTTGCCCCAAAATAAGGGAATTTTCTACCTTTTTGACTCAAAATAAGTGCAATTTCTGCCTTTTTTCCAAAAATAAACGAAATTTCTGTCTTTTTGCCCAAAAATAAGGGGAATTTCTTACTTATTACCCTGAAATAAGTGAAATTTCTGCAATTTTGCCCCAAAATAAAGGAAATTTCTGCATTTTTGCCCTGAAATATATGAAATTTCTGCAATTTTACCCCAAAATATGGTGAATTACTGCCTTTTTGCCCCAAAATAATGGGAATTTCTGCCTTTTTGCCCCAATATAAAAAAAATTTTTGCTTTTTTTCTCTGAAATAAGTGAAATTTCTGCAATTTTGCCCCAATATAAGGGAAATTTCTGCAATTTTTCCCCATAATAAGGGAAATTTCTTCAATTTTACCCCAAAATAAGGGGATTTCTTCCTTTTTGCCCCAAAATAAAGGAAATTTCAGCTTTTTTACCTAAAAATAAGTGAAATTTCTGCAATTTTGCACCAAATAAGGGAAATTTCTGCAATTTTGCCCCAAAATAAGGTAAATTCCTGCAATTTTGCTCCAAAATAAAAAAAATTTCTGGAATTTTGCCTCAAAATAAAGGGAATTTCTGTTTTTTGGCCCAAAATAAAGGGAATTTCTGCCTTTTGCCCCAAAATTAGGGGAATTTCTGTAATTTTGCTCCAAAATACGGGGAATTTCTGCCTTTTTGCCCGAAAATAATGGGGATGCATACCTTTTTGCCATATAAGGGAAATTTCTTCATTTTTGCTCCAAAATAAAGGGAATTTCTGCCTTGTAGCCTCTAAATAAGTGGAATTTCTTTCATTTTCCCTCAAAACAAAGGGAATTTCTCTTATTTTTGCCCCAAAATAAGGGAAATATCTGACTTATTACCCTGAAATAAGTGAAATTTCTGCAATTTTGCCCCAAAATAAGGGAAATTTCTGCTTTTTTTCCCTAAAATAAGTGAAATTTCTGAAATTTTGCCACAAAATAAGTGAAATTTCTGCAATTTTGCCCGAAAATAAGGAAAATTTCTGCTATTTTGCCCCAATGTAAAGGAAATTTCTGCAATTTTGCCCCAAAATAAGGGGAATTTCTGACGGTTTGCTTCCTAAAAAAGGAGATTTTCTGTCTTTTTGCCCCAAAATAAGGAGAATTTCTGCATTTTTGCCCAAAAATTATGAGAATTTCTGCAATTTTGCTTCAAAATACGGGGAATTTCTGCTTTTTATCCCGAAAGTAAAAGGAATGTATACCTTTTGCCACAAAAAAGGAAAATTTCTTCATTTTTGCCCCAAAATAAGAGGAATTTCTGCATTTTTACCTCAAAATAAAAGAAATTTCGAACTTTTTACCCAAAAATAAACGGAATTTCTGTCTTTTGCCCCAAAATAAAAGGAATTTTTGAATTATGCCCTGAAATAAGTGAAATTTCTGCAATTTTCCCCCAAAATAAAAGAAATTTCTGCTTTTTTGCCACAAAATAAGGGGAATTTCTGTCTTTTTGCCCCAAAATAAGGGAAATTTCTGCCTTTTTGCCCCCAAATAAAAGGAATTTCAGCTTTTTTACCTCAAAATAAGAGGAATTTCTGCATTTTTGCCACAAATATTAAGAATTTCTGCATTTTTGCCACAAAATAAGAAAATTTCTCTCTTTTTCCCCTGAAATAGTAAAATTTCTGCAATTTTGCCCCAAAATAAGTGAAATTTCTGCAATTTTGCTCCAAAATACGGGAAATGTCTAAAATTTTGCCCCAAAATAAGTGGAATTTCTAGTTTTGCCCCAAAATAAGGAGAATTTCCATCTTTTTGCCCCACTATATAGGGAATTTCTGCCATTTTGCCCCACAATTAGGGGAATTTTTGCACTTTTGCTCCAAAATACGGAGAATTTCTGCCTTTTTGCCAGAAAATAATGGGAATGCATATATTTTTGCCATAAAAAGGGAAATTTCTTCATTTTTGCTAAAATATAAGGGGAATTTCTGACTTTTTGCCCCTAAATAAGTGGAATTTCTGTCTTTTTCCCTCAAAACAAAGGAAATTTCTGTCTTTTTTGCCCCAAAATAAGGGGAATTTTTGACTTATTACCCTGAAATAAGTGAAATTTCTGCAATTTTGCCTCAAAATAAGGGAAATTTCCGCCTTTTTGCCCCCAAATAAGGAAAATTTCAGCCTTTTTACCTAAAAATAAGGGGAATTTTTACATTTTTGCCACAAAATATTAGGAATTTCTGCCTTTTGCCCCAAAATAAGGGAAATTTCTGGAATTAGCCCCAAAATAAGTGGAATTTTTGCATTTTGCCCCAAAATAAGGGAAATTTCTGGAATTTTGCCCTAAAATATGTGGAATTTAAGAGTATTGCCCCAAAATAAAAAGAATTTCTGTCTTTTTGCCCCAACATATAGAGAATTTCTGCATTTTTGCCCTACAATTAAAGGAATTTCTGCAATTTTGCCCCAAAATACAGGAAATTTCTGCATTTTTGCCTGAAAATAAGGAGAATTTCTTACTTATTACCATGAAATAAGTGAAATTTCTGCAATTTTGCCCCAAAATAAAGGAAATTTCTGCATTTTTGCCCTGAAATATATAAAATTTCTGCAATTTTACCCCAAAATATGGTGAATTACTGCCTTTTTGCCTCAAAATAATGAGAATTTCTGCCTTTTTGCCCCAATATAAAAAAAATTTTTGCTTTTTTTCTCTGAAATAAGTGAAATTTCTGCAATTTTGCCCCAATATAAGGGAAATTTCTGCAATTTTTCCCCATAATAAGGGAAATGTCTTCAATTTTACCCCAAAATAAGGGGATTTCTTACTTTTTGACCCTAAATAAAGGAAATTTCAGCTTTTTTACCTAAAAATAAGTGAAATTTCTGCAATTTTGCACCAAATAAGGGAAATTTCTGCAATTTTGCCCCAAAATAAGGTAAATTCCTGCAATTTTGCTCCAAAATAAAAAAACATTTCTGGAATTTTGCCTCAAAATAAAGGGAATTTCTGTTTTTTTGGCCCAAAATAAAGGGAATTTCTGCCTTTTGCCCCAAAATTAGGAGAATTTCTGTAATTTTGCTCCAAAATACGGGGAATTTCTGCCTTTTTGCCCGAAAATAACGGGGATGCATACCTTTTTGCCATATAAGGGAAATTTCTTCATTTTTGCTCCAAAATAAGGGAAATTTCTGCCTTTTTGCCTCTAAATAAGTGGAATTTCTGTCTTTTTCCCTCAAAACAAAAGGAATTTCTCTTATTTTTGCCCCAAAATAAGGGAAATATCTGACTTATTACCCTGAAATAAGTGAAATTTCTGCAATTTTGCCCCAAAATAAGGGAAATTTCTGCCTTTTTTCCCTAAAATAAGTGAAATTTCTGAAATTTTGCCACAAAATAAGTGAAATTTCTGCAATTTTGCCTGAAAATAAGGAAAATTTCTGCTATTTTGCCCCAATGTAAAAGAAATTTCTGCAATTTTGCCCCAAAATAAGGGGAATTTCTGACGGTTTGCTCCCGAAAAAAGGAGATTTTCTGTCTTTTTGCCCGAAAATAAGGAGAATTTCTGCATTTTTGCCCAAAAATTATGAGAATTTCTGCAATTTTGCTTCAAAATACGGGGAATTTCTGCTTTTTATCCCGAAAGTAAAAGGAATGTATACCTTTTGCCACAAAAAAGGAAAATTTCTTCATTTTTGCCCCGAAATAAGAGGAATTTCTGCCTTTTTACCTCAAAATAAGAGAAATTTCGAACTTTTTACCCAAAAATAAACGGAATTTCTGTCTTTTGCCCCAAAATAAAAGAAAATTTTGAATTATGCCCTGAAATAAGTGAAATTTCTGCAATTTTGCCCCAAAATAAAAGAAATTTCTGCTTTTTTGCCACAAAATAAGGGGAATTTCGGTCTTTTTGCCCCAAAATAAGGGAAATTTCTGCCTTTTTGCCCCCAAATAAAAGGAATTTCAGCCTTTTTACCTCAAAATAAAAGGATTTTCTGCATTTTTGCCACAAAATACTAAAAATTTCTGCATTTTGCCACAAAATAAGAGAATTTCTGTCTTTTTCCACTGAAATAAGTAAAATTTCTGCAATTTTGCCTCAAAATAAGTGAAATTTCTGCAATTTTGCTCCAAAATATGGGAAATTTCTAAAATTTTGCCCCAAAATAAGTGGAATTTCTGAGTTTTGCCCCAAAATAAGGAGAATTTCTGTCTTTTTGCCCTACCATATAGGGAATTTCTGCCATTTTGCCCCACAATTAGGGGAATTTTGCACTTTTGCTCCAAAATACGGAGAATTTCTGCCTTTTTGCCAGAAAATAATGGGAATGCATATATTTTTGCCATAAAAAGGGAAATTTCTTCATTTTTGCTAAAATATAAGGGGAATATCTGACTTTTTGCCCCAAAATAAGGGGAATTTCTGACTTATTACCCTGAAATAAGTGAAATTTCTGCAATTTTGCCTCAAAATAAGGGAAATTTCTGCCTTTTTGCCCCCAAATAAGGGGAATTTTAGCATTTTTACCTCAAAATAAGGGGAATTTTTGCATTTTTGCCACAAAATATTAGGAATTTCTGCCTTTTGCCCCAAAATAAGGGAAATTTCTAGAATTTGCCCCAAAATAAGTGGAATTTTTGCAATTTAGCCCCAAAATAAGGGAAATTTCTGGAATTTTGCTCCAAAATATGTGGAATTTCAGAGTATTGCCCCAAAATAAAAAGAATTTCTGTCTTTTTGCCCCAACATATAGAGAATTTCTGCATTTTTGCTCTACAATTAAAGGAATTTCTGCAATTTTGTTCCAAAATACAGGGAATTTCTGCATTTTTGCCCGAAAATAAGGAGAATTTCTTACTTATTACCCTGAAATAAGTGAAATTTCTGCAATTTTGCCCCAAAATAAAGGAAATTTCTGCATTTTTGCCCTGAAATATATGAAATTTCTGCAATTTTACCCCAAAATATGGTGAATTACTGCCTTTTTGCCCCAAAATAATGGGAATTTCTGCCTTTTTGCCCCCATATAAAAAAAATTTTTGCTTTTTTTCTCTGAAATAAGTGAAATTTCTGCAATTTTGCCCCAATATAAGGGAAATTTCTGCAATTTTTCCCCATAATATAGGAAATTTCTTCAATTTTACCCCAAAATAAAGGGATTTCTTCCTTTTTGCCCCAAAATAAAGGAAATTTCAGCTTTTTTACCTAAAAATAAGTGAAATTTCTGCAATTTTGCACCAAATAAGGGAAATTTCTGCAATTTTGCCCCAAAATAAGGTAAATTCCTGCAATTTTGCTCCAAAATAAAAAAAATTTCTGGAATTTTGCCTCAAAATAAAGGGAATTTCTGTTTTTTGGCCCAAAATAAAGGGAATTTCTGCCTTTTGCCCCAAAATTAGGGGAATTTCTGTAATTTTGCTCCAAAATACGGGGAATTTCTGCCTTTTTGCCCGAAAATAATGGGGATGCATACCTTTTTGCCATATAAGGGAAATTTCTTCATTTTTGCTCCAAAATAAGGGGAATTTCTGCCTTTTTGCCTCTAAATAAGTGGAATTTCTGTCTTTTTCCCTCAAAATAAAGGGAATTTCTCTTATTTTTGCCCCAAAATAAGGGAAATATCTGACTTATTACCCTGAAATAAGTGAAATTTCTGCAATTTTGCCCCAAAATAAGGGAAATTTCTGCCTTTTTTCCCTAAAATAAGTGAAATTTCTGAAATTTTTCCACAAAATAAGTGAAATTTCTGCAATTTTGCCTGAAAATAAGGAAAATTTCTGCTATTTTGCCCCAATGTAAAGGAAATTTCTGCAATTTTGCCCCAAAATAAGGGGAATTTCTGACGGTTTGCTCCCGAAAAAAGGAGATTTTTCTGTCTTTTTTCCCCAAAATAAGGAGAATTTCTGCATTTTTGCCCAAAAATTATGAGAATTTCTGCAATTTTGCTTCAAAATACGGGGAATTTCTGCTTTTTATCCCGAAAGTAAAAGGAATGTATACCTTTTGCCACAAAAATGGTAAATTTCTTCATTTTTCCCCCGAAATAAGAGGAATTTCTGCCTTTTTACCTCAAAATAAGAGAAATTTCGCACTTTTTACCCAAAAATAAACGGAATTTCTGTCTTTTGCCCCAAAATAAAAGAAAATTTTGAATTATGCCCTGAAATAAGTGAAATTTCTGCAATTTTGCCCCAAAATAAAAGAAATTTCTGCTTTTTTGCCAAAAATAAGGGGAATTTCTGTCTTTTTGCCCCAAAATAAGGGAAATTTCTGCCTTTTTGCCCCCAAATAAAAGGAATTTCAGCCTTTTTACCTCAAAATAAGAGGAATTTCTGCATTTTTGCCACAAAATATTAAGAATTTCGGCATTTTTGCCACAAAATAAGAAAATTTCTGTCTTTTTCCCCTGAAATAAGTAAAATTTCTGCAATTTTGCCCCAAAATAAGTAGAATTTCTGAGTTTTGCCCCAAAATAAAAAGAATTTCTGTCTTTTTGCCACACCATATAGGGAATTTCTGCCTTTTTGCCCCACAATTAGGGGAATTTTTGCAATTTGCTCCAAAATACGGAGAATTTCTGCCTTTTTGCCCGAAAATAATGGGAATGCATATATTTTTGCCATAAAAAGGGAAATTTCTTCATTTTTGCTAAAATATAAGGGGAATTTCTGACTTTTTGCCCCTAAATAAGTGGAATTTCTGTATTTTTCCCTCAAAACAAAGGAAATTTCTGTCTTTTTTGCCCCAAAATAAGGGGAATTTCTGACTTATTACCCTGAAATAAGTGAAATTTCTGCAATTTTGCCTCAAAATAAGCGAAATTTCTGCCTTTTTGCCCTCAAATAAGGGGAATTTCAGCCTTTTTACCTCAAAATAAGGGGAATTTTTGCATTTTTGCCACAAAATATTAGGAATTTCTGCCTTTTCCCCCAAAATAAGGGAAATTTCTGGAATTTGCCCCAAAATAAGTGGAATTTTTGCAATTTTGCCCCAAAATAAGGGAAATTTCTGGAATTTTGCCCCAAAATATGTGGAATTTCCGAATATTGCCCCAAAATAAAAAGAATTTCTGTCTTTTTGCCCCAACATATAGAGAATTTCTGCATTTTTGCCCCACAATTAAAGGAATTTCTGCAATTTTGCTCCAAAATACAGGGAATTTCTGCATTTTTGCCCGAAAATAAGGGGAATTTTTTACTCATTACCCTGAAATAAGTGAAATTTCTGCAATTTTGCCCCAAAATAAAGGAAATTTCTGCATTTTTGCCCTGAAATATATGAAATTTCTGCAATTTTACCCCAAAATATGGTGAATTTCTGCCTTTTTGCCCCAAAATAATGGGAATTTCTGCCTTTTTGCCCCAATATAAAAAAAATTTTTGCTTTTTTTCTCTGTAATAAGTGAAATTTCTGCAATTTTGCCCCAATATAAGGGAAATTTCTGCAATTTTTCCCCATAATAAGGGAAATTTCTTCAATTTTACCCCAAAATAAGGGAATTTCTTCCTTTTTGCCCCAAAATAAAGGAAATTTCAGCTTTTTTACCTAAAAATAAGTGAAATTTCTGCAATTTTGCACCAAATAAGGGAAATTTCTGCAATTTTGCCCCAAAATAAGGTAAATTCCTGCAATTTTGCTCCAAAATAAAAAAAATTTCTGGAATTTTGCCTCAAAATAAAGGGAATTTCTGTTTTTTGGCCCAAAATAAAGGGAATTTCTGCCTTTTGCCCCAAAATTAGGAGAATTTCTGTAATTTTGCTCCAAAATACGGGGAATTTCTGCCTTTTTGCCCGAAAATAACGGGGATGCATACCTTTTTGCCATATAAGGGAAATTTCTTCATTTTTGCTCCAAAATAAGGGAAATTTCTGCCTTTTTGCCTCTAAATAAGTGGAATTTCTGTCTTTTTCCCTCAAAACAAAAGGAATTTCTCTTATTTTTGCCCCAAAATAAGGGAAATATCTGACTTATTACCCTGAAATAAGTAAAATTTCTGCAATTTTGCCCCAAAATAAGGGAAATTTCTGCCTTTTTTCCCTAAAATAAGTGAAATTTCTGAAATTTTGCCACAAAATAAGTGAAATTTCTGCAATTTTGCCCGAAAATAAGGAAAATTTCTGCTATTTTGCCCCAATGTAAAGGAAATTTCTGCAATTTTGCCCCAAAATAAGGGGAATTTCTGACGGTTTGCTCCCGAAAAAAGGAGATTTTTCTGTTTTTTTGCCTTAAAATAAGGAGAATTTCTGCATTTTTGCCCAAAAATTATGAGAATTTCTGCAATTTTGCTTCAAAATACGGGGAATTTCTGCTTTTTATCCCGAAAGTAAAAGGAATGTATACCTTTTGCCACAAAAAAAGAAAATTTCTTCATTTTTGCCCCGAAATAAGAGGAATTTCTGCCTTTTTTCCTCAAAATAAGAGAAATTTCGAACTTTTTACCCAAAAATAAACGGAATTTCTGTCTTTTGCCCCAAAATAAAAGAAAATTTTGAATTATGCCCTGAAATAAGTGAAATTTCTGCAATTTTGCCCCAAAATAAAAGAAATTTCTGCTTTTTTGCCACAAAATAAGGGGAATTTCTGTCTTTTTGCCCCAAAATAAGGGAAATTTCTGCCTTTTTGCCCCCAAATAAAAGGAATTTCAGGCTTTTTACCTCAAAATAAGAGGAATTTCTGCATTTTTGCCACAAAATATTAAGAATTTCTGCATTTTTGCCACAAAATAAGAAAATTTCTGTCTTTTTCCCCTGAAATAAGTAAAATTTCTGCAATTTTGCCCCAAAATAAGTGAAATTTCTACAATTTTGCTCCAAAATACGGGAAATTTCTGGAATTTTGCCCCAAAATAAGTGGAATTTCTGAGTTTTGCCCCAAAATAAGGATAATTTCTGTCTTTTTGCCCCACCATATAGGGAATTTCTGCCTTTTTGCCCCACAATTAGGGGAATTTTTGCAATTTTGCTCCAAAATACGGAGAATTTCTGCCTTTTTGCCCGAAAATAATGGGAATGCATATATTTTTGCCATAAAAAGGGAAATTTCTTCATTTTTGCTAAAATATAAGGGGAATTTCTGACTTTTTGCCCCTAAATAAGTGGAATTTCTGTATTTTTCCCTCAAAACAAAGGAAATTTCTGCCTTTTTTGCCCCAAAATAAGGGGAATTTCTGACTTATTACCCTGAAATAAGTGAAATTTCTGCAATTTTGCCTCAAAATAAGCGAAATTTCTGCCTTTTTGCCCTCAAATAAGGGGAATTTCAGCCTTTTTACCTCAAAATAAGGGGAATTTTTGCATTTTTGCCACAAAATATTAGGAATTTCTGCCTTTTGCCCCAAAATAAGGGAAATTTCTGGAATTTGCCCCAAAATAAGTGGAATTTTTGCAATTTTGCCCCAAAATAAGGGAAATTTCTGGAATTTTGCCCCAAAATATGTGGAATTTCCGAATATTGCCCCAAAATAAAAAGAATTTCTGTCTTTTTGCCCCAACATATAGAGAATTTCTGCATTTTTGCCCCACAATTAAAGGAATTTCTGCAATTTTGCTCCAAAATACAGGGAATTTCTGCATTTTTGCCCGAAAATAAGGGGAATTTTTTACTTATTACCCTGAAATAAGTGAAATTTCTGCAATTTTGCCCCAAAATAAAGGAAATTTCTGCATTTTTGCCCTGAAATATATGAAATTTCTGCAATTTTACCCCAAAATATGGTGAATTTCTGCCTTTTTGCCCCAAAATAAAGGGAATTTCTGCCTTTTTGCCCCAATATAAAAAAAATTTTTGCTTTTTTTCTCTGTAATAAGTGAAATTTCTGCAATTTTGCCCCAATATAAGGGAAATTTCTGCAATTTTTCCCCATAATAAGGGAAATTTCTTCAATTTTACCCCAAAATAAGGGAATTTCTTCCTTTTTGCCCCAAAATAAAGGAAATTTCAGCTTTTTTACCTAAAAATAAGTGAAATTTCTGCAATTTTGCACCAAATAAGGGAAATTTCTGCAATTTTGCCCCAAAATAAGGTAAATTCCTGCAATTTTGCTCCAAAATAAAAAAAATTTCTGGAATTTTGCCTCAAAATAAAGGGAATTTCTGTTTTTTGGCCCAAAATAAAGGGAATTTCTGCCTTTTGCCCCAAAATTAGGAGAATTTCTGTAATTTTGCTCCAAAATACGGGGAATTTCTGCCTTTTTGCCCGAAAATAACGGGGATGCATACCTTTTTGCCATATAAGGGAAATTTCTTCATTTTTGCTCCAAAATAAGGGAAATTTCTGCCTTTTTGCCTCTAAATAAGTGGAATTTCTGTCTTTTTCCCTCAAAACAAAAGGAATTTCTCTTATTTTTGCCCCAAAATAAGGGAAATATCTGACTTATTACCCTGAAATAAGTGAAATTTCTGCAATTTTGCCCCAAAATAAGGGAAATTTCTGCCTTTTTTCCCTAAAATAAGTGAAATTTCTGAAATTTTGCCACAAAATAAGTGAAATTTCTGCAATTTTGCCCGAAAATAAGGAAAATTTCTGCTATTTTGCCCCAATGTAAAGGAAATTTCTGCAATTTTGCCCCAAAATAAGGGGAATTTCTGACGGTTTGCTCCCGAAAAAAGGAGATTTTTCTGTTTTTTTGCCCCAAAATAAGGAGAATTTCTGCATTTTTGCCCAAAAATTATGAGAATTTCTGCAATTTTGCTTCAAAATACGGGGAATTTCTGCTTTTTATCCCGAAAGTAAAAGGAATGTATACCTTTTGCCACAAAAAAAGAAAATTTCTTCATTTTTGCCCCGAAATAAGAGGAATTTCTGCCTTTTTTCCTCAAAATAAGAGAAATTTCGAACTTTTTACCCAAAAATAAACGGAATTTCTGTCTTTTGCCCCAAAATAAAAGAAAATTTTGAATTATGCCCTGAAATAAGTGAAATTTCTGCAATTTTGCCCCAAAATAAAAGAAATTTCTGCTTTTTTGCCACAAAATAAGGGGAATTTCTGTCTTTTTGCCCCAAAATAAGGGAAATTTCTGCCTTTTTGCCCCCAAATAAAAGGAATTTCAGCCTTTTTACCTCAAAATAAGAGGAATTTCTGCATTTTTGCCACAAAATATTAAGAATTTCTGCATTTTTGCCACAAAATAAGAAAATTTCTGTCTTTTTCCCCTGAAATAAGTAAAATTTCTGCAATTTTGCCCCAAAATAAGTGAAATTTCTACAATTTTGCTCCAAAATACGGGAAATTTCTGGAATTTTGCCCCAAAATAAGTGGAATTTCTGAGTTTTGCCCCAAAATAAGGATAATTTCTGTCTTTTTGCCCCACCATATAGGGAATTTCTGCCTTTTTGCCCCACAATTAGGGGAATTTTTGCAATTTTGCTCCAAAATACGGAGAATTTCTGACTTTTTGCCCGAAAATAATGGGAATGCATATATTTTTGCCATAAAAAGGGAAATTTCTTCATTTTTGCTAAAATATAAGGGGAATTTCTGACTTTTTGCCCCTAAATAAGTGGAATTTCTGTCTTTTTCCCTCAAAACAAAGGAAATTTCTGTCTTTTTTGCCCCAAAATAAGGGGAATTTCTGACTTATTACCCTGAAATAAGTGAAATTTCTGCAATTTTGCCTCAAAATAAGCGAAATTTCTGCCTTTTTGCCCTCAAATAAGGGGAATTTCAGCCTTTTTACCTCAAAATAAGGGGAATTTTTGCATTTTTGCCACAAAATATTAGGAATTTCTGCCTTTTGCACCAAAATAAGGGAAAATTCTGGAATTTGCCCCAAAATAAGTGGAATTTTTGCAATTTTGCCCCAAAATAAGGGAAATTTCTGGAATTTTGCCCCAAAATATGTGGAATTTCTGAGTATTGCCCCAAAATAAAAAGAATTTCTGTCTTTTTGCCCCAACATATAGAGAATTTCTGCATTTTTGCCCCACAATTAAAGGAATTTCTGCAATTTTGCTCCAAAATACAGGGAATTTCTGCATTTTTGCCCGAAAATAAGGGGAATTTTTTACTTATTACCCTGAAATAAGTGAAATTTCTGCAATTTTGCCCCAAAATAAAGGAAATTTCTGCATTTTTGCCCTGAAATATATGAAATTTCTGCAATTTTACCCCAAAATATGGTGAATTTCTGCCTTTTTGCCCCAAAATAATGGGAATTTCTGCCTTTTTGCCCCAATATAAAAAAAATTTTTGCTTTTTTTCTCTGTAATAAGTGAAATTTCTGCAATTTTGCCCCAATATAAGGGAAATTTCTGCAATTTTTCCCCATAATAAGGGAAATTTCTTCAATTTTACCCCAAAATAAGGGAATTTCTTCCTTTTTGCCCCAAAATAAAGGAAATTTCAGCTTTTTTACCTAAAAATAAGTGAAATTTCTGCAATTTTGCACCAAATAAGGGAAATTTCTGCAATTTTGCCCCAAAATAAGGTAAATTCCTGCAATTTTGCTCCAAAATAAAAAAAATTTCTGGAATTTTGCCTCAAAATAAAGGGAATTTCTGTTTTTTGGCCCAAAATAAAGGGAATTTCTGCCTTTTGCCCCAAAATTAGGAGAATTTCTGTAATTTTGCTCCAAAATACGGGGAATTTCTGCCTTTTTGCCCGAAAATAACGGGGATGCATACCTTTTTGCCATATAAGGGAAATTTCTTCATTTTTGCTCCAAAATAAGGGAAATTTCTGCCTTTTTGCCTCTAAATAAGTGGAATTTCTGTCTTTTTCCCTCAAAACAAAAGGAATTTCTCTTATTTTTGCCCCAAAATAAGGGAAATATCTGACTTATTACCCTGAAATAAGTGAAATTTCTGCAATTTTGCCCCAAAATAAGGGAAATTTCTGCCTTTTTTCCCTAAAATAAGTGAAATTTCTGAAATTTTGCCACAAAATAAGTGAAATTTCTGCAATTTTGCCCGAAAATAAGGAAAATTTCTGCTATTTTGCCCCAATGTAAAGGAAATTTCTGCAATTTTGCCCCAAAATAAGGGGAATTTCTGACGGTTTGCTCCCGAAAAAAGGAGATTTTTCTGTTTTTTTGCCCCAAAATAAGGAGAATTTCTGCATTTTTGCCCAAAAATTATGAGAATTTCTGCAATTTTGCTTCAAAATACGGGGAATTTCTGCTTTTTATCCTGAAAGTAAAAGGAATGTATACCTTTTGCCACAAAAAAAGAAAATTTCTTCATTTTTGCCCCGAAATAAGAGGAATTTCTGCCTTTTTTCCTCAAAATAAGAGAAATTTCGAACTTTTTACCCAAAAATAAACGGAATTTCTGTCTTTTGCCCCAAAATAAAAGAAAATTTTGAATTATGCCCTGAAATAAGTGAAATTTCTGCAATTTTGCCCCAAAATAAAAGAAATTTCTGCTTTTTTGCCACAAAATAAGGGGAATTTCTGTCTTTTTGCCCCAAAATAAGGGAAATTTCTGCCTTTTTGCCCCCAAATAAAAGGAATTTCAGGCTTTTTACCTCAAAATAAGAGGAATTTCTGCATTTTTGCCACAAAATATTAAGAATTTCTGCATTTTTGCCACAAAATAAGAAAATTTCTGTCTTTTTCCCCTGAAATAAGTAAAATTTCTGCAATTTTGCCCCAAAATAAGTGAAATTTCTACAATTTTGCTCCAAAATACGGGAAATTTCTGGAATTTTGCCCCAAAATAAGTGGAATTTCTGAGTTTTGCCCCAAAATAAGGATAATTTCTGTCTTTTTGCCCCACCATATAGGGAATTTCTGCCTTTTTGCCCCACAATTAGGGGAATTTTTGCAATTTTGCTCCAAAATACGGAGAATTTCTGCCTTTTTGCCCGAAAATAATGGGAATGCATATATTTTTGCCATAAAAAGGGAAATTTCTTCATTTTTGCTAAAATATAAGGGGAATTTCTGACTTTTTGCCCCTAAATAAGTGGAATTTCTGTCTTTTTCCCTCAAAACAAAGGAAATTTCTGTCTTTTTTGCCCCAAAATAAGGGGAATTTCTGACTTATTACCCTGAAATAAGTGAAATTTCTGCAATTTTGCCTCAAAATAAGCGAAATTTCTGCCTTTTTGCCCTCAAATAAGGGGAATTTCAGCCTTTTTACCTCAAAATAAGGGGAATTTTTGCATTTTTGCCACAAAATATTAGGAATTTCTGCCTTTTGCACCAAAATAAGGGAAAATTCTGGAATTTGCCCCAAAATAAGTGGAATTTTTGCAATTTTGCCCCAAAATAAGGGAAATTTCTGGAATTTTGCCCCAAAATATGTGGAATTTCTGAGTATTGCCCCAAAATAAAAAGAATTTCTGTCTTTTTGCCCCAACATATAGAGAATTTCTGCATTTTTGCCCCACAATTAAAGGAATTTCTGCAATTTTGCTCCAATATACAGGGAATTTCTGCATTTTTGCCCGAAAATAAGGGGAATTTCTTACTTATTACCCTGAAATAAGTGAAATTTCTGCAATTTTGCCCCAAAATAAAGGAAATTTCTGCATTTTTGCCCTGAAATATATGAAATTTCTGCAATTTTACCCCAAAATATGGTGAATTTCTGCCTTTTTGCCCCAAAATAATGGGAATTTCTGCCTTTTTGCCCTAATATAAAAAAAAAATTTTGCACTTTTTCTCTGAAATAAGTGAAATTTCTGCAATTTTGCCCCAATATAAGATAAATTTCTGCAATTTTTGACCATAATAAGGGAAATTTCTGCAATTTTACCCCAAAATAAGGGGATTTCTTCCTTTTTGCCCCCAAAAAAAGGAAATTTCAGCATTTTTACCTAAAAATAAGTGAAATTTCTGCAATTTTGCACCAAATAAGGGAAATTTCTGCAATTTTGCCCCTAAATAAGGTAAATTCCTGCAATTTTGCTCCAAAATAAAGGAAATTTCTGGAATTTTGCCTCAAAATAAAGGGAATTTCTGTTTTTTGGCCCAAACTAAAGGGAATTTCTGCCTTTTGCCCCAAAATTAGGGGAATTTCTGTAATTTTGCTCCAAATTACAGGGAATTTCTGCCTTTTTGCCCGAAAATAATGGGGATGCATACCTTTTTGCCATATAAGGGAAATTTCTTCATTTTTGCTCCAAAATAAAGTGAATTTCTGCCTTTTTGCCTCTACATAAATGGAATTTCTGTCTTTTTCCCACAAAACAAAGGGAATTTCTCTTATTTTTGCCCCAAAATAAGGGAAATATCTGACTTATTACCCTGAAATAAGTGAAATTTCTGCAATTTTGCCCCAAAATAAGGGAAATTTCTGCCTTTTTTTCCCTAAAATAAGTGAAATTTCTGAAATTTTGCCACAAAATAAGTGAAATTTCTGCAATTTTGCCCAAAAATAAGGAAAATTTCTGCTATTTTGCCCCAATGTAAAGGAAATTTCTGCAATTTTGCCCCAAAATAAGGGGAATTTCTGACGGTTTGCTCCCGAAAAAAGGAGATTTTCTGTCTTTTTGCCCGAAAATAAGGAGAATTTCTGCATTTTTGCCCCAAAATTATGAGAATTTCTGCAATTTTGCTTCAAAATACGGGGAATTTCTGCTTTTTATCCCGAAAGTAAAAGGAATGTATACCTTTTGCTAAAAAAAAAGGAAATTTCTTCATTTTTGCCCCGAAATAAGAGGAATTTCTGCCTTTTTACCTCAAAATAAAAGAAATTTCGAACTTTTTACCCAAAAATAAACGGAATTTCTGTCTTTTGCCCCAAAATAAAAGAAAATTTTGAATTATGCCCTGAAATAAGTGAAATTTCTGCAATTTTGCCCCAAAATAAAAGAAATTTCTGCTTTTTTGCCAAAAAATAAGGGGAATTTCTGTCTTTTTGCCCCAAAATAAGGGAAATTTCTGCCTTTTTCCCCCCAAAAAAAGGAATTTCAGCCTTTTTACCTCAAAATAAGAGGAATTTCTGCATTTTTGCCACAAAATATTAAGAATTTCTGCATTTTTGCCACAAAATAAGAAAATTTCTGTCTTTTTCCCCTGAAATAAGTAAAATTTCTGCAATTGTGCCCCAAAATAAGTGAAATTTCTGCAATTTTGCTCCAAAATACGGGAAATTTCTAGAATTTTGCCCGAAAATAAGTGGAATTTCTGAGTTTTGCCCCAAAATAAGGAGAATTTCCGTCTTTGTGCCCCACCATATAGGGAATTTCTGCCATTTTGCCCCACAATTAGGGGAATTTTTGCTCTTTTGCTCCAAAATACGGAGAATTTCTGCCTTTTTGCCCGAAAATAATGGGAATGCATATATTTTTGCCATAAAAAGGGAAATTTCTTCATTTTTGCTAAAATATAAGGGGAATTTCTGACTTTTTGCCCCTAAATAAGTGGAATTTCTGTCTTTTTCCCTCAAAACAAAGGAAATTTCTGTCTTTTTTGCCCCAAAATAAAGGGAATTTCTGACTTATTACCCTGAAATAAGTGAAATTTCTGCAATTTTGCCTCAAAATAAGCGAAATTTCTGCCTTTTTGCCCTCAAATAAGGGGAATTTCAGCCTTTTTACCTCAAAATAAGGGGAATTTTTGCATTTTTGCCACAAAATATTAGGAATTTCTGCCTTTTGCACCAAAATAAGGGAAAATTCTGGAATTTGCCCCAAAATAAGTGGAATTTTTGCAATTTTGCCCCAAAATAAGGGAAATTTCTGGAATTTTGCCCCAAAATATGTGGAATTTCTGAGTATTGCCCCAAAATAAAAAGAATTTCTGTCTTTTTGCCCCAACATATAGAGAATTTCTGCATTTTTGCCCCACAATTAAAGGAATTTCTGCAATTTTGCTCCAAAATACAGGGAATTTCTGCATTTTTGCCCGAAAATAAGGGGAATTTCATACTTATTACCCTGAAATAAGTGAAATTTCTGCAATTTTGCCCCAAAATAAAGGAAATTTCTGCATTTTTGCCCTGAAATATATAAAATTTCTGCAATTTTACCCCAAAATATGGTGAATTTCTGCCTTTTTGCCCCAAAATAATGGGAATTTCTGCCTTTTTGCCCCAATATAAAAAAAATTTTTGCTTTTTTTCTCTGAAATAAGTGAAATTTCTGCAATTTTTCCCCAATATAAGATAAATTTCTGCAATTTTTGACCATAATAAGGGAAATTTCTGCAATTTTACCCCAAAATAAGGGGATTTCTTCCTTTTTGCCCCAAAATAAAGGAAATTTCAGCTTTTTTACCTAAAAATAAGTGAAATTTCTGCAATTTTGCACCAAATAAGGGAAATTTCTGCAATTTTGCCCCCAAATAAGGTAAATTCCTGCAATTTTGCTCCAAAATAAAGGAAATTTCTGGAATTTTGCCTCAAAATAAAGGGAATTTCTGTTTTTTGGCCCAAAATAAAGGGAATTTCTGCCTTTTGCCCCAAAATTAGGGGAATTTCTGTAATTTTGCTCCAAAATACGGGGAATTTCTGCCTTTTTGCCCGAAAATAATGGGGATGCATACCTTTTTGCCATATAAGGGAAATTTCTTCATTTTTGCTCCAAAATAAAGTGAATTTCTGCCTTTTTGCCTCTACATAAATGGAATTTCTGTCTTTTTCCCTCAAAACAAAGGGAATTTCTCTTATTTTTGCCCCAAAATAAGGGAAATATCTGACTTATTACCCTGAAATAAGTGAAATTTCTGCAATTTTGCCCCAAAATAAGCGAAATTTCTGCCTTTTTTCCCTAAAATAAGTGAAATTTCTGAAATTTTGAAACAAAATAAGTGAAATTTCTGCAATTTTGCCCGAAAATAAGGAAAATTTCTGCTATTTTGCTTATATGTAAAGGAAATTTCTGCAATTTTGCCCCAAAATAAGGGGAATTTCTGACGGTTTGCTCCCGAAAAAAGGAGATTTTCTGTCTTTTTGCCCCAAAATAAGGAGAATTTCTGCATTTTTGCACAAAAATTATGAGAATTTCTGCAATTTTTCTTCAAAATACGGGGAATTTCTGCTTTTTATCCCGAAAGTAAAAGGAATGTATACCTTTTGCTACAAAAAAAGAAAATTTCTTCATATTTGCCCCGAAATAAGAGGAATTTCTGCCTTTTTACCTCAAAATAAAAGAAATTTCGAACTTTTTACCCAAAAATAAACGGAATTTCTGTCTTTTGCCCCAAAATAAAAGAAAATTTTGAATTATGCCCTGAAATAAGTGAAATTTCTGCAATTTTGCCTCAAAATAAAAGAAATTTCTGCTTTTTTGCCAAAAAATAAGGGGAATTTCTGTCTTTTTGCCCCAAAATAATGGAAATTTCTGCCTTTTTCCCCCCAAAAAAAGGAATTTCAGCCTTTTTACCTCAAAATAAGAGGAATTTCTGCATTTTTGCCACAAAATATTAAGAATTTCTGCATTTTTGCCACAAAATAAGAAAATTTCTGTCTTTTTCCCCTGAAATAAGTAAAATTTCTGCAATTTTGCCCCAAAATAAGTGAAATTTCTGCAATTTTGCTCCAAAATACGGGAAATTTCTAGAATTTTGCCCGAAAATAAGTGGAATTTCTGAGTTTTGCCCCAAAATAAGGAGAATTTCCGTCTTTGTGCCCCACCATATAGGGAATTTCTGCCATTTTGCCCCACAATTAGGGGAATTTTTGCTCTTTTGCTCCAAAATACAGAGAATTTCTGCCTTTTTGCCCGAAAATAATGGGAATGCATATATTTTTGCCATAAAAAGGGAAATTTCTTCATTTTTGCTAAAATATAAGGGGAATTTCTGACTTTTTGCCCCTAAATAAGTGGAATTTCTGTCTTTTTCCCTCAAAACAAAGGAAATTTCTGTCTTTTTTGCCCCAAAATAAAGGGAATTTCTGACTTATTACCCTGAAATAAGTGAAATTTCTGCAATTTTGCCTCAAAATAAGCGAAATTTCTGCCTTTTTGCCCTCAAATAAGGGGAATTTCAGCCTTTTTACCTCAAAATAAGGGGAATTTTTGCATTTTTGCCACAAAATATTAGGAATTTCTGCCTTTTGCCCCAAAATAAGGGAAAATTCTGGAATTTGCCCCAAAATAAGTGGAATTTTTGCAATTTTGCCCCAAAATAAGGGAAATTTCTGGAATTTTGCCCCAAAATATGTGGAATTTCTGAGTATTGCCCCAAAATAAAAAGAATTTCTGTCTTTTTGCCCCAACATATAGAGAATTTCTGCATTTTTGCCCCACAATTAAAGGAATTTCTGCAATTTTGCTCCAAAATACAGGGAATTTCTGCATTTTTGCCCGAAAATAAGGGGAATTTCATACTTATTACCCTGAAATAAGTGAAATTTCTGCAATTTTGCCCCAAAATAAAGGAAATTTCTGCATTTTTGCCCTGAAATATATAAAATTTCTGCAATTTTACCCCAAAATATGGTGAATTTCTGCCTTTTTGCCCCAAAATAATGGGAATTTCTGCCTTTTTGCCCCAATATAAAAAAAATTTTTGCTTTTTTTCTCTGAAATAAGTGAAATTTCTGCAATTTTTCCCCAATATAAGATAAATTTCTGCAATTTTTGACCATAATAAGGGAAATTTCTGCAATTTTACCCCAAAATAAGGGGATTTCTTCCTTTTTGCCCCAAAATAAAGGAAATTTCAGCTTTTTTACCTAAAAATAAGTGAAATTTCTGCAATTTTGCACCAAATAAGGGAAATTTCTGCAATTTTGCCCCCAAA
This sequence comes from Micromys minutus, assembly GCF_963924665.1. Taxonomy (NCBI): domain Eukaryota; kingdom Metazoa; phylum Chordata; class Mammalia; order Rodentia; family Muridae; genus Micromys; species Micromys minutus. The sequence continues at coordinate 1,092,205 of NW_027667183.1, read as the reverse complement.
TAAGGTAAATTCCTGCAATTTTGCTCCAAAATAAAGGAAATTTCTGGAATTTTGCCTCAAAATAAAGGGAATTTCTGTTTTTTGGCCCAAAATAAAGGGAATTTCTGCCTTTTGCCCCAAAATTAGGGGAATTTATGTAATTTTGCTCCAAAATACGGGGAATTTCTGCCTTTTTGCCCGAAAATAATGGGGATGCATACCTTTTTGCCATATAAGGGAAATTTCTTCATTTTTGCTCCAAAATAAAGTGAATTTCTGCCTTTTTGCCTCTACATAAATGGAATTTCTGTCTTTTTCCCTCAAAACAAAGGGAATTTCTCTTATTTTTGCCCCAAAATAAGGGAAATATCTGACTTATTACCCTGAAATAAGTGAAATTTCTGCAATTTTGCCCCAAAATAAGGGAAATTTCTGCCTTTTTTCCCTAAAATAAGTGAAATTTCTGAAATTTTGAAACAAAATAAGTGAAATTTCTGCAATTTTGCCCGAAAATAAGGAAAATTTCTGCTATTTTGCCCATATGTAAAGGAAATTTCTGCAATTTTGCCCCAAATTAAGGGGAATTTCTGACGGTTTGCTCCCGAAAAAAGGAGATTTTCTGTCTTTTTGCCCCAAAATAAGGAGAATTTCTGCATTTTTGCCCGAAAATTATGAGAATTTCTGCAATTTTTCTTCAAAATACGGGGAATTTCTGCTTTTTATCCCGAAAGTTAAAGGAATGTATACCTTTTGCTACAAAAAAAGAAAATTTCTTCATTTTTGCCCCGAAATAAGAGGAATTTCTGCCTTTTTACCTCAAAATAAAAGAAATTTCGAACTTTTTACCCAAAAATAAACGGAATTTCTGTCTTTTGCCCCAAAATAAAAGAAAATTTTGAATTATGCCCTGAAATAAGTGAAATTTCTGCAATTTTGCCCCAAAATAAAAGAAATTTCTGCTTTTTTGCCAAAAAATAAGGGGAATTTCTGTCTTTTTGCCCCAAAATAATGGAAATTTCTGCCTTTTTCCCCCCAAAAAAAGGAATTTCAGCCTTTTTACCTCAAAATAAGAGGAATTTCTGCATTTTTGCCACAAAATATTAAGGATTTCTGCATTTTTGCCACAAAATAAGAAAATTTCTGTCTTTTTCCCCTGAAATAAGTAAAATTTCGGCAATTTTGCCCCAAAATAAGTGAAATTTCTGCAATTTTGCTCCAAAATACGGGAAATTTCTAGAATTTTGCCCGAAAATAAGTGGAATTTCTGAGTTTTGCCCCAAAATAAGGAGAATTTCCGTCTTTGTGCCCCACCATATAGGGAATTTCTGCCATTTTGCCCCACAATTAGGGGAATTTTTGCTCTTTTGCTCCAAAATACGGAGAATTTCTGCCTTTTTGCCCGAAAATTAATGGGAATGCATATATTTTTGCCATAAAAAGGGAAATTTCTTCATTTTTGCTAAAATATAAGGGGAATTTCTGACTTTTTGCCCCTAAATAAGTGGAATTTCTGTCTTTTTCCCTCAAAACAAAGGAAATTTCTGTCTTTTTTGCCCCAAAATAAAGGGGATTTCTGACTTATTACCCTGAAATAAGTGAAATTTCTGCAATTTTGCCTCAAAATAAGCGAAATTTCTGCCTTTTTGCCCTCAAATAAGGGGAATTTCAGCCTTTTTACCTCAAAATAAGGGGAATTTTTGCATTTTTGCCACAAAATATTAGGAATTTCTGCCTTTTGCCCCAAAATAAGGGAAAATTCTGGAATTTGCCCCAAAATAAGTGGAATTTTTGCAATTTTGCCCCAAAATAAGGGAAATTTCTGGAATTTTGCCCCAAAATATGTGGAATTTCTGAGTATTGCCCCAAAATAAAAAGAATTTCTGTCTTTTTGCCCCAACATATAGAGAATTTCTGCATTTTTGCCCCACAATTAAAGGAATTTCTGCAATTTTGCTCCAAAATACAGGGAATTTCTGCATTTTTGCCCGAAAATAAGGGGAATTTCTTACTTATTACCCTGAAATAAGTGAAATTTCTGCAATTTTTCCCCAATATAAGATAAATTTCTGCAATTTTTGACCATAATAAGGGAAATTTCTGCAATTTTACCCCAAAATAAGGGGATTTCTTCCTTTTTGCCCCAAAATAAAGGAAATTTCAGCTTTTTTACCTAAAAATAAGTGAAATTTCTGCAATTTTGCACCAAATAAGGGAAATTTCTGCAATTTTGCCCCAAAATAAGGTAAATTCCTACAATTTTGCTCCAAAATAAAAGAAATTTCTGGAATTTTGCCTCAAAATAAAGGGAATTTCTGTTTTTTGGCCCAAAATAAAGGGAATTTCTGCCTTTTGCCCCAAATTTAAGGGAATTTCTGTAATTTTGCTCCAAAATACGGGGAATTTCTGACTTTTTGCCCGAAAATAATGGGGATGCATACCTTTTTGCCATATAAGGGAAATTTCTTCATTTTTGCTCCAAAATAAAGTGAATTTCTGCCTTTTTGCCTCTAAATAAGTGGAATTTCTGTCTTTTTCCCTCAAAACAAAGGGAATTTCTCTTATTTTTGCCCCAAAATAAGGGAAATATCTGACTTATTACCCTGAAATAAGTGAAATTTCTGCAATTTTGCTCCAAAATAAGGGAAATTTCTGCCTTTTTTCCCTAAAATAAGTGAAATTTCTGAAATTTTGCCACAAAATAAGTGAAATTTCTGCAATTTTGCCCGAAAATAAGGAAAATTTCTGCTATTTTGCCCCAATGTAAAGGAAGTTTCTGCAATTTTGCCCCAAAATAAGGGGAATTTCTGACGGTTTGCTCCCGAAAAAAGGAGATTTTCTGTCTTTTTGCCCCAAAATAAGGAGAATTTCTGCATTTTTGCCCAAAAATTATGAGAATTTCTGAATTTTGCTTCAAAATACGGGGAATTTCTGCTTTTTATCCCGAAAGTAAAAGGAATGTATACCTTTTGCCACAAAAAAAGGAAAATTTCTTCATTTTTGCCCCAAAATAAGAGGAATTTCTGCCTTTTTACCTCAAAATAAAAGAAATTTCGAACTTTTTACCCAAAAATAAACGGAATTTCTGTCTTTTGCCCCAAAATAAAAGAAAATTTTGAATTATGCCCTGAAATAAGTGAAATTTCTGCAATTTTGCCCCAAAATAAAAGAAATTTCTGCTTTTTTGCCAAAAAATAAGAGGAATTTCTGTCTTTTTGCCCCAAAAATAAGGGAAATTTCTGCCTTTTTGCCCCCCAAAAAAAGGAATTTCAGCCTTTTTACAACAAAATAAGAGGAATTTCTGCATTTTTGCCACAAAATATTAAGAATTTCTGCATTTTTGCCACAAAATAAGAAAATTTCTGTCTTTTTCCCCTGAAATAAGTAAAATTTCTGCAATTTTGCCCCAAAATAAGTGAAATTTCTGCAATTTTGCTCCAAAATATGGGACATTTCTAAAATTTTGCCCCAAAATAATTGGAATTTCTGAGTTTTGCCCCAAAATAAGGAGAATTTCCGGCTTTTTGCCCCACCATATAGGGAATTTCTGCCATTTTGCCCCACAATTAGGGGAATTTTTGCTCTTTTGCTCCAAAATACGGAGAATTTCTGCCTTTTTGCCCGAAAATAATGGGAATGCATATATTTTTGCCATAAAAAGGGAAATTTCTTCATTTTTGCTAAAATATAAGGGGAATTTCTGACTTTTTGCCCCTAAATAAGTGGAATTTCTGTCTTTTTCCCCCAAAACAAAGGAAATTTCTGTCTTTTTTGCCCCAAAATAATGGGAATTTCTGACTTATTACCCCCAAATAAGGGGAATTTCAGCCTTTTTACCTCAAAATAAGGGGAATTTTGTATTTTTGCCACAAAATATTCTGAATTTCTGCCTTTTGCCCCAAAATAAGGGAAATTTCTGGAATTTGCCCCAAAATAAGTGGAATTTTTGCAATTTTGCCCCAAAATAAGGGAAATTTCTGGAATTTTGCCCCAAAATATGTGGAATTTCAGAATATTGCCCCAAAATAAAAAGAATTTCTGTATTTTTGCCCCAACATATAGAGAATTTCTGCATTTTTGCCCTACAATTAAAGGAATTTCTGCAATTTTGCTCCAAAATAAAGGGAATTTCTGCATTTTTGCCCGAAAATAAGGAGAATTTTTTACTTATTACCCTGAAATAAGTGAAATTTCTGCAATTTTGCCCCAAAATAAAGGAAATTTCTGCATTTTTGCCCTGAAATCTATAAAATTTCTGCAATTTTACCCCAAAATATGGTGAATTACTGCATTTTTGCCCCAAAATAATGGGAATTTCTGCCTTTTTGCCCCAATATAAAAAAATTTTTGCTTTTTTTCTCTGAAATAAGTGAAATTTCTGCAATTTTGCCCCAATATAAGGGAAATTTCTGCAATTTTTCCCCATAATAAGGGAAATTTCTTCAATTTTACCCCAAAATAAGGGGATTTCTTCCTTTTTGCCCCAAAATAAAGGAAATTTCAGCTTTTTTACCTAAAAATAAGTGAAATTTCTGCAATTTTGCACCAAATAAGAGAAATTTCTGCAATTTTGCCCCAAAATAAGGTAAATTCCTGCAATTTTGCTCCAAAATAAAAGAAATTTCTGAAATTTTGCCTCAAAATAAAGGGAATTTCTGTTTTTTGGCCCAAAATAAAGGGAATTTCTGCCTTTTGCCCCAAAATTAGGGGAATTTCTGTAATTTTGCTCCAAAATACGGGGAATTTCTGCCTTTTTGCCCGAAAATAATGGGGATGCATACCTTTTTGCCATATAAGGGAAATTTATTCATTTTTGCTCCAAAATAAGGGGAATTTCTGCCTTTTTGCCTCTAAATAAGTGGAATTTCTGTTTTTTTCCCTCAAAACAAAGGGAATTTCTCTTATTTTTGTCCCAAAATATTATTATTACCCTGAAATAAGTGAAATTTTTGTAATTTTGCCCCAAAATGAGAGAAATTTCTGCCTTTTTTGCATAAAATAAGTGAAATTTCTGAAATTTTGCCACAAAATAAGTGAAATTTCTGCAATTTTGCCCGAAAATAATGAAAATTTCTGCCATTTTGTCCCAATGTAAAGGAAAGTTCTAGAATTTTGCCCCAAAATAAGGGGAATTTCTGACGGTTTGCTCCCGAAAAAAGGAGATTTTCTGTCTTTTTGCCCCAAAATAATGAGAATTTCTGTATTTTTGCCCAAAAATTATGAGAATTTCTGCAATTTTGCTTCAAAATACGGGGAATTTCTGCTTTTTATCCCGAAAGTAAAAGGAATGTATATCCTTTGCCACAAAAAAGGAAAATTTCTTCCTTTTTGCCCCGAAATAAGAGGAATTTCTGCCTTTTTACCTCAAAATAAGAGAAATTTCGAACTTTTTACCCAAAAATAAACGGAATTTCTGTCTTTTGCCCCAAAATAAAAGGAATTTTTGAATTATGCCCTGAAATAAGTGAAATTTCTTCAATTTTGCCCTAAAATAAAAGAAATTTCTGCTTTTTGCCACAAAATAAGGGGAATTTCTGTCTTTTTCCCCAAAATAAGGGAAATTTCTGCCTTTTTGCCCCCAAATAAAAGGAATTTCAGCCTTTTTACCTCAAAATAAGAGGAATTTCTGCATTTTTGCCACAAAATATTAAGAATTTCTGCATTTTTGCCACAAAATAAGAAAATTTCTGTCTTTTTCCCCTAAAATAACTAAAATTTCTGCAATTTTTCCCCAAAATAAGTGAAATTTCTGCAATTTTACTCCAAAATACGGGAAATATCTGGAATTTTGCCCCAAAATAAGTGGAATTTCTGAGTTTTGCCCCAAAATAAGGAGAATTTCTGTCTTTTTGCCCCACCATATTGGGAATTTCTGCCTTTTTGCCCCACAGTTATGGGAATTTTTGCAATTTTGCTCCAAAATACGGAGAATTTCTGCCTTTTTGCCCGAAAATAATGGGAATGCATATATTTTTGCAATAAAAAGGGAAATTTCTTCATTTTTGCTAAAATATAAGGGGAATTTCTGCCTTTTTGCCCCTAAATAAGTGGAATTTCTGTCTTTTTCCCTCAAAACAAAGGAAATTTCTGTCTTTTTGCCCCAAAATAAAGGGAATTTCTGACTTATTACCCTGAAATAAGTGAAATTTCTGCAATTTTGCCTCAAAATAAGGGAAATTTCTGCCTTTTTGCCCCCAAATAAGGGGAATTTCAGCCTTTTTACCTCAAAATAAGGGGAATTTTTTCATTTTTGCCACAAAATATTAGGAATTTCTGCCTTTTGCCCCAAAATAAGGGAAATTTCTGGAATTTTCCCTAAAATAAGTGGAATTTTTGCAATTTTGCCCCAAAATAAGGGAAATTTCTGGAATTTTGCCCCAAAATATGTGGAATTTCTGAGTATTGCCCCAAAATAAAAAGAATTTCTGTCATTTTGCCCCAACATATAGAGAATTTCTGCATTTTTGCCCCACAATTTAAGGAATTTCTTAAATTTTGCTCCAAAATACAGGGAATTTCTGCATTTTTGCCCGAAGATAAGAAGAATGCATATCTTTTTGCCTTAAAAAAGGGAAATTTCTTTATTTTTGCTCAAAAATAAGGGGAATTTCTGATTTTGCCTCTAAATAAGTGGAATTTCTGTCTTTTTCCCCAAAACAAAGGGATTTTCTGTGTTTTTTGCACAAAAATAAGGAAAATTTCTGACTTATTACCCTGAAATAAGTGAAATTTCTTCAATTTTGCCCCAAAATAAGGGAAATTTCTGCAATTTTGTCTAAAATAAAAGAAATTTCTAGAATTTTGCCCAAAAATAAGTGGAATTTCTGGGTTTTGCCCCAAAATAAGGAGAATTTCTGTATTTTTGCCCAAACATATAGGGAATTTCTGCCTTTTTGCCCCACAATTAGGGGAATTTCTGCAATTTTGCTCGAAAATACAAGGAATTTCTGCCTTTTCGCCCGAAAATAAGGGGAATGCATAACTTTTTGCCATAAAAGAGGAAAATTTCTTCATTTTTGCTCCAAAATAAGAAGAATTTCTGTTTTTTTGCCTCTAAATAAGAGGAATTTCTGTCTTTTTCCCCCAAAACAAAGGGAATTTCTGTTTTTTTGCCCCAAAATAAGGAAAATTTCTGACTAATTACTGTGAAATACGTGGAATTTCTGCAATTTTGCCCCAAATTAGGGGAAATTTCTGCATTTGCTCCCAAATAAGGGGAATTGCAGCCTTTTTACCTCAAAATAAGGGGAATTTCTGCATTTTCGCCACAAAATATTAGGAATTTCTGCAATTTTGCCCCAAAATAAAAAAAATTTCTGCCTTTTTACCCTGAAATATGTGAAATTTCTGCATATTTACCACAAAATAAGGTGAATTTCTGCAATTTTGCCCAAAAATAAAGGATATTTCTGCCTTTTTGCCCTGAAATATGTGAAATTTCTGCAATTTTGCCCCAAAATAAGTGAAATTTCTGCAATTTTGCCCCAAAATAAGTGAAATTTCTGGAATTTTGCCCCAAAATAAGTGGAATTTCTGTGTTTTGCCCCAAAATAAGGAGAATTTCTGTCTTTTTGCCCCAACATATATGGAATTTCTTCCTTTTTGCCCCACAATAAGAAAAATTTGTGCAATTTTGCTCCAAAATACGGGGAATTTCTGCCTTTTTGCCCCAAAATAAGGGAAATGCATAACTTTTTGCCATAAAAAAGGGAAATTTCTTCATTTTTGCTCCAAAATAAGGTAAATTTCTGCTTTTGCCTCTAAATAAGTGGAATTTCTGTCTTTTTCCTACAAAACCAAGGGAATTTCTGTCTTTTTTGCCCCAAAATAAGGGAAATTTTTGACATATTACCCAGAAATATGTGAAATTTCTGCAATTTTACATCAAAATAAGGTGAATTTCTGCCTTTTTGCCCCAAAATAATGGGAATTTCTGTCTTTTTGCCCCAAAATAAGAAAAATTTTTGCTTTTTTCTCTGAAATAAGTGAAATTTCTGCAATTTTGCCCTAAAATAAGGAAAATTTCTGCAATTTTTCCCCATAATAAGAGAAATTTCTACAATTTTATTCTAAAATAAGGGGAATTTCTCCCTTTTTGCCCAAAAATAAAGGAAATTTCAGCTTTTTTACCTAAAAATAAGTGAAATTTCTGCAATTTTGCACCAAATAAGGGAAATTTCTGCAATTTTGCCCCAAAATAAGGTAAATTCCTTCAATTTTGCCCCCAAATAAAAGAAATTTATGGAATTTTGAAACAAAATAAAGGGAATTTCTGATTTTTGCCCCAAAATAAAGGCAATTTTTGCCTTTTGCCCCAAAATTAGAGGAATATCTGCAATTTTGCTCCAAAATATGGGGAATTTCTGCCTTTTTGCCTGAAAATAATGGGAATGCATATCTTTTTGCCATAAAAAGGGAAATTTCTTCATTTTTGCTAAAATATAAGGGGAATTTCTGAATTTTTGCCTCTAAATAAGGGGAATTTCTGAATTTTTGCCTCTAAATAAGGGGAATTTCTGACTTATTACCCTGAAATAAGTGAAATTTCTGCAATTTTGCCTCAAAATAAGGGAAATTTCTGCCTTTTTGCCCCCAAATAAGTGGAATTTCAGCCTTTTTACCTCAAAATAAGGGGAATTTCTGCATTTTTGCCACAAAATATTAGGAATTTCTGCCTTTTTGCTCTAAAATAAATGAAATTTCTGGAATTTTGCCCCAAAATAAGTGGAATTTTTGCAATTTTGCCCCAAAATAAGGGAAATTTCTGGAATTTTGCCCCAAAATAAGTGGATTTACTCAGTATTTCCCCAAAATAAAAAGAATTTCTGTCTTTTTGCCCCAACATATAGAGAATTTCTGCATTTTTGCCCCACAATTAAAAGAATTTCTGCAATTTTGCTCCAAAATACAGGGAATTTCTGCATTTTTGCCCGAAAATAAGAAGAATGCATACATTTTTGCCTTAAAAAAGGGAAATTTCTTTATTTTTGCTCCAAAATAAGGGGAATTTCTGCTTTATGCCTGAAAATAATGGGAATGCATATCTTTTTGCCATAAAAAGGGAAATTTCTTCATTTTTGCTAAAATATAAGGGGAATTTCTGCTTTTTGCCTCTAAAAAAGTGGAATTTCTGTCTTTTTCTCCCAAAACAAAGGGATTTTCTGTGTTTTTTGCACAAAAATAAGGAAATTTTCTGATTTATTACCCTGAAATAAGTAAAATTTCTGCAATTTTGCCCCAAAATAAGTGCAATTTCTGCAATTTTACTCCAAAATACGGGAAATTTCTGGAATTTTGCCCCAAAATAAGTGGAATTTCTGAGTTTTGCCCCAAAATAAGGATAATTTCTGTCTTTTTGCCCCACCATATAGGGAATTTCTGCCTTTTTGCCCCACAATTAGGGTAATTTTTGCAATTTTGCTCCAAAATACGGAGAATTTCTGCCTTTTTGCCCGAAAATAATAAGAATGCATATATTTTTGCCATAAAAAGGGAAATTTCTTCATTTTTGCTAAAATATAAGGGGAATTTCTGACTTTTTTCCCCTAAATAAGTGGAATTTCTGTCTTTTTCCCTCAAAACAAAGGAAATTTCTGTCTTTTTTGCCCCAAAATAAGGGGAATTTCTGACTTATTACCCTGAAATAAGTGAAATTTCTGCAATTTTGCCTCAAAATAAGGGAAATTTCTGCCTTTTTGCTCCCAAATAAATGGAATTTCAGCCTTTTTACCTCAAAATAAGGGGAATTTTTGCATTTTTGCCACAAAATATTAGGAATTTCTGCCTTTTGCCTCAAAATAAGGGAAATTTCTGGAATTTGTTCTAAAATAAGTGGAATTTTTGCAATTTTGCCCCCAAATAAGGGAAATTTCTGGAATTTTGCCCCAAAATATGTGGAATTTCTGAGTATTGCCCCAAAATAAAAAGAATTTCTGTCTTTTTGCCCCAACATATAGAGAATTTCTGCATTTTTGCCCCACAATTAAAGGAATTTCTTCAATTTTGCTCCAAAATACAGGGAATTTCTGTATTTTTGCCCGAAAATAAGAAGAATGCATATCTTTTTGCCTTAAAAAAGGGAAATTTCTTTATTTTTGCTCCAAAATAAGGGGAATTTCTGCTTTTTGCCTCTAAATAAGTGGAATTTCTGTCTTTTTCCCCAAAACAAAGGGATTCTCTGTGTTTTTTGCACAAAAATAAGGAAAATTTCTGACTTATTACCCTGAAATAAGTGAAATTTCTGCAATTTTGCCCCAAAATAAGGGAAATTTCTGCCTTTTTGCTCCCAAATAAGGGTTTTTCAGCCTTTTTACCTCAAAATAAGGGACATTTCTGCATGTTTGCCACAAAATATTAGGAATTTCTGCCTTTTTGCCCCAAAATAAGGAAAATTTCTGCCTTTTTTTCTGAAATAAGTGAAATTTCTGCAATTTTGCCCCAAAATAATGAAATTTCTGCAATTTTGTTCTAAAATAAGGGAAATTTCTAGAATTTTGCTCACAAATAAGTGGAATTTCTGAGTTTTGCCCCAAAATAAGGAAAATTTCTGTTTTTTTGCCCAAACATATAGGGAATTTCTGCCTTTTTGCCCCACAATTAGGGGAATTTCTGCAATTTTGCTCCAAAATACGAGGAATTTCTGCCTTTTCGCCCGAAAATAAGGGGAATGCATAACTTTTTGCCATAGAAGAGGAAAATTTCTTCATTTTTGCTCCAAAATAAGAAGAATTTCTGTTTTTTTGCCTCTAAATAAGAGGAATTTCTGTCTTTTTCCCCCAAAACAAAGGGAATTTCTGTTTTTTTGCCCCAAAATAAGGAAAATTTCTGACTAATTACTCTGAAATACGTGAAATTTCTGCAATTTTGCCCCAAATTAGGGGAAATTTCTGCATTTGCTCCCAAATAAGGGGAATTGCAGCCTTTTTACCTCAAAATAAGGGGAATTTCTGCATTTTCGCCACAAAATATTAGGAATTTCTGCAATTTTGCCCCAAAATAAAGGAAATTTCTGCCTTTTTGCCCTGAAATATGTGAAATTTCTGCATATTTACCACAAAATAAGGTGAATTTCTGCAATTTTGCCCAAAAATAAAGGGTATTTCTGCCTTTTTGCCCTGAAATATGTGAAATTTCTGCAATTTTGCCCCAAAATAAGTGGAATTTCTGTGTTTTGCCCCAAAATAAGGAGAATTTCTAACTTTTTGCCCCAACATATAGAGAATTTCTTCCTTTTTGCCCCACAATAAGAAAAATTTGTGCAATTTTGCTCCAAAATACGGGGAATTTCTGCCTTTTTGCCCCAAAATAAGGGAAATGCATAACTTTTTGCCATAAAAAAGGGAAATTTCTTCATTTTTGCTCCAAAATAAGGTAAATTTCTGCTTTTGCCTCTAAATAAGTGGAATTTCTGTCTTTTTCCTACAAAACCAAGGGAATTTCTGTCTTTTTTGCCCCAAAATAAGGGAAATTTCTGACTTATTACCCAGAAATATGTGAAATTTCTGCAATTTTACATCAAAATAAGGTGAATTTCTGCCTTTTTGCCCCAAAATAATGGGAATTTCTGTCTTTTTGCCCCAAAATAAGAAAAATTTTTGCTTTTTTCTCTGAAATAAGTGAAATTTCTGCAATTTTGCCCTAAAATAAGGAAAATTTCTGCAATTTTTCCCCATAATAAGAGAAATTTCTACAATTTTATTCTAAAATAAGGGGAATTTCTCCCTTTTTGCCCGAAAATAAAGGAAATTTCAGCTTTTTTACCTAAAAATAAGTGAAATTTCTGCAATTTTGCACCAAATAAGGGAAATTTCTGCAATTTTGCCCCAAAATAAGGTAAATTCCTGCAATTTTGCCCCCAAATAAAGAAATTTCTGGAATTTTGAAACAAAATAAAGGGAATTTCTGATTTTTGCCCCAAAATAAAGGCAATTTTTGCCTTTTGCCCCAAAATTAGAGGAATATCTCCAATTTTGCTCCAAAATATGGGGAATTTCTGCCTTTTTGCCTGAAAATAATGGCAATGCATATCTTTTTGACATAAAAAGGGAAATTTCTTCATTTTTGCTAAAATATAAGGGGAATTTCTGACTTTTTGCCTCTAAATAAGTGGAATGTCTGTCTTTTCCCTCAAAACAAAGGAAATTTCTGTCTTTTTTGCCCCAAAATAAGGGGAATTTCTGACTTATTACCCTGAAATAACTGAAATTTCTGCAATTTTGCCTCAAAATAAGGGAAATTTCTGCCTTTTTGCCCCCAAATAAAGGGAATTTCAGCCTTTTTACCTCAAAATAAGGGGAATTTCTGCATTTTTGCCACAGAATATTAGGAATTTCTGCCTTTTTGCCCTAAAATAAAGGAAATTTCTGGAATTTTGCCCCAAAATAAGTGGAATTTTTGCAGTTTTGCCCCAAAATAAGAAAAATTTCTGGAATTTTGCCCCAAAATAAGTGGATTTTCTGAGTATTTCCCCAAAATAAAAGAAATTTCTGTCTTTTTGCCCCAACATATAGAGAATTTCTGCATTTTTGCCCCACAATTAAAGGAATTTCTGCAATTTTGCTCCAAAATACAGGGAATTTCTGCATTTTTGCCCGAAAATAAGAAGAATGCATACATTTTTGCCTTAAAAAAGGGAAATTTCTTTATTTTTGCTCCAAAATAAGGGGAATTTCTGCTTTTTGCCTGAAAATAATGGGAATGCATATCTTTTTGCCATAAAAAGGGAAATTTCTTCATTTTTGCTAAAATATAAGGGGAATTTCTGCTTTTTGCCTCTAAAAAAGTGGAATTTCTGTCTTTTTCTCCCAAAACAAAGGGATTTTCTGTGTTTTTTGCACAAAAATAAGGAAATTTTCTGACTTATTACCCTGAAATATGTGAAATTTCTGCAATTTTGCCCAAAATATAAAAAATGTCTGCCTTTTTGCTCCCAAATAAGGGTTTTTCAGCCTTTTTACCTCAAAATAAGGGAAATTTCTGCATGTTTGCCACAAAATATTAGGAATTTCTGCCTTTTTGCCCCAAAATAAGAAAAATTTCTGCCTTTTTTTTCTGAAATAAGTGAAATTTCTGCAATTTTGCCCCAAAATAAGGGAAATTTCTGCAATTTTGTCTAAAATAAAAGAAATTTCTGGAATTTTGCCCAAAAATAAGTGGAATTTCTGGGTTTTGCCCCAAAATAAGGAGAATTTCTGTTTTTTTGCCCAAACATATAGGGAATTTCTGCCTTTTTGCCCCACAATTAGGGGAATTTCTGCAATTTTGCTCGAAAATACAAGGAATTTCTGCCTTTTCGCCCGAAAATAAGGGGAATGCATAACTTTTTGCCATAAAAGAGGAAAATTTCTTCATTTTTGCTCCAAAATAAGAAGAATTTCTGTTTTTTTGCCTCTAAATAAGAGGAATTTCTGTCTTTTTCCCCCAAAACAAAGCGAATTTCTGTTTTTTTGCCCCAAAATAAGGAAAATTTCTGACTAATTACTGTGAAATACGTGAAATTTCTGCAATTTTGCCCCAAATTAGGGGAAATTTCTGCATTTGCTCCCAAATAAGGGGAATTGCAGCCTTTTTACCTCAAAATAAGGGGAATTTCTGCATTTTCGCCACAAAATATTAGGAATTTCTGCAATTTTGCCCCAAAATAAAAAAATTTCTGCCTTTTTGCCCTGAAATATGTGAAATTTCTGCATATTTACCACAAAATAAGGTGAATTTCTGCAATTTTGCCCAAAAATAAAGGATATTTCTGCCTTTTTGCCCTGAAATATGTGAAATTTCTGCAATTTTGCCCCAAAATAAGTGAAATTTCTGCAATTTTTCCCCAAAATAAGTGAAATTTCTGGAATTTTGCCCCAAAATAAGTGGAATTTCTGTGTTTTGCCTCAAAATAAGGAGAATTTCTGTCTTTTTGCCCCAACATATAGGGAATTTCTTCCTTTTTGCCCCACAATAAGAAAAATTTGTGCAATTTTGCTCCAAAATACGGGGAATTTCTGCCTTTTTGCCCCAAAATAAGGGAAATGCATAACTTTTTGCCATAAAAAGGGGAAATTTCTTCATTTTTGCTCCAAAATAAGGTAAATTTCTGCTTTTGCCTCTAAATAAGTGGAATTTCTGTCTTTTTCCTACAAAACCAAGGGAATTTCTGTCTTTTTTGCCCCAAAATAAGGGAAATTTCTGACTTATTACCCAGAAATATGTGAAATTTCTGCAATTTTACATCAAAATAAGGTGAATTTCTGCCTTTTTGCCCCAAAATAATGGGAATTTCTGTCTTTTTGCCCCAAAATAAGAAAAATTTTTGCTTTTTTCTCTGAAATAAGTGAAATTTCTGCAATTTTGCCCTAAAATAAGGAAAATTTCTGCAATTTTTCCCCATAATAAGAGAAATTTCTACAATTTTATTCTAAAATAAGGGGAATTTCTCCCTTTTTGCCCAAAAATAAAGGAAATTTCAGCTTTTTTACCTAAAAATAAGTGAAATTTCTGCAATTTTGCACCAAATAAGGGAAATTTCTGCAATTTTGCCCCAAAATAAGGTAAATTCCTGCAATTTTGCCCCCAAATAAAAGAAATTTATGGAATTTTGAAACAAAATAAAGGGAATTTCTGATTTTTGCCCCAAAATAAAGGCAATTTTTGCCTTTTGCCCCAAAATTAGAGGAATATCTGCAATTTTTCTCCAAAATATGGGGAATTTCTGCCTTTTTGCCTGAAAATAATGGGAATGCATATCCTTTTGCCATAAAAAGGGAAATTTCTTCATTTTTGCTAAAATATAAGGGGAATTTCTGAATTTTTGCCTCTAAATAAGGGCAATTTCTGACTTATTACCCTGAAATAAGTGAAATTTCTGCAATTTTGCCTCAAAATAAGGGAAATTTCTGCCTTTTTGCCCCCAAATAAGTGGAATTTCAGCCTTTTTACCTCAAAATAAGGGGAATTTCTGCATTTTTGCCACAAAATATTAGGAATTTCTGCCTTTTTGCTCTAAAATAAATGAAATTTCTGGAATTTTGCCCCAAAATAAGTGGAATTTTTGCAATTTTGCCCCAAAATAAGGGAAATTTCTGGAATTTTACCCCAAAATAAGTGGATTTACTGAGTATTTCCCCAAAATAAAAAGAATTTCTGTCTTTTTGCCCCAACATATAGAGAATTTCTGCATTTTTGCCCCACAATTAAAAGAATTTCTGCAATTTTGCTCCAAAATACAGGGAATTTCTGCATTTTTGCCCGAAAATAAGAAGAATGCATACATTTTTGCCTTAAAAAAGGGAAATTTCTTTATTTTTGCTCCAAAATAAGGGGAATTTCTGCTTTTTGCCTGAAAATAATGGGAATGCATATCTTTTTGCCATAAAAAGGGAAATTTCTTCATTTTTGCTAAAATATAAGGGGAATTTCTGCTTTTTGCCTCTAAAAAAGTGGAATTTCTGTCTTTTTCTCCCAAAACAAAGGGATTTTCTGTGTTTTTTGCACAAAAATAAGGAAATTTTCTGATTTATTACCCTGAAATAAGTAAAATTTCTGCAATTTTGCCCCAAAATAAGTGAAATTTCTGCAATTTTACTCCAAAATACGGGAAATTTCTGGAATTTTGCCCCAAAATAAGTGGAATTTCTGAGTTTTGCCCCAAAATAAGGATAATTTCTGTCTTTTTGCCCCACCATATAGGGAATTTCTGCCTTTTTGCCCCACAATTAGGGTAATTTTTGCAATTTTGCTCCAAAATACGGAGAATTTCTGCCTTTTTGCCCGAAAATAATAAGAATGCATATATTTTTGCCATAAAAAGGGAAATTTCTTCATTTTTGCTAAAATATAAGGGGAATTTCTGACTTTTTGCCCCTAAATAAGTGGAATTTCTGTCTTTTTCCCTCAAAACAAAGGAAATTTCTGTCTTTTTTGCCCCAAAATAAGGGGAATTTCTGACTTATTACCCTGAAATAAGTGAAATTTCTGCAATTTTGCCTCAAAATAAGCGAAATTTCTGCCTTTTTGCCCTCAAATAAGGGGAATTTCAGCCTTTTTACCTCAAAATAAGGGGAATTTTTGCATTTTTGCCACAAAATATTAGGAATTTCTGCCTTTTGCACCAAAATAAGGGAAAATTCTGGAATTTGCCCCAAAATAAGTGGAATTTTTGCAATTTTGCCCCAAAATAAGGGAAATTTCTGGAATTTTGCCCCAAAATATGTGGAATTTCTGAGTATTGCCCCAAAATAAAAAGAATTTCTGTCTTTTTGCCCCAACATATAGAGAATTTCTGCATTTTTGCCCCACAATTAAAGGTATTTCTTCAATTTTGCTCCAAAATACAGGGAATTTCTGCATTTTTACCCGAAAATAAGAAGAATGCATATCTTTTTGCCTTAAAAAGGGAAATTTCTTTATTTTTGCTCCAAAATAAGGGGAATTTCTGCTTTTTGCCTCTAAATAAGTGGAATTTCTGTCTTTTCCCCCAAAACAAAGGGATTTTCTGTCTTTTTTTCCCCAAAATAAGGAAAATTTCTGACTTATTACCCTGAAATAAGTGAAATTTCTGCAATTTTGCCCCAAAATAAGGGAAATTTCTGCCTTTTTGCCCCCAAATAAGGGTTTTTCAGCCTTTTTACCTCAAATAAGGGACATTTCTGCATGTTTGCCACAAAATATTAGGAATTTCTGCCTTTTTGCCCCAAAATAAGGAAAATTTCTGCCTTTTTTTCTGAAATAAGTGAAATTTCTGCAATTTTGCCCCAAAATAAGTGAAATTTCTGCAATTTTGTTCTAAAATAAGGGAAATTTCTAGAATTTTGCTCACAAATAAGTGGAATTTCTGAGTTTTGCCCCAAAATAAGGAGAATTTCTGTTTTTTTGCCCAAACATATAGGGAATTTCTGCCTTTTTGCCCCACAATTAGGGGAATTTCTGCAATTTTGCTCCAAAATACGAGGAATTTCTGCCTTTTCGCCCGAAAATAAAGGGAATGCATAACTTTTTGCCATAAAAGAGGAAAATTTCTTCATTTTTGCTCCAAAATAAGAAGAATTTCTGTTTTTTTGCCTCTAAATAAGAGGAATTTCTGTCTTTTTCCCCCAAAACAAAGGGAATTTCTGTTTTTTTGCCCCAAAATAAGGAAAATTTCTGACTAATTACTCTGAAATACGTGAAATTTCTGCAATTTTTCCCCAAATTAGGGGAAATTTCTGCATTTGCTCCCAAATAAGGGGAATTGCAGCCTTTTTACCTCAAAATAAGGGGAATTTCTGCATTTTCGCCACAAAATATTACGAATTTCTGCAATTTTGCCCCAAAATAAAGGAAATTTCTGCCTTTTTGCCCTGAAATATGTGAAATTTCTGCATATTTACCACAAAATAAGGTGAATTTCTGCAATTTTGCCCAAAAATAAAGGGTATTTCTGCCTTTTTGCCCTGAAATATGTGAAATTTCTGCAATTTTGCCCCAAAATAAGTGGAATTTCTGTGTTTTGCCCCAAAATAAGGAGAATTTCTAACTTTTTGCCCCAACATATAGAGAATTTCTTCCTTTTTGCCCCACAATAAGAAAAATTTGTGCAATTTTGCTCCAAAATACGGGGAATTTCTGCCTTTTTGCCCCAAAATAAGGGAAATGCATAACTTTTTGTTATAAAAAAGGGAAATTTCTTCATTTTTGCTCCAAAATAAGGTAAATTTCTGCTTTTGCCTCTAAATAAGTGGAATTTCTGTCTTTTTCCTACAAAACCAAGGGAATTTCTGTCTTTTTTGCCCCAAAATAAGGGAAATTTCTGACTTATTACCCAGAAATATGTGAAATTTCTGCAATTTTACATCAAAATAAGGTGAATTTCTGCCTTTTTGCCCCAAAATAATGGGAATTTCTGCAATTTTGCTCCAAAATACGAGGAATTTCTGCCTTTTCGCCCGAAAATAAGGGGAATGCATAACTTTTTGCCATAAAAGAGGAAAATTTCTTCATTTTTGCTCCAAAATAAGAAGAATTTCTGTTTTTTTGCCTCTAAATAAGAGGAATTTCTGTCTTTTTCCCCCAAAACAAAGGGAATTTCTGTTTTTTTGCCCCAAAATAAGGAAAATTTCTGACTAATTACTCTGAAATACGTGAAATTTCTGCAATTTTTCCCCAAATTAGGGGAAATTTCTGCATTTGCTCCCAAATAAGGGGAATTGCAGCCTTTTTACCTCAAAATAAGGGGAATTTCTGCATTTTCGCCACAAAATATTAGGAATTTCTGCAATTTTGCCCCAAAATAAAAAAAATTTCTGCCTTTTTGCCCTGAAATATGTGAAATTTCTGCATATTTACCACAAAATAAGGTGAATTTCTGCAATTTTGCCCAAAAATAAAGGGTATTTCTGCCTTTTTGCCCTGAAATATGTGAAATTTCTGCAATTTTGCCCCAAAATAAGTGGAATTTCTGTGTTTTGCCCCAAAATAAGGAGAATTTCTAACTTTTTGCCCCAACATATAGAGAATTTCTTCCTTTTTGCCCCACAATAAGAAAAATTTGTGCAATTTTGCTCCAAAATACGGGGAATTTCTGCCTTTTTGCCCCAAAATAAGGGAAATGCATAACTTTTTGTTATAAAAAAGGGAAATTTCTTCATTTTTGCTCCAAAATAAGGTAAATTTCTGCTTTTGCCTCTAAATAAGTGGAATTTCTGTCTTTTTCCTACAAAACCAAGGGAATTTCTGTCTTTTTTGCCCCAAAATAAGGGAAATTTCTGACTTATTACCCAGAAATATGTGAAATTTCTGCAATTTTACATCAAAATAAGGTGAATTTCTGCCTTTTTGCCCCAAAATAATGGGAATTTCTGTCTTTTTGCCCCAAAATAAGAAAAATTTTTGCTTTTTTCTCTGAAATAAGTGAAATTTCTGCAATTTTGCCCTAAAATAAGGAAAATTTCTGCAATTTTTCCCCATAATAAGAGAAATTTCTACAATTTTATTCTAAAATAAGGGGAATTTCTCCCTTTTTGTCCGAAAATAAAGGAAATTTCAGCTTTTTTACCTAAAAATAAGTGAAATTTCTGCAATTTTGCACCAAATAAGGGAAATTTCTGCAATTTTGCCCCAAAATAAGGTAAATTCCTGCAATTTTGCCCCCAAATAAAGAAATTTCTGAAATTTTGAAACAAAATAAAGGGAATTTCTGATTTTTGCCCCAAAATAAAGGCAATTTTTGCCTTTTGCCCCAAAATTAGAGGAATATCTCCAATTTTGCTCCAAAATATGGGGAATTTCTGCCTTTTTGCCTGAAAATAATGGGAATGCATATCTTTTTGCCATAAAAAGGGAAATTTCTTCATTTTTGCTAGAATATAAGGGGAATTTCTGACTTTTTGCCTCTAAATAAGTGGAATGTCTGTCTTTTCCCTCAAAACAAAGGAAATTTCTGTCTTTTTTGCCCCAAAATAAGGGGAATTTCTGACTTATTACCCTGAAATAACTGAAATTTCTGCAATTTTGCCTCAAAATAAGGGAAATTTCTGCCTTTTTGCCCCCAAATAAAGGGAATTTCAGCCTTTTTACCTCAAAATAAGGGGAATTTCTGCATTTTTGCCACAGAATATTAGGAATTTCTGCCTTTTTGCCCTAAAATAAAGGAAATTTCTGGAATTTTGCCCCAAAATAAGTGGAATTTTTGCAGTTTTGCCCCAAAATAAGAAAAATTTCTGGAATTTTGCCCCAAAATAAGTGGATTTTCTGAGTATTTCCCCAAAATAAAAGAAATTTCTGTCTTTTTGCCCCAACATATAGAGAATTTCTGCATTTTTGCCCCACAATTAAAGGAATTTCTGCAATTTTGCTCCAAAATACAGGGAATTTCTGCATTTTTGCCCGAAAATAAGAAGAATGCATACATTTTTGCCTTAAAAAAGGGAAATTTCTTTATTTTTGCTCCAAAATAAGGGGAATTTCTGCTTTTTGCCTGAAAATAATGGGAATGCATATCTTTTTGCCATAAAAAGGGAAATTTCTTCATTTTTGCTAAAATATAAGGGGAATTTCTGCTTTTTGCCTCTAAAAAAGTGGAATTTCTGTCTTTTTCTCCCAAAACAAAGGGATTTTCTGTGTTTTTTGCACAAAAATAAGGAAATTTTCTGACTTATTACCCTGAAATATGTGAAATTTCTGCAATTTTGCCCAAAATAAAAAAAATGTCTGCCTTTTTGCTCCCAAATAAGGGTTTTTCAGCCTTTTTACCTCAAAATAAGGGAAATTTCTGCATGTTTGCCACAAAATATTAGGAATTTCTGCCTTTTTGCCCCAAAATAAGAAAAATTTCTGCCTTTTTTTTCTGAAATAAGTGAAATTTCTGCAATTTTGCCCCAAAATAAGGGAAATTTCTGCAATTTTGCCCCAAAATAAGGGAAATTTCTGAATTTTGCCCAAAAATATGTGGAATTTCTGAGTTTTGCCCCAAAATAAGGAGAATTTCTGTCTTTTTGCCCCACCATATAGGGAATTTCTGCCTTATTGCCTCACATTTAGGGGAATTTCTGCAATTTTGCTCCAAAATACGAGGAATTTCTGCCTTTTCGCCCGAAAATAAGGGGAATGCAAAACTTTTTGCCATAAAAGAGGAAAATTTCTTCATTTTTGCTCCAAAATAAGAAGAATTTCTGTTTTCTTGCCTCTAAATAATTGGAATTTCTGTCTTTTTCCCCCAAAACAAAGGGAATTTCTGTTTTTTTTGCCCCAAAATAAGGGGAATTTTTGACTAATTACCTTGAAATACGTGAAATTTCTGCAATTTTGCCCCAAATTAAGGGAAATTTCTGCCTTTTTGCTCTAAAAAAAAAAAGGATTTTCAGCCTTTTTACCTCAAAATAAGGGGAATTTCTGCATTTTCGCGACAAAATAATAGGAATTTCTGCAATTTTGCCCCAAAATAAAAGAAATTTCTGCCTTTATGCCCTGAAATATGTGAAATTTCTGCAATTTTACCCCAATATAAGGTGAATTTCTGCTTTGCCCCAAAATAATAGGAATTTCTGTTTTTTTGCCCTAAAATAAGAAAAATTTTTGCTTGTTTTTTCTGAAATAAGTGAAATTTCTGCAATTTTGCCCTAAAATAAGTGAAATTTCTGAATTTTTCCCCATAATAAAGGAAATTTCTGCAATTGTGCCCCAAAATAAGGGGAATTTCTCCCTTTTTGCACCAAAATAAAGGAAATTTCAGCCTTTTTACCTGAAAATAAGTGAAATTTCTGCAATTTTGCCCCAAATAAAGGAAATTTCTGCAATTTTACCCCAAAATCAGGTAAATTCCTGCAATTTTGCCCCAAAATAATGGAAATTTCTGGAATTTTGCCCCAAAATAAGGGGAATTTCTGATTTTTGCCCCAAAAGAAAGGGAATTTCTACCTTTTGCCCCAAAATTAGGGGAATTTCTGCAATTTTGCTCTAAAATACGGGGAATTTCTGCCTTTTTGCCTGAAAATAATGAGAATGCATATCTTTTTGCCATAAAAAGTAAAATTTCTTAATTTTTGCTCCAAAATAAGAGGAATTTCTGCCTTTTTGCCTCTAAATAAGTGGAATTTCTGTCTTTTTCCCCCAAAACAAAGGGAATTTCTGGGTTTTTTTTGCCCCAAAATAAGGGGAATTTCTGACTTATTATCCTGAAATAAGTGAAATTTCTGCAATTTTGCCCCAAAATAAGGGAAATTTCTGCAATTTTGCCCCAATGTAAAAGAAATTTGTGCAACTTTGCCCCAAAATAAGGGGAATTTCAGACTGTTTGCTCTCGAAAAAAGGAGATTTCTTGTCTTTTTGCCCCAAAATAAGGAGAATTTCTGCCTTTTTCCCGAAAATTATGAGAATTTCTGATATTTTGCTTCAAAATATGGTGAATTTCTACTTTTTATCACGAAAGTAAGGGGAATGTATACCTTTTGCCACAAAAAGAGAAATTTATTCATTTTTGCCCCAAAATAAGAGGAATTTCTGCCTTTTTACCTCAAAATAAGTGAAATTTCTGCCTTTTTACCCAAAAATAAACAGAATTTCTGTCTTTTTTGCCCCAAAATAAAAGGAATTTCTGAATTATGCCCTGAAATAAGTGAAATTTCTGCAATTTTGCCCCCAAATAAAAGAAATTTCTGCTTTTTTGCCACAAAATAAGAAGATTTTCTGTTTTTTTGCCCCAAAATAAGGGAAATTTCTGCCTTTTTGCCCCCAAATAAGGGGAATTTCAGCCTTTTTACCACAAAATAAGGGGAATTTCTGCATTTTTGCCCCAAAATAAGGAAAATTTCTGCTTTTGTTCCCTGAAATAAGTGAAATTTCTGCAATTTAGCCTCAAGATAGTGAAATTTCTGCAATTTTGCCCCAAAATAAGGGAAATTTCTGGAATTTTACCCCAAAATAAGGGGAATTTCTGAGTTTTGCCCCAAAATAAAAAGAATTTCTCTTTTTGCCCCAACATATAGGGAATTTCTGCCTTTTTGCCCACAATTAGGAGAATTTCTGCAATTTTGCTCCAAAATACAGGGAATTTCTCCCTTTTTGCCCAAAAATAAGAAAAATTTCTGCCTTTTTTTCTGAAATAAGTGAAATTTCTGCAATTTTTCCCCAAAATATGTGAAATTTCTTCAATTTTGCCCCAAAATAAGGGAAATTTCTGGAATTTTGCCCAAAAATATGTGGAATTTCTGAGTTTTGCCCCAAAATAAGGAGAATTTCTGTCTTTTTGCCCCACCATATAGGGAATTTCTGCCTTATTGCCTCACATTTAGGGGAATTTCTGCAATTTTGCTCCAAAATACGAGGAATTTCTGCCTTTTCGCCCGAAAATAAGGGGAATGCATAACTTTTTGCCATAAAAGAGGAAAATTTCTTCATTTTTGCTCATAAATAAGAAGAATTTCTGTTTTCTTGCCTCTAAATAATTGGAATTTCTGTCTTTTTCCCCCAAAACAAAGGGAATTTCTGGTTTTTTTTGCCCCAAAATAAGGGGAATTTTTGACTAATTACCTTGAAATACATGAAATTTCTGCAATTTTGCCCCAAATTAAGGGAAATTTCTGCCTTTTTGCTCCCAAAAAAAGGAATTTCAGACTTTTTACCTCAAAATAAGGGGAATTTCTGCATTTTCGTGACAAAATAATAGGAATTTCTGCAATTTTGCTCCAAAATAAAAGAAATTTCTGCCTTTATGCCCTGAAATATGTGAAATTTCTGCAATTTTACCCCAAAATAAGGTGAATTTCTGCTTTGCCCCAAAATAATAGGAATTTCTGTTTTTTTGCCCTAAAATAAGAAAAATTTTTGCTTGTTTTTTCTGAAATAAGTGAAATTTCTGCAATTTTGCCCTAAAATAAGTGAAATTTCTGAATTTTTCCCCATAATAAAGGAAATTTCTGCAATTGTGCCCCAAAATAAGGGGAATTTCTCCCTTTTTGCACCAAAATAAAGGAAATTTCAGCCTTTTTACCTGAAAATAAGTGAAATTTCTGCAATTTTGCCCCAAATAAAGGAAATTTCTGCAATTTTACCCCAAAATCAGGTAAATTCCTGCAATTTTGCCCCAAAATAATGGAAATTTCTGGAATTTTGCCCCAAAATAAGGGGAATTTCTGATTTTTGCCCCAAAAGAAAGGGAATTTCTACCTTTTGCCCCAAAATTAGGGGAATTTCTGCAATTTTGCTCTAAAATACGGGGAATTTCTGCCTTTTTGCCTGAAAATAATGAGAATGCATATCTTTTTGCCATAAAAAGTAAAATTTCTTAATTTTTGCTCCAAAATAAGAGGAATTTCTGCCTTTTTGCCTCTAAATAAGTGGAATTTCTGTCTTTTTCCCCCAAAACAAAGGGAATTTCTGGGTTTTTTTTGCCCCAAAATAAGGGGAATTTCTGACTTATTATCCTGAAATAAGTGAAATTTCTGCAATTTTGCCCCAAAATAAGGGAAATTTCTGCAATTTTGCCCCAATGTAAAAGAAATTTGTGCAACTTTGCCCCAAAATAAGGGGAATTTCAGACTGTTTGCTCTCGAAAAAAGGAGATTTCTTGTCTTTTTGCCCCAAAATAAGGAGAATTTCTGCCTTTTTCCCGAAAATTATGAGAATTTCTGATATTTTGCTTCAAAATATGGTGAATTTCTACTTTTTATCACGAAAGTAAGGGGAATGTATACCTTTTGCCACAAAAAGAGAAATTTATTCATTTTTGCCCCAAAATAAGAGGAATTTCTGCCTTTTTACCTCAAAATAAGTGAAATTTCTGCCTTTTTACCCAAAAATAAACAGAATTTCTGTCTTTTTTGCCCCAAAATAAAAGGAATTTCTGAATTATGCCCTGAAATAAGTGAAATTTCTGCAATTTTGCCCCCAAATAAAAGAAATTTCTGCTTTTTTGCCACAAAATAAGAAGATTTTCTGTTTTTTTGCCCCAAAATAAGGGAAATTTCTGCCTTTTTGCCCCCAAATAAGGGGAATTTCAGCCTTTTTACCACAAAATAAGGGGAATTTCTGCATTTTTGCCCCAAAATAAGGAAAATTTCTGCTTTTGTTCCCTGAAATAAGTGAAATTTCTGCAATTTAGCCTCAAGATAGTGAAATTTCTGCAATTTTGCCCCAAAATAAGGGAAATTTCTGGAATTTTACCCCAAAATAAGGGGAATTTCTGAGTTTTGCCCCAAAATAAAAAGAATTTCTGTCTTTTTGCCCCAACATATAGGGAATTTCTGCCTTTTTGCCCACAATTAGGAGAATTTCTGCAATTTTGCTCCAAAATACAGGGAATTTCTCCCTTTTTGCCCAAAAATAAGAAAAATTTCTGCCTTTTTTTCTGAAATAAGTGAAATTTCTGCAATTTTTCCCCAAAATATGTGAAATTTCTTCAATTTTGCCCCAAAATAAGGGAAATTTCTGGAATTTTGCCCAAAAATATGTGGAATTTCTGAGTTTTGCCCCAAAATAAGGAGAATTTCTGTCTTTTTGCCCAAACATATAGGGAATTTCTGCCTTATTGCCTCACATTTAGGGGAATTTCTGCAATTTTGCTCCAAAATACGAGGAATTTCTGCCTTTTCGCCCGAAAATAAGGGGAATGCATAACTTTTTGCCATAAAAGAGGAAAATTTCTTCATTTTTGCTCATAAATAAGAAGAATTTCTGTTTTCTTGCCTCTAAATAATTGGAATTTCTGTCTTTTTCCCCCAAAACAAAGGGAATTTCTGGTTTTTTTTGCCCCAAAATAAGGGGAATTTTTGACTAATTACCTTGAAATACATGAAATTTCTGCAATTTTGCCCCAAATTAAGGGAAATTTCTGCCTTTTTGCTCCCAAAAAAAGGAATTTCAGACTTTTTACCTCAAAATAAGGGGAATTTCTGCATTTTCGTGACAAAATAATAGGAATTTCTGCAATTTTGCTCCAAAATAAAAGAAATTTCTGCCTTTATGCCCTGAAATATGTGAAATTTATGCAATTTTACCCCAAAATAAGGTGAATTTCTGCTTTTGCCCCAAAATAATGGGAATTTCTGCCTTTTTGCCCTAAAATAAGAAAAATTTTTGCTTGTTTTCTCTGAAATAAGTGAAATTTCTGCAATTTTGCCCTAAAATAAGTGAAATTTCTGAATTTTTCCCCATAATAATGGAAATTTCTGCAATTTTGCCCCAAAATAAGGGGAATTTCTCCCTTTTTGCACAAAAATAAAGGAAATTTCAGGCTTTTTACCTGAAAATAAGTGAAATTTCTGCAATTTTGCCCCAAATAAAAGAAATTTCTGAAATTTTACCCCAAAATCAGGTAAATTCCTGCAATTTTGCCCCAAAATAATGGAAATTTCTGGAATTTTGCCCCAAAATAAGGGGAATTTCTGATTTTTGCCCCAAAAGAAAAGGAATTTCTACCTTTTGCCCCAAAATTAGGGGAATTTCTGCAATTTTGCTCTAAAATACGGGGAATTTCTGCCTTTTTGCCTGAAAATAATGAGAATGCATACCTTTTTGCCATAAAAAGTAAAATTTCTTAATTTTTGCTCCAAAATAAGAGGAATTTCTGCCTTTTTGCCTCTAAATAAGTGGAATTTCTGTCTTTTTCCCCCAAACAAAGGGAATTTCTGGGGTTTTTTTTGCCCCAAAATAAGGGGAATTTCTGACTTATTATCCTGAAATAAGTGAAATTTCTGCAATTTTGCCCCAAAATAAGGGAAATTTCTGCAATTTTGACCCAATGTAAAGGAAATTTGTGCAACTTTGCCCCAAAATAAGGGGAATTTCAGACTGTTTGCTCTCGAAAAAAGGAGATTTCTTGTCTTTTTGCCCCAAAATAAGGAGAATTTCTGCCTTTTTCCCGAAAATTATGAGAATTTCTGCAATTTTGCTTCAAAATACGGTGAATTTCTACTTTTTATCACGAAAGTAAGGGGAATGTATACCTTTTGCCACAAAAAGAGAAATTTATTTATTTTTGCCCCAAAATAAGAGGAATTTCTTCCTTTTTACCTCAAAATAAGTGAAATTTCTGCCTTTTTACCCAAAAATAAACAGAATTTCTGTCTTTTTTGCCCCAAAATAAAAGGAATTTCTGAATTATGCCCTGAAATAAGTGAAATTTTTGCAATTTTGCCCCCAAATAAAAGAAATTTCTGCCTTTTTGCCACAAAATAAGGGGAATTTCTGTCTTTTTGCCCCCAAATAAGGGAAATTTCTGCCTTTTTGCCCCCAAATAAGGGGAATTTCAGCCTTTTTACCACAAAATAAGGGGAATTTCTGCATTTTTGCCCCAAAATAAGGAAAATTTCTGCTTTTGTTCCCTGAAATAAGTGAAATTTCTGCAATTTAGCCTCAAGATAGTGAAATTTCTGCAATTTTGCCCCAAAATAAGGGAAATTTCTGGAATTTTACCCCAAAATAAGGGGAATTTCTGAGTTTTGCCCCAAAATAAAAAGAATTTCTGTCTTTTTGCCCCAACATATAGGGAATTTCTGCCTTTTTGCCCACAATTAGGAGAATTTCTGCAATTTTGCTCCAAAATACAGGGAATTTCTCCCTTTTTGCCCCAAAATAAGAAAAATTTCTGCCTTTTATTCTGAAATAAGTGAAATTTCTGAAATTTTTCCCCAAAATATGTGAAATTTCTGCAATTTTGCCCCAAAATAAGGGAAATTTCTGGAATTTTGCCCAAAAATATGTGGAATTTCTGAGTTTTGCCCCAAAATAAGGAGAATTTCTGTCTTTTTGCCCCACCATATAGGGAATTTCTGCCTTTTTGCCTCAAATTTAGGGGAATTTCTGCAATTTTGCTCCAAAATACGAGGAATTTCTGCCTTTTCGCCCGAAAATAAGGGGAATGCATAACTTTTTGCCATAAAAGAGAAAAATTTCTTCATTTTTGCTCATAAATAAGAAGAATTTCTGTTTTCTTGCCTCTAAATAATTGGAATTTCTGTCTTTTTCCCCAAAAACAGAGGGAATTTCTGTTTTTTTTTGCCCCAAAATAAGGGGAATTTTTGACTAATTACCTTGAAATACATGAAATTTCTGCAATTTTGCCCCAAATTAAGGGAAATTTCTGCCTTTTTGCTCCCAAAAAAAAGGAATTTCAGCCTTTTTACCTCAAAATAAGGGGAATTTCTGCATTTTCGCGACAAAATAATAGGAATTTCTGCAATTTTGCCCCAAAATAAAAGAAATTTCTGCCTTTATGCCCTGAAATATGTGAAATTTCTGCAATTTTACCCCAAAATAAGGTGAATTTCTGCTTTTGCCCCAAAATAATGGGAATTTCTGCCTTTTTGCCCTAAAATAAGAAAAATTTTTGCTTGTTTTCTCTGAAATAAGTGAAATTTCTGCAATTTTGCCCTAAAATAAGTGACATTTCTGAATTTTTCCCCATAATAATGGAAATTTCTGCAATTTTGCCTCAAAATAAGGGAAATTTCTCCCTTTTTGCACCAAAATAAAGGAAATTTCAGCCTTTTTACCTGAAAATAAGTGAAATTTCTGCAATTTTGCCCCAAATAAAGGAAATTTCTGCAATTTTACCCCAAAATCAGGTAAATTCCTGCAATTTTGCCCCAAAATAATGGAAATTTCTGGAATTTTGCCCCAAAATAAGGAAAATTTCTGATTTTTGCCCCAAAAGAAAAGGAATTTCTACCTTTTGCCCCAAAATTAGAGGAATTTCTGCAATTTTGCTCTAAAATACGGGGAATTTCTGCCTTTTTGCCTGAAAATAATGAGAATACATACCTTTTTGCCATAAAAAGTAAAATTTCTTAATTTTTGCTCCAATTAAGAGGAATTTCTGCCTTTTTGCCTCTAAATAAGTGGAATTTCTGTCTTTTTCCCCCAAAACAAAGGGAATTTCTGGTTTTTTTGCCCCAAAATAAGGGGAATTTCTGACTTATTATCCTGAAATAAGTGAAATTTCTGCAATTTTGCCCCAAAATAAGGGAAATTTCTGCAATTTTGACCCAATGTAAAGGAAATTTGTGCAACTTTGCCCCAAAATAAGGGGAATTTCTGACTGTTTGCTCTCGAAAAAAGGAGATTTCTTGTCTTTTTGCCCCAAAATAAGGAGAATTTCTGCCTTTTTCCCGAAAATTATGAGAATTTCTGCAATTTTGCTTCAAAATACGGTGAATTTCTACTTTTTATCACGAAAGTAAGGGGAATGTATACCTTTTGCCACAAAAAGAGAAATTTATTTATTTTTGCCCCAAAATAAGAGGAATTTCTTCCTTTTTACCTCAAAATAAGTGAAATTTCTGCCTTTTTACCCAAAAATAAACAGAATTTCTGTCTTTTTTGCCCCAAAATAAAAGGAATTTCTGAATTATGCCCTGAAATAAGTGAAATTTTTGCAATTTTGCCCCAAAATAAAAGAAATTTCTGCCTTTTTGCCACAAAATAAAGGGAATTTCTGTCTTTTTGCCCCCAAATAAGGGAAATTTCTGCCTTTTTGCCCCCAAATAAGGGGAATTTCAGCCTTTTTACCACAAAATAAGGGGAATTTCTGCATTTTTGCCCCAAAATAAGGAAAATTTCTGCTTTTTTTCCCTGAAATAAGTGAAATTTCTGCAATTTAGCCTCAAGATAGTGAAATTTCTGCAATTTTGCCCCAAAATAAGGGAAATTTCTGGAATTTTACCCCAAAATAAGGGGAATTTCTGAGTTTTGCCCCAAAATAAAAAGAATTTCTGTCTTTTTGCCCCAACATATAGGGAATTTCTGCCTTTTTGCCCAAAATTAGGAGAATTTCTGCAATTTTGCTCCAAAATACAGGGAATTTCTGGCTTTTTGCCTGAAAATAAGAGGAATGCGTAACTTTTTGCCATAAAAGAGAAAAATTTCTTCATTTTTGCTCCAAAATAAGAAGAATTTCTGTTTTTTGCCTCTAAATAAGTGGAATTTCTGTCTTTTCCCCCAAAAACAGAGGAAATTTCTGTTTTTTTTTTGCCCCAAAATAAGGGGAATTTTTGACTAATTACCTTGAAATACATGAAATTTCTGCAATTTTGCCCCAAATTAAGGGAAATTTCTGCCTTTTTGCTCCCAAAAAAAGGAATTTCAGCCTTTTTACCTCAAAATAAGGGGAATTTCTGCATTTTCGCGACAAAATAATAGGAATTTCTGCAATTTTGCCCCAAAATAAAAGAAATTTCTGCCTTTATGCCCTGAAATATGTGAAATTTCTGCAATTTTACCCCAAAATAAGGTGAATTTCTGCTTTTGCCCCAAAATAATGGGAATTTCTGCCTTTTTGCCCTAAAATAAGAAAAATTTTTGCTTGTTTTCTCTGAAATAAGTGAAATTTCTGCAATTTTGCCCTAAAATAAGTGACATTTCTGAATTTTTCCCCATAATAATGGAAATTTCTGCAATTTTGCCTCAAAATAAGGGAAATTTCTCCCTTTTTGCACCAAAATAAAGGAAATTTCAGCCTTTTTACCTGAAAATAAGTGAAATTTCTGCAATTTTGCCCCAAATAAAGGAAATTTCTGCAATTTTACCCCAAAATCAGGTAAATTCCTGCAATTTTGCCCCAAAATAATGGAAATTTCTGGAATTTTGCCCCAAAATAAGGAAAATTTCTGATTTTTGCCCCAAAAGAAAAGGAATTTCTACCTTTTGCCCCAAAATTAGAGGAATTTCTGCAATTTTGCTCCAAAATACAGGGAATTTCTGGCTTTTTGCCTGAAAATAAGAGGAATGCCTAACTTTTTGCCATAAAAGAGAAAAATTTCTTCATTTTTGCTCCAAAATAAGAAGAATTTCTGTTTTTTGCCTCTAAATAAGTGGAATTTCTCTCTTTTTCCCCCAAAACAAAGGGAATTTCTGTCTTTTTTGCCCCAAAATAAAGCGAATTTCTGACTTATTACCCTGTAATAAGTGAAATTTCTGCCATTTTGCCCCCAAATAAAAGAAATTTCTGCCTTTTTGCCCTGAAATATGTGAAATTTCTGTAATTTTACCCCAAAATAAGGTGAATATTTGCCTTTTGCCCCAAAATAATGGGAATTTCTGTCTTTTTGCCTCAAAATAAGAAAAATTTTTCCTTTTTTCTCTGAAATAAGTGAAATTTCTGCAATTTTGCCCTAAATTAAGGGAAATTTCTGCAATTTTTCCCCATAATAAGGGAAATTTCTGCAATTTTGCCCAAAAATAAAGGGAATTTCTGGAATTTTGCCCAAAAATAAGTGGAATTTCTGAGTTTTGCCTCAAAATTAAGAGAATTTCTGTCTTTTTGCCTCACCATATAGGGAATTTCTGCCTTGTTGCCCCACAATTAGGGGAATTTCTGCAATTTTGCTCCAAAATACGAGGAATTTCTGCCTTTTCGCCTAAAAATAAGGGGAATGCATAAATTTTTGCCATAAAAGAGGAAAATTTCTTCATTTTTGCTCCAAAATAAGAAGAATTTCTGTTTTCTTGCCTCTAAATAAGTGGAATTTTGTCTTTTTCCCCAAAAACAAAAGGAATTTCTGGGTTTTTTTGCCCCAAAATAAGGGGAAATTTTGACTAATTACCCTGAAATACGTGAAATTTCTGCAATTTTGCCCCAAATTAAGGGAAATTTCTGCCTTTTTGCTCCCAAATAAAAGGAATTTCAGCATTTTTACCTCAAAATAAGGGGAATTTCTGCATTTTCGCCACAAAATAATAGGAATTTCTGCAATTTTGCCCCAAAATAAAGGAAATTTCTGCCTTTATGCCCTGAAATATGTGAAATTTCTGTAATTTTACCCCAAAATAAGGTGAATTTCTGCAATTTTGCCCCAAAATAAAGAAAATTTCTGCCTTTTTGCCTTGAAATATGTGAAATTTCTGAAATTTTGCCCCAAAATAAGTGAAATTTATGCAATTTTGCCCTAAAATAAGAAAAATTTCTGGAATTTTGCCCCAAAATAAGTGGAATTTCTGAGTTTTGCCCCAAAATAAGGAAAATTTCTATCTTTTTGCCCCAACATATAGGGAATTTCTGCCTTTTAGCCCCACAATTAGGGGAATTTGTGCAATTTTGCTCCAAAATACGGGGAATTTCTGCCTTTTTGCCCCCCCAAAAAAGGAATGCATAACTTTTTGCCATAAAAAAAGAAAATTTCTTCATTTTTTGTTCCAAAATAAGGGGAATTTCTGCCCTTTTGCCTCTAAATAAGTGGAATTTCTGTCTTTTTCCTACAAAATCAAGGGAATTTCTGTCTTTTTTGCCCCAGAATAAGGGAAATTTCTGACTTATTACCCAGAAATATGTGAAATTTCTGCAATTTTACCCCATAATAAGGTTAATTTCTGCCTTTTTGCCCCAAAATAATGGAAATTTCTGCCTTTTTGCTCCAAAATTAGAAAAATTTTTGCTTTTTTTCTCTGAAATAAGTGAAATTTCTGCAATTTTGCCCTAAAATAAGGAAAATTTCTGCAATTTTTCCCCATAATAAGAGAAATTTTTACAATTTTACCCCAAAATAAGGGGAATTTCTCCCTTTTTGCCCGAAAATAAAGGAAATTTCAGCCTTTTTACCTAAAAATAAGTGAAATTTCTGCAATTTTGAACCAAATAAGGGAAATTTCTGCAATTTTGCCCCAAAATAAGGTAAATTCCTGCAATTTTGCCCCCAAATAAAGGAAATTATTGAATTTTTGCCACAAAATAAAGGAAAATTCTGATTTTTGCCCCAAAATAAAGGGAATTTCTGCCTTTTGCCCCAAAATTAGGGGAATTTCTGCAATTTTGCTCCAAAATATGGGGAATTTCTGACTTTTTGCCCGAAAATAATGGGAATGCATATCTTTTTGCCATAAATAGGGAAATTTCATCATTTTTGCTAAAATATAAGGGGAATTTCTGAATTTTTGCCTCTAAATAAGTGGAATTTCTGTCTTTTTCCCTCAAAACAAAGGAAATTTCTGTCTTTTTTGCCCTAAAATAAGGGGAATTTCTGACTTATTACCCTGAAATATGTGAAATTTCTTCAATTTTGCCTCAGAATAAGGGAAATTTCAGCCTTCTTGCCCCCAAATAAGGGGAATTTCAGCCTTTTTACCTCAAAATAAGGGGAATTTCTGCATTTTTGCCACAAAATATTAGGAATTTCTGCCTTTTTGCCCCTAAATAAGGGAAATTTCTGGAATTTTGCCCCAAAATAAGTGGAATTTTTGCAATTTTGCCCCAAAATAAGGGAATTTTCTGGAATTTTGCCCCAAAATAAGTGGAATTTCTGAGTATTGCCCCAAAATAAAAAGAATTTCTGTCTTTTTGCCCCAACATATAGAGAATTTCTGCATTTTTGACCCACAATTAAAGGAATTTCTACAATTTTGCTCCAAAATACAGGGAATTTCTGCATTTTCGCCCAAAAATAAGAAGAATGCATACCTTTATGCCTTAAATAAAGGAAATTTTTTTATTTTTGCTCCAAAATAAGGGGAATTTCTGCTTTTTGCCTCTAAATAAATGGAATTTCTTTCTTTTTCCCCCAAAACAATAGGATTTTCTGTGTTTTTTGCACAAAAATAAGGAAAATTTCTGACTTATTACCCTGAAATAAGTGAAATTTCTGCAATTTTGCCCCAAAATAAGGGAAATTTCTGCCTTTTTGCCCCCAAATAAGGGTTTTTCAGCCTTTTTACTTCAAAATAAGGGAAATTTCTGCATGTTTGCCACAAAATATTAGGAATTTCTGCCTTTTTGCCCCAAAATAAGGAAAATTTCTGCATTTTTTTCTGAAATAAGTGAAATTTCTGCAATTTTACCCCAAAATAAGTGAAATTTCTGCAATTTTGCCCCAAAATAAGGGAAATTTCTGGAATTTTGCCCAAAAATAAGTGGAATTT
Organism: Micromys minutus; assembly: GCF_963924665.1. Classification (NCBI taxonomy): domain Eukaryota; kingdom Metazoa; phylum Chordata; class Mammalia; order Rodentia; family Muridae; genus Micromys; species Micromys minutus. Next base: position 1,058,926 of record NW_027667183.1, on the reverse strand, counting down.
CTGAGTTTTGCCCCAAAATAAGGAGAATTTCTGTCTTTTTGCCCAAACATATAGGGAATTTCTGCCTTTTTGCCCCACAATTAGGGGAATTTCTGCAATTCTGCTCCAAAATACGAGGAATTTCTGCCTTTTCGCCCGAAAATAAGGGGAATGCATAACTTTTTGCCATAAAAGAGGAAAATTTCTTCATTTTTGCTCCAAAATAAGAACAATTTCTGTTTTTTTGCCTCTAAATAAGTGGAATTTCTGTCTTTTTTCCCCAAATCAAAGGGAATTTCTGTATTTTTTGCCCCAAAATAAGGGGAATTTCTGACTAATTACCCTGAAACACGTGAAATTTCTGCAATTTTGCCCCAAATTAAGGGAAATTTCTGCCTTTTTGCTCCCAAATAAGGGGAATTTCAGACTTTTTACCTCAAAATAAGGAGAATTTCTGCATTTTTGCCACAAAATATTAGAAATTTCTGCAATTTTTCCCCAACATAAAGGAAATTTCTGCCTTTTTGCCCTGAAATATGTGAAATTTCTGCAATTTTACCCCAAAATAAGGTGAATTTCTGCTTTTGCCCCAAAATAATGGGAATTTCTGCCTTTTGCCCTAAAATAGGAAAAATTTTTGCTTTTTTTCTCTGAAATAAGTGAAATTTCTGCAATTTTGCCCTAAAATAAGTGAAATTTCTGAATTTTTCCCCATAATAAAGGAAATTTCTGCCATTTTGCCCCAAAATAAGGGGAATTTCTCCCTTTTTGCAACAAAATAAAGGAAATTTCAGGCTTTTTACCTGAAAATAAGTGAAATTTCTGCAATTTTGCCCCAAATAAAGGAAATTTCTGCAATTTTACCCCAAAATCAGGTAAATTCCTGCAATTTTGCCCCAAAATAATGGAAATTACTGGAATTTTGCCCCAAAATAAGGGGAATTTCTGATTTTTGCCTCAAAAGAAAAAGAATTTCTAACTTTTGCCCCAAAATTAGGGGAATTTCTGCAATTTTGCTCTAAAATACGGGGAATTTCTGATTTTTGCCTGAAAATAATGGGAATGCATACCTTTTTGCCATAAAAAGTAAAATTTCTTAATTTTTGCTCCAAAATAAGATGAATTTCTGCCTTTTTGCCTCTAAATAATTGGAATTTCTGTCTTTTTCCCCCAAAACAAAGGGAATTTCTGGTTTTTTTGCCCCAAAATAAGGGGAATTTCTGACTTATTATCCTGAAATAAGTGAAATTTCTGCAATTTTGCCCCAAAATAAGGGAAATTTCTGCAATTTTGCCCCAATGTAAAGGAAATTTGTGCAACTTTGCCCCAAAATAAGGGGAATTTCTGACTGTTTGCTCTCGAAAAAAGGAGATTTCTTGTTTTTCGCCCCAAAATAAGGACAATTTCTGCCTTTTTCCCGAATATTATGAAAATTTCTGCAATTTTGCTTCAAAATACGGTGAATTTCTACTTTTTATCACGAAAGTAAGGGGAATGTATACCTTTTCCCACAAAAAGACAAATTTCTTCATTTTTGCCCCAAAATAAGAGGATTTTCTGCCTTTTTACCTCAAAATAAGTGAAATTTCTGCCTTTTTACCCGAAAATAAACAGAATTTCTCTCTTTTTTGCCCCAAAATAAAAGGAATTTCTGAATTATGCCCTGAAATAAGTGAAATTTTTGCAATTTTGCCCCAAAATAAAAGAAATTTCTGGCTTTTTGCCACAAAATAAGGGGAATTTCTGTCTTTTTGCCCCAAAATAAGGGAAATTTCTGCCTTTTTGCCTCCAAATAAGGGGAATTTCAGCCTTTTTACTACAAAATAAGGGGAATTTCTGCATTTTTGCCCCTAAATAAGAAAAATTTCTGCTTTTTTTCCCTGAACTAAGTGAAATTTCTGCAATTTAGCCTCAAAATAGTGAAACATCTGCCATTTTGCCCCAAAATAAGGGAAATTTCTGGAATTTTGCCCGAAAATAAGGGGAATTTCTGAGTTTTGCCCCAAAATAAAAAGAATTTCTGTCGAATTTCTGCTTTTTTGCCTCTAAATATGTGGAATTTCTGTCTTTTTCCCCCAAAACAAAGGGAATTTCTGTCTTTTTTGCCCCAAAATAAGGAAAATTTCTGACTTATTACCCTGAAATAAGTGAAATTTCTGGAATTTTGCCCCAAAAAAGGGTAATTTTTGACTTTTTGCCCCCAAATAAGGGGAATTTCAGCCTTTTTACCTCAAAATAAAGAGAATTTCTGCATTTTTGCCACAAAATATTAGGAATTTCTGCATTTTTGCTCCAAAATAAAGAAAATTTCTGCCTTTTTTCCCTGAAATAAGTGAATTTTCTTCAATTTTGCCCCAAAATAAGTAAAATTTCTGCAATTTTGCCCAAAAATCAGGGAAATTTCTGGAATTTTGCCCCAAAATAAGTGGAATTTCTGAGTTTTGCCCCAAAATTAGGAGATTTTCTGTCTTTTTGCCCCACAATTAGGGGAATTTCAGCAATTTTGCTCCAAAATATGGAAAATTTCTGCTTTTTAGCATGAAAATAAGAAGAATGCATACCTTTTTGCCATAAAAAAGGGAAATTTCTTCATATTTGCTCCAAAATAGGGGGAATTTCTGCATTTTTGCCTCTAAATAAGTGGAATTTCTGTCTTTTTCCTCCAAAACAAAGTGAATTTCTGTCTTTTTTGCCCAATAATAAGGAAAATTTCTGACTTATTACCCTGAAATAAGTGAAATTTCTGCAATTTTGCCCCAAAATAAGGAAAATTTCTGCTTTTTGCCCCCCAAAAAATGGAATTTCAGCCTTTTACCTCTAAATAAGGAGAATTTCTGCATTTTTGCCACAAAATATTAGGAATTTCTCACTTTTGCCCCAAAATAAAGAAAATTTCTGTTTTTTTTCCCTGAAATAAGTGAAGTTTCTGCAATTGTGCCCCAAAATATGTGAAATTTCTGCAATTTTGCCCCAAAATAATGGAAATTTCTGGAATTTTGCTCCAAATAAGTGGAATTTCTGAGTTTTGCCCCAAAATAAGGAGAATTTCTGTCTTTTTGCCCCACAATTAGGGGAATTTCTGCAATTTTGCTCCAAAATATAAAGAATTTCTTCCTTTTTGCCCGAAAATAAGAAGAATGCATACCTTTTTGCAATCAAAAAAGGAAATTTCTTCATTTTTGCTCTAAAATAAGGGGAATTTCTGCTTTTTTGCCTCTAAATATGTGGAATTTGTGTCTTTTTCTCCCTAAACAAAGGGAATTTCTGTCTTTTTTGCCCCAAAATAAGTGGAATTTCTGAGTTTTGCCCAAAAATAAAAAGAATATCTGTCTTTTTGCCCCAACATGTAGAGAATTTCTGCCTTTTTGCCCCACAATTAGGGGAATTTCTCCAATTTTGCTCCAAAATATGGGGAATTTCTGCTTTTTAGCCTGAAATAAGAAGAATGCATAACTTTTTGCCTTAAAAAAAGGAAATTTCTTCATTTTTGCTCTAAAATAAAGGGAATTTCTGCATTTTGGCCTCTAAATAAGTGCAATTTCTGTCTTTTTCCCCCAAAACAAAGGGAATTTCTGTCTTTTGTGCCCCAAAATAAGTAAAATGTCTGACTTAATACCCAGAAATAAGTAAAATTTCTGCAATTTTGCCCCAAAATAAGGGAAATTTCTGCATTTTTGCCACCAAATAAGGGGAATTTTAGCCTTTTTACCTCAAAATAAAAGGAATTTCTGCATTTTTGCCCCAAAATATTGGAAAATTCTGCCTTTTTTGCCCTAAAATAAGAAAAATTTCTGCAATTTTGTACTAAAATAAAAGAAATTTCAGCCTTTTTGCCCCCAAATAAGAAAATTTCTGCTTTTTTTCTGAAATAAGTCAAATTTCTTCAATTTTGCCCCCCAAAAAAAGAAATTTCTGGAATTTTGCCCCACAATAAGTGGAATTTCTGAGTTTTGCCCCAAAATAAGAAGAATTTCTGTCTTTTTGCCCAAACATATAGAAAATTTCTGCCTTTTTGCCACACAATTAGGGGAATTTCTGCAATTTTGCTCCAAAATACAGGGAATTTCTGCCTTTTTGCTTGTAAATAAGAAGAATGCATACCTTTTGCCATAAAAAAGGGAAATTTCTTCATTTTTGCTCCAAAATAAGGGGAATTTCTGCTTTTTTGCCTCTAAATAAGTGGAATTTCTGTCTTTTCGCCCAAAACAAAGGGAATTTCTGTCTTTTTGCCCCAAGATAAGGAAAATTTCTGATTTATTACCCTGAAAAAAGTGAAATATCTGCAATTTTGCCCAAAAATAAGGAAAATTTCTGCCTTTGCTCCCAAATAAGGGGAATTTCAGCCTTTTTACCTCAAAATAAGGGGAATTCCTGCATTTTTGCCACAAAATATTAGGAATTTCTGCCTTTTTGCCCCAAAATAAAAAAATTTCTGCTTTTTTTCCCTGAAATAAGTGAAACTTCTGCAATTTTGCCCCAAAATAATTGAAATTTCTGCAATTTTGCTCCAAAATAAAAGAAATTTCTGGAACTTTGCCCCAAAATAAGTGGAATTTCTGAGTTTTGCCTCAAAATAAGAAGAATTTCTGTCTTTTTGCCCCAACATATAGAGAATTTCTGCCTTTTTGCCCCACAATTAGGGGAATTTCTGCAATTTTGCTCCAAAATATGGGGAATTTCTGCTTTTTAGCCTGAAAATAAGAAGAATGCATACCTTTTTGCCATAAAAAAAGAAATTTCTTCATTTTTGCTCTAAAATAGGGGGAATTTCTACATTTTTGCCTGTAAATAATTGGAATTTCTGTCTTTTTCCCTTAAAACAAAGGGAATTTCTGTCTTTTTTGCCCCAAAATAAGAAAAATGTCTGACTTATTACCCTGAAATAAGTGAAATTTCTGCAATATTGCCCCACAATAAGGGAAATTTCTGCCTTTTGTCCCCCAAATAAGGGGAATTTCAGCCTTTTTACCTTAAAATAAGGGGAATTTCTGCATTTTTGCCCCAAAATATGGGAAATTTCTGCCTTTTTTCCCCAAAATAAGAAAAATTTCTTCAATTTTGTACCAAAATATAAGAAATTTCTTCCTTTCTGCCCGAAAATACGAAAATTTCTGCTTTTCTTCTGAAATAAGTCAAATTTTTGGAATTTTGCACCAAAATAAGGGAAATTTCTGGAATTTTGTCCCAAAATAATTGGAATTTCTGAGTTTTGCCCCAAAATAAAAAGAATATCTGTCTTTTTGCCCCAACATATAAGAAATTTCTGCCTTTTTGCCCCACAATTTGGGGAATTTCTGCAATTTTGCGCCAAAATACGGGGAATTTATGCCTCTTTGCACAAAAATAAAAAGAATGAATACATTTTGCCATAAAAAAGGGAAATTTCTTCATTTTGCTCCAAAATAAGGGGAATTTCTGCTTTTTTGCCTCTAAATAAGTGGAATTTCTGTATTTTCCCCGAAAACAAAGAGAATTTCTGTCTTTTTTGCCCCAAAATAAGGAAAATTTCTGACTTATTACCCTGAAATAAGTGAAATTTCTGCAATTTTGCCCCAAAATAAGGGAAATTTCTGCTTTTTGCCCCCAAATAAGGGAATTTCAGCTTTTTTACCTCAAAATATGGGGAATTTCTGTATTTTTGCCACAAAATATTAGGAATTTCTGTTTTATTTCCCTGAAATAAGTGAAATTTCTGCAATTTTGCTTCAAAATAATTTAAATTTCTGCAATTTTGCCCCAAAATAAGTGGAATTTCTGAGTTTTGCCCCAAAATAACGAAAATTTCTGTCTTTTTGCCCCAATATAGTGGGAATTTCTGCCTTTTTGCCCCAAAATTAGGGGAATTTCTGCTATTTTACTCCAAAATACAGGGAATTTCTGCCTTTTTACCCGAAATAAGAAGAATGCATACCTTTTTGCCATAAAAAAGGGAAATTTCTTCATTTTTGCCCGAAAATAAGAGGAATTTCTGCCTTTTTACCTCAAAATAAGTTAAATTTCTGCCTTTTTACCCAAAAATAAACAGAATTTCTGTCTTTTTGCCCCAAAATAATAAGAATTTTTGAATTATGCCCTGAAATAAGTGAAATTTCTGCAATTTTGCCCCAAAATAAGGAAAATTTCTGCTTTTTTGCCCCAAAATAAGGGGAATTTCAGCCTTTTTACCTCAAAATAAGGTGAATTTCTGCATTTTTCCACAAAATATTAGGAATTTCTGCATTTTTGCTCCAAAATAAGTAAAATTTCTGCCTTTTTTCCCTGAAATAAATGAAATTTCTGAAATTTTGCCCCAAAATAAGTGAAATTTCTGCAATTTTGCCCCAAAATAAGTGGAATTTCTGAGTTTTGCCCAAAAATTAAAAGAATATCTGTTTTTTGCCCCAACATATAGGGAATTTCTGCCTTTTTGCCCCACAATTAGGGGAATTTCTGCAATTTTGCTCCAAAACACGGGGAATTTTTGCTTTTTAGCCTGAAATAAGAAGAATGCATAACTTTTTGACATAAAAAAGGGAAATTTCTTCATTTTGCTATAAAATAAAGGGAATTTCTGCATTTTTACCTCTAAATAAGTGCAATTTCTGTCTTTTTCCCCCAAAACAACGGGAATTTCTGTCTTTTGTGCCCCAAAATAAGAAAAATGTCTGACTTATTTCCCAGAAATAAGTAAAATTTCTGCAATTTTGCCCCAAAATATGGGAAATTTCTGCATTTTTGCCACCAAATAAGGGGAATTTCAGCATTTTTACCTCAAAATAAGGGGAATTTCTGCATTTTTGCCCCAAAATATTGAAAATTTCTGCCTTTTTGCCCCCAAAAAAAAATTTCTGCAATTTTGTACCAAAATATAAGAAATTTCTGCCTTTTTGCCCCCAAATAAAAAAATTTCTGCCTTTTTTCTGAAATAAGTCAAATTTCTTCAATTTTGCCCCAAAAAAAGGGAAATTTCTGGAATTTTTACCCAAAATAAGTGGAATTTCTGAGTTTTGCCCCAAAATAAGGAGAATTTATGTCTTTTTGCCCCAACATATAGGGAATTTCTGCCTTTTTGCCCCACAATTTGGGGAATTTCTGCAATTTTGCTCCAAAATATGGGGAATTTCTGCCTTTTTGCCCGTAAATAAGAAGAATGCATACCTTTTGCCATAAAAAAGGGAAATTTCTTCATTTTTGCTCCAAAATAAGGGGAATTTCTGCTTTTTTGCCTCTAAATAAGTGGAATTTCGGTCTTTTCCCCCAAAACAAAGGGAATTTCTGTCTTTTTGCCCCAAGATAAGGAAAATTTCTGATTTATTACCCTGAAAAAAGTGAAATATCTGCACTTTTGCCCCAAAATAAGGGAAATTTCTGCCTTTGCTCCCAAATAAGGGGAATTTCAGCCTTTTTACCTCAAAATAAGGGGAATTCCTGCATTTTTGCCACAAAATATTAGGAATTTCTCCCTTTTTGCCACAAAATAAGAAAATTTCTGCTTTTTTACCCTGAAATAAGTGAAACTTCTGCAATTTTGCACCAAAATAAGTGAAATTTCTGCAATTTTGCCCCAAAATAAGAGAAATTTCTGGAACTTTGCCACAAAATAAGTGGAATTTCTGAGTTTTGCCCCAAAATAAAAAGAATTTCTGTCTTTTTGCCCCAACATATAGGGAATTTCTGCCTTTTTGCCCCACAATTAGGGAAATTTCTGCAATTTTGCTCCAAAATACGAGGAATTTCTGCTTTTTAGCATGAAAATAAGAAGAATGCATACTTTTTTGACATAAAAAAAAGAAATTTCTTCATTTTTGCTCTAAAATAGGGGGAATTTCTGCATTTTTGCCTGTAAATAATTGGAATTTCTGTCTTTTTTTCCAAAAACAAAAGGAATTTCTGTCTTTTTTGCCCCAAAATAAGGAAAACTTATTACCCTGAAATAAGTGAAATTTCTGCAATATTGCCCCAAAATAAGAGAAATTTCTGCCTTTTTGCCCCCAAATAAGGGGAATTTCAGCCTTTTTACCTCAAAATAAGGGGAATTTCTGCATTTTTGCCTTAAAATATAGGAAATTTCTGCCTTTTTTCCCCAAAATAAGAAAAATTTCTTCAATTTTGTACCAAAATATAAGAAATTTCTTCCTTTCTGCCCGAAAATACGAAAATTTCTGCTTTTTTTCTGAAATAAGTCAAATTTCTGGTATTTTGCACCAAAATAAGGGAAATTTCTGGAATTTTGCCCCAAAATAATTGGAATTTCTGAGTTTTGCCCCAAAATAAAAAGAATATCTGTCTTTGTGCCCCAACATATAAGGAATTTCTGCCTTTTTGCCCCACAATTAGGGGAATTTCTGCAATTTTGCGCCAAAATACGGGGAATTTATGCCTTTTTGCCCAAAAATAAAAAGAATGAATACATTTTGCCATAAAAAAGGGAAATTTCTTCATTTTTGCTCCAAAATAAGAGTAATTTCTGCTTTTTTGCCTCTAAATAAGTGGGATTTCTGTATTTTCCCTGAAAACAAAGGGAATTTCTGTCTTTTTTGCCCAAAAATAAGGAAAATTTCTGACTTATTTTCCTGAAATAAGTGAAATTTCTGCAATTTTGCCCCAAAATAAGGAAAATTTCTGCCTTTTTGCCCCCAAATAAAGGGAATTTCAGCCTTTTTAACCCAAAATAAAGGAATTTCTGCATTTTTGCCACAAAATATTAGGAATTTCTGCTTTTTCTCTCAAAATAAGAAAATTTCTGCTTTTTTTCCTTGAAATAAGTGAAATTTCTGCAATTTTGCCCCAAAATATGGGAATTTTCTGGAACTTTGCCCCAAAATAAGTGGAATTTCTGAGTTTTGTCCCAAAATAAGGAGAATTTCTGTCTTTTTGCCCCAACATATAGGGAATTTCTGCCTTTTTGCCCCACAATTAGGAGAATTTCTGCAATTTTGCCCCACAATACCGGGAATTTCTGCCTTTTTGCCCGAAAATAAGAAGAATGCATACCTTTTTGCCATAAAAAAAGGAAATTTCTTCACTTTTTTCCCCTAAATTAGGGGAATTTCAGTCTTTTTACCTCAAAATAAGGGAAATTTCTGCTTTTTTGCCCCAAAATAAGGAAAATTTCTGCATTTTTTCCCGGAAAAAAGTGAAATTTCTGCATTTTTGCCCCAAAATAAGTGGAATTTCTGAGTTTTGCCCCAAAATAAAGAGAATTTCTCTCTTTTTGCCCCAACATATAGGGAATTTCTGCCTTTTTGCCCCACAATTAGGGGAATTTCTGCAATTTTGCTTCAAAATATGGGGAATTTCTGCTTTTTAGCCTGAAAATAAGAAGAATGCATACCTTTTTGCCATAAAAAAGGGAAATTTCTTCATTTTTGCTCTAAAATAGGGGGAATATCTGCATTTTTGCCTCTAAATAAGTGGATTTCTCTCTTTTTCCCCCAAAACAAAGAGAATTTCTGTCTTTTTTTGCCCCAAAATAAGAAAAATGTCTGACTTCTTACCCTGAAATAAGTGAAATTTCTGCAATTTTGCTCCAAAATAAAAAAAATTTCTGCCTTTTTGCCCCGAAAAAAGAGGACTTTCAGCCTTTTTACCTCAAAATAAGGGGAATTTCTGCAATTTTCCCCCAAAATATGAGAAATTTCTGCCATTTTGCTCCAAAATAAGGGGAATTTCTTCATTTTTGCCCCAAAATATACAAAATTTCTGCCTTTTTGCCCCAAAATAAGAAAAAATTCAGCAATTTTTTACCAAAATAAAAAAAATTTCTGCCTTTTTGCCCCAAAATAAGAAAATTTCTGCTTTTTTTTCTGAAATAAGTGAAATTTCTGCAATTTTGCCCCAAAATAAGTGAAATTTCTGCAATTTTGCCCCAAAATAAGAGAAATTTTTGGAATTTTGCCCCAAAATAAGTTGAATTTCTGAGTTTTGCCCCAAAATAAAAAGAATTTCTGTCTTTTTGCCCCAACATATAGGGAATTTCTGCATTTTTGCCCCACAATTAGGGTAATTTCTGCAATTTTGCTCCAAAATAGGAGGAATTTCTGCCTTTTTGCCCGAAAATATAAAGAATGCATAACATTTTGCCATAAAAAAGGGAAATTTCTTCATTTTTGCTCCAAAATAAGGGGAATTTCTGCATTTTTCCCTCTAAATAAGTGGGATTTCTGTCTTTTTTCCCCAAAACAAAGGGAATTTCTGTCTTTTGTGCCCCAAAATAAGGAAAATTTCTGACTTATTACCCTGAAATAAGTGAAATTTCTGCAATTTTGCCCCAAAATAAGGGAAATTTCTGCTTTTTGCCCCCAAAAATGGAATTTCAGCCTTTTACCTCAAAATAAGGGGAATTTCTGCATTTTTGCCACAAAATATTAGGAATTTCTGCCTTTTTGCCCCAAAATAAGGAAAATTTCTGCATTTTTTTCTGAAATAAGTGAAATTTCTGCAATTTTACCCCAAAATAAGTGAAATTTCTGCAATTTTGCCCCAAAATAAGGGAAATTTCTGGAATTTTGCCCAAAAATAAGTGGAATTTCTGAGTTTTGCCCCAAAATAAGGAGAATTTCTGTCTTTTTGCCCAAACATATAGGGAATTTCTGCCTTTTTGCCCCACAATTAGGGGAATTTCTGCAATTCTGCTCCAAAATACGAGGAATTTCTGCCTTTTCGCCCGAAAATAAGGGGAATGCATAACTTTTTGCCATAAAAGAGGAAAATTTCTTCATTTTTGCTCCAAAATAAGAACAATTTCTGTTTTTTTGCCTCTAAATAAGTGGAATTTCTGTCTTTTTTCCCCAAAACAAAGGGAATTTCTGTATTTTTTGCCCCAAAATAAGGGGAATTTCTGACTAATTACCCTGAAACACGTGAAATTTCTGCAATTTTGCCCCAAATTAAGGGAAATTTCTGCCTTTTTGCTCCCAAATAAGGGGAATTTCAGACTTTTTACCTCCAAATAAGGGGAATTTCTGCATTTTTGCCACAAAATATTAGAAATTTCTGCAATTTTTCCCCAACATAAAGGAAATTTCTGCCTTTTTGCCCTGAAATATGTGAAATTTCTGCAATTTTACCCCAAAATAAGGTGAATTTCTGCTTTTGCCCCAAAATAATGGGAATTTCTGCCTTTTGCCCTAAAATAGGAAAAATTTTTGCTTTTTTTCTCTGAAATAAGTGAAATTTCTGCAATTTTGCCCTAAAATAAGTGAAATTTCTGAATTTTTCCCCATAATAAAGGAAATTTCTGCCATTTTGCCCCAAAATAAGGGGAATTTCTCCCTTTTTGCAACAAAATAAAGGAAATTTCAGGCTTTTTACCTGAAAATAAGTGAAATTTCTGCAATTTTGCCCCAAATAAAGGAAATTTCTGCAATTTTACCCCAAAATCAGGTAAATTCCTGCAATTTTGCCCCAAAATAATGGAAATTACTGGAATTTTGCCCCAAAATAAGGGGAATTTCTGATTTTTGCCTCAAAAGAAAAAGAATTTCTAACTTTTGCCCCAAAATTAGGGGAATTTCTGCAATTTTGCTCTAAAATACGGGGAATTTCTGATTTTTGCCTGAAAATAATGGGAATGCATACCTTTTTGCCATAAAAAGTAAAATTTCTTAATTTTTGCTCCAAAATAAGATGAATTTCTGCCTTTTTGCCTCTAAATAATTGGAATTTCTGTCTTTTTCCCCCAAAACAAAGGGAATTTCTGGTTTTTTTGCCCCAAAATAAGGGGAATTTCTGACTTATTATCCTGAAATAAGTGAAATTTCTGCAATTTTGCCCCAAAATAAGGGAAATTTCTGCAATTTTGCCCCAATGTAAAGGAAATTTGTGCAACTTTGCCCCAAAATAAGGGGAATTTCTGACTGTTTGCTCTCGAAAAAAGGAGATTTCTTGTTTTTCGCCCCAAAATAAGGACAATTTCTGCCTTTTTCCCGAATATTATGAAAATTTCTGCAATTTTGCTTCAAAATACGGTGAATTTCTACTTTTTATCACGAAAGTAAGGGGAATGTATACCTTTTCCCACAAAAAGACAAATTTCTTCATTTTTGCCCCAAAATAAGAGGAATTTCTGCCTTTTTACCTCAAAATAAGTGAAATTTCTGCCTTTTTACCCAAAAATAAACAGAATTTCTCTCTTTTTTGCCCCAAAATAAAAGGAATTTCTGAATTATGCCCTGAAATAAGTGAAATTTTTGCAATTTTGCCCCAAAATAAAAGAAATTTCTGGCTTTTTGCCACAAAATAAGGGGAATTTCTGTCTTTTTGCCCCAAAATAAGGGAAATTTCTGCCTTTTTGCCTCCAAATAAGGGGAATTTCAGCCTTTTTACTACAAAATAAGGGGAATTTCTGCATTTTTGCCCCTAAATAAGAAAAATTTCTGCTTTTTTTCCCTGAACTAAGTGAAATTTCTGCAATTTAGCCTCAAAATAGTGAAACATCTGCCATTTTGCCCCAAAATAAGGGAAATTTCTGGAATTTTGCCCGAAAATAAGGGGAATTTCTGAGTTTTGCCCCAAAATAAAAAGAATTTCTGTCGAATTTCTGCTTTTTTGCCTCTAAATATGTGGAATTTCTGTCTTTTTCCCCCAAAACAAAGGGAATTTCTGTCTTTTTTGCCCCAAAATAAGGAAAATTTCTGACTTATTACCCTGAAATAAGTGAAATTTCTGGAATTTTGCCCCAAAAAAGGGTAATTTTTGACTTTTTGCCCCCAAATAAGGGGAATTTCAGCCTTTTTACCTCAAAATAAAGAGAATTTCTGCATTTTTGCCACAAAATATTAGGAATTTCTGCATTTTTGCTCCAAAATAAAGAAAATTTCTGCCTTTTTTCCCTGAAATAAGTGAATTTTCTTCAATTTTGCCCCAAAATAAGTAAAATTTCTGCAATTTTGCCCAAAAATCAGGGAAATTTCTGGAATTTTGCCCCAAAATAAGTGGAATTTCTGAGTTTTGCCCCAAAATTAGGAGATTTTCTGTCTTTTTGCCCCACAATTAGGGGAATTTCAGCAATTTTGCTCCAAAATATGGAAAATTTCTGCTTTTTAGCATGAAAATAAGAAGAATGCATAACTTTTTGCCATAAAAAAGGGAAATTTCTTCATATTTGCTCCAAAATAGGGGGAATTTCTGCATTTTTGCCTCTAAATAAGTGGAATTTCTGTCTTTTTCCTCCAAAACAAAGTGAATTTCTGTCTTTTTTGCCCAATAATAAGGAAAATTTCTGACTTATTACCCTGAAATAAGTGAAATTTCTGCAATTTTGCCCCAAAATAAGGAAAATTTCTGCTTTTTGCCCCCAAAAAAATGGAATTTCAGCCTTTTACCTCTAAATAAGGAGAATTTCTGCATTTTTGCCACAAAATATTAGGAATTTCTCACTTTTGCCCCAAAATAAAGAAAATTTCTGTTTTTTTTCCCTGAAATAAGTGAAGTTTCTGCAATTGTGCCCCAAAATATGTGAAATTTCTGCAATTTTGCCCCAAAATAATGGAAATTTCTGGAATTTTGCTCCAAATAAGTGGAATTTCTGAGTTTTGCCCCAAAATAAGGAGAATTTCTGTCTTTTTGCCCCACAATTAGGGGAATTTCTGCAATTTTGCTCCAAAATATAAAGAATTTCTTCCTTTTTGCCCGAAAATAAGAAGAATGCATACCTTTTTGCAATCAAAAAAGGAAATTTCTTCATTTTTGCTCTAAAATAAGGGGAATTTCTGCTTTTTTGCCTCTAAATATGTGGAATTTGTGTCTTTTTCTCCCTAAACAAAGGGAATTTCTGTCTTTTTTGCCCCAAAATAAGTGGAATTTCTGAGTTTTGCCCAAAAATAAAAAGAATATCTGTCTTTTTGCCCCAACATGTAGAGAATTTCTGCCTTTTTGCCCCACAATTAGGGGAATTTCTCCAATTTTGCTCCAAAATATGGGGAATTTCTGCTTTTTAGCCTGAAATAAGAAGAATGCATAACTTTTTGCCTTAAAAAAAGGAAATTTCTTCATTTTTGCTCTAAAATAAAGGGAATTTCTGCATTTTGGCCTCTAAATAAGTGCAATTTCTGTCTTTTTCCCCCAAAACAAAGGGAATTTCTGTCTTTTGTGCCCCAAAATAAGTAAAATGTCTGACTTAATACCCAGAAATAAGTAAAATTTCTGCAATTTTGCCCCAAAATAAGGGAAATTTCTGCATTTTTGCCACCAAATAAGGGGAATTTTAGCCTTTTTACCTCAAAATAAAAGGAATTTCTGCATTTTTGCCCCAAAATATTGGAAAATTCTGCCTTTTTTGCCCTAAAATAAGAAAAATTTCTGCAATTTTGTACTAAAATAAAAGAAATTTCAGCCTTTTTGCCCCCAAATAAGAAAATTTCTGCTTTTTTTCTGAAATAAGTCAAATTTCTTCAATTTTGCCCCCCAAAAAAGAAATTTCTGGAATTTTGCCCCACAATAAGTGGAATTTCTGAGTTTTGCCCCAAAATAAGAAGAATTTCTGTCTTTTTGCCCAAACATATAGAAAATTTCTGCCTTTTTGCCACACAATTAGGGGAATTTCTGCAATTTTGCTCCAAAATACAGGGAATTTCTGCCTTTTTGCTTGTAAATAAGAAGAATGCATACCTTTTGCCATAAAAAAGGGAAATTTCTTCATTTTTGCTCCAAAATAAGGGGAATTTCTGCTTTTTTGCCTCTAAATAAGTGGAATTTCTGTCTTTTCGCCCAAAACAAAGGGAATTTCTGTCTTTTTGCCCCAAGATAAGGAAAATTTCTGATTTATTACCCTGAAAAAAGTGAAATATCTGCAATTTTGCCCAAAAATAAGGAAAATTTCTGCCTTTGCTCCCAAATAAGGGGAATTTCAGCCTTTTTACCTCAAAATAAGGGGAATTCCTGCATTTTTGCCACAAAATATTAGGAATTTCTGCCTTTTTGCCCCAAAATAAAAAAATTTCTGCTTTTTTTCCCTGAAATAAGTGAAACTTCTGCAATTTTGCCCCAAAATAATTGAAATTTCTGCAATTTTGCTCCAAAATAAAAGAAATTTCTGGAACTTTGCCCCAAAATAAGTGGAATTTCTGAGTTTTGCCTCAAAATAAGAAGAATTTCTGTCTTTTTGCCCCAACATATAGAGAATTTCTGCCTTTTTGCCCCACAATTAGGGGAATTTCTGCAATTTTGCTCCAAAATATGGGGAATTTCTTCTTTTTAGCCTGAAAATAAGAAGAATGCATACCTTTTTGCCATAAAAAAAGAAATTTCTTCATTTTTGCTCTAAAATAGGGGGAATTTCTACATTTTTGCCTGTAAATAATTGGAATTTCTGTCTTTTTCCCTTAAAACAAAGGGAATTTCTGTCTTTTTTGCCCCAAAATAAGAAAAATGTCTGACTTATTACCCTGAAATAAGTGAAATTTCTGCAATATTGCCCCACAATAAGGGAAATTTCTGCCTTTTGTCCCCCAAATAAGGGGAATTTCAGCCTTTTTACCTTAAAATAAGGGGAATTTCTGCATTTTTGCCCCAAAATATGGGAAATTTCTGCCTTTTTTCCCCAAAATAAGAAAAATTTCTACAATTTTGTACCAAAATATAAGAAATTTCTTCCTTTCTGCCCGAAAATACGAAAATTTCTGCTTTTCTTCTGAAATAAGTCAAATTTTTGGAATTTTGCACCAAAATAAGGGAAATTTCTGGAATTTTGTCCCAAAATAATTGGAATTTCTGAGTTTTGCCCCAAAATAAAAAGAATATCTGTCTTTTTGCCCCAACATATAAGAAATTTCTGCCTTTTTGCCCCACAATTTGGGGAATTTCTGCAATTTTGCGCCAAAATACGGGGAATTTATGCCTCTTTGCCCAAAAATAAAAAGAATGAATACATTTTGCCATAAAAAAGGGAAATTTCTTCATTTTGCTCCAAAATAAGGGGAATTTCTGCTTTTTTGCCTCTAAATAAGTGGAATTTCTGTATTTTCCCTGAAAACAAAGAGAATTTCTGTCTTTTTTGCCCCAAAATAAGGAAAATTTCTGACTTATTACCCTGAAATAAGTGAAATTTCTGCAATTTTGCCCCAAAATAAGGGAAATTTCTGCTTTTTGCCCCCAAATAAGGGAATTTCAGCTTTTTTACCTCAAAATATGGGGAATTTCTGTATTTTTGCCACAAAATATTAGGAATTTCTGTTTTATTTCCCTGAAATAAGTGAAATTTCTGCAATTTTGCTTCAAAATAATTTAAATTTCTGCAATTTTGCCCCAAAATAAGTGGAATTTCTGAGTTTTGCCCCAAAATTACGAAAATTTCTGTCTTTTTGCCCCAATATAGTGGGAATTTCTGCCTTTTTGCCCCAAAATTAGGGGAATTTCTGCTATTTTACTCCAAAATACAGGGAATTTCTGCCTTTTTACCCGAAATAAGAAGAATGCATACCTTTTTGCCATAAAAAAGGGAAATTTCTTCATTTTTGCCCGAAAATAAGAGGAATTTCTGCCTTTTTACCTCAAAATAAGTTAAATTTCTGCCTTTTTACACAAAAATAAACAGAATTTCTGTCTTTTTGCCCCCAAATAATAAGAATTTTTGAATTATGCCCTGAAATAAGTGAAATTTCTGCAATTTTGCCCCAAAATAAGGAAAATTTCTGCTTTTTTGCCCCAAAATAAGGGGAATTTCAGCCTTTTTACCTCAAAATAAGGTGAATTTCTGCATTTTTCCACAAAATATTAGGAATTTCTGCATTTTTGCTCCAAAATAAGTAAAATTTCTGCCTTTTTTCCCTGAAATAAATGAAATTTCTGAAATTTTGCCCCAAAATAAGTGAAATTTCTGCAATTTTGCCCCAAAATAAGTGGAATTTCTGAGTTTTGCCCAAAAATTAAAAGAATATCTGTTTTTTGCCCCAACATATAGGGAATTTCTGCCTTTTTGCCCCACAATTAGGGGAATTTCTGCAATTTTGCTCCAAAACACGGGGAATTTTTGCTTTTTAGCCTGAAATAAGAAGAATGCATAACTTTTTGACATAAAAAAGGGAAATTTCTTCATTTTGCTATAAAATAAAGGGAATTTCTGCATTTTTACCTCTAAATAAGTGCAATTTCTGTCTTTTTCCCCCAAAACAACGGGAATTTCTGTCTTTTGTGCCCCAAAATAAGAAAAATGTCTGACTTATTTCCCAGAAATAAGTAAAATTTCTGCAATTTTGCCCCAAAATATGGGAAATTTCTGCATTTTTGCCACCAAATAAGGGGAATTTCAGCATTTTTACCTCAAAATAAGGGGAATTTCTGCATTTTTGCCCCAAAATATTGAAAATTTCTGCCTTTTTGCCCCAAAAAAAAAATTTCTGCAATTTTGTACCAAAATATAAGAAATTTCTGCCTTTTTGCCCCCAAATAAAAAAATTTCTGCCTTTTTTCTGAAATAAGTCAAATTTCTTCAATTTTGCCCCAAAAAAGGGAAATTTCTGGAATTTTTACCCAAAATAAGTGGAATTTCTGAGTTTTGCCCCAAAATAAGGAGAATTTATGTCTTTTTGCCCCAACATATAGGGAATTTCTGCCTTTTTGCCCCACAATTTGGGGAATTTCTGCAATTTTGCTCCAAAATACGGGGAATTTCTGCCTTTTTGCCCGTAAATAAGAAGAATGCATACCTTTTGCCATAAAAAAGGGAAATTTCTTCATTTTTGCTCCAAAATAAGGGGAATTTCTGCTTTTTTGCCTCTAAATAAGTGGAATTTCGGTCTTTTCCCCCAAAACAAAGGGAATTTCTGTCTTTTTGCCCCAAGATAAGGAAAATTTCTGATTTATTACCCTGAAAAAAGTGAAATATCTGCACTTTTGCCCCAAAATAAGGGAAATTTCTGCCTTTGCTCCCAAATAAGGGGAATTTCAGCCTTTTTACCTCAAAATAAGGGGAATTCCTGCATTTTTGCCACAAAATATTAGGAATTTCTCCCTTTTTGCCACAAAATAAGAAAATTTCTGCTTTTTTACCCTGAAATAAGTGAAACTTCTGCAATTTTGCACCAAAATAAGTGAAATTTCTGCAATTTTGCCCCAAAATAAGAGAAATTTCTGGAACTTTGCCACAAAATAAGTGGAATTTCTGAGTTTTGCCCCAAAATAAAAAGAATTTCTGTCTTTTTGCCCCAACATATAGGGAATTTCTGCCTTTTTGCCCCACAATTAGGGAAATTTCTGCAATTTTGCTCCAAAATACGAGGAATTTCTGCTTTTTAGCATGAAAATAAGAAGAATGCATACTTTTTTGACATAAAAAAAAGAAATTTCTTCATTTTTGCTCTAAAATAGGGGGAATTTCTGCATTTTTGCCTGTAAATAATTGGAATTTCTGTCTTTTTTTCCAAAAACAAAAGGAATTTCTGTCTTTTTTGCCCCAAAATAAGGAAAACTTATTACCCTGAAATAAGTGAAATTTCTGCAATATTGCCCCAAAATAAGAGAAATTTCTGCCTTTTTGCCCCCAAATAAGGAGAATTTCAGCCTTTTTACCTCAAAATAAGGGGAATTTCTGCATTTTTGCCTTAAAATATAGGAAATTTCTGCCTTTTTTCCCCAAAATAAGAAAAATTTCTTCAATTTTGTACCAAAATATAAGAAATTTCTTCCTTTCTGCCCGAAAATACGAAAATTTCTGCTTTTTTTCTGAAATAAGTCAAATTTCTGGTATTTTGCACCAAAATAAGGGAAATTTCTGGAATTTTGCCCCAAAATAATTGGAATTTCTGAGTTTTGCCCCAAAATAAAAAGAATATCTGTCTTTGTGCCCCAACATATAAGGAATTTCTGCCTTTTTGCCCCACAATTAGGGGAATTTCTGCAATTTTGCGCCAAAATACGGGGAATTTATGCCTTTTTGCCCAAAAATAAAAAGAATGAATACATTTTGCCATAAAAAAGGGAAATTTCTTCATTTTTGCTCCAAAATAAGAGTAATTTCTGCTTTTTTGCCTCTAAATAAGTGGGATTTCTGTATTTTCCCTGAAAACAAAGGGAATTTCTGTATTTTTGCCCAAAAATAAGGAAAATTTCTGACTTATTTTCCTGAAATAAGTGAAATTTCTGCAATTTTGCCCCAAAATAAGGAAAATTTCTGCCTTTTTGCCCCCAAATAAAGGGAATTTCAGCCTTTTTAACCCAAAATAAAGGAATTTCTGCATTTTTGCCACAAAATATTAGGAATTTCTGCTTTTTCTCTCAAAATAAGAAAATTTCTGCTTTTTTTCCTTGAAATAAGTGAAATTTCTGCAATTTTGCCCCAAAATATGGGAATTTTCTAGAACTTTGCCCCAAAATAAGTGGAATTTCTGAGTTTTGTCCCAAAATAAGGAGAATTTCTGTCTTTTTGCCCCAACATATAGGGAATTTCTGCCTTTTTGCCCCACAATTAGGAGAATTTCTGCAATTTTGCCCCACAATACCGGGAATTTCTGCCTTTTTGCCCGAAAATAAGAAGAATGCATACCTTTTTGCCATAAAAAAAGGAAATTTCTTCACTTTTTTCCCCTAAATTAGGGGAATTTCAGTCTTTTTACCTCAAAATAAGGGAAATTTCTGCTTTTTTGCCCCAAAATAAGGAAAATTTCTGCATTTTTTCCCGGAAAAAAGTGAAATTTCTGCATTTTTGCCCCAAAATAAGTGGAATTTCTGAGTTTTGCCCCAAAATAAAGAGAATTTCTCTCTTTTTGCCCCAACATATAGGGAATTTCTGCCTTTTTGCCCCACAATTAGGGGAATTTCTGCAATTTTGCTTCAAAATATGGGGAATTTCTGCTTTTTAGCCTGAAAATAAGAAGAATGCATACCTTTTTGCCATAAAAAAGGGAAATTTCTTCATTTTTGCTCTAAAATAGGGGGAATATCTGCATTTTTGCCTCTAAATAAGTGGATTTCTCTCTTTTTCCCCCAAAACAAAGAGAATTTCTGTCTTTTTTGCCCCAAAATAAGAAAAATGTCTGACTTCTTACCCTGAAATAAGTGAAATTTCTGCAATTTTGCTCCAAAATAAAAAAAATTTCTGCCTTTTTGCCCCGAAAAAAGAGGACTTTCAGCCTTTTTACCTCAAAATAAGGGGAATTTCTGCAATTTTGCCCCAAAATATGAGAAATTTCTGCCATTTTGCTCCAAAATAAGGGGAATTTCTTCATTTTTGCCCCAAAATATACAAAATTTCTGCCTTTTTGCCCCAAAATAAAAAAAAATTCAGCAATTTTTTACCAAAATAAAAAAAATTTCTGCCTTTTTGCCCCAAAATAAGAAAATTTCTGCTTTTTTTTCTGAAATAAGTGAAATTTCTGCAATTTTGCCCCAAAATAAGTGAAATTTCTGCAATTTTGCCCCCAAATAAGAGAAATTTTTGGAATTTTGCCCCAAAATAAGTTGAATTTCTGAGTTTTGCCCCAAAATAAAAAGAATTTCTGTCTTTTTGCCCCAACATATAGGGAATTTCTGCATTTTTGCCCCACAATTAGGGTAATTTCTGCAATTTTGCTCCAAAATAGGAGGAATTTCTGCCTTTTTGCCCGAAAATATAAAGAATGCATAACATTTTGCCATAAAAAAGGGAAATTTCTTCATTTTTGCTCCAAAATAAGGGGAATTTCTGCATTTTTCCCTCTAAATAAGTGGGATTTCTGTCTTTTTTCCCCAAAACAAAGGGAATTTCTGTCTTTTGTGCCCCAAAATAAGGAAAATTTCTGACTTATTACCCTGAAATAAGTGAAATTTCTGCAATTTTGCCCCAAAATAAGGGAAATTTCTGCTTTTTGCCCCCAAAAATGGAATTTCAGCCTTTTACCTCAAAATAAGGGGAATTTCTGCATTTTTGCCACAAAATATTAGGAATTTCTAACTTTTGCACCAAAATAAAGAAAATTTCTGCAACTTTTCCCTGAAATAAGTGAAGTTTCTGCAATTGTGCCCCAAAATAAGTGAAATTTTTGCAATTTTTCCCCAAAATAAGGGAAATTTCTGGAATTTTGCTCCAAATAAATGGAATTTCTGAGTTTTGCCCCAAAATAAGGAGAATTTCTGTCTTTTTGCCCATAATATAGGGAATTTCTGCCTTTTTGCCCCACAATTAGGGGAATTTCTGCAATTTTGCTCCAAAATATAAGGAATTTCTTCCTTTTTGCCCGAAAATAAGAAGAATGCATAACTTTTTGCAATAAAAAAAGGAAATTTCTTCATTTTTGCTCTAAAATAGGGGGAATTTCTGCTTTTTTGCCTCTAAATATGTGGAATTTCTGTCTTTTTCCCCCAAAACAAAGGGAATTTCTGTATTTTTTGCCCCAAAATAAGGGGAATTTCTGACTTATTACCCTGAAATAAGTGAAATTTCTGCAATTTTTCCCCAAAATAAGGGAAATTTCTGCCTTTTTGCCCCCAAATAAGGGGAATTTCAGCCTTTTTACCTCAAAATAAGGTGAATTTCTGCATTTTTGCCACAAAATATTAGGAATTTCTGCATTTTTGCTCCAAAATAAGGATAATTTCTGCCTTTTTTCCCTGAAATAAATGAAATTTCTGCAATTTTGCCCCAAAATAAGTGAAATTTCTGCAATTTTGCCCCAAAATAAGTGGAATTTCTGACTTTTGCCCAAAAAAAAAAAATATCTGTCTTTTTGCCCCAACATATAGGGAATTTCTGCCTTTTTGCCCCAAAATTAGAGGAATTTCTGCAATTTTGCTCCATAATACGGGGAATTTCTGCTTTTTAGCCTGAAATAAGAAGAATGCATACCTTTTTGCCATAAAAAAGTAAAATTTCTTCATTTTTGCTCTAAAATAAAGGGAATTTCTGCATTTTTGCCTCTACATAAGTGCAATTTCTGTCTTTTTCCCCCAAAACAAAGGTAATTTCTGTCTTTTGTGCCCCAAAATAAGGAAAATGTCTGACTTATTACCCAGAAATAAGTAAAATTTCTGCAATTTTGCCACAAAATAAGGGAAATTTCTGCATTTTTGCCACCAAATAAGTGGAATTTCAGCCTTTTTACCTCAAAATAAGGGGAATTTCTGCATTTTTGCCCCAAAATATTGGAAATTTCTGCCTTTTTGCCCCAAAATAAGAAAAATTTCTGCAATTTTGTATCAAAATAAAAGAAATTTCAGCCTTCTTGCCCCCAAATAAGAAAATTTCTGCTTTTTCTCTGAAACAAGTCAAATTTCTTCAATTTTGCCCCCAAAAAAGGGAAATTTCTGGAATTTTGCCCCAAAATAAGTGGATTTTCTGAGTTTTGCCCCAAAATAAGGAGAATTTCTGTTTTTTGCCCCAACATATAGATAATTTCTGCCTCTTTGCCCCACAATTAGGGGAATTTCTGCAATTTTGCTCCAAAATACGGGGAATTTCTGCCTTTTTGCCCGTAAATAAGAAGAATGCATACCTTTTGCCAGAAAAAAGGGAAATTTCTTCATTTTTGCTCCAAAATAAGGGGAATTTCTGCTTTTTTGCCTCTAAATAAGTGGAATTCTTTCTTTTCCCCAAAAACAAAGGGAATTTCTGTCTTTTTGCCCCAAGATAAGGAAAATTTCTGATTTATTACTCTGAAATAAGTGAAATTTCTGCAATTTTGCCCCAAAATAAGGGAAATTTCTGCCTTTGCTCCCAAATAAGGGGAATTTCAGGATTTTTACCTCAAAATAAGGGGAATTTCTGCATTTTTGCCACAAAATATTAGGAATTTCTGCCTTTTTGTCCCAAAATAAGAAAATTTCTGCTTTTTTTCCCTGAAATAACTGAAACTTCTGCAATTTTGCCCAAAAATAAGTGAAATTTCTGCAATTTTGCCCCAAAATAAGTGGAATTTCTGGAACTTTGCTCCAAAATAAGTGGAATTTCTGAGTTCTGCCACAAAATAAGGAGAAATTCTGTCTTTTTGCCCCAACATATAGGGAATTTCTGCCTTTTTGCCCCACAATTAGGGGAATTTCTGCAATTTTGCTCTAAAATACGGGGAATTTCTGCTTTTTAGCCTGAAAGTAAGAAGAATGCATACCTTTTTGCCATAAAAAAAAGAAATTTCTTCATTTTTGCTCTAAAATAGGGGGAATTTCTGCATTTTTTCCTGTAAATAATTGGAATTTCTGTCTTTTTCCCTCAAAACAAAGGGAATTTCTGTCTTTTTTGCCCCAAAATAAAGAAAATGTCTGACTTATTACCCTGAAATAAGTGAAATTTCTGCAATATTGCCCCAAAATAAGGGAAATTTCTGCCTTTTTGCCCAAAAATAAGGGGAATTTCAGCCTTTTTACCTCAAAATAAGGGGAATTTCTGCATTTTTGCCCCAAAATATGGGAAATTTCTGCCTTTTTTCCCCAAAATAAGAAAAATTTCTTCAATTTTGTACCAAAATAAAAGAAATTTCTCCCTTTTTGCCTGAAAATACAAAAATTTCTGCTTATTTTCTGAAATAAGTCAAATTTCTGGAATTTTGCACCAAAATAAAAGAAATTTCTGGAATTTTGCCCCAAAATAATTGGAATTTCTGAGTTTTGCCCCAAAATAAAAAGAATATCTGTCTTTTTGCCCCAACATATAAGGAATTTCTGCCTTTTTGCCCCACAATTTGGGGAATTTCTGCAATTATGCGCCAAAATACGGGGAATTAATGCCTTTTTGCCCAAAAATAAAAGGAATGAATACATTTTGCCATACAAAAGGGAAATTTCTTCATTTTTGCTCCAAAATAAGGGTAATTTCTGCTTTTTTGCCTCTAAATAAGTGGAATTTCTGTATTTTCCCTGAAAACAAAGGGAATTTCTGTCTTTTTTGCCCCAAAATAAGGAAAATTTCTGACTTATTACCCTGAAATAAGTGAAATTTCTGCAATTTTGCCCCAAAATAAGGGAAATTTCTGCATTTTTCCCCCAAATAAGGGGAATTATAGCCTTTTTAACCCAATATAAAGGAATTTCTGCATTTTTGCCACAAAATATTAGGAATTTCTGCGTTTTTCTCTCAAAATAAGAAAATTTCTGCTTTTTTACCCTGAAATAAGTGAAATTTATGCAATTTTGCCCCAAAATATGGGAAATTTCTGGAATATTGCCCCAAAATAAGTGGAATTTCTGAGTTTTGTCCCAAAATAAAGAGAATTTCTGTCTTTTTGTCCCAACATATAGGGAATTTTGCCTTTTTGCCCCACAATTAGGAGAATTTCTGCAATTTTGCCCCAAAATACCGGGAATTTCTGCCTTTTTGCCCGAAAATAAGAAGAATGCATACCTTTTTGCCATAAAAAAAGGAAATTTCTTCACTTTTTCCCCCTAAATTAGGGGAATTTCAGTCTTTTTACCTCAAAATAAGGGCAATTTCTGCATTTTTGCCACAAAATTTTAGGAATTTCTGCCTTTTTGCCCCAAAATAAGGAAAATTTCTGCCTTTTTTCCTTGAAATAAGTGAAATTTCTGCAATTTTGCCCCAAAATAAGTGGAATTTCTGAGTTTTGCCCCAAAATAAAGAGAATTTCTCTCTTTTTGCCCAAACATATAGGGAATTTCTGCCATTTTGCCCCACAATTAGGGGAATTTCTGCAATTTTGCTCCAAAATACAAGGAAATTCTGCTTTTTAGCCTGAAAATAAGAAGAATGCATATCTTTTTGCCATAAAAAAGGGAAATTTCTTCATTTTTGCTCTAAAATAGGGGGAATATCTGCATTTTTGCCTCTAAATAAGTGGAATTTCTGTCTTTTTTTCCCAAAACAAAGGGAATTTCTGTCTTTTTTGCCCCAAAATAAGAAAAATGTCTGACTTATTACCCTGAAATAAGTGAAATATCTGCAATTTTGCCCCAAAATAAAGAAAATTTCTGCTTTTTTTGCCCCGAAAAAAGGGGAATTTCAGCCTTTTTACCTCAAAATAAGGGGAATTTCTGCATTTTTGCCCCAAAATATGAGAAATTTCTGCCATTTTGCCCCAAAATAAGGGGAATTTCTGCATTTTTGCCCCAAAATATACAAAATTTCTGCCTTTTTGACCCAAAATAAGACAAAATTCAGCAATTTTTTACCAAAATAAAAAAAAATTTCTGCCTTTTTGCCCCAAAATAAGAAAATTTCTGCTTTTTTTTCTGAAATAAGTGAAATTTCTGCAATTTTGCCCCAAAATAATTAAAATTTCTGCAATTTTGCCCCCAAATATGGAAAATTTCTGGAATTCTGCCCCAAAATAAGTTCAATTTCTGAGTTTTGCCCCAAAATAAAAAGAATTTCTGTCTTTTTGCCCCAACATATAGGAAATTTCTGCCTTTTTGCCCCACAATTAGGGTAATTTTTGCAATTTTGCTCCAAAATAGGGGGAATTTCTGCCTTTTTGCCCGAAAATATAAAGAATGCATAACATTTTGCCATAAAAAAGGGAAATTTCTTCATTTTTGCTCCAAAATAAGGGGAATTTCTGCATTTTTCCCTCTAAACAAGTGGAATTTCTGTCTTTTTTCCCCAAAACAAATGGAATTTCTGACTTTTTTGCCCCAAAATAAGGAAAATTTCTGACTTATTACCCTGAAATAAGTGAAATTTCTGCAATTTTGCCCCAAAATAAGGGAAATTTCTGCTTTTTGCCCCCAAAAATGGAATTTCAGCCTTTTACCTCAAAATAAGAGGAATTTCTGCATTTTTGCCACAAAATATTAGGAATTTCTAACTTTTGCCCCAAAATAAAGAAAATTTCTGCCTTTTTTCCCTGAAATAAGTGAAGTTTCTGCATTTTTGCCCCAAAATAAGTGAAATTTTTGCAATTTTGCCCCAAAATAAGGGAAATTTCTGGAATTTTGCTCCAAATAAGTGGAATTTCTGAGTTTTGCCCCAAAATAAGGAGAATTTCTGTCTTTTTGCCCATAATATAAAGAATTTCTGCTTTTTGCCCCACAATTAGGGGAATTTCTGCAATTTTGCTCCAAAATATAAGGAATTTCTTCCTTTTTGCCTGAAAATAAGAAGAATGCATACCTTTTTGCAATAAAAAAAATGAAATTTCTTCATTTTTGCTCTAAAATAAGGGGAATTTCTGCTTTTTTGCCTCTAAATATGTGGAATTTCTGTCTTTTTCCCCCAAAACAAAGTGAATTTCTGTCCTTTTTGCCCCAAAATAAGGGGAATTTCTGACTTATTACCCTGAAATAAGTGAAATTTCTGCAATTTTCCCCAAAATAAGAGAAATTTTTTCCTTTTTGCCCCCAAATAAGGGGAATTTCAGCCTTTTTACCTCAAAATAAGGTGAATTTCTGCCTTTTTGCCACAAAATATTAGGAATTTCTGCATTTTTGCTCCAAAATAAGGATAATTTCTGCCTTTTTTCCCTGAAATAAATGAAATTTCTGCAATTTTGCCCCAAAATAAGTGAAATTTCTGCAATTTTGCCCCAAAATAAGTGGAATTTCTGACTTTTGCCCAAAAATAAAAAAAATATCTGTTTTTTTGCCCCAACATATAGGGAATTTCTGCCTTTTTGCCCCACAATTAGGGGAATTTCTGCAATTTTGCTCCAAAATACGGGGAATTTCTGCTTTTTAGCCTGAAATAAGAAGAATGCATACCTTTTTGCCATAAAAAAGGGAAATTTCTTCATTTTTGCTCTAAAATAAAGGGAATTTCTGCATTTTTGCCTCTACATAAGTGCAATTTCTGTCTTTTTCCCCCAAAACAAAGGGAATTTCTGTCTTTTGTGCCCCAAAATAAGGAAAATGTCAGAATTATTACCCAGAAAAAAGTAAAATTTCTGAAATTTTGCCACAAAATAAGGGAAATTTCTGCATTTTTGCCACCAAATAAGGAGAAATTCAGCCTTTTTCCTCAAAATAAGGGGAATTTCTGCATTTTTGCCCCAAAATATTGGAAATTTCTGCCTTTTTGCCCCAAAATAAGAAAAATTTCTGCAATTTTGTATCAAAATAAAAGAAATTTCAGCCTTTTTGCCCCCAAATAAGAAAATTTCTGCTTTTTTTCTGAAATAAATCAAATTTCTTCAATTTTGCCCCAAAAAAAAAGTAAATTTCTGGAATTTTGCCCCAAAATAAGTGGATTTTCTGAGTTTTGCCCCAAAATAATGAGAATTTCTGTCTTTTTGCCCCAACATATAGGGAATTTCTGCCTTTTTGCCCCACAATTAGGGGAATTTCTGCAATTTTGCTCCAAAATACGGGGAATTTCTGCCTTTTTGCCTGTAAATAAGAAGAATGCATACCTTTTGCCATAAAAAAGAGAAATTTCTTCATTTTTGCTCCAAAATAAGGGGAATTTCTTATTTTTTGCCTCTAAATAAGTGGAATTTCTGTCTTTTCCCCCAAAACAAAGGGAATTTCTGTCTTTTTGCCCCAAGATAAGGAAAATTTCTGATTTATTACTCTGAAATAAGTGAAATTTCTGCAATTTTGCTCCAAAATAAGGGAAATTTCTGCCTTTGCTCCCAAATAAGGAGAATTTCTGCATTTTTGCCACAAAATATTAGGAATTTCTGCCTTTTTGCCCCAAAGTAAGAAAATTTCTGCTTTTTTCCTGAAATAAGTGAAACTTCTGTAATTTTGCCCCAAAATAAGTGAAATTTCTGCAATTTTGCCCCAAAATAAGAGAAATTTCTGGAACTTTGCCCCAAAATAAGTGGAATTTCTGAGTTTTGCCCCAAAATAAGGAGAATTTCTGTCTTTTTGCCCCAACTTATAGGGAATTTCTGCCTTTTTGCCCCACAATTAGGGGAATTTCAGCAATTTTGCTCCAAAATACGGGGAATTTCTGCTTTTTAGCCTGAAAATAAGAAGAATGCATACCTTTTTGCCATAAAAAAAATTTCTTCATTTTTGCTCTAAAATAGAGTAATTTCTGCATTTTTGCCTGTAAATAATTGGAATTTCTGTCTTTTTCCCCTAAAACAAAGGGAATTTCTGTCTTTTTTTGCCCCAAAATAAGAAAAATGTCTGACTTATTACCCTGAAATAAGTGAAATTTCTGCAATATTGCCCCAAAATAAGGGAAATTTCTGCCTTTTTGCCCCCAAATAAGGGGAATTTCAGTCTTTTTACCTCATAATAAGGGGAATTTCTGCATTTTTGCCCCAAAATATGGGAAATTTCTGCATTTTTTTCCCAAAAATAAGAAAAATTTCTTCAATTTTGTTCCAAAATAAAAGAAATTTCTTCCTTTTTGCCCGAAAATACGAAATTTTCTGCTTTTTTTCTGAAATAAGTCAAATTTTTGGAATTTTGCACCAAAATATGGGAAATTTCTGGAATATTGCCCCAAAATAAGTGGAATTTCTGAGTTTTGTCCCAAAATAAAGAGAATTTCTGTCTTTTTGTCCCAACATATAGGGAATTTTGCCTTTTTGCCCCACAATTAGGAGAATTTCTGATATTTTGCCCCAAAATACCGGGAATTTCTGCCTTTTTGCCCGAAAATAAGAAGAATGCATACCTTTTTGCCATAAAAAAAGGAAATTTCTTCACTTTTTCCCCCTAAATTAGGGGAATTTCAGTCTTTTTACCTCAAAATAAGGGCAATTTCTGCATTTTTGCCACAAAATTTTAGGAATTTCTGCCTTTTTGCCCCAAAATAAGGAAAATTTCTGCCTTTTTTCCTTGAAATAAGTGAAATTTCTGCAATTTTGCCCCAAAATAAGTGGAATTTCTGAGTTTTGCCCCAAAATAAGGAGAATTTCTCTCTTTTTGCCCAAACATATAGGGAATTTCTGCCATTTTGCCCCACAATTAGGGGAATTTCTGCAATTTTGCTCCAAAATACAAGGAAATTCTGCTTTTTAGCCTGAAAATAAGAAGAATGCATATCTTTTTGCCATAAAAAAGGGAAATTTCTTCATTTTTGCTCTAAAATAGGGGGAATATCTGCATTTTTGCCTCTAAATAAGTGGAATTTCTGTCTTTTTTTCCCAAAACAAAGGGAATTTCTGTCTTTTTTGCCCCAAAATAAGAAAAATGTCTGACTTATTACCCTGAAATAAGTGAAATATCTGCAATTTTGCCCCAAAATAAAGAAAATTTCTGCTTTTTTTGCCCCGAAAAAAGGGGAATTTCAGCCTTTTTACCTCAAAATAAGGGGAATTTCTGCATTTTTGCCCCAAAATATGAGAAATTTCTGCCATTTTGCCCCAAAATAAGGGGAATTTCTGCATTTTTGCCCCAAAATATACAAAATTTCTGCCTTTTTGCCCCAAAATAAGACAAAATTCAGCAATTTTTTACCAAAATAAAAAAAATTTCTGCCTTTTTGCCCCAAAATAAGAAAATTTCTGCTTTTTTTTCTGAAATAAGTGAAATTTCTGCAATTTTGCCCCAAAATAATTAAAATTTCTGCAATTTTGCCCCCAAATATGGAAAATTTCTGGAATTCTGCCCCAAAATAAGTTCAATTTCTGAGTTTTGCCCCAAAATAAAAAAAATTTCTGTCTTTTTGCCCCAACATATAGGAAATTTCTGCCTTTTTGCCCCACAATTAGGGTAATTTCTGCAATTTTGCTCCAAAATAGGGGGAATTTCTGCCTTTTTGCCCGAAAATATAAAGAATCCATAACATTTTGCCATAAAAAAGGGAAATTTCTTCATTTTTGCTCCAAAAAAAGGGGAATTTCTGCATTTTTCCCTCTAAACAAGTGGAATTTCTGTCTTTTTTCCCCAAAACAAATGGAATTTCTGACTTTTTTGCCCCAAAATAAGGAAAATTTCTGACTTATTACCCTGAAATAAGTGAAATTTCTGCAATTTTGCCCCAAAATAAGGGAAATTTCTGCTTTTTGCCCCCAAAAATGGAATTTCAGCCTTTTACCTCAAAATAAGGGGAATTTCTGCATTTTTGCCACAAAATATTAGGAATTTCTAACTTTTGCCCCAAAATAAAGAAAATTTCTGCCTTTTTTCCCTGAAATAAGTGAAGTTTCTGCAATTGTGCCCCAAAATAAGTGAAATTTTTGCAATTTTGCTCCAAAATAAGGGAAATTTCTGGAATTTTGCTCCAAATCAGCGGAATTTCTGAGTTTTGCCCCAAAATAAGGAGAATTTCTGTCTTTTTGCCCATAATATAAAGAATTTCTGCTTTTTGCCCCACAATTAGGGGAATTTCTGCAATTTCGCTCCAAAATATAAGGAATTTCTTTCTTTTTGCCTGAAAATAAGAAGAATGCATACCTTTTTGCAATAAAAAAAGGAAATTTCTTCATTTTTGCTCTAAAATAAGGGGAATTTCTGCTTTTTTGCCTCTAAATATGTGGAATTTCTGTCTTTTTCCCCCAAAACAAAGTGAATTTCTGTCTTTTTTGCCCCAAAATAAGGGGAATTTCTGACTTATTACCCTGAAATAAGTGAAATTTCTGCAATTTTCCCCAAAATAAGAGAAATTTTTTCCTTTTTGCCCCCAAATAAGGGGAATTTCAGCCTTTTTACCTCAAAATAAGGTGAATTTCTGCCTTTTTGCCACAAAATATTAGGAATTTCTGCATTTTTGCTCCAAAATAAGGATAATTTCTGCCTTTTTTCCCTGAAATAAATGAAATTTCTGCAATTTTGCCCCAAAATAAGTGAAATTTCTGCAATTTTGCCCCAAAATAAGTGGAATTTCTGACTTTTGCCCAAAAATAAAAAAATATCTGTTTTTTTGCCCCAACATATAGGGAATTTCTGCCTTTTTGCCCCCACAATTAGGGGAATTTCTGCAATTTTGCTCCAAAATACGGGGAATTTCTGCTTTTTAGCCTGAAATAAGAAGAATGCATACCTTTTTGCCATAAAAAAGGGAAATTTCTTCATTTTTGCTCTAAAATAAAGGGAATTTCTGCATTTTTGCCTCTACATAAGTGCAATTTCTGTCTTTTTCCCCCAAAACAAAGGGAATTTCTGTCTTTTGTGCCCCAAAAAAAGGAAAATGTCAAAATTATTACCCAGAAAAAAGTAAAATTTCTGAAATTTTGCCACAAAATAAGGGAAATTTCTGCATTTTTGCCACCAAATAAGGAGAAATTCAGCCTTTTTACCTCAAAATAAGGGGAATTTCTGCATTTTTGCCCCAAAATATTGGAAATTTCTGCCTTTTTGCCCCAAAATAAGAAAAATTTCTGCAATTTTGTATCAAAATAAAAGAAATTTCAGCCTTTTTGCCCCCAAATAAGAAAATTTCTGCTTTTTTTCTGAAATAAGTCAAATTTCTTCAATTTTGCCCCAAAAAAAAGTAAATTTCTGGAATTTTGCCCCAAAATAAGTGGATTTTCTGAGTTTTGCCCCAAAATAATGAGAATTTCTGTCTTTTTGCCCCAACATATAGGGAATTTCTGCCTTTTTGCCCCACAATTAGGGGAATTTCTGCAATTTTGCTCCAAAATACGGGGAATTTCTGCCTTTTTGCCTGTAAATAAGAAGAATGCATACCTTTTGCCATAAAAAAGGGAAATTTCTTCATTTTTGCTCCAAAATAAGGGGAATTTCTTCTTTTTTGCCTCTAAATAAGTGGAATTTCTGTCTTTTCCCCCAAAACAAAGGGAATTTCTGTCTTTTTGCCCCAAGATAAGGAAAATTTCTGATTTATTACTCTGAAATAAGTGAAATTTCTGCAATTTTGCCCCAAAATAAGGGAAATTTCTGCCTTTGCTCCCAAATAAGGAGAATTTCTGCATTTTTGCTACAAAATATTAGGAATTTCTGCCTTTTTGCCCCAAAATAAGAAAATTTCTGCTTTTTTCCTGAAATAAGTGAAACTTCTGTAATTTTGCCCCAAAATAAGTGAAATTTCTGCAATTTTGCCCCAAAATAAGAGAAATTTCTGGAACTTTGCCCCAAAATAAGTGGAATTTCTGAGTTTTGCCCCAAAATAAGGAGAATTTCTGTCTTTTTGCCCCAACTTATAGGGAATTTCTGCCTTTTTGCCCCACAATTAGGGGAATTTCAGCAATTTTGCTCCAAAATACGGGGAATTTCTGCTTTTTAGCCTGAAAATAAGAAGAATGCATACCTTTTTGCCATAAAAAAAATTTCTTCATTTTTACTCTAAAATAGAGTAATTTCTGCATTTTTGCCTGTAAATAATTGGAATTTCTGTCTTTTTCCCCCAAAACAAAGGGAATTTCTGTCTTTTTTTGCCCCAAAATAAGAAAAATGTCTGACTTATTACCCTGAAATAAGTGAAATTTCTGCAATATTGCCCCAAAATAAGGGAAATTTCTGCCTTTTTGCCCCCAAATAAGGGGAATTTCAGTCTTTTTACCTCATAATAAGGGGAATTTCTGCATTTTTGCCCCAAAATATGGGAAATTTCTGCATTTTTTTCCCAAAAATAAGAAAAATTTCTTCAATTTTGTTCCAAAATAAAAGAAATTTCTTCCTTTTTGCCCGAAAATACGAAAATTTCTGCTTTTTTTCTGAAATAAGTCAAATTTTTGGAATTTTGCACCAAAATAAGGGAAATTTCTGGAATTTTGCCCCAAAATAATTAGAATTTCTGAGTTTTGCCCCAAAATAAAAAAAATATCTGTCTTTTTGCCCCAACATATAGGGAATTTCTGCCTTTTTACCCTACAATTAGGGGAATTTCTGCAATTTTGCTCCAAAATACGGGGAATTTCTGCTTTTTAGCCCGAAAACAAGGGGACTGTATACCTTTTGCCACAAAAAAGGGAAATTTCTTCATTTTTTACCCAAAATAAAAGGAATTTCTGCCTTTTTGCCCAAAAATAAGAAGAATGCATACCTTTTTGCCATAAAAAAAAATTCTTCATTTTTGCTCTAAAATAACGGGAATTTCTGCTTTTTTGCCTCCAAATATGTGGAATTTCTGTCTTTTTCCCCCAAAACAAAGGATATTTCTGTCTTTTTTGCCCCAAAATAAGGGGAATTAATGACTTATTACCCTGAAATAAGTGAAATTTCTGCAATTTTGCCCCAAAATAAAAGAAATTTTTGAATTTTTGCCTCCAAATAAAAGGAATTTCAGCCTTTTTACCTCAAAATAAGGGGAATTTCTGCATTTTTGCAACAAAATATTAGGAATTTCTGTATTTTTGTTCCAAAATAAGGAAAATTTCTGCCTTTTTTCCCTGAAATAAGTGAAATTTCTGCAATTTTGCCCAAAAATAAGTGAAATTTTTGCAATTTTGCACCAAAATAAGGGAAATTTCTGGAATTTTGCCCCAAAATAAGTGGAACTTCTGAGTTTTGCCCCAAAATAAGGAGAATTTCTGTCTTTTTGCCCCACAATTAGGGGAATTTCTGCAATTTGGCTCCAAAATATAGGGAATTTCTGCCTTTTTGCCCGAAAAAAAGAAGAATGCATACTTTTTCCCAAAAAAAAGGAAATTTCTTCATTTTTGCTCCAAAATAAGGGGAATTTCTGCTTTTTCCCCTTTAAATAAGTGGAATTTCTGTCTCTTTCCCCCAAAACAAAGAAAATTTCTGTCTTTTTTGCCCCAAAATAAGGAAAATTTTTGACTATTTATCCTGAAATAAGTGAAATTTCTGCAATTTTGCCCCAAAATAAGGGAAATTTCTGCCTTTTGCCCCCAAATAAGGGGAATTTCAGATTTTTTACCTCAAAATATGGGGAATTTCTGCATTTTTGCCACAAAATATTAGGAATTTCTGTTTTTTTTCCCTGAAATAAGTGAAATTTCTGCAATTTTGCCCCAAAATAATTGAAATTTCTGCAATTTTGCCCTAAAATAAGGGAAATTTCTGAAATTTTGCTCCAAAATAAATGGAATTTCTGAGTTTTGCCCCAAAATAAGGAGAATTACTGTCTTTTCACCCCAACATATAGGGAATTTCTGCCTTTTTGCCCCACAATTAGGGGAATTTCTGCAATTTTGCTCCAAAATACGGGGAATTTCTGCCTTTTTACCCGAAAATAAGAAGAATGCATACCTTTTTGCCATAAAAAAGGGAAATTTCTTTATTTTTGCCAGAAAATAAGAGGAATTTCTGCCTATTTACCTCAAAATAAGTTAAATTTCTGCCTTTTTACCCAAAAATGAACGGAATTTCTGTCTTTTTGCCCCAAAATAAAAGGTATTTTTGAATTATGCCCTGAAATAAATGAAATTTCTGCACTTTTGCCCCAAAATAAAAGAAATTTCTGCCTCTTTGCCACAAAATAAGGGGAATTTCTGTCTTTTTGCCCCAAAATAAGGGAAATTTCAGCTTTTTTGCCCCCAAATAAGGGGAATTTCAGCCTTTTTACCTCAAAATAAGGGGAATTCCTGCCTTTTTGCCACAAAATATTAGGAATTTCTCCCTTTTTGCCCCAAAATAAGAAAATTTCTGCTTTTTTTCCCTGAAATAAGTGAAACTTCTGCAATTTTGCCCCAAAATAAGTGAAATTTCGGCAATTTTTCCCCAAAATAAGAGAAATTTCTGGAACTTTGCCCCAAAATAAGTGGAATTTCTGAGTTTTGCCCCAAAATAAGGAGAATTTCTGTCTTTTTGCCCCAACATATAAGAAATTTCTGCCTTTTTGCCCCACAATTAGGGGAATTTCTGCAATTTTGCTCCAAAATACGAGGAATTTCTGCTTTTTAGCATGAAAATAAGAAGAATGCATACCTTTTTGACATAAAAAAAAGAAATTTCTTCATATTTGCTCTAAAATAGGGGGAATTTCTGCATTTTTGCCTGTAAATAATTGGAATTTCTGTCTTTTCCCCCAAAAACAAAAGGAATTTCTGTCTTTTTTGCCCCAAAATAAGGAAAATGTCTGACTTATTACCCTGAAATAAGTGAAATTTCTGCAATATTGCCCCAAAATAAGGGAAATTTCTGCCTTTTTGCCCCCAAATAAGGGGAATTTCAGCATTTTTACCTCAAAATAAGGGGAATTTCTGCATTTTTGCCTTAAAATATGGGAAATTTCTGCCTTTTTTCCCCAAAATAAGAAAAATTTCTTCAATTTTGTACCAAAATATAAGAAATTACTTCTTTTCTGCCCGAAAATACGAAAATTTCTGCTTTTTTTTTAATAAGTCAAATTTCTGGAATTTTGCACCAAAATAAGGGAAATTTCTGGAATTTTGCCCCAAAATAATTGGAATTTCTGAGTTTTGCCCCAAAATAAAAAGAATATCTTTCTTTGTGCCCCAACATATAAGGAATTTCTGCCTTTTTGCCCCACAATTAGGGGAATTTCTGCAATTTTGCGCCAAAATACGGGGAATTTATGCCTTTTTGCCCAAAAATAAAAAGAATGAATATATTTTGCCATAAAAAAGGGAAATTTCTTAATTTTTGCTCCAAAATAAGAGTAATTTCTGCTTTTTTGCCTCTAAATAAGTGGAATTTCTGTATTTTCCCTGAAAACAAAGGGAATTTCTGTCTTTTTTGCCCCAAAATAAGGAAAATTTCTGACTTATTTCCCTGAAATAAGTGAAATTTCTGCAATATTGCCCCAAAATAAGGGAAATTTCTGCCTTTTTGCCCCCAAATAAGGGGAATTTCAGTCTTTTTACCTCATAATAAGGGGAATTTCTGCATTTTTGCCCCAAAATATGGGAAATTTCTGCATTTTTTTCCCAAAAATAAGAAAAATTTCTTCAATTTTGTTCCAAAATAAAAGAAATTTCTTCCTTTTTGCCCGAAAATACGAAATTTTCTGCTTTTTTTCTGAAATAAGTCAAATTTTTGGAATTTTGCACCAAAATATGGGAAATTTCTGGAATATTGCCCCAAAATAAGTGGAATTTCTGAGTTTTGTCCCAAAATAAAGAGAATTTCTGTCTTTTTGTCCCAACATATAGGGAATTTTGCCTTTTTGCCCCACAATTAGGAGAATTTCTGATATTTTGCCCCAAAATACCGGGAATTTCTGCCTTTTTGCCCGAAAATAAGAAGAATGCATACCTTTTTGCCATAAAAAAAGGAAATTTCATCACTTTTTCCCCCTAAATTAGGGGAATTTCAGTCTTTTTACCTCAAAATAAGGGCAATTTCTGCATTTTTGCCACAAAATTTTAGGAATTTCTGCCTTTTTGCCCCAAAATAAGGAAAATTTCTGCCTTTTTTCCTTGAAATAAGTGAAATTTCTGCAATTTTGCCCCAAAATAAGTGGAATTTCTGAGTTTTGCCCCAAAATAAGGAGAATTTCTCTATTTTTGCCCAAACATATAGGGAATTTCTGCCATTTTGCCCCACAATTAGGGGAATTTCTGCAATTTTGCTCCAAAATACAAGGAAATTCTGCTTTTTAGCCTGAAAATAAGAAGAATGCATATCTTTTTGCCATAAAAAAGGGAAATTTCTTCATTTTTGCTCTAAAATAGGGGGAATATCTGCATTTTTGCCTCTAAATAAGTGGAATTTCTTTCTTTTTTTCCCAAAACAAAGGGAATTTCTGTCTTTTTTGCCCCAAAATAAGAAAAATGTCTGACTTATTACCCTGAAATAAGTGAAATATCTGCAATTTTGCCCCAAAATAAAGAAAATTTCTGCTTTTTTTGCCCCGAAAAAAGGGGAATTTCAGCCTTTTTACCTCAAAATAAGGGGAATTTCTGCATTTTTGCCCCAAAATATGAGAAATTTCTGCCATTTTGCCCCAAAATAAGGGGAATTTCTGCATTTTTGCCCCAAAATATACAAAATTTCTGCCTTTTTGACCCAAAATAAGACAAAATTCAGCAATTTTTTACCAAAATAAAAAAAAATTTCTGCCTTTTTGCCCCAAAATAAGAAAATTTCTGCTTTTTTTTCTGAAATAAGTGAAATTTCTGCAATTTTGCCCCAAAATAATTAAAATTTCTGCAATTTTGCCCCCAAATATGGAAAATTTCTGGAATTCTGCCCCAAAATAAGTTCAATTTCTGAGTTTTGCCCCAAAATAAAAAGAATTTCTGTCTTTTTGCCCCAACATATAGGAAATTTCTGCCTTTTTGCCCCACAATTAGGGTAATTTTTGCAATTTTGCTCCAAAATAGGGGGAATTTCTGCCTTTTTGCCCGAAAATATAAAGAATGCATAACATTTTGCCATAAAAAAGGGAAATTTCTTCATTTTTGCTCCAAAATAAGGGGAATTTCTGCATTTTTCCCTCTAAACAAGTAGAATTTCTGTCTTTTTTCCCCAAAACAAATGGAATTTCTGACTTTTTTGCCCCAAAATAAGGAAAATTTCTGACTTATTACCCTGAAATAAGTGAAATTTCTGCAATTTTGCCCCAAAATAAGGGAAATTTCTGCTTTTTGCCCCCAAAAATGGAATTTCAGCCTTTTACCTCAAAATAAGAGGAATTTCTGCATTTTTGCCACAAAATATTAGGAATTTCTAACTTTTGCCCCAAAATAAAAAAAATTTCTGCCTTTTTTCCCTGAAATAAGTGAAGTTTCTGCAATTGTGCCCCAAAATAAGTGAAATTTTTGCAATTTTGCCCCAAAATAAGGGAAATTTCTGGAATTTTGCTCCAAATAAGTGGAATTTCTGAGTTTTGCCCCAAAATAAGGAGAATTTCTGTCTTTTTGCCCATAATATAAAGAATTTCTGCTTTTTGCCCCACAATTAGGGGAATTTCTGCAATTTTGCTCCAAAATATAAGGAATTTCTTCCTTTTTGCCTGAAAATAAGAAGAATGCATACCTTTTTGCAATAAAAAAAATGAAATTTCTTCATTTTTGCTCTAAAATAAGGGGAATTTCTGCTTTTTTGCCTCTAAATATGTGGAATTTCTGTCTTTTTCCCCCAAAACAAAGTGAATTTCTGTCTTTTTTGCCCCAAAATAAGGGGAATTTCTGACTTATTACCCTGAAATAAGTGAAATTTCTGCAATTTTCCCCAAAATAAGAGAAATTTTTTCCTTTTTGCCCCCAAATAAGGGGAATTTCAGCCTTTTTACCTCAAAATAAGGTGAATTTCTGCCTTTTTGCCACAAAATATTAGGAATTTCTGCATTTTTGCTCCAAAATAAGGATAATTTCTGCCTTTTTTCCCTGAAATAAATGAAATTTCTGCAATTTTGCCCCAAAATAAGTGAAATTTCTGCAATTTTGCCCCAAAATAAGTGGAATTTCTGACTTTTGCCCAAAAATAAAAAAATATCTGTTTTTTTGCCCCAACATATAGGGAATTTCTGCCTTTTTGCCCCCACAATTAGGGGAATTTCTGCAATTTTGCTCCAAAATACGGGGAATTTCTGCTTTTTAGCCTGAAATAAGAAGAATGCATACCTTTTTGCCATAAAAAAGGGAAATTTCTTCATTTTTGCTCTAAAATAAAGGGAATTTCTGCATTTTTGCCTCTACATAAGTGCAATTTCTGTGTTTTTCCCCCAAAACAAAGGGAATTTCTGTCTTTTGTGCCCCAAAAAAAGGAAAATGTCAAAATTATTACCCAGAAAAAAGTAAAATTTCTGAAATTTTGCCACAAAATAAGGGAAATTTCTGCATTTTTGCCACCAAATAAGGAGAAATTCAGCCTTTTTACCTCAAAATAAGGGGAATTTCTGCATTTTTGCCCCAAAATATTGGAAATTTCTGCCTTTTTGCCCCAAAATAAGAAAAATTTCTGCAATTTTGTATCAAAATAAAAGAAATTTCAGCCTTTTTGCCCCCAAATAAGAAAATTTCTGCTTTTTTTCTGAAATAAGTCAAATTTCTTCAATTTTGCCCCAAAAAAAAGTAAATTTCTGGAATTTTGCCCCAAAATAAGTGGATTTTCTGAGTTTTGCCCCAAAATAATGAGAATTTCTGTCTTTTTGCCCCAACATATAGGGAATTTCTGCCTTTTTGCCCCACAATTAGGGGAATTTCTGCAATTTTGCTCCAAAATACGGGGAATTTCTGCCTTTTTGCCTGTAAATAAGAAGAATGCATACCTTTTGCCATAAAAAAGGGAAATTTCTTCATTTTTGCTCCAAAATAAGGGGAATTTCTTCTTTTTTGCCTCTAAATAAGTGGAATTTCTGTCTTTTCCCCCAAAACAAAGGGAATTTCTGTCTTTTTGCCCCAAGATAAGGAAAATTTCTGATTTATTACTCTGAAATAAGTGAAATTTCTGCAATTTTGCCCCAAAATAAGGGAAATTTCTGCCTTTGCTCCCAAATAAGGAGAATTTCTGCATTTTTGCCACAAAATATTAGGAATTTCTGCCTTTTTGCCCCAAAGTAAGAAAATTTCTGCTTTTTTCCTGAAATAAGTGAAACTTCTGTAATTTTGCCCCAAAATAAGTGAAATTTCTGCAATTTTGCCCCAAAATAAGAGAAATTTCTGGAACTTTGCCCCAAAATAAGTGGAATTTCTGAGTTTTGCCCCAAAATAAGGAGAATTTCTGTCTTTTTGCCCCAACTTTTAGGGAATTTCTGCCTTTTTGCCCCACAATTAGGGGAATTTCAGCAATTTTGCTCCAAAATACGGGGAATTTCTGCTTTTTAGCCTGAAAATAAGAAGAATGCATACCTTTTTGCCATAAAAAAAATTTCTTCATTTTTGCTCTAAAATAGAGTAATTTCTGCATTTTTGCCTGTAAATAATTGGAATTTCTGTCTTTTTCCCCCAAAACAAAGGGAATTTCTGTCTTTTTTTGCCCCAAAATAAGAAAAATGTCTGACTTATTACCCTGAAATAAGTGAAATTTCTGCAATATTGCCCCAAAATAAGGGAAATTTCTGCCTTTTTGCCCCCAAATAAGGGGAATTTCAGTCTTTTTACCTCATAATAAGGGGAATTTCTGAATTTTTGCCCCAAAATATGGGAAATTTCTGCATTTTTTTCCCAAAAATAAGAAAAATTTCTTCAATTTTGTTCCAAAATAAAAGAAATTTCTTCCTTTTTGCCCGAAAATACGAAAATTTCTGCTTTTTTTCTGAAATAAGTCAAATTTTTGGAATTTTGCACCAAAATAAGGGAAATTTCTGGAATTTTGCCCCAAAATAATTAGAATTTCTGAGTTTGCCCCAAAATAAAAAAAAATATCTTTCTTTTTGCCCCAACATATAGGGAATTTCTGCCTTTTTACCCTACAATTAGGGGAATTTCTGCAATTTTGCTCCAAAATACGGGGAATTTCTGCTTTTTAGCCCGAAAACAAGGGGAATGTATACCTTTTGCCACAAAAAAGGGAAATTTCTTCATTTTTTACCCAAAATAAAAGGAATTTCTGCCTTTTTGCCCAAAAATAAGAAGAATGCATACCTTTTTGCCATAAAAAAAAATTCTTCATTTTTGCTCTAAAATAACGGGAATTTCTGCTTTTTTGCCTCCAAATATGTGGAATTTCTGTCTTTTTCCCCCAAAACAAAGGATATTTCTGTCTTTTTTGCCCCAAAATAAGGGGAATTTCTGACTTATTACCCTGAAATAAGTGAAATTTCTGCAATTTTGCCCCAAAATAAAAGAAATTTTTGAATTTTTGCCTCCAAATAAAAGGAATTTCAGCCTTTTTACCTCAAAATAAGGGGAATTTCTGCATTTTTGCAACAAAATATTAGGAATTTC
Source organism: Micromys minutus (assembly GCF_963924665.1). Lineage (NCBI taxonomy): Eukaryota > Metazoa > Chordata > Mammalia > Rodentia > Muridae > Micromys > Micromys minutus. Next base: position 1,018,556 of record NW_027667183.1, on the reverse strand, counting down.
TGTATTTTTGTTCCAAAATAAGGAAAATTTCTGCCTTTTTTCCCTGAAATAAGTGAAATTTCTGCAATTTTGCCCAAAAATAAGTGAAATTTTTGCAATTTTGCACCAAAATAAGGGAAATTTCTGGAATTTTGCCCCAAAATAAGTGGAACTTCTGAGTTTTGCCCCAAAATAAGGAGAATTTCTGTCTTTTTGCCCCACAATTAGGGGAATTTCTGCAATTTGGCTCCAAAATATAGGGAATTTCTGCCTTTTTGCCCGAAAATAAGAAGAATGCATACTTTTTCCCAAAAAAAGGAAATTTCTTCATTTTTGCTCCAAAATAAGGGGAATTTCTGCTTTTTCCCCTTTAAATAAGTGGAATTTCTGTCTCTTTCCCCCAAAACAAACAAAATTTCTGTCTTTTTTGCCCCAAAATAAGGAAAATTTTTGACTATTTATCCTGAAATAAGTGAAATTTCTGCAATTTTGCCCCAAAATAAGGGAAATTTCTGCCCTTTGTCCCCAAATAAGGGGAATTTCAGCCTTTTTACCTCAAAATATGGGGAATTTCTGCATTTTTGCCACAAAATATTAGGAATTTCTGTTTTTTTTCCCTGAAATAAGTGAAATTTCTGCAATTTTGCCCCAAAATAATTGAAATTTCTGCAATTTTGCCCCAAAATAAGGGAAATTTCTGAAATTTTGCTCCAAAATAAGTGGAATTTCTGAGTTTTGCCCCAAAATAAGGAGAATTACTGTCTTTTCACCCCAACATATAGGGAATTTCTGCCTTTTTGCCCCACAATTAGGGGAATTTCTGCAATTTTGCTCCAAAATACGGGGAATTTCTGCCTTTTTACCCGAAAATAAGAAGAATGCATACCTTTTTGCCATAAAAAAGGGAAATTTCTTTATTTTTGCCAGAAAATAAGAGGAATTTCTGCCTATTTACCTCAAAATAAGTTAAATTTCTGCCTTTTTACCCAAAAATGAACGGAATTTCTGTCTTTTTGCCCCAAAATAAAAGGTATTTTTGAATTATGCCCTGAAATAAGTGAAATTTCTGCACTTTTGCCCCAAAATAAAAGAAATTTCTGCCTTTTTGCCACAAAATAAGGGGAATTTCTGTCTTTTTGCCCCAAAATAAGGGAAATTTCAGCTTTTTTGCCCCCAAATAAGGGGAATTTCAGCCTTTTTACCTCAAAATAAGGGGAATTCCTGCCTTTTTGCCACAAAATATTAGGAATTTCTCCCTTTTTGGCCCAAAATAAGAAAATTTCTGCTTTTTTTCCCTCAAATAAGTGAAACTTCTGCAATTTTGCCCCAAAATAAGTGAAATTTCGGCAATTTTGCCCCAAAATAAGAGAAATTTCTGGAACTTTGCCCCAAAATAAGTGGAATTTCTGAGTTTTGCCCCAAAATAAGGAGAATTTCTGTCTTTTTGCCCCAACATATAAGAAATTTCTGCCTTTTTGCCCCACAATTAGGGGAATTTCTGCAATTTTGCTCCAAAATACGAGGAATTTCTGCTTTTTAGCATGAAAATAAGAAGAATGCATACCTTTTTGACATAAAAAAAAGAAATTTCTTCATATTTGCTCTAAAATAGGGGGAATTTCTGCATTTTTGCCTGTAAATAATTGGAATTTCTGTCTTTTCCCCCAAAAACAAAAGGAATTTCTGTCTTTTTTGCCCCAAAATAAGGAAAATGTCTGACTTATTACCCTGAAATAAGTGAAATTTCTGCAATATTGCCCCAAAATAAGGGAAATTTCTGCCTTTTTGCCCCCAAATAAGGGGAATTTCAGCCTTTTTACCTCAAAATAAGGGGAATTTCTGCATTTTTGCCTTAAAATATGGGAAATTTCTGCCTTTTTTCCCCAAAATAAGAAAAATTTCTTCAATTTTGTACCAAAATATAAGAAATTTCTTCCTTTCTGCCCGAAAATACGAAAATTTCTGCTTTTTTTTTTAATAAGTCAAATTTTTGGAATTTTGCACCAAAATAAGGGAAATTTCTGGAATTTTGCCCCAAAATAATTGGAATTTCTGAGTTTTGCCCCAAAATAAAAAGAATATCTTTCTTTGTGCCCCAACATATAAGGAATTTCTGCCTTTTTTCCCCACAATTAGGGGAATTTCTGCAATTTTGCGCCAAAATACGGGGAATTTATGCCTTTTTGCCCAAAAATAAAAAGAATGAATATATTTTGCCATAAAAAAGGGAAATTTCTTAATTTTTGCTCCAAAATAAGAGTAATTTCTGCTTTTTTGCCTCTAAATAAGTGGAATTTCTGTATTTTCCCTGAAAACAAAGGGAATTTCTGTCTTTTTTGCCCCAAAATAAGGAAAATTTCTGACTTATTTCCCTGAAATAAGTGAAATTTCTGCAATTTTGCCCCAAAATAAGGGAAATTTCTGCCTTTTTGCCCCCAAATAAGGGGAATTTCAGCCTTTTTAACCCAAAATAAAGGGATTTCTGCATTTTTGCCACAAAATATTAGGAATTTCTGCTTTTTCTCTCAAAATAAGAAAATTTCTGCTTTTTTTCCCTGAAATATGTGAAATTTCTGCAATTTTGCCCCAAAATATGGGAAATTTCTGGAACTTTGCCCCAAAATAAGTGGAATTTCTGAGTTTTGTCCCAAAATAAAGAGAATTTCTGTCTTTTTGCCCCAACATATAGGGAATTTCTGCCTTTTTGCCCTACAATTAGGAGAATTTCTGCAATTTTGCCCCAAAATACCGGGAATTTCTGCCTTTTTGCCCGAAAATAAGAAGAATGCATACCTTTTTGCCATATAAAAGAGAAATTTCTTCAGTTTTTCCCCCTAAATTAGGGGAATTTCAGTCTTTTTACCTCAAAATAAGGGCAATTTCTTCTTTTTTGCCCCAAAATAAGGAAAATTTCTGCATTTTTTCCCGGAAATATGTGAAATTTCTGCAATTTTGCCCCAAAATAAGTGGAATTTCTGAGTTTTGCCTCAAAATAAAGAGAATTTCTTTCTTTTTGCCCCAACATATAGGGAATTTCTGCCTTTTTGCCCCACAATTAGGGGAATTTCTGCAATTTTGCTTCAAAATATGGGGAATTTCTGCTTTTTAGCCTGAAAATAAGAAGAATGCATACCTTTTTGCCATAAAAAAGGGAAATTTCTTCATTTTTGCTCTAAAATAAAGGGAATTTCTGCATTTTTGCCTCTACATAAGTGCAATTTCTGTCTTTTTCCCCCAAAACAAAGGCAATTTCTGTCTTTTGTGCCCCAAAATAAGGAAAATGTCAGAATTATTACCCAGAAAAAAGTAAAATTTCTGAAATTTTGCCACAAAATAAGGGAAATTTCTGCATTTTTGCCACCAAATAAGGAGAAATTCAGCCTTTTTACCTCAAAATAAGGGGAATTTCTGCATTTTTGCCCCAAAATATTGGAAATTTCTGCCTTTTTGCCCCCAAATAAGAAAAATTTCTGCAATTTTGTATCAAAATAAAAGAAATTTCAGCCTTTTTACCCCCAAATAAGAAAATTTCTGCTTTTTTTCTGAAATAAGTCAAATTTCTTCAATTTTGCCCCAAAAAAAAGTAAATTTCTGGAATTTTGCCCCAAAATAAGTGGATTTTCTGAGTTTTGCCCCAAAATAATGAGAATTTCTGTCTTTTTGCCCCAACATATAGGGAATTTCTGCCTTTTTGCCCCACAATTAGGGGAATTTCTGCAATTTTGCTCCAAAATACGGGGAATTTCTGCCTTTTTGCCTGTAAATAAGAAGAATGCATACCTTTTGCCATAAAAAAGGGAAATTTCTTCATTTTTGCTCCAAAATAAGGGGAATTTCTTCTTTTTTGCCTCTAAATAAGTGGAATTTCTGTCTTTTCCCCCAAAACAAAGGGAATTTCTGTCTTTTTGCCCCAAGATAAGGAAAATTTCTGATTTATTACTCTGAAATAAGTGAAATTTCTGCAATTTTGCCCCAAAATAAGGGAAATTTCTGCCTTTGCTCCCAAATAAGGAGAATTTCTGCATTTTTGCTACAAAATATTAGGAATTTCTGCCTTTTTGCCCCAAAATAAGAAAATTTCTGCTTTTTTCCTGAAATAAGTGAAACTTCTGTAATTTTGCCCCAAAATAAGTGAAATTTCTGCAATTTTGCCCCAAAATAAGAGAAATTTCTGGAACTTTGCCCCAAAATAAGTGGAATTTCTGAGTTTTGCCCCAAAATAAGGAGAATTTCTGTCTTTTTGCCCCAACTTATAGGGAATTTCTGCCTTTTTGCCCCACAATTAGGGGAATTTCAGCAATTTTGCTCCAAAATACGGGGAATTTCTGCTTTTTAGCCTGAAAATAAGAAGAATGCATACCTTTTTGCCATAAAAAAAATTTCTTCATTTTTGCTCTAAAATAGAGTAATTTCTGCATTTTTGCCTGTAAATAATTGGAATTTCTGTCTTTTTCCCCCAAAACAAAGGGAATTTCTGTCTTTTTTTGCCCCCAAATAAGAAAAATGTCTGACTTATTACCCTGAAATAAGTGAAATTTCTGCAATATTGCCCCAAAATAAGGGAAATTTCTGCCTTTTTGCCCCCAAATAAGGGGAATTTCAGTCTTTTTACCTCATAATAAGGGGAATTTCTGCATTTTTGCCCCAAAATATGGGAAATTTCTGCATTTTTTTCCCAAAAATAAGAAAAATTTCTTCAATTTTGTTCCAAAATAAAAGAAATTTCTTCCTTTTTGCCCGAAAATACGAAAATTTCTGCTTTTTTTCTGAAATAAGTCAAATTTTTGGAATTTTGCACCAAAATAAGGGAAATTTCTGGAATTTTGCCCCAAAATAATTAGAATTTCTGAGTTTTGCCCCAAAATAAAAAAAAATATCTGTCTTTTTGCCCCAACATATAGGGAATTTCTGCCTTTTTACCCTACAATTAGGGGATTTTCTGCAATTTTGCTCCAAAATACGGGGAATTTCTGCTTTTTAGCCCGAAAACAAGGGGAATGTATACCTTTTGCCACAAAAAAGGGAAATTTCTTCATTTTTTACCCAAAATAAAAGGAATTTCTGCCTTTTTGCCCAAAAATAAGAAGAATGCATACCTTTTTGCCATAAAAAAAAATTCTTCATTTTTGCTCTAAAATAACGGGAATTTCTGCTTTTTTGCCTCCAAATATGTGGAATTTCTGTCTTTTTCCCCCAAAACAAAGGATATTTCTGTCTTTTTTGCCCCAAAATAAGGGGAATTTCTGACTTATTACCCTGAAATAAGTGAAATTTCTGCAATTTTTGCCCCAAAATAAAAGAAATTTTTGACTTTTTGCCTCCAAATAAAAGGAATTTCAGCCTTTTTACCTCAAAATAAGGGGAATTTCTGCATTTTTGCCACAAAATATTAGGAATTTCTGTATTTTTGTTCCAAAATAAGGAAAATTTCTGCCTTTTTTCCCTGAAATAAGTGAAATTTCTGCAATTTTGCCCAAAAATAAGTGAAATTTTTGCAATTTTGCACCAAAATAAGGGAAATTTCTGGAATTTTGCCTCAAAATAAGTGGTACTTCTGAGTTTTGCCCCAAAATAAGGAGAATTTCTGTCTTTTTGCCCCACAATTAGGGGAATTTCTGCAATTTGGCTCCAAAATATAGGGAATTTCTGCCTTTTTGCCCGAAAATAAGAAGAATGCATACTTTTTTCCAAAAAAAAGGAAATTTCTTCATTTTTGCTCCAAAATAAGGGGAATTCTGCTTTTTCCCCTTTAAATAAGTGGAATTTCTGTCTCTTTCCCCCAAAACAAAGAAAATTTCTGTCTTTTTTGCCCCAAAATAAGGAAAATTTCTGACTATTTATCCTGAAATAAGTGAAATTTCTGCAATTTTGCCCCAAAATAAGGGAAATTTCTGCCCTTTGCCCCCAAATAAGGGGAATTTCAGCCTTTTTACCTCAAAATATGGGGAATTTCTGCATTTTTGCCACAAAATATTAGGAATTTCTGTTTTTTTTCCCTGAAATAAGTGAAATTTCTGCAATTTTGCCCCAAAATAATTGAAATTTCTGCAATTTTGCCCCAAAATAAGGGAAATTTCTGGAATTTTGCTCCAAAATAAGTGGAATTTCTGAGTTTTGCCCCAAAATAAGGAGAATTACTGTCTTTTCACCCCAACATATAGGGAATTTCTGCCTTTTTGCCCCACAATTAGGGGAATTTTTGCAATTTTGCTCCAAAATACTGGGAATTTCTGCCTTTTTACCCGAAAATAAGAAGAATGCATACCTTTTTGCCATAAAAAAGGGAAATTTCTTTATTTTTGCCAGAAAATAAGAGGAATTTCTGCCTATTTACCTCAAAATAAGTTAAATTTCTGCCTTTTTACCCAAAAATGAACGGAATTTCTGTCTTTTTGCCCCAAAATAAAAGGTATTTTTGAATTATGCCCTGAAATAAGTGAAATTTCTGCACTTTTGCCCCAAAATAAAAGAAATTTCTGCCTTTTTGCCACAAAATAAGGGGAATTTCTGTCTTTTTGCCCCAAAATAAGGGAAATTTCAGCTTTTTTGCCCCCAAATAAGGGGAATTTCAGCCTTTTTACCTCAAAATAAGGGGAATTCCTGCCTTTTTGCCACAAAATATTAGGAATTTCTCCCTTTTTGGCCCAAAATAAGAAAATTTCTGCTTTTTTTCCCTGAAATAAGTGAAACTTCTGCAATTTTGCCCCAAAATAAGTGAAATTTCGGCAATTTTGCCCCAAAATAAGAGAAATTTCTGGAACTTTGCCCCAAAATAAGTGGAATTTCTGAGTTTTGCCCCAAAATAAGGAGAATTTCTGTCTTTTTGCCCCAACATATAAAAAATTTCTGCCTTTTTGCCCCACAATTAGGGGAATTTCTGCAATTTTGCTCCAAAATACAAGGAATTTCTGCTTTTTAGCATGAAAATAAGAAGAATGCATACCTTTTTGACATAAAAAAAAGAAATTTCTTCATATTTGCTCTAAAATAGGGGGAATTTCTGCATTTTTGCCTGTAAATAATTGGAATTTCTGTCTTTTCCCCCAAAAACAAAAGGAATTTCTGTCTTTTTTGCCCCAAAATAAGGAAAATGTCTGACTTATTACCCTGAAATAAGTGAAATTTCTGCAATATTGCCCCAAAATAAGGGAAATTTCTGCCTTTTTGCCCCCAAATAAGGGGAATTTCAGCCTTTTTACCTCAAAATAAGGGGAATTTCTGCATTTTTGCCTTAAAATATGGGAAATTTCTGCCTTTTTTCCCCAAAATAAGAAAAATTTCTTCAATTTTGTACCAAAATATAAGAAATTTCTTCCTTTCTGCCCGAAAATACGAAAATTTCTGCTTTTTTTTTTAATAAGTCAAATTTCTGGAATTTTGCACCAAAATAAGGGAAATTTCTGGAATTTTGCCCCAAAATAATTGGAATTTCTGAGTTTTGCCCCAAAATAAAAAGAATATCTTTCTTTGTGCCCCAACATATAAGGAATTTCTGCCTTTTTGCCCCACAATTAGGGGAATTTCTGCAATTTTGCACCAAAATACTGGGAATTTATGCCTTTTTGCCCAAAAATAAAAAGAATGAATATATTTTGCCATAAAAAAGGGAAATTTCTTAATTTTTGCTCCAAAATAAGAGTAATTTCTGCTTTTTTGCCTCTAAATAAGTGGAATTTCTGTATTTTCCCTGAAAACAAAGGGAATTTCTGTCTTTTTTGCCCCAAAATAAGAAAAATTTCTGACTTATTTCCCTGAAACAAGTGAAATTTCTGCAATTTTGCCCCAAAATAAGGAAAATTTCTGCCTTTTTGCCCCCAAATAAGGAGAATTTCAGCCTTTTTAACCCAAAATAAAGGGATTTCTGCATTTTTGCCACAAAATATTAGGAATTTCTGCTTTTTCTCTCAAAATAAGAAAATTTCTGCTTTTTTTCCCTGAAATAAGTGAAATTTCTGCAATTTTGCCCCAAAATATGGGAAATTTCTGGAACTTTGCCCCAAAATAAGTGGAATTTCTGAGTTTTGTCCCAAAATAAAGAGAATTTCTGTCTTTTTGCCCCAACATATAGGGAATTTTGCCTTTTTGCCCTACAATTAGGAGAATTTCTGCAATTTTGCCCCAAAATACCGGGAATTTCTGCCTTTTTGCCCGAAAATAAGAAGAATGCATACCTTTTTGCCATATAAAAGGGAAATTTCTTCACTTTTTCCCCCTAAATTAGGGGAATTTCAGTCTTTTTACCTCAAAATAAGGGCAATTTCTTCTTTTTTGCCCCAAAATAAGGAAAATTTCTGCATTTTTTCCCGGAAATAAGTGAAATTTCTGCAATTTTGCCCCAAAATAAGTGGAATTTCTGAGTTTTGCCTCAAAATAAAGAGAATTTCTTTCTTTTTGCCCCAACATACAGGGAATTTCTGCCTTTTTGCCCCACAATTAGGGGAATTTCTGCAATTTTGCTTCAAAATATGGGGAATTTCTGCTTTTTAGCCTGAAAATAAGAAGAATGCATACCTTTTTGCCATAAAAAAGGGAAATTTCTTCATTTTTGCTCTAAAATAGGGGGAATATCTGCATTTTTGCCTCTAAATAAGTGGAATTTCTCTCTTTTTCCCCCAAAACAAAGAGAATTTCTGTCTTTTTTGCCCCAAAATAAGAAAAATGTCTGACTTCTTACCCTGAAATAAGTGAAATTTCTGCAATTTTGCTCCAAAATAAAAAAAATTTCTGCCTTTTTGCCCCGAATAAAGAGGACTTTCAGCTTTTTTACCTCAAAATAAGGGGAATTTCTGCATTTTTGCCCCAAAATATGAGAAATTTCTGCCATTTTGCTCCAAAATAAGGGGAATTTCTTCATTTTTGCCCCAAAATATACAAAATTTCTGCCTTTTTGCCCCAAAATAAGAAAAAATTCAGCAATTTTTTACCAAAATAAAAAAATTTCTGCCTTTTTGCCCCAAAATAAGAAAATTTCTGCTTTTTTTTCTGAAATAAGTGAAATTTCTGCAATTTTGCCACAAAATAAGTGAAATTTCTGCAATTTTGCCCCCAAATAAGGGAAATTTCTGGAATTTTGCCCCAAAATAAGTTGAATTTCTGAGTTTTGCCCCAAAATAAAAAGAATTTCTGTATTTTTGCCCCAACATATAGGAAATTTCTGCATTTTTGCCCCACAACTACGGTAATTTCTGCAATTTTGCTCCAAAATAGGGGGAATTTCTGCCTTTTTGCCCGAAAATATAAAGAATGCATAACATTTTGCCATAAAAAAGGGAAATTTCTTCATTTTTGCTCCAAAATAAGGGGAATTTCTGCATTTTTCCCTCTAAATAAGTGGAATTTCTGTCTTATTTCCCCAAAACAAATGGAATTTCTGACTTTTTTGCCCCAAAATAAGGAAAATTTCTGACTTATTACCCTGAAATAAGTGAAATTTCTGCAATTTTGCCCCAAAATAAGGGAAATTTCTGCTTTTTGCCCCCAAAAATGGAATTTCAGCCTTTTACCTCAAAATAAGGGGAATTTCTGCATTTTTGCCACAAAATATTAGGAATTTCTAACTTTTGCCCCAAAATAAAGAAAATTTCTGCCTTTTTTCCATGAAATAAGTGAAGTTTCTGCAATTGTGCCCCAAAATAAGTGAAATTTTTGCAATTTTGCCCCAAAATAAGGGAAATTTCTGGATTTTGCTCCAAATAAATCGAATTTCTGAGTTTTGCCCCAAAATAAGGAGAATTTCTGTCTTTTTTCCCATAATATAGGGAATTTCTGCCTTTTTGCCCCACAATTAGGGGAATTTTTGCAATTTTGCTCCAAAATATAAGGAATTTCTTCCTTTTGGCCCGAAAATAAGAAGAATGCATAACTTTTTGCAATAAAAAAAGGAAATTTCTTCATTTTTGCTCTAAAATAAGGGGAATTTCTGCTTTTTTGCCTCTAAATATGTGGAATTTCTGTCTTTTTCCCCCAAAACAAAGGGAATTTCTGTATTTTTTGCCCCAAAATAAGGGGAATTTCTGACTTATTACCCTGAAATAAGTGAAATTTCTGCAATTTTTCCCCAAAATAAGGGAAATTTCTGCCTTTTTGCCCCCAAATAAGGGGAATTTCAGCCTTTTTACCTCAAAATAAGGTGAATTTCTGCATTTTTGCCACAAAATATTAGGAATTTCTGCATTTTTGCTCCAAAATAAGGATAATTTCTGCCTTTTTTCCCTGAAATAAATGAAATTTCTGCAATTTTGCCCCAAAATAAGTGAAATTTCTGCAATTTTGCCCCAAAATAATTAGAATTTCTGACTTTTGCCCAAAAATAAAAAAAAATCTGTCTTTTTGCCCCAACATATAGGGAATTTCTGCCTTTTTGCCCCAAAATTAGGGGAATTTCTGCAATTTTGCTCCATAATACGGGGAATTTCTGCTTTTTAGCCTGAAATAAGAAGAATGCATACCTTTTTGCCATAAAAAGTGAAATTTCTTCATTTTTGCTCTAAAATAAAGGGAATTTCTGCATTTTTGCCTCTACATAAGTGCAATTTCTGTCTTTTTCCCCCAAAACAAAGGGAATTTCTGTCTTTTGTGCCCCAAAATAAGGAAAATGTCTGACTTATTACCCAGAAATAAGTAAAATTTCTGCAATTTTGCCACAAAATAAGGGAAATTTCTGCATTTTTGCCACCAAATAAGGGGAATTTCAGCCTTTTTACCTCAAAATAAGGAAAATTTCTGCATTTTTGACCCAAAATATTGGAAATTTCTGCCTTTTTGCCCTAAAATAAGAAAAATTTCTGCAATTTTGTACCAAAATAAAAGAAATTTCAGCCTTTTTGTCCCCAAATAAAAAAATTTCTGCTTTTTTTCTGAAACAAGTCAAATTTCTTCAATTTTGCCCCCAAAAAAGGGAAATTTCTGGAATTTTTCCCCAAAATAAGTGGATTTTCTGAGTTTTGCCCCAAAATAAGGAGAATTTCTGTTTTTTGCCCCAACATATAGATAATTTCTGCCTCTTTGCCCCACAATTAGGGGAATTTCTGCAATTTTGCTCCAAAATATGGGGGATTTCTGCCTTTTTGCCCGTAAATAAAAAGAATGCATACCTTTTGCCATAAAAAAGGGAAATTTCTTCATTTTTGCTCCAAAATAAGAGGAATTTCTGCTTTTTTGCCTCTAAATAAGTGGAATTCTTTCTTTTCCCCAAAAACAAAGGGAATTTCTGTCTTTTTGCCCCAAGATAAGGAAAATTTCTGATTTATTACTCTGAAATATGTGAAATTTCTGCAATTTTGCCCCAAAATAAGGGAAATTTCTGCCTTTGCTCCCAAATAAGGGGAATTTCAGGATTTTTACCTCAAAATAAGGGGAATTTCTGCATTTTTGCCACAAAATATTAGGAATTTCTGCCTTTTTGTCCCAAAATAAAAAAATTTCTGCTTTTTTTCCCTGAAATAACTGAAACTTCTGCAATTTTGCACAAAAATAAGTGAAATTTCTGCAATTTTGCCCCAAAATAAGTGGAATTTCTGGAACTTTGCTCCAAAATAAGCGGAATTTCTGAGTTTTGCCTCAAAATAGGGAGAAATTCTGTCTTTTTGCCCCAACATATAGGGAATTTCTGCCTTTTTGCCCCACAATTAGGGGAATTTCTGCAATTTTGCTCCAAAATACGGGGAATTTCTGCTTTTTAGCCTGAAAGTAAGAAGAATGCATACCTTTTTGCCATAAAAAAAAGAAATTTCTTCATTTTTGCTCTAAAATAGGGGGAATTTTTGCATTTTTGCCTGTAAATAATTGGAATTTCTGTCTTTTTCCCTCAAAACAAAGGGAATTTCTGTCTTTTTTGCCCCAAAATAAGGAAAATGTCTGACTTATTACCCTGAAATAAGTGAAATTTCTGCAATATTGCCCCAAAATAAGGGAAATTTCTGCCTTTTTGCCCAAAAATAAGGGGAATTTCAGCCTTTTTACCTCAAAATAAGGGGATTTTCTGCATTTTTGCCCCAAAATATGGGAAATTTCTGCCTTTTTTCCCCAAAATAAGAAAAATTTCTTCAATTTTGTACCAAAATAAAAGAAATTTCTCCCTTTTTGCCTGAAAATACAAAAATTTCTGCTTTTTTTCTGAAATAAGTCAAATTTCTGGAATTTTGCACCAAAATAAAAGAAATTTCTGGAATTTTGCCCCAAAATAATTGGAATTTCTGAGTTTTGCCCCAAAATAAAAAGAATATCTGTCTTTTTGCCCCAACATATAAGACATTTCTGACTTTTTGCCCCACAATTTGGGGAATTTCTGCAATTTTGCGCCAAAATACGGGGAATTTATGCCTTTTTGCCCAAAAATAAAAGGAATGAATACATTTTGCCATACAAAAGGGAAATTTCTTCATTTTTGCTCCAAAATAAGGGTAATTTCTGCTTTTTTGCCTCTAAATAAGTGGAATTTCTGTATTTTCCCTGAAAACAATGGGAATTTCTGTCTTTTTTGCCCCAAAATAAGGAAAATTTCTGACTTATTACCCTGAAATAAGTGAAATTTCTGCAATTTTGCCCCAAAATAAGGGAAATTTCTGCATTTTTCCCCCAAATAAGGGGAATTATAGCCTTTTTAACCCAAAATAAAGGAATCTGCATTTTTGCCACAAAATATTAGGAATTTCTGCCTTTTTCTCTCAAAATAAGAAAATTTCTGCTTTTTTTCCCTGAAATAAGTGAAATTTCTGCAATTTTGCCCCAAAATATGGGATATTTCTGGAATATTGCCCCAAAATAAGTGGAATTTCTGAGTTTTGTCCCAAAATAAAGAGAATCTGTCTTTTTGTCCCAACATATAGGGAATTTTGCCTTTTTGCCCCACAATTAGGAGAATTTCTGATATTTTGCCCCAAAATACCGGGAATTTCTACCTTTTTGCCCGAAAATAAGAAGAATGCATACCTTTTTGCCATAAAAAAAGGAAATTTCTTCACTTTTTCCCCCTAAATTAGGGGAATTTCAGTCTTTTTACCTCAAAATAAGGGCAATTTCTGCATTTTTGCTACAAAATTTTTAGGAATTTCTGTCTTTTTGCCCCAAAATAAGGAAAATTTCTGCCTTTTTTCCTTGAAATAAGTGAAATTTCTGCAATTTTGCCCCAATATAAGTGGAATTTCTGAGTTTTGCCCCAAAATAAGGAGAATTTCTCTCTTTTTGCCCAAACATATAGGGAATTTCTGCCTTTTTGCCCCACAATTAGGGGAATTTCTGCAATTTTGCTCCAAAATACAAGGAAATTCTGCTTTTTAGCCTGAAAATAAGAAGAATGCATATCTTTTTGCCATAAAAAAAAGAAATTTCTTCATTTTTGCTCTAAAATAGGTGGAATATCTGCATTTTTGCCTCTAAATAAGTGGAATTTCTGTCTTTTTCTCCCAAAACAAAGGGAATTTCTGTCTTTTTTGTCCCAAAATAAGAAAAATGTCGGACTTATTACCCTGAAATAAGTGAAATATCTGCAATTTTGCCCCAAAATAAAGAAAATTTCTGCTTTTTTTGCCCCGAGAAAAGGGGAATTTCAGCCTTTTTACCTCAAAATAAGGGGAATTTCTGCATTTTTGCCCCAAAATATGAGAAATTTCTGCCATTTTGCCCCAAAATAAGGGAAATTTCTGCATTTTTGCCCCAAAATATACAAAATTTCTGCCTTTTTGCCCCAAAATAAGACAAAATTCAGCAATTTTTTACCAAAATAAAAAAAATTTCTGTTTTTTTGCCCCAAAATAAGAAAATTTCTGCTTTTTTTTCTGAAATAAGTGAAATTTCTGCAATTTTGCCCCAAAATAATTAAAATTTCTGCAATTTTGCCCCCAAATAAGGAAAATTTCTGGAATTCTGCCCCAAAATAAGTTCAATTTCTGAGTTTTGCCCCAAAATAAAAAGAATTTCTGTCTTTTTGCCCCAACATATAGGAAATTTCTGCCTTTTTGCCCCACAATTAGGGTAATTTCTGCAATTTTGCTCCAAAATAGGGGGAATTTCTGCCTTTTTGCCCGAAAATATAAAGAATGCATAACATTTTGCCATAAAAAAGGGAAATTTCTTCATTTTTGCTCCAAAATAAGGGAAATTTCTGCATTTTTCCCTCTAAACAAGTGGAATTTCTGTCTTTTTTCCCCAAAACAAATGGAATTTCTGACTTTTTTGCCCCAAAATAAGGAAAATTTCTGACTTATTACCCTGAAATAAGTGAAATTTATGCAATTTTGCCCCAAAATAAGGGAAATTTCTGCTTTTTGCCCCCAAAAATGGAATTTCAGCCTTTTACCTCAAAATAAGGGGAATTTCTGCATTTTTGCCACAAAATATTAGGAATTTCTAACTTTTGCCCCAAAATAAAGAAAATTTCTGCCTTTTTTCCCTGAAATAAGTGAAGTTTCTGCAATTGTGCCCCAAAATAAGTGAAATTTTTGCAATTTTGCCCCAAAATAAGGGAAATTTCTGGAATTTTGCTCCAAATAAGTGGAATTTCTGAGTTTTGCCCCAAAATAAGGAGAATTTCTGTCTTTTTGCCCATAATATAAAGAATTTCTGCTTTTTGCCCCACAATTAGGGGAATTTCTGCAATTTTGCTCCAAAATATAAGGAATTTCTTCCTTTTTGCCTGAAAATAAGAAGAATGCATACCTTTTTGCAATAAAAAAAGGAAATTTCTTCATTTTTGCTCTAAAATAAGGGGAATTTCTGCTTTTTTGCCTCTAAATATGTGGAATTTCTGTGTTTTTCCCCCAAAACAAAGTTAATTTCTGTCTTTTTTGCCCCAAAATAAGGGGAATTACTGACTTATTACCCTGAAATAAGTGAAATTTCTGCAATTTTCCCCAAAATAAGAGAAATTTTTTCCTTTTTGCCCCCAAATAAGGGGAATTTCAGCCTTTTTACCTCAAAATAAGGTGAATTTCTGCATTTTTGCCACAAAATATTAGGAATTTCTGCATTTTTGCTCCAAAATAAGGATAATTTCTGCCTTTTTTCCCTGAAATAAATGAAATTTCTGCAATTTTGCCCCAAAATAAGTGAAATTTCTGCAATTTTGCCGCAAAATAAGTGGAATTTCTGACTTTTGCCCAAAAATAAAAAAAATATCTGTTTTTTTGCCCCAACATATAAGGAATTTCTGCCTTTTTGCCCCAAAATTAGGTGAATTTCTGCAATTTTGCTCCAAAATACGGGGAATTTCTGCTTTTTAGCCTGAAATAAGAAGAATGCATACCTTTTTGCCATAAAAAAGGAAATTTCTTCATTTTTGCTCTAAAATAAAGGGAATTTCTGCATTTTTGCCTCTACATAAGTGCAATTTCTGTCTTTTTCCCCCAAAACAAAGGGAATTTCTGTCTTTTGTGCCCCAAAATAAGGAAAATGTCAGAATTATTACCCAGAAAAAAGTAAAATTTCTGAAATTTTGCCACAAAATAAGGGAAATTTCTGCATTTTTGCCACCAAATAAAGAGAAATTCAGCCTTTTTACCTCAAAATAAGGGGAATTTCTGCATTTTTGCCCCAAAATATTGGAAATTTCTGCCTTTTTGCCCCAAAATAAGAAAAATTTCTGCAATTTTGTATCAAAATAAAAGAAATTTCAGCCTTCTTGCCCCCAAATAAGAAAATTTCTGCTTTTTTTCTGAAATAAGTCAAATTTCTTCAATTTTGCCCCCCAAAAAAGTAAATTTCTGGAATTTTGCCCCAAAATAAGTGGATTTTCTGAGTTTTGCCCCAAAATAATGAGAATTTCTGTCTTTTTGCCCCAACATATAGGGAATTTCTGCCTTTTTGCCCCACAATTAGGGGAATTTCTGCAATTTTGCTCCAAAATACGGGGAATTTCTGCCTTTTTGCCTGTAAATAAGAAGAATGCATACCTTTTGCCATAAAAAAGGGAAATTTCTTCATTTTTGCTCCAAAATAAGGGGAATTTCTTCTTTTTTGCCTCTAAATAAGTGGAATTTCTGTCTTTTCCCCCAAAACAAAGGGAATTTCTGTCTTTTTGCCCCAAGATAAGGAAAATTTCTGATTTATTACTCTGAAATAAGTGAAATTTCTGCAATTTTGCCCCAAAATAAGGGAAATTTCTGCCTTTGCTCCCAAATAAGGAGAATTTCTGCATTTTTGCTACAAAATATTAGGAATTTCTGCCTTTTTGCCCCAAAATAAGAAAATTTCTGCTTTTTTCCTGAAATAAGTGAAACTTCTGTAATTTTGCCCCAAAATAAGTGAAATTTCTGCAATTTTGCCCCAAAATAAGAGAAATTTCTGGAACTTTGCCCCAAAATAAGTGGAATTTCTGAGTTTTGCCCCAAAATAAGGAGAATTTCTGTCTTTTTGCCCCAACTTATAGGGAATTTCTGCCTTTTTGCCCCACAATTAGGGGAATTTCAGCAATTTTGCTCCAAAATACGGGGAATTTCTGCTTTTTAGCCTGAAAATAAGAAGAATGCATACCTTTTTGCCATAAAAAAAATTTCTTCATTTTTGCTCTAAAATAGAGTAATTTCTGCATTTTTGCCTGTAAATAATTGGAATTTCTGTCTTTTTCCCCCAAAACAAAGGGAATTTCTGTCTTTTTTTTGCCCCAAAATAAGAAAAATGTCTGACTTATTACCCTGAAATAAGTGAAATTTCTGCAATATTGCCCCAAAATAAGGGAAATTTCTGCCTTTTTGCCCCCAAATAAGGGGAATTTCAGTCTTTTTACCTCATAATAAGGGGAATTTCTGCATTTTTGCCCCAAAATATGGGAAATTTCTGCATTTTTTCCCAAAAATAAGAAAAATTTCTTCAATTTTGTTTCAAAATAAAAGAAATTTCTTCCTTTTTGCCCGAAAATACGAAAATTTCTGCTTTTTTTCTGAAATAAGTCAAATTTTTGGAATTTTGCACCAAAATAAGGGAAATTTCTGGAATTTTGCCCCAAAATAATTAGAATTTCTGAGTTTTGCCCCAAAATAAAAAAAAATCTGTCTTTTTGCCCCAACATATAGGGAATTTCTGCCTTTTTACCCTACAATTAGGGGAATTTCTGCAATTTTGCTCCAAAATACGGGGAATATCTGCTTTTTAGCCCGAAAACAAGGGGAATGTATACCTTTTGCCACAAAAAAGGGAAATTTCTTCATTTTTTACCCAAAATAAAAGGAATTTCTGCCTTTTTGCCCAAAAATAAGAAGAATGCATACCTTTTTGCCATAAAAAAAAATTCTTCATTTTTGCTCTAAAATAACGGGAATTTCTGCTTTTTTGCCTCCAAATATGTGGAATTTCTGTCTTTTTCCCCCAAAACAAAGGATATTTCTGTCTTTTTTGCCCCAAAATAAGGGGAATTTCTGACTTATTACCCTGAAATAAGTGAAATTTCTGCAATTTTGCCCCAAAATAAAAGAAATTTTTGACTTTTTGCCTCCAAATAAAAAAAATTTCAGCCTTTTTACCTCAAAATAGGGGAATTTCTGCATTTTTACCACAAAATATTAGGAATTTCTGTATTTTTGTTCCAAAATAAGGAAAATTTCTGCCTTTTTTCCCTGAAATAAGTGAAATTTCTGCAATTTTGCCCAAAAATAAGTGAAATTTTTGCAATTTTGCCCCAACATAAGGGAAATTTCTGGAATTTTGCCCCAAAATAAGTGGAATTTCTGAGTTTTGCCCCAAAATAAGGAGAATTTCTGTCTTTTTGCCACACAATTAGGGGAATTTATGCAATTTGGCTCCAAAATATAGGGAATTTCTGCCTTTTTGCCCGAAAATAAGAAGAATGCATACTTTTTCCCAAAAAAAAAGAAATTTCTTCATTTTTGCTCCAAAATAAGGGGAATTTCTGCTTTTTCCCCTTTAAATAAGTGGAATTTCTGTCTCTTTCCCCCAAAACAAAAAAAAATTTCTGTCTTTTTTGCCCCAAAATAAGGAAAATTTCTGACTTATTACCCTGAAATAAGTGAAATTTCTGCAATTTTGCCCCAAAATAAGGGAAATTTCTGCCCTTTGCCCCCAAATAATGGGAATTTCAGCCTTTTTACCTCAAAATATGGGGAATTTCTGCATTTTTGCCACAAAATATTAGGAATTTCTGTTTTTTTTCCCTGAAATAAGTGAAATTTCTGCAATTTTGCCCCAAAATAATTGAAATTTCTGCAATTTTGCCCCAAAATAAGGGAAATTTCTGGAATTTTGCCCCAAAATAAGTTGAATTCCTGAGTTTTGCCCCAAAATAAAAGAATATCTGTCATTTTGCCCCAACATATAGGGAATTTCTGCCTTTTTGCCCTACAATTAGGGGAATTTCTGCAATTTTGCTCCAAAATACGGGGAATTTCTGCCTTTTTGCCCGAAAATAAGAAGAATGCATACCTTTTGCCATAAAAAAGGGAAATTTCTTCATTATTGCTCCAAAATAAGGGGAATTTCTGCTTTTTTGCCTCTAAATAAGTGGAATTTCTGTCTTTTCCCCCAAAACAAAGGGAATTTCTGTCTTTTTTGCCCCAAAATAAGGAAAATTTCTGACTTATTACCCTGAACTAAGTGAAATTTCTGCAATTTTGCCCCAAAATAAGGGAAATTTCTGCCTTTTTGCCCCCAAATAAGGGGAATTTCAGCCTTTAGACCTCAAAATAAGGGGAATTTCTGCATTTTTGCCACAAAATATTAGGATTTTCTGCCTTTTTCCCCAAAATAAGAAAATTTCTGCTTTTTTTCTGTGAAATAAGGGAAATTTCTGCAATTTTGCCCCAAAATAAGTGAAATTTCTGCAATTTTGCCCCAAAATAAGGGAAAATTCTGAAACTTTGCCCCAAAATAAGTGGAATTTCTGAGTTTTGCCCCTAAATAAAAAGAATTTCTTTCTTTTTGCCCCAACATATAGGGAATTTCTGAATTTTTGCCCCACAATTAGGGAAATTTCTGCAATTTTGCTCAAAAATAAGGGAAATTTCTGCCTTTTTGCCCGAAAATAATAAGAATGCATACTTTTTTGCCATAAAACAGGAAATTTCTTCATTTTTTCTCCAAAATAAGAGGAATTTCTGCTTTTTTCCCTCTAAATAAGTGAAATTTCTGTTTTTTATCCCCAAAACTAAGGGAATTTCTGTCTTTTTGCCCCAAAATAAGGAAAATTTCTGACTTATTACCCTGAAATATGTGAAATTTCTGGAATTTTGCCCCAAAATAAGGGAAATTTCTGCTTTTTGCCACCAAAAAGGGGAATTTCAGCCTTTTTACCTCAAAATAAGGGGAATTGCTGCATTTTTACCACAAATATTAGGAATTTCTCCCTTTTGCCCCAAAATAAGGAAAATTTCTGCCTTATTTCCCTGAAATAAGTGAAATTTCTGCAATTTTGCCCCAAAATAAGTGAAATTTCTGCAATTTTGCCCCAAAATAAGGGAAATTTCTGGAATTTTGCTCCAAATAAGTGGAATTTCTGAGTTTTGTCCCAAAATAACGAGAATTTCTGTCTTTTTGCCCCAACATTTAGGGAATTTCTGCCTTTTTGCCCCACAATTAGGGGAATTTCTGCAATTTTGCTACAAAATACGGGGAATTTCTGCCTTTTTGTCCGAAAATAAGAAGAATGCATACCTTTTTGCCATTAAAAAAAAAATTCTTCATTTTTGCTCTAAAATAAGGGGAATTTTTGCTTTTTTGCCTCTAAATATGTGGAATTTTTGTCTTTTTCCCCCAAAACAAAGGGAATTTCTGTCTTTTTTGCCCCAAAATAAGGGGAATTTCTGACTTATTACCCTGAAATAAGTGAAATTTCTGCAATTTTTCCCCAAAATGAGGGAAAATTTTGACTTTTTGCCTCCAAATAAGGGGAAATTCAGCCTTTTTACCTCAAAATCAGGGGAATTTCTGCATTTTTGCCACAAAATATTAGGAATTTCTGCATTTTTGCTCCAAAATAAAGAAAATTTCTGCCTTTTTTTCCTGAAATAAGTGAAATTTCTGCAATTTTGCCCCAAAATAAGTGAAATTTCTGTAAATTTGCGCCAAAAATAAGGGAAATTTCTGGAATTTTGCCCCAAAATAAGTGGATTTTCTGAGTTTTGCCCCAAAATTGGGAGAATTTCTGTCTTTTTGCCCCACAATTAGAGGAATTTCTTCAATTTTGCTCCATAATATGGAGAATTTCTGCTTTTTAGCCTGAAAATAAGAAGTATGCATACCTTTTTGCCATAAAAAAAGGAAATTTCATTATATTTGCCCCAAAATAGGGGGAATTTCTGCCTTTTTGCCCGAAAATAAGAAGAATGCATACCTTTTGCCATAAAAAAAGAAAATTTCTTCATTTTTGCTCCAAAATAAGGGGAATTTCTGCTTTTTTGCCTCTAAATAAGTGGAATTTCTGTCTTTTCCCCCAAAACAAAGGTAATTTCTTTTTTTTTGCCCCAAAATAAGGAAAATTTCTGACTTATTACCCTGAACTAAGTGAAATTTCTGCAATTTTGCCCCAAAATAAGGAAAATTTCTGCCTTTTTTTCCTGAAATAAGTGAAATTTCTGCAATTTTGCCCCAAAATAAGGGAAATTTCTGCTTTTTAACATCAAAAAGGGGAATTTCAGCCTTTTTACCTCAAAATAAGGGGAATTTCTGCATTTTTACCACAAATATTAGGAATTTCTCCCTTTTGCCCCAAAATAAGGAAAATTTCTGCCTTATTTCCCTGAAATAAGTGAAATTTCTGCAATTTTGCCCCAAAATAAGGGAAATTTCTGCAATTTTGCCCCAAAATAAGGGAAATTTTTGGAATTTTGCTCCAAATAAGTGGAATTTCTGAGTTTTGTCCCAAAATAAAGAGAATTTCTGTCTTTTTTCCCAACATTTAGGGAATTTCTGCATTTTTGCCCCACATTTACGGGAATTTCTGCAATTTTGCTACAAAATACGGGGAATTTCTGCCTTTTTGTCCGAAAATAAGAAGAATGCATACCTTTTTGGCATAAAAAAAAATTCTTCATTTTTGCTCTAAAATAAGGGGAATTTCTGCTTTTTTGCCTCTAAATATGTGGAATTTTTGTCTTTTTCCCCCAAAACAAAGGGAATTTCTGTCTTTTTTGCCCCAAAATAAGGGGAATTTCTGACTTATTACCCTGAAATAAGTGAAATTTCTGCAATTTTGCCCCAAAATGAGGGAAAAGTTTGACTTTTTGCCTCCAAATAAGGGGAATTTCAGCCTTTTTACCTCAAAATTAGGGGAATTTCTGCATTTTTGCCACAAAATATTAGGAATTTCTGCATTTTTGCTCCAAAATAAGGAAAATTTCTGCCTTTTTTTCCTGAAATAAGTGAAATTTCTGCAATTTTGCCCCAAAATAAGTGAAATTTCTGTAATTTTGCCCCAAAATAAGGGAAATTTCTGGAATTTTGCCCCAAAATAAGTGGAATTTCTGAGTTTTGCCCCAAAATTGGGAGAATTTCTGTTTTTTTGCCCCACAATTAGTGGAATTTCTTCAATTTTGCTCCATAATACGGAGAAATTCTGCTTTTTAGCCTGAAAATAAGAAGTATGCATGCCTTTTTGCCATAAAAAAAGGAAATTTCTTAATATTGGCCCCAAAATAGGGGGAATTTCTGCCTTTTTGCCCGAAAATAAGAAGAATGCATACCTTTTGCCATTAAAAAAAGAAAATTTCTTCATTTTTGCTCCAAAATAAGGGGAATTTCTGCTTTTTTGCCTCCAAATAAGTGGAATTTCTGTCTTTTCCCCCAAAACAAAGGTAATTTCTTTTTTTTTTTGCCCCAAAATAAGGAAAATTTCTGACTTATTACCCTGAACTAAGTGAAATTTCTGCAATTTTGCCCCAAAATAAGGGAAATTTCTGCCTTTTTGCCCCCAAATAAGGGGAATTTCAGCCTTTAGACCTCAAAATAAGGGGAATTTCTGCATTTTTGCCACAAAATATTAGGATTTTCTGCCTTTTGGCCCAAAATAAGAAAATTTCTGCTTTTTTTCCGTGAAATAAGTGAAATTTCTGCAATTTTGCCCCAAAATAAGTGAAATTTCTGCAATTTTGCCCCAAAATAAGTGAAATTTCTGCAATTTTGCCCCAAAATAAGAGAAAATTCTGGAACTTTGCCCCAAAATAAGTGGAATTTCTGAGTTTTCCCTCTAAAGAAAAAGAATTTCTTTGTTTTTGCCCCAACATTTAGGGAATTTCTGCATGTTTGCCCCACAATTAGGGGAATTTCTGCAATTTTGCTCCAAAATACAGGAAATTTCTGCCTTTTTGCCCGAATATAAGAAGAATGCATACCTTTTTGCCATAAAAAATGGAAATTTCTTCATTTTTGCCCCCAATTAAGGGGAATTTCAGCTTTTTTACCTCAAAATAAGGGGAATTTCTGCATTTTTGCCACAAAATATTAGGAATTTCTGCATTTTTGCCCAAAAATAATGAAAATGTCTGCCTTTTTTCCCTGAAATAAGTTAAATTTCTGCAATTTTTCCCCAAAATAAGTGTAATTTCTGCAATTTTGCCCCAATATAATGAAAATTTCTTGAATTTTGCCCCAAATAAGTGGAATTTCTGAGTTTTGTCCCAAAATAAGGAGAATTTCTGTCTTTTTGCCCCAACATATAGGGAATTTCTTTCTTTTTGCCCTACAATTAGGGAAATTTCTACAATTTTGCTCAAAAATAAGGGAAATTTCTGCCTTTTTGCCCGAAAATAATAAGAATGCATACTTTTTTGCCATAAAACAGGAAATTTCTTCATTTTTGCTCCAAAATAAGAGGAATTTCTGCTTTTTTCCCTCTAAATAAGTGAAATTTCTGTTTTTTTCCCCAAAACTAAGGGAATTTCTGTCTTTTTGCCCCAAAATAAGGAAAATTTCTGACTTATTACCCTGAAATATGTGAAATTTCTGGAATTTTGCCCCAAAATAAGGGAAATTTCTGCTTTTTGCCACCAAAAAGGGGAATTTCAGCCTTTTTACCTCAAAATAAGGGGAATTGCTGCATTTTTACCACAAATATTAGGAATTTCTCCATTTTGCCCCAAAATAAGGAAAATTTCTGCCTTATTTCCCTGAAATAAGTGAAATTTCTGCAATTTTCCCCCAAAATAAGTGAAATTTCTGTAATTTTGCCCCAAAATAAGGGAAATTTCTGGAATTTTGCTCCAAATAAGTGGAATTTCTGAGTTTTGTCCCAAAATAACTAGAATTTCTGTCTTTTTGCCCCAACATTTAGGGAATTTTTGCCTTTTTGCCCCACAATTAGGGGAATTTCTGCAATTTTGCTACAAAATACAGGGAATTTCAGCCTTTTTGTCCGAAAATAAGAAGAATGCATACCTTTTTGCCATAAAAAAAAAAATTCTTCATTTTTGCTCTAAAATAAGGGGAATTTCTGCTTTTTGGCCTCTAAATATGTGGAATTTTTGTCTTTTTCCCCCAAAACAAAGGGAATTTCTGTCTTTTTTGCCCCAAAATAAGGGGAATTTCTGACTTATTACCCTGAAATAAGTGAAATTTCTGCAATTTTTCCCCAAAATGAGGGAAAATTTTGACTTTTTGCCTCCAAATAAGGGGAAATTCAGCCTTTTTACCTCAAAATCAGGGGAATTTCTGCATTTTTGCCACAAAATATTAGGAATTTCTGCATTTTTGCTCCAAAATAAGGAAAATTTCTGCCTTTTTTTCCTGAAATAAGTGAAATTTCTGCAATTTTGCCCCAAAATAAGTGAAATTTCTGTAAATTTGCCCCAAAATAAGGGAAATTTCTGGAATTTTGCCCCAAAATAAGTGGAATTTCTGAGTTTTGCCCCAAAATTGGGAGAATTTCTGTCTTTTTGCCCCACAATTAGGGGAATTTCTTCAATTTTGCTCCATAATACGGAGAATTTCTGCTTTTTAGCCTGAAAATAAGAAGTATGCATACCTTTTTGCCATAAAAAAAGGAAATTTCTTTATATTTGCCCCAAAATAGGGGGAATTTCTGCCTTTTTGCCCGAAAATAAGAAGAATGCATACCTTTTGCCATAAAAAAAGAAAGTTTCTTCATTTTTGCTCCAAAATAAGGGGAATTTCTGCTTTTTTGCCTCTAAATAAGTGGAATTTCTGTCTTTTCCCCCAAAACAAAGGTAATTTCTATTTTTTTTGCCCCAAAATAAGGAAAATTTCTGCCTTTTTTTCCTGAAATAAGTGAAATTTCTGCAATTTTGCCCCAAAATAAGGGAAATTTCTGCTTTTTGCCACCAAAAGGGGGAATTTCAGCCTTTTTACCTCAAAATAAGGGGAATTTCTGCATTTTTACCACAAATATTAGGAATTTCTCCCTTTTGCCCCAAAATAAGGAAAATTTCTGCCTTATTTCCCTGAAATAAGTGAAATTTCTGCAATTTTGCCCCAAAATAAGTGAAATTTCTGCAATTTTGCCCCAAAATAAGGGAAATTTCTGGAATTTTGCTCCAAATAAGTGGAATTTCTGAGTTTTGTCCCAAAATAAAAAGAATTTCTGTCTTTCTTCCCCAACATTTAGGGAATTTCTGCCTTTTTGCCCCACAATTACGGGAATTTCTGCAATTTTGCTACAAAATACGGGTAATTTCTGCCTTTTTGTCAAAAAATAAGAAGAATGCATACCTTTTTGGCATAAAAAAAATTCTTCATTTTTGCTCTAAAATAAGGGGAATTTCTGCTTTTTTGCCTCTAAATATGTGGAATTTTTGTCTTTTTCCCCCAAAACAAAGGGAATTTCTGTCTTTTTTGCCCCAAAATAAGGGGAATTTCTGACTTATTACCCTGAAATAAGTGAAATTTCTGCAATTTTGCCCCAAAATGAGGGAAAATTTTGACTTTTTGCCTCCAAATAAGGGGAAATTCAGCCTTTTTACCTCAAAATCAGGGGAATTTCTGCATTTTTGCCACAAAATATTAGGAATTTCTGCATTTTTGCTCCAAAATAAGGAAAATTTCTGCCTTTTTTTCCTGAAATAAGTGAAATTTCTGCAATTTTGCCCCAAAATAAGTGAAATTTCTGTAATTTTGCCCCAAAATAAGGGAAATTTCTGGAATTTTGCCCCAAAATAAGTGGAATTTCTGAGTTTTGCCCCAAAATTGGGAGAATTTCTGTCTTTTTGCCCCACAATTAGGGGAATTTCTTCAATTTTGCTCCATAATACGGAGAATTTCTGCTTTTTAGCCTGAAAATAAGAAGTATGCATACATTTTTGCCATAAAAAAAGGAAATTTATTTATATTGGCCCCAAAATAGGGGGAATTTCTGCCTTTTTGCCCGAAAATAAGAAGAATGCATACCTTTTGCCATAAAAAAGAAAATTTCTTCATTTTTGCTCCAAAATAAGGGGAATTTCTGCTTTTTTTGCCTCTAAATAAGTGGAATTTCTGTCTTTTCCCCCAAAACAAAGGTAATTTCTTTTTTTTTTTGCCCCAAAATAAGGAAAATTTCTGACTTATTACCCTGAAGTAAGTGAAATTTCTGCAATTTTGCCCCAAAATAAGGGAAATTTATGCTTTTTTGCCCCCAAATAAGGGGAATTTCAGCCTTTAGACCTCAAAATAAGGGGAATTTCTGCATTTTTGCCACAAAATATTAGGATTTTCTGCCTTTTGGCCCAAAATAAGAAAATTTCTGCTTTTTTTCCGTGAAATAAGTGAAATTTCTGCAATTTTGCCCCAAAATAAGTGAAATTTTTGCAATTTTGCCCCAAAATAAGAGAAAATTCTGGAACTTTGCCCCAAAATAAGTGGAATTTCTGAGTTTTGCCCCTAAATAAAAATAATTTCTTTTTTTTGCCCCAACATTTAGGGAATTTCTGCATGTTTGCCCCACAATTAGGGGAATTTCTGCAATTTTGCTCCAAAATACAGGAAATTTCTGCCTTTTTGCCCGAAAATAAGAAGAATGCATACCTTTTTGCCATAAAAAATGGAAATTTCTTCATTTTTGCTTCCAATTAAGGGGAATTTCAGCTTTTTTACCTCAAAATAAGGGGAATTTCTGCATTTTTGCCACAAAATATTAGGAATTTCTGCATTTTTGCCCAAAAATAATGAAAATGTCTGCCTTTTTTCCCTGAAATAAGTGAAATTTCTGCAATTTTGCCCCAAAATAAGTGAAATTTCTGCAATTTTGCCCCAAAATAAGTGAAATTTCTGCAATTTTATTCCAAAATACAGGAAATTTCTCGAATTTTGCCCCAAAATAAGTGGAATTTTCTGAGTTTTGCCCCAAAATAAGGAGAATTTCGGTCTTTTTGCCCCTACATATAGGAAATTTCTTTCTTTTTGCCCCACAATTAGGGGAATTTCTGCAATTTTGCTCTAAAATAGGGGGAATTTCTGCCTTTTTGCCCGAAAATAAGAAGAATGCATACCTTTTTGCCATAAAAAAGGGAAATTTCTTCATTTTTGCTCCAAAATAAGGGGAATTTCTGCTTTTTTCCCTCTAAATAAGTGAAATTTCTGTCTTTTTTCCCCAAAACAAAGGGAATTTCTGTAATTTT
This sequence comes from Micromys minutus, assembly GCF_963924665.1. Lineage (NCBI taxonomy): Eukaryota > Metazoa > Chordata > Mammalia > Rodentia > Muridae > Micromys > Micromys minutus. The sequence continues at coordinate 992,091 of NW_027667183.1, read as the reverse complement.
TGCCCCAAAATAAGGAAAATTTCTGACTTATTACCCTGAAATAAGTGAAATTTCTGCAATTTTGCCCCAAAATAAGGGAAATTTCTGCTTTTTGCCCCCCAAAAGGGGAATTTCAGCTTTTTTTCCTCAAAATAATGGGAATTTCTGCATTTTTACAACAAAATATTAGTAATTTCTCCCTTTTGCCCCAAAATAAGGAAAATTTCTTCTTTTTTCCCTGAAAAGAGTGAAATTTCTCCAATTTTGCTCCAAAATAAGTGAAATTTCTGCAATTTTGCCCCAAAATAAGGGAAATTTCTGGAATTTTGCTCTAAATAGGTGGAATTTCTTAGTTTTGCCCCAAAATAAGGAGAATTTCTGTCTTTTTGCCCCAACATTTCGGGAATTTCTACCTTTTTGCCCCACAATTAGGGGAATTTCTGCAATTTTGCTCCAAAATAAAAGGAATTTCTGCCTTTTTGCCCGAAAATAAGAAGAATGCATACTTTTTTGCCATAAAAAAAAATTTCTTCATTTTTGCTCTAAAATAAGGGGAATTTCTGCTTTTTTGCCTCTAAATATGTGGAATTTCTGTCTTTTTCTCCAAAAACAAAGGGAATTTCTGTCTTTTTTGCCCCAAATTAAGGGGAATTTCTGACTTATTACCCTGAAATAAGTGAAATTTCTGCAATTTTGCCCCAAAATAAGGGAAATTTTTGACTTTTTGCCCCCAAATAAGGGGAATTTCAGCCTTTTTACCTCAAAATAAGGGCAATTTCTGTATTTTTGCCACAAAATATCAGGAATTTCTGCATTTTTGCTCCAAAATATGGAAAATTTTTGCCTTTTTTTCTCTGAAATAAGTGAAATTTCTGCAATTTTGCCCAAAAATAAGTGAAATTTCTGCAATTTTGCCCCAAAATAAGGGAAATTTCTGTAATTTTGCTCCAAAATAAGTGGAATTTCTGAGTTTTGCTCCAAAATTAGGAGAATTTCTGTCTTTTTGCCTCACAATTAGGGGAATTTCTGCAATTTTGCTCCAAAATACAGAAAATTTCTGCTTTATAGCCAGAAAATAAGAAGAATGCATACCTTTTTGCCATAAAAAAGGGAAATTTCTTCATATTTGCTCCAAAATAGGGGGTATTTCTGCATTTTTCCCTCTAAATAAGTGGAATTTCTGTCTTTTTCCTCTAAAACAAAGGGAATTTCTGTCTTTTTTGCCCCAAAATAAGGAAAATGTCTGACTTAATACCCTGACATAAGTGAAATTTCTTCAATATTGCCCCAAAATAAGGGAAAATTTTGCCTTTTTGCCCCCAAATAAGGGGAATTTCAGCCTTTTTACCTCAAAATAAGGGGAATTTCTGCATTTTTGCCCCAAAATATGGAAAATTTCTGCCTTTTTGCCACAACATAAGAAAAATTTCTGCAATTCTGTACCAAAATAAAAGAAATTTCTAAAATTTTGCCCCAAAATAAGGGAAATTTCTGATTTTTTGTCCCGAAATAAGGAGAATTTCTGTATTTTTGCCCCAAAATAAAGGGAATTTCTGCCTTTTTGCCCCAAAATTAGGGGAGTTTCTGCAATTTTTCTTCAAAATACAGGGAATTTCTGCCTCTTTTCCTGAAAATATGGGAACTTCTGCCGATTTGCCCCAAATAAAGGGAATTTCTGCATTTTTGCCCCAATATTAGGGGAATTTTTGCAATTTTGCTCCAAAATACGGGGATTTTCTGCCTTTTTGACCAAAAACAAGAGAAATTTCTGCAATTTTATCCCAAAATAAGGGGAATTTCTGCGTTTTTGCGCCCAAATAAGGGGAATTTCTGCCTTTTTGCCCTGAAATATGTGAAATGTCTGCAATTTTACCCCAAAATAAGGTGAATTTCTGCCTTTTTGCCCCAAAATAATGGGAATTTCTGCATTTTTCCCTAAAATAAGAAAAATTTTTGCTATTTTTCTCTGAAATAAATGAATTTTCTGCAATTTTGCCTTAAAATAAAAGAAATTTCTGCAATTTTTCCCCATAATAAAGGAATTTTCTGCAATATTGTTCCAAAATAAAGGTAATTTCGTTTTTTGTCCCCAAATAAGGGAAATTTCTGCAATTTTGCCCTAAAATAAGGGTTATTTCTGTCTTTTGCTCCAAAATAAAGGGAATTTCTGCCTTTTTGCCCCAAAATAAAGAAAATTACTGCATGTTTTACCCCAAAATTAGGTGAATTTTTGCAATTTTGCTCCAAAATATGGAGATTTTCTGCCTTTTTGGCCGAAAATAACAAGAATGCATACGTTTTTGCGATAAAAAAGGGAAATTTCTTCATTTTTGCTCCAATATAAGGGGAATTTCTGCTTTTTTGCCTTTAAATCAGTGGAATTTCTGTCTTTTTACCCGAAAACAAAGGTAATTTTTGTCTTTTTTGCCCCAAAATAAGGAAAATTTCTGACTTATTACCCAGAAATAAGTGAAATTTCTGCAATTTTGCCCCAAAATAAGGGAAATTTTTGCCTTTTTGCCCCCAAATAAGGAAAATTATAGCCTTTTTATCTCAAAATAAGGGGAATTTCTGCATTTTTGCCACAAAATATTAGGAATTTCTTCCTTTTTGCCCCAAAATAAGGAAAATTTCTGCCTTTTTTCCCTGAAATAAGTGAAATTTCTGCAATTTTACCCCAGAATAAGTGAAATTTCTGCATTTTTGCCCCCAAATAAGGGGAATTTCAGCCTTTTTACCTCAAAATAAGGAGAATTTCTGCATTTTTGCCCCAAAATATGGGAAATTTCTGCCTTTTTGCCACAAAATAAGAAAAATTTCTGCAATTCTGTACCAAAATAACGAAATTTCTAAAATTTTGCCCCAAAATAAGGGAAATTTCTGATTTTTTGCCCCGAAATAAGGAGAATTTCTGAATTTTTACCCCAAATAAAGGGAATTTCTGCCTTTTTGCCCCAAAATTAGGGGAGTTTCTGCAATTTTTCTTCAAAATACAGGGAATTTCTGCTACTTTTCCTGAAAGTAATGGGAACTTTTGCCGATTTGCCCCAAATAAAGGGTATTTCTGCATTTTTGCCCCAATATTAGGGGAATTTTTGCAATTTTGCTCCAAAATACGGGGATTTTCTGCCTTTTTGACCAAAAACAAGGAAAATTTCTGCAATTTTATTCCAAAATAAGGGGAATTTCTGCCTTTTTGCCCCCAAATAAGGGGAATTTCTGCCTTTTTGCCCTGAAATATGTGAAATGTCTGCAATTTTACCCCAAAATAAGGTGAATTTCTGCCTTTTTGCCCCAAAATAATGGGAATTTCTGCATTTTGCCCTAAAATAAAAAAAATTTTTGCTATTTTTCTCTGAAATAAATGAAATTTCTGCAATTTTGCCTTAAAATAAAAGAAATTTCTGCAATTTTTCCCCATAATAAAGGAATTTTCTGCAATATTGCCCCAATATAAAGGGAATTTCTGTTTTTTGTCCCCAAATAAGGGAAATTTCTGCAATTTTGCCCTAAAATAAGGGTTATTTCTGCCTTTTGCCCAAAAAAATAAAGGGAATTTCTGCCTTTTTGCCCCGAAATAAAGAAAATTACTGCATGTTTTACCCCAAAATTAAGTGAATTTCTGAAATTTTGCTCCAAAATATGGGGATTTTCTGCCGTTTTCGCCGAAAATAAAAGGAATGTCTGCCATTTTGCCGCGAAATAAGTGAAATTTCTGCAGTTTTACCACAAAATAAAGGGAAGTTCTGCGTTTTTGCCCCAAAATTAGGGGAATTTCTGCAATTTTGCTCCAAAATACGGAGAATTTCTGCCTTTTTGCCGAAAATAAAGGGAATGTATACCTTTTTGCCATAAAAATAGGGAAATTTCTTCATTTTTACCCCAAAATAAGAGGATTTTCCAGCATTTTGACTCAAAATAAGTGCAATTTCTGACTTTTCCCCAAAAATAAACGAAATTTCTGTCTTTTTGCCCCAAAATAAGGGGAATTTCTGACTTTTTGCCCTGAAATAAATTAAATTTCTAAAATTTTTCCCTAAAATAAAGGAAATGTCTGCTTTTTGCCCCAAAATAAGGGGAATTTCTGCCTTTTTGCCCCCAAATAAGGGGAATTTCAGCCTTTTTAGCTCAAAATATAGGGAATTTCTGCATTTTTGCCACAAAATATTAAGAATTTCTGCCATTGTGCTCCAAAGTATGGAAAATTTCTGCCTTTTTTCGCTTAAATAAGTGAAATTTCTGCAATTTTGCCCCAAAATAAGTGAAATTTCTGCAATTTTGCCCCAAAATAAGGAAAATTTCTGGAATTTTGGCGCAAAATAAGTGAAATTTCTGAGTTTTCCCCAAAAATAAGGAGAATTTCTGTCTTTTTGCCCCAACATATAGGGAATTTCTGCAATTTTGCCCCACAATTAGGGGAATTTCTGCAATTTTGCACCAAAATACGGGCAATTTCACTCTTTTTCGCAGAAAATAAGGGGAATTTCTGCCATTTTGCCGCGAAATAAGTGAAATTTCTGCAGTTTTACCCCAAAATAAGGGGAAGTTCTGCCTTTTTGCCCCAAAATTAGGGGAATTTCTGCAATTTTGCTCCAAAATACGAGGAATTTCTGCATTTTTGCCCGAAAATGAAGGGAATGTATACCTTTTTGCCATAAAAAAAGAGAATTTCTTCATTTTTACCTTAAAATAAGGGAATTTTCCGCCTTTTTGACTCAAAATAAGTGCAATTTCTGACTTTTCCCCAAAAATAAACAGAATTTCTGACTTTTTGCCTTAAAATAAGGGGAATTTATGACTTTTTGCCTGAAATAAGTAAAATTTCTAAAATTTTTTCCAAAATAAGGGAAATGTCTGCTTTTTGCCCCAAAATAAGGGGAATTTCTGCTTTTTTCCCTCTAAATAAGTGGAATTTCTGTCTTTTCCCCCCAAAACAAAGGGAATTTCTGTCTTTTTTGCCTCAAAATAAGGAAAATTTCTGACTTATTACTCTGAAATAAGTGAAATTTCTGCAATTTTGCCCCAAAATAAGGGAAATTTCTGCCTTTTTGCCCCCAAATAAGAAGAATTTCAGCCTTTTTACCTCAAAATAAGGGGAATTTCTGCATTTTTGCCACAAAATATTAGGAATTTCTGCCTTATTTCCCCAAAATAAGGAAAATTTCTGCCTTTTTTTTGAAATAAGTGAAATTTCTGCAATTGTGCCCCAAAATAAGTGAAATTTCTGCAATTTTGCCTCAAAATAAGGGAAATTTCTGGAATTTTGCCCCAAATAAGTGGAATTTCTGAGTTTTGCGCCAAAATAAATAGAATTTCTGTCTTTTTGCCCCATCATATATGGAATTTCTGCCATTTTGCCCCACAATTAGGGGAATTTCTGCAATTTTGCTTCAAAATAGGGGGAATTTCTGCCTTTTTGCCCGAAATCAAGAAGAATGCATACCTTTTTGCCATTAAAAAGGGAAATTTCTTCATTTTTGCTCTAAAATAAGGGGAATTTCTGCCTTTTTGCCCGAAAATAAAGGGAATGTATACCTTTTTGCCATAAAGAAAGAGAATTTCTTCATTTTTACCCCAAAATAAGGGGATTTTCTGCCTTTTTGACTCAAAATAAGTGCAATTTCTGACTTTTCTCCAAAAATAAACGGAATTTCTGTCATTTTGCCTTAAAATAAGGGGAATTTCTGACTTTTTGCCCTGAAATAAGTAAAATTTCTAAAATTTTACCCCAAAATAAGGGAAATGTCTGCTTTTTGCCCCAAAATAAGGGGAATTTCTGCTTTTTTCCCTCTAAATAAGTGGAATTTCTGTTTTTTTCTCCCAAAACAAAGGGAATTTCTGTCTTTTTTCCCTCAAAATAAAGAAAATTTCTGACTTATTACTCTGAAATAAGTGAAATTTCTGCAATTTTGCCCCAAAATAAAAGAAATTTCTGCCTTTTTGCCACAAAATAACGACAATTTCTGTCTTTTTGCCCAAAATAAAGGAAATTTCTGCCTTTTTGCCCCCAAATAAGGGGAATTTCAGCCTTTTTACCTCAAAATAAGAGGAATTTCTGCATTTTTGCCACAAAATATTAAAAATTTCTGCCATTGTGCTCTAAAATACGGAAAATTTCTGCCTTTTTTCCCTGAAATAAATGAAATTTCTGCAATTTTGCCCCAAAATAAGTGAAATTTCTGCAATTTTGCCCCCAAATAAGGGAAATTTCTGGAATTTTGCCCCAAAATAAGTGGAATTTCTGCAGTTTAACCCCAAAATAAGGGGAAGTTCTGCGTTTTTGCCCCAAAATTAGGGGAATTTCTGCAATTTTGTTCCAAAATACGGGGAATTTCTGCCTTTTTTCCCGAAAATAAAGGGAATGTATACCTTTTTGCCATGAAAAAGAGAATTTCTTCATTTTTACCCCAAATAAGGGGATTTTCCGCCTTTTTGACTCAAAATAAGTGCAATTACTGACTTTTCCCCAAAAATAAACGGAATTTCTGTCTTTTTGCCTTAAAATAAGGAGAATTTCTGACTTTTTGCCCTGAAATAAGTAAAATTTTTAAAATTTTTCCCCAAAATAAGGGAAATGTCTGCTTTCTTCCCCAAAATAAGAGGAATTTCATCTTTTTTCCCTCTAAATAAGTGGAATTTCTTTCTTTTTCCCCCAAAACAAAGGGAATTTCTGTCTTTTTTGCCTCAAAATAAGGAAAATTTCTGACTTTTTACTCTGAAATAAGTGAAATTTCTGCAATTTTGCCTCAAAATAAAAGAAATTTCTGCCTTTTTTCCACAAAATGAGGAGAATTTCTGTCTTTTTGCCCCAAATTAAGGGAAATTTCTGCCTTTTTGCCCCCAAATAAGGGGAATTTCAGCCTTTTTACCTCAAAATAAGGGGAATTTCTGCATTTTTGCCACAAAATATTAAAAATTTCTGCCATTGTGCTCTAAAACGGAAAATTTCTGCTTTTTTCTCTGAAATAAATGAAATTTCTGCAATTTTTCCCAAAAATAAGAAATATTTCTGCCTTTTTTCTCTGAAATAAGTAAAATTTCTGCAATTTTGCCCCAAAATAAGTGAAATTTCTGCAATTTTGCCCCAAAATAAGGGAATTTCTGGAATTTTGCCCCAAAATATGTGAAATTTCTGAGTTTTGCCCCAAAATAAGGAGAATTTCTGTCTTTTTGTCCCAACATATAGGAAATTTCTGCCTTTTTGCCCCACAATTAGGGGAATTTCTGCAATTTTGCTCCAAAATATGGGGAATTTCTGTTTTTTTCCTGAAAATAAGGGGAATGTATACTTTTTGCTACAAAAAAAATTTCTTCATTTTTGCCCCAAAATAAGAGGAATTTCTGCCTTTTTACCTCAAAATAAGTAAAATTTCTGTCTTTTTACACCAAAATAAGTGGAATTTCTGTCTTTTTGCTCCAAAATAAAAGGAATTTTTGAATTATGCCCTGAAATAAGTGAAATTTCTGCATTTTTGCCCCAAAATAAAGAAATTTTTTCCTTTTTGTCACAAAAAAGGAATTTCTGTTTTTTGGCCCCAAAATAAGGAAAATTTCAGCCTTTTTTCCCCCAAGTAAGGGGGAATTTCAGCCTTTTTAGCTCAAAATATGGGGAATTTCTGCATTTTTTCCACAAAATATTAAGGATTTCTGCCATTGTTCTCTAAAATACGGAAAATTTCTGCTTTTTTTCCCTGAAATAAGTGAAATTTCTGAAATTTTGCCCCAAAATAAGTGAAATTTCTGCAATTTTGCCCCAAAATATGTGAAATTTCTGTAATTTTGCCCCAAAATAAGGGAAATTTCTTGAATTTTGCCCCAAAATAAGTAAAATTTCTGAGTTTTGCCCCAAAATAAAGAGAATTTCTGTCCTTTTGCCCCAACATATAAGGAATTTTTCATTTTTGCCCCACAATTAGAAGAATTTCTGAAATTTTGCTGCAAAATACGGGGAATTTCTGCCTTTTTGCCCGAAAATAAGAAGAATGCATATCTTTTTGCCATAAAAAAGGGAAATTTTTTCAGGTTTGCCCCAAAATAAGAGGAATTTCTGCCTTTTTACCTCAAAATAGGTGAAATTTCTGCCTTTTTACCCAAAAATAAACGGAATTTCTGTCTTTTTGCCCAAAAATAAAAGGAATTTTTGAATTATGCCCTGTAATAAGTGAAATTTCTGCAATTTTGCCCCAAAATAAGGGAAATTTCTGCCTTTTTGCCCCTAAATAAGGGGAATTTCAGGCTTTTTAACCTCAAAATAAGGGAAATTTCTGCATTTTTGCCAAAAAATATTAGGAATTTCTGCCTTTTTTCCACAAAATAAGGAAAATTTCTGTCTTTTTTTTTTGAAAGAAGTGAAATTTCTGCAATTGTGCCCCAAAATAAGTGAAATTTCTGCAATTTTGCACCAAAATAAGGGAAATTTCTGGAATTTTGCTCCAAATAAGTGGAATTTCTGAGTTTTGCCCCAAAATAAAGAGAATTTCTGTCTTTTTGCCCCAACATATAGGGAATTTCTGCTTTTTTGCTTCACAATTAGGGGAATTTTTGCAATTTTGCTCCAAAATAGGGGGAATTTCTGCCTTTTTGCCCGAAAATAAGAAGAATGCATATCTTTTTGCCATAAAAAAGGGAAATTTTTTCAGGTTTGCCCAAAAATTAGAGGAATTTCTGCCTTTCTACCTCAAAATAAGTGATATTTCTGCCTTTTTACCCAAAAATAAACGAAATTTCTGTCTTTTTGCCCCAGAATAAAAGGAATTTTTGAATTATGCCTTGAAATAAGTGAAATTTCTGAAATTTTGCCCCAAAATAAAAGAAATTTCTGCCTTTTTGCCACAAAATAACGACAATTTCTGTCTTTTTGCCCCAAAATAAAGGAAATTTCTGCCTTTTTGCCCCCAAATAAGGGGAATTTCAGCCTTTTTACCTCAAAATAAGGGGAATTTCTGCATTTTTACCACAAAATAACAACAATTTCTGCCTTTTGCCCCAAAATAAAGGAAATTTCTGCCTTTTTGCCCCCAAATAAGGGGAATTTCAGCCTTTTTACCTCAAAATGAGGGGAATTTCTGCATTTTTGCCCCAATATATGGGAAATTTCTGCCTTTTGCACAAAATAAGAAAAATTTCTGCAATTTTGTACCAAAATAAAAGAAATTTCTGCCTTTTTGCCCCAAAATAAGAAAATTTCTGCTTTTTTTCCCTGAAATAAGTGAAATTTCTGCAATTTTGCCCCAAAATAAGAGAAATTTCTGCAATTTTGCCCCAAAATAAGGGAAATTTCTGGAATTTTGCCCAAAAATAAGTGTAATTTCTGAGTTTTGTACCAAAATAAGGAGAATTTCTGTCTTTGTACCCCAACATATAGGGAATTTCTGCCTTTTTGCCCCACAATTAAGGGATTTCTGCAATTTTGCTCCAAAATACGGGAAATTTCTGCCTTTTTGCCCGAAAATAAGAAGAATGCATACCTTTTTGCCATAAAAACGGGAAATTTCTTCATTTTTGCTCCAAAATAAGGGGAATTTCTGCTATTTTGCCTCTAAATAAGTGGAATTTCTGTCTTTTTCCCCCAAAACAAAGGTAATTTCTGTCTTTTTTGCCCCAAAATAAGGAAAATTTCTGACTTATTACCCTGAAATAAGTGAAATTTCTGCAATTTTGCCCCAAAATAACGGAAATTTCTGCCTTTTTGCCCCCAAATAAGGGGAATTTTAGCCTTTTTACCTCAAAATAAGGAGAATTTCTGCATTTTTGCCACAAAATATTAGGAATTTCTGCCTTTTTGCCCCAAAATAAGGAAAATTTCTGCCTTTTTTCTCTGAAATAAGTGAAATTTCTGCAATTTTACCCCAAAATAAGTGAAATTTCTGCCTTTTTGCCCCCAAATAAGGGGAATTACAGCCTTTTTATTTTAAAATAAGGGGAATTTCTGCAGTTTTGCCACAAAATATGGGAAATTTCTGCCTTTTTGCCACAAAATAAAAAAAAGATTTCTGCAATTCTGTACCAAAATAAAAGAAGTTTCTAAAATTTTGCCCTAAAATAAGGGAAATTTCTGATTTTTTGCCCCGAAGTAAGGAGAATTTCTGTATTTTTGCCCCAAAATAAAGGGAATTTCTTCCTTTTTGCCCCAAAATTAGGGGAGTTTATGCAATTTTTGCTCAAAATACAGGGAATTTCTGCCTCTTTTCCTGAAAATAAGGAGAACTTCTGCCGATTTGCCCCAATTAAAAGGAATTTCTGCATTTTTGCCCCAATATTAGGGGAATTTTTGCAATTTTGCTCCAAAATAGGGGGATTTTCTACATTTTTGCCCACAAACAAGGGAAATTTCTGCAATTTTATCCCAAAATAAGGGAAATTTCTGCGTTTTTGCCCTTAAATAAAGGGAATTTCTGCCTTTTTCCCTGAATTATGTGAAATGTCTGCAATTTTACCTCAAAATAAGGTGAATATCTGCCTTTTTGCCCCAAATAATTGGGAATTTCTGCATTTTGCCCTAAAATAAGAAAAATTTTTGCTATTTTTCTCTGAAATAAATGAAATTTCTGCAATTTTGCCTTAAAATAAAAGAAATTTCTGCAATTTTCCCCATAATAAAGGAATTTTCTGCAATATTACCCCAAAATAAAGGGAATTTCTGTTTTATGTTCCCAAATAAGGGAAATTTCTGCAATTTTGCCCTAAAATAAGGGTTATTTCTGTCTTTTGCCCCAAAATAAAGGGAATTTCTGCCTTTTTGCCCCAAAATAAAGAAAATTACTGCATGTTTTACCTCAAAATTAGGTGAATTTCTGCAATTTTGGTCCAAAATATGGGGATTTTCTGCCTTTTTGGCCGAAAATAAGAAGAATGCATACCTTTTTGCCATAAAAAAGGAAAATTTCTTCATTTTTGCTCCAAAATAAGGGGAATTTCTGCTTTTTTGCCTATAAATAAGTGGAATTTCTGTTTTTTTCCCCCAAAACAAAGGTAATTTCTGTCTTTTTTTGCCCCAAAATAAGGAAAATTTCTGACTTATTACCCAGAAATAAGTGAAATTTCTGCAATTTTGCCCCAAAATAAGGGAAATTTTTGCCTGTTTGCCCCCAAATAAGGAAAATTATAGCCTTTTTACCTCAAAATAAGGGGAATTTCTGCATTATTGCCACAAAATATTAGGAATTTCTGCCTTTTTGCTCCAAAATAATGAAAATTTCTGCCTTTTTTTTCCTGAAATAAGTGAAATTTCTGCAATTTTACCCCAAAATAAGTGTAATTTCTGCCTTTTTGCCCCCAAATAAAAGGAATTTCAGCCTTTTTACCTCAAAATAAGGGGAATTTCTGCATTTTTTCCCCAAAATATGGGAAATTTCTGCCTTTTTGCCACAAAATAATAAAAATTTCTGCAATTCTGTACCAAAATAAAGAAATTTCTAAAATTTTGCCCCAAAATAAGGGAAATTTCTGATTTTTTTGCCTCGAAATAAGAAGAATTTCTGTATTTTTGCCCCAAAATAAAGGGAATTTCTGCCTTTTTGCCCCAAAATTAGGGGAGTTTCTGCAATTTTTCTTCAAAGTACAGGGAATTTCTGCCTTTTTTCCTGAAAATAAGGGGAACTTCTGCCGATTTGCCCCAAATAAAGGGTATTTCTGCATTTTTGACCCAATATTAGGGGAAGTTTGGCAATTTCGCTCCAAAATATGGGGATTTTCTGCCTTTTTGCCCACAAACAAGGGTAATTTCTGCAATTGTATTCCAAAATAAGGGGAATTTCTGCCTTTTTGCCTTCAAATAAGGGGAATTTCTGCCTTTTGCCCTGAAATATGTGAAATGTCTGCAATTTTACCCTAAAATAAGGTGAATTTCTGCCTTTTTGCCCCAAAATAATATGAATTTCTGCATTTTGCCCTAAAATAAGATAAATTTTTGCTATTTTTCTCTAAAATAAATGAAATTTCTGCAATTTTGCCTTAAAATAAAAGAAATTTCTGCAATTTTTCCCCATAATAAAGGAATTTTCTGCAATATTGCCCCAAAATAAAGGGAATTTCTGTTTTTTGTCCCCAAATAAGGGAAATTTCTGCAATTTTGCCCTAAAATAAGGGTTATTTCTGCCTTTTGCCCCAAAATAAAGGGAATTTTTGCCTTTTTGCCCCGAAATAAAGAAAATTACTGCATGTTTTACCCCAAAATTAAGTGAACTTCTGCAATTTTGCTCCAAAAAATGGGGATTTTCTGCCGTTTTCGCCGAAAATAAAGGGAATTTCTGCCATTTTGCCGCGAAATAAGTGAAATTTCTGCAGTTTTACCACAAAATAAAGGAAGTTCTGCGTTTTTGCCACAAAATTAAGGGAATTTCTGCAATTTTGCTCCAAAATACGGGGAATTTCTGCCTTTTTCCGGAAAATAAAGGGAATGTATACCTTTTTGCCATAAAAATAGGGAAATTCCTTTATTTTTACCCCAAAATAAAACGATTTTCCACCATTTTGACTCAAAATAAGTGCAATTTCTGACTTTTCCCCAAAAATAAACGGAATTTCTGTCTTTTTGCCCCAAAATGAGGGGAATTTCTGACTTTTTGCCCTGAAATAAATTAAATTTCTAATATTTTTACCTAAAATAAGGGAAATGTCTGCTTTTTGCCCCAAAATAAGGGGAATTTCTGCCTTTTTGCCCCCAAATAAGGGGAATTTCAGCCTTTTTACCTCAAAATAAAGGGAATTTCTGCATTTTTGCCACAAAATATGGGAAATTTCTGCCTTTTTGCCCCAAAATAAGAATAATTTCTACAATTTTGTACCAAAATAAAAGAAATTTTAACCTTTTTGCCCCCAAATAAGAAAATTTTTGTTCTTTTTCTGAAATAAGTGAAATTTCTGCAATTTTTCACCAAAATAAATGAAATTTCTGCAATTTTGCCCCAAATAAGTGAAATTTCTAGAATTTTGCCACAAAATAAGTGGAATTTATGAGTTTTCTCCCAAAATAAGAAGAATTTCTGTCTTTTTGCCCCAACATACAGGGAATTTCAGCCTTTTTGCCCCACAATTAGAGAAATTTCTGCAATTTTGCTCCAAAATACGGTGAATTTCTGCTTTTTAGCCCGAAAATAAAGGGAATGTATACCTTTTGCCACAAAAATAGGAAATTTCTTAATTTTTGCCCCAAAATAAGAGGAATTTCTGCCTTTTTGCCCCAAAATTAGGGGAGTTTCTGCAATTTTTCTTCAAAATACAGGGAATTTCTGCCTCTTTTCCTGAAAATAAGGGAACTTCTGCCGATTTGCCCCAAATAAAGGGAATTTCTGCATTTTTGCCCCAATATTAGGGGAATTTTTGCAATTTTGCTCCAAAATACGGGGATTTTCTGCCTTTTTGACCAAAAACAAGAGAAATTTCTGCAATTTTATCCCAAAATAAGGGGAATTTCTGCGTTTTTGCGCCCAAATAAGGGGAATTTCTGACTTTTTGCCCTGAAATATGTGAAATGTCTGCAATTTTACCCCAAAATAAGGTGAATTTCTGCCTTTTTGCCCCAAAATAATGGGAATTTCTGCATTTTTCCCTAAAATAAGAAAAATTTTTGCTATTTTTCTCTGAAATAAATGAATTTTCTGCAATTTTGCCTTAAAATAAAAGAAATTTCTGCAATTTTTCCCCATAATAAAGGAATTTTCTGCAATATTGTTCCAAAATAAAGGTAATTTCGTTTTTTGTCCCCAAATAAGGGAAATTTCTGCAATTTTGCCCTAAAATAAGGGTTATTTCTGTCTTTTGCTCCAAAATAAAGGGAATTTCTGCCTTTTTGCCCCAAAATAAAGAAAATTACTGCATGTTTTACCCCAAAATTAGGTGAATTTTTGCAATTTTGCTCCAAAATATGGAGATTTTCTGCCTTTTTGGCCGAAAATAACAAGAATGCATACGTTTTTGCGATAAAAAAGGGAAATTTCTTCATTTTTGCTCCAATATAAGGGGAATTTCTGCTTTTTTGCCTTTAAATCAGTGGAATTTCTGTCTTTTTACCCGAAAACAAAGGTAATTTTTGTCTTTTTTGCCCCAAAATAAGGAAAATTTCTGACTTATTACCCAGAAATAAGTGAAATTTCTGCAATTTTGCCCCAAAATAAGGGAAATTTTTGCCTTTTTGCCCCCAAATAAGGAAAATTATAGCCTTTTTATCTCAAAATAAGGGGAATTTCTGCATTTTTGCCACAAAATATTAGGAATTTCTTCCTTTTTGCCCCAAAATAAGGAAAATTTCTGCCTTTTTTCCCTGAAATAAGTGAAATTTCTGCAATTTTACCCCAGAATAAGTGAAATTTCTGCATTTTTGCCCCCAAATAAGGGGAATTTCAGCCTTTTTACCTCAAAATAAGGAGAATTTCTGCATTTTTGCCCCAAAATATGGGAAATTTCTGCCTTTTTGCCACAAAATAAGAAAAATTTCTGCAATTCTGTACCAAAATAACGAAATTTCTAAAATTTTGCCCCAAAATAAGGGAAATTTCTGATTTTTTGCCCCGAAATAAGGAGAATTTCTGAATTTTTACCCCAAATAAAGGGAATTTCTGCCTTTTTGCCCCAAAATTAGGGGAGTTTCTGCAATTTTTCTTCAAAATACAGGGAATTTCTGCTACTTTTCCTGAAAGTAATGGGAACTTTTGCCGATTTGCCCCAAATAAAGGGTATTTCTGCATTTTTGCCCCAATATTAGGGGAATTTTTGCAATTTTGCTCCAAAATACGGGGATTTTCTGCCTTTTTGACCAAAAACAAGGAAAATTTCTGCAATTTTATTCCAAAATAAGGGGAATTTCTGCCTTTTTGCCCCCAAATAAGGGGAATTTCTGCCTTTTTGCCCTGAAATATGTGAAATGTCTGCAATTTTACCCCAAAATAAGGTGAATTTCTGCCTTTTTGCCCCAAAATAATGGGAATTTCTGCATTTTGCCCTAAAATAAAAAAAATTTTTGCTATTTTTCTCTGAAATAAATGAAATTTCTGCAATTTTGCCTTAAAATAAAAGAAATTTCTGCAATTTTTCCCCATAATAAAGGAATTTTCTGCAATATTGCCCCAATATAAAGGGAATTTCTGTTTTTTGTCCCCAAATAAGGGAAATTTCTGCAATTTTGCCCTAAAATAAGGGTTATTTCTGCCTTTTGCCCAAAAAAATAAAGGGAATTTCTGCCTTTTTGCCCCGAAATAAAGAAAATTACTGCATGTTTTACCCCAAAATTAAGTGAATTTCTGCAATTTTGCTCCAAAATATGGGGATTTTCTGCCGTTTTCGCCGAAAATAAAAGGAATGTCTGCCATTTTGCCGCGAAATAAGTGAAATTTCTGCAGTTTTACCACAAAATAAAGGGAAGTTCTGCGTTTTTGCCCCAAAATTAGGGGAATTTCTGCAATTTTGCTCCAAAATACGGAGAATTTCTGCCTTTTTGCCGAAAATAAAGGGAATGTATACCTTTTTGCCATAAAAATAGGGAAATTTCTTCATTTTTACCCCAAAATAAGAGGATTTTCCAGCATTTTGACTCAAAATAAGTGCAATTTCTGACTTTTCCCCAAAAATAAACGAAATTTCTGTCTTTTTGCCCCAAAATAAGGGGAATTTCTGACTTTTTGCCCTGAAATAAATTAAATTTCTAAAATTTTTCCCTAAAATAAAGGAAATGTCTGCTTTTTGCCCCAAAATAAGGGGAATTTCTGCCTTTTTGCCCCCAAATAAGGGGAATTTCAGCCTTTTTAGCTCAAAATATGGGGAATTTCTGCATTTTTGCCACAAAATATTAAGAATTTCTGCCATTGTGCTCCAAAGTATGGAAAATTTCTGCCTTTTTTCCCTTAAATAAGTGAAATTTCTGCAATTTTGCCCCAAAATAAGTGAAATTTCTGCAATTTTGCCCCAAAATAAGGAAAATTTCTGGAATTTTGGCGCAAAATAAGTGAAATTTCTGAGTTTTCCCCAAAAATAAGGAGAATTTCTGTCTTTTTGCCCCAACATATAGGGAATTTCTGCAATTTTGCCCCACAATTAGGGGAATTTCTGCAATTTTGCACCAAAATACGGGCAATTTCACTCTTTTTCGCAGAAAATAAGGGGAATTTCTGCCATTTTGCCGCGAAATAAGTGAAATTTCTGCAGTTTTACCCCAAAATAAGGGGAAGTTCTGCCTTTTTGCCCCAAAATTAGGGGAATTTCTGCAATTTTGCTCCAAAATACGAGGAATTTCTGCATTTTTGCCCGAAAATGAAGGGAATGTATACCTTTTTGCCATAAAAAAAGAGAATTTCTTCATTTTTACCTTAAAATAAGGGAATTTTCCGCCTTTTTGACTCAAAATAAGTGCAATTTCTGACTTTTCCCCAAAAATAAACAGAATTTCTGACTTTTTGCCTTAAAATAAGGGGAATTTCTGACTTTTTGCCTGAAATAAGTAAAATTTCTAAAATTTTTTCCAAAATAAGGGAAATGTCTGCTTTTTGCCCCAAAATAAGGGGAATTTCTGCTTTTTTCCCTCTAAATAAGTGGAATTTCTGTCTTTTCCCCCCAAAACAAAGGGAATTTCTGTCTTTTTTGCCTCAAAATAAGGAAAATTTCTGACTTATTACTCTGAAATAAGTGAAATTTCTGCAATTTTGCCCCAAAATAAGGGAAATTTCTGCCTTTTTGCCCCCAAATAAGAAGAATTTCAGCCTTTTTACCTCAAAATAAGGGGAATTTCTGCATTTTTGCCACAAAATATTAGGAATTTCTGCCTTTTTGCCCCAAAATAAGGAAAATTTCTGCCTTTTTTTTGAAATAAGTGAAATTTCTGCAATTGTGCCCCAAAATAAGTGAAATTTCTGCAATTTTGCCTCAAAATAAGGGAAATTTCTGGAATTTTGCCCCAAATAAGTGGAATTTCTGAGTTTTGCGCCAAAATAAATAGAATTTCTGTCTTTTTGCCCCATCATATATGGAATTTCTGCTTTTTTGCCCCACAATTAGGGGAATTTCTGCAATTTTGCTTCAAAATAGGGGGAATTTCTGCCTTTTTGCCCGAAATCAAGAAGAATGCATACCTTTTTGCCATTAAAAAGGGAAATTTCTTCATTTTTGCTCTAAAATAAGGGGAATTTCTGCCTTTTTGCCCGAAAATAAAGGGAATGTATACCTTTTTGCCATAAAGAAAGAGAATTTCTTCATTTTTACCCCAAAATAAGGGGATTTTCTGCCTTTTTGACTCAAAATAAGTGCAATTTCTGACTTTTCTCCAAAAATAAACGGAATTTCTGTCATTTTGCCTTAAAATAAGGGGAATTTCTGACTTTTTGCCCTGAAATAAGTAAAATTTCTAAAATTTTACCCCAAAATAAGGGAAATGTCTGCTTTTTGCCCCAAAATAAGGGGAATTTCTGCTTTTTTCCCTCTAAATAAGTGGAATTTCTGTTTTTTTCTCCCAAAACAAAGGGAATTTCTGTCTTTTTTCCCTCAAAATAAAGAAAATTTCTGACTTATTACTCTGAAATAAGTGAAATTTCTGCAATTTTGCCCCAAAATAAAAGAAATTTCTGCCTTTTTGCCACAAAATAACGACAATTTCTGTCTTTTTGCCCAAAATAAAGGAAATTTCTGCCTTTTTGCCCCCAAATAAGGGGAATTTCAGCCTTTTTACCTCAAAATAAGAGGAATTTCTGCATTTTTGCCACAAAATATTAAAAATTTCTGCCATTGTGCTCTAAAATACGGAAAATTTCTGCCTTTTTTCCCTGAAATAAATGAAATTTCTGCAATTTTGCCCCCAAATAAGGGAAATTTCTGGAATTTTGCCCCAAAATAAGTGGAATTTCTGCAGTTTAACCCCAAAATAAGGGGAAGTTCTGCGTTTTTGCCCCAAAATTAGGGGAATTTCTGCAATTTTGTTCCAAAATACGGGGAATTTCTGCCTTTTTTCCCGAAAATAAAGGGAATGTATACCTTTTTGCCATGAAAAAGAGAATTTCTTCATTTTTACCCCAAATAAGGGGATTTTCCGCCTTTTTGACTCAAAATAAGTGCAATTACTGACTTTTCCCCAAAAATAAACGGAATTTCTGTCTTTTTGCCTTAAAATAAGGAGAATTTCTGACTTTTTGCCCTGAAATAAGTAAAATTTTTAAAATTTTTCCCCAAAATAAGGGAAATGTCTGCTTTCTTCCCCAAAATAAGAGGAATTTCATCTTTTTTCCCTCTAAATAAGTGGGATTTCTTTCTTTTTCCCCCAAAACAAAGGGAATTTCTGTCTTTTTTGCCTCAAAATAAGGAAAATTTCTGACTTTTTACTCTGAAATAAGTGAAATTTCTGCAATTTTGCCTCAAAATAAAAGAAATTTCTGCCTTTTTTCCACAAAATGAGGAGAATTTCTGTCTTTTTGCCCCAAATTAAGGGAAATTTCTGCCTTTTTGCCCCCAAATAAGGGGAATTTCAGCCTTTTTACCTCAAAATAAGGGGAATTTCTGCATTTTTGCCACAAAATATTAAAAATTTCTGCCATTGTGCTCTAAAACGGAAAATTTCTGCTTTTTTCTCTGAAATAAATGAAATTTCTTCAATTTTTCCCAAAAATAAGAAATATTTCTGCCTTTTTTCTCTGAAATAAGTAAAATTTCTGCAATTTTGCCCCAAAATAAGTGAAATTTCTGCAATTTTGCCCCAAAATAAGGGAATTTCTGGAATTTTGCCCCAAAATATGTGAAATTTCTGAGTTTTGCCCCAAAATAAGGAGAATTTCTGTCTTTTTGTCCCAACATATAGGAAATTTCTGCCTTTTTGCCCCACAATTAGGGGAATTTCTGCAATTTTGCTCCAAAATATGGGGAATTTCTGTTTTTTTCCTGAAAATAAGGGGAATGTATACTTTTTGCTACAAAAAAAAAATTTCTTCATTTTTGCCCCAAAATAAGAGGAATTTCTGCCTTTTTACCTCAAAATAAGTAAAATTTCTGTCTTTTTACACCAAAATAAATGGAATTTCTGTCTTTTTGCTCCAAAATAAAAGGAATTTTTGAATTATGCCCTGAAATAAGTGAAATTTCTGCATTTTTGCCCCAAAATAAAGAAATTTTTTCCTTTTTGTCACAAAAAAGGAATTTCTGTTTTTTGGCCCCAAAATAAGGAAAATTTCAGCCTTTTTTCCCCCAAGTAAGGGGGAATTTCAGCCTTTTTAGCTCAAAATATGGGGAATTTCTGCATTTTTTCCACAAAATATTAAGGATTTCTGCCATTGTTCTCTAAAATACGGAAAATTTCTGCTTTTTTTCCCTGAAATAAGTGAAATTTCTGAAATTTTGCCCCAAAATAAGTGAAATTTCTGCAATTTTGCCCCAAAATATGTGAAATTTCTGTAATTTTGCCCCAAAATAAGGGAAATTTCTTGAATTTTGCCCCAAAATAAGTAAAATTTCTGAGTTTTGCCCCAAAATAAAGAGAATTTCTGTCCTTTTGCCCCAACATATAAGGAATTTTTCATTTTTGCCCCACAATTAGAAGAATTTCTGAAATTTTGCTGCAAAATACGGGGAATTTCTGCCTTTTTGCCCGAAAATAAGAAGAATGCATATCTTTTTGCCATAAAAAAGGGAAATTTTTTCAGGTTTGCCCCAAAATAAGAGGAATTTCTGCCTTTTTACCTCAAAATAAGTGAAATTTCTGCCTTTTTACCCAAAAATAAACGGAATTTCTGTCTTTTTGCCCAAAAATAAAAGGAATTTTTGAATTATGCCCTGTAATAAGTGAAATTTCTGCAATTTTGCCCCAAAATAAGGGAAATTTCTGCCTTTTTGCCCCTAAATAAGGGGAATTTCAGGCTTTTTAACCTCAAAATAAGGGAAATTTCTGCATTTTTGCCAAAAAATATTAGGAATTTCTGCCTTTTTTCCACAAAATAAGGAAAATTTCTGTCTTTTTTTTTTGAAAGAAGTGAAATTTCTGCAATTGTGCCCCAAAATAAGTGAAATTTCTGCAATTTTGCACCAAAATAAGGGAAATTTCTGGAATTTTGCTCCAAATAAGTGGAATTTCTGAGTTTTGCCCCAAAATAAAGAGAATTTCTGTCTTTTTGCCCCAACATATAGGGAATTTCTGCTTTTTTGCTTCACAATTAGGGGAATTTCTGCAATTTTGCTCCAAAATAGGGGGAATTTCTGCCTTTTTGCCCGAAAATAAGAAGAATGCATATCTTTTTGCCATAAAAAAGGGAAATTTTTTCAGGTTTGCCCAAAAATTAGAGGAATTTCTGCCTTTCTACCTCAAAATAAGTGATATTTCTGCCTTTTTACCCAAAAATAAACGAAATTTCTGTCTTTTTGCCCCAGAATAAAAGGAATTTTTGAATTATGCCTTGAAATAAGTGAAATTTCTGAAATTTTGCCCCAAAATAAAAGAAATTTCTGCCTTTTTGCCACAAAATAACGACAATTTCTGTCTTTTTGCCCCAAAATAAAGGAAATTTCTGCCTTTTTGCCCCCAAATAAGGGGAATTTCAGCCTTTTTACCTCAAAATAAGGGGAATTTCTGCATTTTTACCACAAAATAACAACAATTTCTGCCTTTTGCCCCAAAATAAAGGAAATTTCTGCCTTTTTGCCCCCAAATAAGGGGAATTTCAGCCTTTTTACCTCAAAATGAGGGGAATTTCTGCATTTTTGCCCCAATATATGGGAAATTTCTGCCTTTTGCACAAAATAAGAAAAATTTCTGCAATTTTGTACCAAAATAAAAGAAATTTCTGCCTTTTTGCCCCAAAATAAGAAAATTTCTGCTTTTTTTCCCTGAAATAAGTGAAATTTCTGCAATTTTGCCCCAAAATAAGAGAAATTTCTGCAATTTTGCCCCAAAATAAGGGAAATTTCTGGAATTTTGCCCAAAAATAAGTGTAATTTCTGAGTTTTGTACCAAAATAAGGAGAATTTCTGTCTTTGTACCCCAACATATAGGGAATTTCTGCCTTTTTGCCCCACAATTAAGGGATTTCTGCAATTTTGCTCCAAAATACGGGAAATTTCTGCCTTTTTGCCCGAAAATAAGAAGAATGCATACCTTTTTGCCATAAAAACGGGAAATTTCTTCATTTTTGCTCCAAAATAAGGGGAATTTCTGCTATTTTGCCTCTAAATAAGTGGAATTTCTGTCTTTTTCCCCCAAAACAAAGGTAATTTCTGTCTTTTTTGCCCCAAAATAAGGAAAATTTCTGACTTATTACCCTGAAATAAGTGAAATTTCTGCAATTTTGCCCCAAAATAACGGAAATTTCTGCCTTTTTGCCCCCAAATAAGGGGAATTTTAGCCTTTTTACCTCAAAATAAGGAGAATTTCTGCATTTTTGCCACAAAATATTAGGAATTTCTGCCTTTTTGCCCCAAAATAAGGAAAATTTCTGCCTTTTTTCTCTGAAATAAGTGAAATTTCTGCAATTTTACCCCAAAATAAGTGAAATTTCTGCCTTTTTGCCCCCAAATAAGGGGAATTACAGCCTTTTTATTTTAAAATAAGGGGAATTTCTGCAGTTTTGCCACAAAATATGGGAAATTTCTGCCTTTTTGCCACAAAATAAAAAAAAAATTTCTGCAATTCTGTACCAAAATAAAAGAAGTTTCTAAAATTTTGCCCTAAAATAAGGGAAATTTCTGATT
This sequence comes from Micromys minutus, assembly GCF_963924665.1. Taxonomy (NCBI): domain Eukaryota; kingdom Metazoa; phylum Chordata; class Mammalia; order Rodentia; family Muridae; genus Micromys; species Micromys minutus. The sequence goes on along the minus strand of NW_027667183.1, from coordinate 970,467 downwards.
TTTTGCCCCGAAGTAAGGAGAATTTCTGTATTTTTGCCCCAAAATAAAGGGAATTTCTTCCTTTTTGCCCCAAAATTAGGGGAGTTTATGCAATTTTTGCTCAAAATACAGGGAATTTCTGCCTCTTTTCCTGAAAATAAGGAGAACTTCTGCCGATTTGCCCCAATTAAAAGGAATTTCTGCATTTTTGCCCCAATATTAGGGGAATTTTTGCAATTTTGCTCCAAAATAGGGGGATTTTCTACATTTTTGCCCACAAACAAGGGAAATTTCTGCAATTTTATCCCAAAATAAGGGAAATTTCTGCGTTTTTGCCCTTAAATAAAGGGAATTTCTGCCTTTTTCCCTGAATTATGTGAAATGTCTGCAATTTTACCTCAAAATAAGGTGAATATCTGCCTTTTTGCCCCAAATAATTGGGAATTTCTGCATTTTGCCCTAAAATAAGAAAAATTTTTGCTATTTTTCTCTGAAATAAATGAAATTTCTGCAATTTTGCCTTAAAATAAAAGAAATTTCTGCAATTTTCCCCATAATAAAGGAATTTTCTGCAATATTACCCCAAAATAAAGGGAATTTCTGTTTTATGTTCCCAAATAAGGGAAATTTCTGCAATTTTGCCCTAAAATAAGGGTTATTTCTGTCTTTTGCCCCAAAATAAAGGGAATTTCTGCCTTTTTGCCCCAAAATAAAGAAAATTACTGCATGTTTTACCTCAAAATTAGGTGAATTTCTGCAATTTTGGTCCAAAATATGGGGATTTTCTGCCTTTTTGGCCGAAAATAAGAAGAATGCATACCTTTTTGCCATAAAAAAGGAAAATTTCTTCATTTTTGCTCCAAAATAAGGGGAATTTCTGCTTTTTTGCCTATAAATAAGTGGAATTTCTGTTTTTTTCCCCCAAAACAAAGGTAATTTCTGTCTTTTTTTGCCCCAAAATAAGGAAAATTTCTGACTTATTACCCAGAAATAAGTGAAATTTCTGCAATTTTGCCCCAAAATAAGGGAAATTTTTGCCTGTTTGCCCCCAAATAAGGAAAATTATAGCCTTTTTACCTCAAAATAAGGGGAATTTCTGCATTATTGCCACAAAATATTAGGAATTTCTGCCTTTTTGCTCCAAAATAATGAAAATTTCTGCCTTTTTTTTCCTGAAATAAGTGAAATTTCTGCAATTTTACCCCAAAATAAGTGTAATTTCTGCCTTTTTGCCCCCAAATAAAAGGAATTTCAGCCTTTTTACCTCAAAATAAGGGGAATTTCTGCATTTTTTCCCCAAAATATGGGAAATTTCTGCCTTTTTGCCACAAAATAATAAAAATTTCTGCAATTCTGTACCAAAATAAAGAAATTTCTAAAATTTTGCCCCAAAATAAGGGAAATTTCTGATTTTTTTGCCTCGAAATAAGAAGAATTTCTGTATTTTTGCCCCAAAATAAAGGGAATTTCTGCCTTTTTGCCCCAAAATTAGGGGAGTTTCTGCAATTTTTCTTCAAAGTACAGGGAATTTCTGCCTTTTTTCCTGAAAATAAGGGGAACTTCTGCCGATTTGCCCCAAATAAAGGGTATTTCTGCATTTTTGACCCAATATTAGGGGAAGTTTGGCAATTTCGCTCCAAAATATGGGGATTTTCTGCCTTTTTGCCCACAAACAAGGGTAATTTCTGCAATTGTATTCCAAAATAAGGGGAATTTCTGCCTTTTTGCCTTCAAATAAGGGGAATTTCTGCCTTTTGCCCTGAAATATGTGAAATGTCTGCAATTTTACCCTAAAATAAGGTGAATTTCTGCCTTTTTGCCCCAAAATAATATGAATTTCTGCATTTTGCCCTAAAATAAGATAAATTTTTGCTATTTTTCTCTAAAATAAATGAAATTTCTGCAATTTTGCCTTAAAATAAAAGAAATTTCTGCAATTTTTCCCCATAATAAAGGAATTTTCTGCAATATTGCCCCAAAATAAAGGGAATTTCTGTTTTTTGTCCCCAAATAAGGGAAATTTCTGCAATTTTGCCCTAAAATAAGGGTTATTTCTGCCTTTTGCCCCAAAATAAAGGGAATTTTTGCCTTTTTGCCCCGAAATAAAGAAAATTACTGCATGTTTTACCCCAAAATTAAGTGAACTTCTGCAATTTTGCTCCAAAAAATGGGGATTTTCTGCCGTTTTCGCCGAAAATAAAGGGAATTTCTGCCATTTTGCCGCGAAATAAGTGAAATTTCTGCAGTTTTACCACAAAATAAAGGAAGTTCTGCGTTTTTGCCACAAAATTAAGGGAATTTCTGCAATTTTGCTCCAAAATACGGGGAATTTCTGCCTTTTTCCGGAAAATAAAGGGAATGTATACCTTTTTGCCATAAAAATAGGGAAATTCCTTCATTTTTACCCCAAAATAAAACGATTTTCCACCATTTTGACTCAAAATAAGTGCAATTTCTGACTTTTCCCCAAAAATAAACGGAATTTCTGTCTTTTTGCCCCAAAATGAGGGGAATTTCTGACTTTTTGCCCTGAAATAAATTAAATTTCTAATATTTTTACCTAAAATAAGGGAAATGTCTGCTTTTTGCCCCAAAATAAGGGGAATTTCTGCCTTTTTGCCCCCAAATAAGGGGAATTTCAGCCTTTTTACCTCAAAATAAAGGGAATTTCTGCATTTTTGCCACAAAATATGGGAAATTTCTGCCTTTTTGCCCCAAAATAAGAATAATTTCTACAATTTTGTACCAAAATAAAAGAAATTTTAACCTTTTTGCCCCCAAATAAGAAAATTTTTGTTCTTTTTCTGAAATAAGTGAAATTTCTGCAATTTTTCACCAAAATAAATGAAATTTCTGCAATTTTGCCCCAAATAAGTGAAATTTCTAGAATTTTGCCACAAAATAAGTGGAATTTATGAGTTTTCTCCCAAAATAAGAAGAATTTCTGTCTTTTTGCCCCAACATACAGGGAATTTCAGCCTTTTTGCCCCACAATTAGAGAAATTTCTGCAATTTTGCTCCAAAATACGGTGAATTTCTGCTTTTTAGCCCGAAAATAAAGGGAATGTATACCTTTTGCCACAAAAATAGGAAATTTTTTAATTTTTGCCCCAAAATAAGAGGAATTTCTGCCTTTTTACCTCAAAATAAGTGAAATTTTTGCCTTTTAACCCAAAAATAAACGGAATTTTTATCTTTTTGCCCAAAAATAAGGGAAATTTCTGTCTTTTTGCCCCATAATAAGAGAAATCTCTGCCTTTTTGCCCCCAAATAAGGGGTATTTTAGCATTTTTACCTAAAAATAAAAGGAATTTCTGCATTTTTGCCACAAAATATTAAGAATATCTGCTATTGTGCTCCAAAATACAAAAAATTTCTGCCTTTTTTTCCTGAAATAAGTGAAATTTCTGCAATTTTGCACCAAAATAAGTGAAATTTTTGCAACTTTGCCCCAAAATAAAAGAAATTTCTGGAATTTTGCCCCAAAATATGTGGAATTTCTGAGTTTTGCCCCAAAATAAGGAGAATTTCTGTCTTTTTGCCCCAACATATAGGGAATTTCTGCCTTTTTGCCCCACAATTAGGGGAATTTCTGCAATTTTGCTCCAAAATACGGGGAATTTCTGCCTTTTTGCCCAAAAATAAGAAGAATGCATACCTTTTTGCCATAAAAAAGGGAAATTTCTTTATTTTTGCCCCAAAATAAGGGGAATTTCTGCTTTTTTCCCCCTAAATAAGTGGAATTTCTGTTTTTTCCCCCAAAACAAAGGGAATTTCTGTCTTTTTTGCCCCAAAATAAGGAAAATTTCTGACTTGTTACTCTGAAATAAGTGAAATTTCTGCAATTTTGCCCCAAAATAAGGGAAATTTCTGCTTTTTTCCCACAAATAAGGGGAATTTCAGCCTTTTTACCTCAAAATAAGGGGAATTTCTGCATTTTTGCCACAAAATATTAGGAATTTCTGCCTTTTTTCCCCAAAATAAAAAAATATTCTGCCTTTTTTCCCTGAAATAAGTGAAATTTCTGCAATTTTGCCCCAAATAAGTGAAATTTCTGTAATTTTGCCCCAAAATAAAAAAAATTTCTGCCTTTTTCCCCTAGAATAAAAGGAATTTTTGAATTATGCCTTGAAATAAGTGAAATTTCTGCAATTTTGCCCCAAAATAAAAGAAATTTCTGCCTTTTTGCCACAAAATAAGGAGAATTTCTGTCTTTTTGCCCCAAAATAAGGGAAATTTCTGCATTTTGCCCCCAAATAAGGGGAATTTCAGCCTTTTTACCTCAAAATAAGGGGAATTTCTGCATTTTTGCCACAAAATATTAAAAATTTCTGCCATTGTGCTCTAAAATACGGAAAATTTCTGCCTTTTTTCCCTGAAATAAATGAAATCTCTGCAATTTTGCCCCAAAATAAGTGAAATTTCTGCAATTTTAGCCAAAAATAAGGGAAATTTCTGGAATTTTGTCCCAAAATAAGTGGAATTTCTGAGTTTTGCCCCAAAATAAAGAGAATTTCTGTCTTTTTGTCCCAACATATAGGGAATTTCTGCCTTTTTGCCCCAAAATTAGGGGAATTTCTTCAATTTTGCTCCAAAATACGGAGAATTTCTTCTTTTTTGCCTGAAAATAAGGGGAATGTATACTTTTTGCCACAAAAAAGGGAAATTTCTTAATTTTTGCCCCAAAATAAGAGGAATTTCTGCCTTTTTAGCTCAAAATAAGTAAAATTTCTGTGTTTGTACACCAAAATAAATGGAATTTCTGTCTTTTTGCTCTAAAATAAAAGGAATTTTTGAATTATGCCCTGAAATAAGTGAAATTTCTGCAATTTTGCCCCAAGATGAAAGAAATTTCTTCCTTTTTATCACAAAAAAGTAATTTCTGTATTTTTGCCCCCAAATAAGAGGGAATTTCAGCCTTTTTAGCTCAAAATATGGGGAATTTCTGCATTTTTGCCCCAAAATATTAAGGATTTCTGCCATTGTTCTCTAAAATACTGAAAATTTCTGCCTTTTTTTCCTGAAATAAGTGAAATTTCTGCAATTTTGCCACAAAATAAGTGAAATTTCTGCAATTTTGGCCCAAAATAAGGGAAATTTCTGGAATTTTGCCCCAAAATAAGTAGAATTTCTGAGTTTTGCCCCAAAATAAGAAGAATTTCTGTTATTTTGCCCCAAAACATAAAGAATTTTTGCATTTTTGCATAAAAATTAGAAGAATTTCTGCAATTTTGCTTAAAAATACGGGGAATTTCTGCTTTTTTGCCCGAAAATAAGGGGAATGTATAACTTTTGCCACAAAATAGGGAAATTTCTTCATTTTTGCCCCAAAATAATAGGAATTTCAGCCTTTTTACCTCAAAATAAGTTAAATTTCTGCTCTTTTACCCAAAAATAAACGGAATTTCTTTCTTTTTGCCCAAAAATAAAAGGAATTTTTAAATTATGCCCTGAAATAAGTGAAATTTCTGCAATTTTGCCCCAAAATAAAAGAAATTTCTTTCTTTTTGCCACAAAATAAGGGGAATTTTTGTCTTTTTGCCGCAAAATAAGGGAAATTTCTGCCTTTTTGCCCCCAAAAAAGGGGAATTTCAGGCTTTTTACCTCAAAATAAGGGGGATTTCTGCATTTTTGCCACAAAATATTAAGATTTTCTGCCATTGTGCTCCAAAGTATGGAAAATTTCTGACTTTTTTCACTTAAATAAGTGAAATTTCTGCAATTTTCCCCAAAATAAGGGAAATTTCTGGAAATTTGGCCCAAAATAAGTGAAATTTCTGAGTTTTCCCCAAAAATAAAGAGAATTTCTGTCTTTTTGCCCCAACATATAGCGAATTTCTGCATTTTTGCCACACAATTAGGGGAATTTCTTCAATTTTGCTCCAAAATACGGGGATTTTCAGCATTTTCGCCGAAAATAAGGGGAATTTCTGCCATTTTGCCGCGAAATAAGTGAAATTTCTGCAGTTTTACCTTAAAATAAGGGGAAGTTCTTCGTTTTTGCCCCAAAATTGGGGGAATATCTGCAATTTTGCTCCAAAATACGAGGAATTTCTGCATTTTTGCCCGAAAATAAAGGGAATGTATACCTTTTTGCCATAAAAAAAGAGAATTTTTTCATTTTTACCTTAAAATAAGGGGATTTTCTGCCTTTTAGACTCAAAATAAGTGCAATTTCTGACTTTTCCCCCAAAATAAACGGAATTTCTGTCTTTTTGCCTTAAAATAAGGGGAATTTCTTACTTTTTGCCCTGAAATAAGTAAAATTTCTAAAATTTTTTCCAAAATAAGGGAAATGTCTGCTTTTTGCCCCAAAATAAGGGGAATTTCTGCTTTTTTTCCTCTAAATAAGTGGAATTTCTGTCTTTTCCCCCCGAAACAAAGGGAATTTCTGTCTTTTTTGCCTCAAAATAAGGAAAATTTCTGACTTATTACTCTGAAATAAGTGAAATTTCTGCAATTTTGCCCCAAAATAAGGGAAATTTCTGCCTTTTTGCCCCCAAATAAGGTTAATTCCATCATTTTTACCTCAAAATAAGAGGAATTTCTGCATTTTTGCCAAAAAATATTAAAAATTTCTGCCATTGTGCTCTAAAATACGGAAAATTTCTTCCTTTTTTCCCTGAAATAAATGAAATTTCTGGAATTTTGCCAAAAATAAGTGGAATTTCTGAGTTTTGCCCCAAAATAAAGAGAATTTCTGTCTTTTTGTCCCAACATATAGGGAATTTCTGCCTTTTTGCCCCAAAATTAGGGGAATTTCTGCAATTTTGCTCCAAAATACAGGGAATTTCTTCTTTTTTGCCTGAAAATAAGTGGAATGTATACTTTTATCACAAAAAAGGGAAATTTCTTAATTTTTGCCCCAAAATAAGAGGAATTTCTGCTTTTTTACATCAAAATAAGTAAAATTTTTGTGTTTTTACATTAAAATAAATGGAATTTCTGTCTTTTTGCTCCAAAATAAAAGAAATTTTTGAATTATGCCCTGAAATAAGTGAAATTTCTGCAATTTTGCCCCAAGATAAAAGAAATTTTTTCCTTTTTATCACAAAAAGGAATTTCTGTCTTTTTGCCCCAAAATAAGGGAAATTTCAGCCTTTTTGCCCCCAAATAAGGGGGAATTTCAGCCTTTTTAGCTCAAAATATGGGGAATTTCTGCATTTTTGCCACAAAATATTAAAGATTTCTGCCATTGTTCTCTAAAATACGGAAAATTTCTGCTTTTTTTCCCTGTAATAAGTGAAATTTCTGCAATTTTGCCCCAAAATAAGTGAAATTTCTGCAATTTTGGCCCAAAATAAAAGAAATTTCTGGAATTTTGCCCCAAAATAAGTAGAATTTCTGAGTTTTGCCCCAAAATAAGAAGAATTTCTGTCTTTTTGCCCCAACACATTAAGAATTTTTGCATTTTTGACCCAAAATTAGAAGAATTTCTGCAATTTTGCTTCAAAATATGGGGAATTTCTGCTTTTTTGCCCGAAAATAAGGGGAATGTATAACTTTTGCCACAAAATAGGGAAATTTCTTCATTTTTGCCACAAAATAAGATGAATTTCTGCCTTTTTACCTCAAAGTAAGTAAAATTTCTGCCTTTTTACCCAAAAATAAACGGTATTTCTGTCTTTTTGCCCAAAAATAAAAGGAATTTTTGAATTATGCCCTGAAATAAGTGAAATTTCTGCAATTTTGCCCCAAAATAAAAGAAATTTCTTTCTTTTTGCCACAAAATAAGGGGAATTTCTGTCTTTTTGCCCCAAAATAAGGGAAATTTCTGCCTTTTTGCCCCCCAAAAAGGGGAATTTCAGGTTTTTTACCTCAAAATAAGGGGAATTTCTGAATTTTTGCCACAAAATATTAAGAATTTGTGCAATTGTGCTCCAAAGTATGGAAAACTTCTGATTTTTTCTCTTAAATAAGTGAAATTTCTGCAATTATGCCCCAAAATAAGTGAAATTTCTGCAATTTTGCCCCAAAATAACGGAAATTTCTGGAATTTTGGCCCAAAATAAGTGAAATTTCTGAGTTTTCCTCCAAAATAAGGAAAATTTCTGTCTTTTTGCCCCAACATATAGAAAATTTCTGCATTTTTGCCCCACAATTAGGGGAATTTCTGCAATTTTGCTCCAAAATACGGGGATTTTCAGCCTTTTTCGCCGATAATTAGGGGAATTTCTGCCATTTTGCCGCGAAATAAGTGAAATTTCTGCAGTTTTACCCCAAAATAAGGTAAGTTCTGCGTTTTTGCCCCAAAATTAGGGGAATTTCTGCAATTTTGCTCCAAAATACGGGGAATTTCTGCATTTTTGCCCGAAAATAAAGGGAATGTATACCTTTTTGCCATAAAAAAAGAGAATTTCTTCATTTTTACCCCAAAATAAAAGGATTTTCCGCCTTTTTGACACAAAATAAGTGCAATCTCTGACTTTTCCCCAAAAATAAACGGAATTTCTGTCTTTTTGCCTAAAAATAAGGGGAATTTCTGACTTTTTGCCCTGAAACAAGTAAAATTTCTGAAATTTTTTTCCAAAATAAGGGAAATGTCTGCTTTTTGCCCCAAAATAAGGGGAATTTTTGCTTTTTTCCCTCTAAATAAGTGGAATTTCTTTCTTTTTTTCCCAAAACAAAGGGAATTTCTGTCTTTTTTGCCTCAAAATAAGGAAAATTTCCGACTTATTACTCTGAAATAAGTAAAATTTCTGCAATTTTGCCCCAAAATAAGGGAAATTTCTGCCTTTTTGCCCCCAAATAAGGGGAATTTCAGCCTTTTTACCTCAAAAAAGGGGGAATTTCTACATTTTTGCCACAAAATATTAGGAATTTCTGCCTTTTTTCCCCAAAATAAAAAAAAATTTCTGCCTTTTTTTTGAAATAAGTGAAATTTCTGTAATTGTGCCCCAAAATAAGTGAAATTTCTGCAATTTTGCCCCAAAATAAGGGAAATTTCTGGAATTTTGCTCCAAATAAGTGGAATTTCTGAGTTTTGCCCCAAAATAAAAAGAATTTCTGTCTTTTTGCCCCAACATATAGGAAATTTCTGCTTTTTTGCCCACAATTAGGGGAATTTCTGCAATTTTGCTTCAAAATAGGGGGAATTTCTGCTTTTTTGCTTGAAAATAAGAAGAATGCATATCTTTTTGCCATAAAAAAGGGAAATTTTTTTAGTTTTGCCCCAAAATAAGAGGAATTTCTGCCTTTCTACCTCAAAATAAGTGAAATTTCTGCCTTTTAACCAAAAATAAATGAAATTTCTGTCTTTTTGCCCCAGAATAAAAGGAATTTTTTAATTATGCCTTGAAATAAGTGAAATTTCTGCAATTTTGCCCCAAAATAAAAGAAATTTCTGCCTTTTTGCCACAAATAAGGAGAATTTCTGTATTTTTGCCCCAAATTAAGGAAAATTTTTGCCTTTTTGTTCCCAAATAAGGGGAATTTCAGCCTTTTTACCTCAAAATAGAAGAAATTTCTGCATTTTTGCCACAAAATATTAAAAATTTCTGCCATTGTGCTCTAAAATATGGAAAATTTCTGCCTTTTTTCCCTGAAATAAATGAAATTTCTGCAATTTTGCCCCAAAATAAGTGAAATTTCTGCAATTTTGCCCCATAATAAGGGAAATTTCTGGAATTTTGCCCCAAAATAAGTGGAATTTATGCAGTTTTACCCCAAAATAAGGGGAAGTTCTGCGTTTTTGCCCCAAAATTAGGGGAATTTCTGCAATTTTGCTCCAAAATACGGGGAATTTCTACCTTTTTGCCCGAAAATAAAAGAAATGTATACCTTTTTGCCATAAAAAAAAAGAATTTCTTCATTTTTACCCCAAAATAAGGGGATTTTCCGCTTTTTTGACTCAAAATAAGTGCAATTTCTGACTTTTCCCCAAAAATAAACGGAATTTCTCTCTTTTTGCCTTAAAATAAGGGGAATTTCTGACTTTTTGCCCTGAAATAAGTAAAATTTCTAAAATTTTTCCCAAAAATAAGGAAAATGTCTGCTTTTTGCCCCAAAATAAGGGGAATTTCTGCTTTTTTCCATCTAAATAAGTGGAATTTCTGTCTTTTTCTTCCAAAACAAAGGGAATTTCTGTCTTTTTTGCCTTAAAATAAGGAAAATTTCTGACTTATTACTCTGAAATAAGTGAAATTTCTGCAATTTTGCCCCAAAATAAAAGAAATTTCTGCCTTTTTGCCACAAAATAAAAAGAATTTCTGTTTTTTGCCCCAAAATAAAGGAAATTTCTGCCTTTTGGCCGCCAAATAAGGGGAATTTCAGCATTTTTACCTCAAAATAAGGGGAATTTCTGCATTTTTGCCACAAAATATTAAAAATTTCTGCCATTGTGCTCTAAAATACGGAAAATTTCTGCCTTTTTTCTCTAAAATAAATGAAATTTCTGCAATTTTGCCCCAAAATTAGTGAAATTTCTGCAATTTTGCCCAAAAATAAGGGAAATTTCTGGAATTTTGCCCCAAAATAAGTGGAATTTCTGAGTTTTGCCCGAAAATAAGGAGAATTTCTGTCTTTTTGTCCCAACATATAGGGAATTTCTGCCTTTTTGCCCCACAATTAGGGAAATTTCTGCAATTTTGCTCCAAAATACGGGGAATTTCTGCTTTTTTGCCTGAAAATAAGGGGAATGTATACTTTTTGCCACAAAAAAAGGAAATTTCTTCATTTTTGCCCCAAAATAAGAGGAATTTCTGCCTTTTTACCTCAAAATAAGTAAAATTTCTGTCTTTTTACCCCAAAATAAATGGAATTTCTCTTTTTTTGCTCCAAAATAAAAGGAATTTTTGAATTATGCCCTGAAATAAGTGAAATTTCGGCAATATTGCCCCAAAATAAAAGAAATTTCTTCCTTTTTATCACAAAAAAGGAATTTCTGTCTTTTTGCCCCAAAATAAGGGAAATTTAAGCCTTTTTGCCCCCAAATAAGAGGAAATTTCAGCCTTTTTAGCTCAAAATATGGGGAATTTCTGCATTTTTGCCACAAAATATTAAAAATTTCTGCCATTGTGCTCTAAAATACGGAAAATTTCTGCCTTTTTTTCCTGAAATAAGTGAAATTTCTGCAATTTTGCCCCAAAATATGTGAAATTTTTGTAATTTTGCACCAAAATAAGGGAAATTTCTGGAATTTTGCCCCAAAATAAGTAGAATTTCTGAGTTTTGCCCCAAAATAAAAAGAATTTCTGTCTTTTTCCCCAACATATAAGGAATTTTTGCATTTTTGCCCCACAATTAGAAGAATTTCTGCAATTTTGCTCCAAAATACGGGGAATTTCTGCTTTTTTGCCCGAAAATAAGGGGAATGTATATCTTTTGCCACAAAATAGGGAAATTTCTTTTTTGCCCCAAAATAAGAGGAATTTCTGCCTTTTTACCTCAAAATAAGTGAAATTTCTGCCTTTTTACCCAAAAATAAATGGAATTTCTGTCTTTTTGCCCAAAAATAAAAGGAATTTTTGAATTATGCCCTGAAATAAGTGAAATTTCTGCAATTTTGCCCCAAAATAATAGAAATTTCTGCCTTTTTGCCACAAAATAAGGGGAATATCTGTCTTTTTGCCCCAAAATAAGGGAAATTTCTGCCTTTTTGCCCCCAAATAAGGGGGAATTTCAGGCTTTTTACCTCAAAATAAGGGTAATTTCTGCATTTTTGCCACAAAATATTAAGAATTTCTGCCATTGTGCTCTAAAGTATGGAAAACTTCTGCCTTTTTTCCCTTAAATAAGTGAAATTTCTGCAATTTTGCCCCAAAATAAGTGAAATTTCTGCAATTTTGCCCCAAAATAAGGAAAATTATTGGAATTTTGGCCCAAAATAAGTGAAATTTCTTAGTTTTCCCCCAAAATAAGGAGAATTTCTATCTTTTTGCCCCAACATATAGGGAATTTCTGCATTTTTGCCCCACAATTAGGGGAATTTCTGCAATTTTGCTCCAAAATACGGGGAATTTCTGCATTTTTGCCCGAAAATAAAGGGAATGTATATCTTTTTGCCTTAAAAAAAAAAGAATTTCTTAATTTTTACCCCAAAATAAGGGGATTTTCCACCTTTTTGACTCAAAATAAGTGCAATTTCTGACTTTTCCCCAAAAATAAACGGAATTTCTGTCTTTTTGCCTTAAAATAAGGGGAATTTCTGAATTTTTGCCCTGAAATAAGTAAAATTTCTAAAAGTTTTTTCCAAAATAAGGGAAATGTCTGCTTTTTGCCCCAAAATAAGGGGAATTTCTAATTTTTTCCCTTTAAATAAGTGGAATTTCTGTCTTTTTCCCCCAAAACAAAGGGAATTTCTGTCTTTTTTGCCTCAAAATAAAAAAAATTTCTGACTTATTACTCTGAAATAAGTGAAATTTCTGCAATTTTGCCTCAAAATAAGGGAAATTTCTGCCTTTTGCCCCCAAATAAGGGGAATTTCATCCTTTTTACCTCAAAATAAGAGGAATTTGTGCATTTTTGTCACAAAATATTAGGAATTTCAGCCTTTTTTCCCCAAAATAAGGAAAATTTCTGCCTCTTTTTTGAAATAAGTGAAATTTCTGCAATTGTGCCCCAAAATAAGTGAAATTTCTGCAATTTTGCCCCAAAATAAGGGAAATTTCTGGAATTTTGCACCAAATAAGTGGAATTTCTGATTTTTTCCCCAAAATAAGTAGAATTTCTGTCTTTTGCCCCAACATATAGGGAATGTCTGCCTTTTTGCCCCACAATTAGGGGAATTTCTGCAATTTTGCTCAAAAATAGGGGGAATTTTGGCCTTTTTGCCCGAAAATAAGAAGAATGCATACCTTTTGCCATATAAAAGGGAAATTTCTTCATTTTTGCTCTAAAATAAGGGGAATTTCTGCTTTTTTCCCTTTAAATAAGTAGAATTTCTGTCTTTTTCCCCCCAAAACAAAGGGAATTTTTGTCTTATTTGCTCCAAAATAAGGAAAATTTCTGACTTATTACCCTGAAATAAGTGAAATTTCTGCATAATTGCCCCAAAATAAGGGAAATTTCTGCCTTTTTGCCCCCAAATAAAGGGAATTTTAGCCTTTTTACCTCAAAATAAGGGGAATTTCTGCATTTTTGCCACAAAATATTAGGAATTTCTGCCTTTTTGCCCCAAAATAAGGAAAATTTCTGCCTTTTTTCCATGAAATAAGTGAAATTTCTGCCTTTTTTCCATGAAATAAGTGAAATTTCTGCAATTTTGCCCCAAAATAAGGAAAATTTCTGGAATTTTGCTCCAAATAAGTGGAATTTCTGAGTTTTGCCCCAAAATAAAAAGAATTTCTGTCTTTTTGCCCCAACATATAGGGAATTTCTGCATTTTTTCCCCAAAATTAGGGGAATTTCTGCAATTTTGCTCCAAAATAGAGGGAATTTCTGCTTTTTTGCTTGAAAATAAGAAGAATGCATATCTTTTTGCCATAAAAAAGGGAAATATTTTGAGGTTTGCCCCAAAATAAGAGGAATTTCTGCCTTTCTACCTCAAAAAATTGAAAATTCTGCATTTTTACCCAAAAATAAACGAAATTTCTGTCTTTTTGCCCCAGAATAAAAGGAATTTTTGAATTATGCCTTGAAATAAGTGAAGTTTCTGCAATTTTGCCCCAAAATAAAAGACATTTCTGCCTTTTTGCCACAAAATAAGGAGAATTTCTGTATTTTTGCCCCAAAATAAGGGAAATTTTTGCCTTTTTGTTTCCAAATAAGGGGAATTTCAGCCTTTTTACCTCAAAATAAGAGGAATTTCTGCATTTTTGCCACAAAATATTAAAAACTTCTGCCATTGTGCTCTAAAATACGGAAAATTTCTGCCTTTTTTCCCTGAAATAAATTAAATGTCTGCAATTTTGCCCCAAAATAAGTGAAATTTCTGGAATTTTGCCCCAAAATAAGTAGAATTTCTGAGTTTTGCCCCATAATAATAAGAATTTCTTTCTTTTTGCCCCAGCATATAAAGAATTTTTGCATTTTTGCCCCACAATTAGAAGAATTTCTGCAATTTTGCACCAAAATACGGAGAATTTCTGCTTTTTTGCCCGAAAATAAGGGGAATGTATATCTTTTGCCACAAAATAGGGAAATTTCTTCATTTTTGCCCAAAAATAAAAGGAATTTCTGCCTTTTTACCTCAAAATAAGTGAAATATCTGCCTTTTTACCCAAAAATAAACGGAATTTCTGTCTTTTTGCCCAAAAACAAAAGAAATTTTTGAATTATGCCCTGAAATAAGTGAAATTTCTGCAATTTTGCCCCAAAATAATAGAAATTTCTGCCTTTTTGCCACAAAAGAAGGGGAATTTCTGTCTTCTTGCCCCAAAATAAGGGAAATTTCTGCATTTTTGCCCCCAAATAAGGGGGAATTTCAGGCTTTTTACCTCAAAATAAGGGGAATTTCTGCATTTTTGCCACAAAATATTAAGAATTTCTGCCATTGTGCTCCAAAGTATTGAAAACTTCTCCCTTTTTTCCCTTAAATAAGTGAAATTTCTGCAATTTTGCCCCAAAATAAGTGAAATTTCTGCAATTTTGCCCCAAAATAAAGGAAATTTTTGGAATTTTGGCCCAAAATAAGTGAAATTTCTGAGTTCTGCCCCAAAATAAGGAGAATTTCTGTCTTTTTGCCCCAACATATAGGGAATTTCTGCATTTTTGCCCCACAATTAGGGGAATTTCTGCAATTTTGCACCAAAATACGGGGAATTTCAGCCTTTTTCGCCGAAAATAAGGGGAATTTCTGCCATTTTGCCGCGAAATAAGTGAAATTTCTGCAGTTTTACCCCAAAATAAGGGGAATTTCTGCGTTTTTGCCCCAAAATTAGGGGAATTTCTGCAATTTTGCTCCAAAATACGGGGAATTTCTGCATTTTTGCCCGAAAATGAAGGGAATGTATACCTTTTTGCCTTAAAAAAAGAGAATTTCTTCATTTTTACCCCAAAATAAGGGGATTTTCCGCCTTTTTGACTCAAAATAAGTGCAATTTCTGACTTTTCCCCAAAAATAAACGGAATTTCTGTCTTTTTGCCTTAAAATAAGGGGAATTTCTGACTTTTTGCCCTGAAATAAGTAAAATTTCTAAAAGTTTTTTCCAAAATAAGGGAAATGTCTGCTTTTTGCCCCAAAATAAGGGGAATTTCTGATTTTTCCCTTTAAATAAGTGGAATTTCTGTCTTTTTCCCCCAAAACAAAGGAAATTTCTGTCTTTTTTGCCTCAAAATAAAAAAAATTTCTGACTTATTACTCTGAAATAAGTGAAATTTCTGCAATTTTGCCCCAAAATAAGGGAAATTTCTGCCTTTTTGCCCCCAAATAAGGGGAATTTCAGCCTTTTTACCTCAAAATAAGAGGAATTTGTGCATTTTTGTCACAAAATATTAGGAATTTCAGCCTTTTTTCCCCAAAATAAGGAAAATTTCTCCCTCTTTTTTGAAATAAGTGAAATTTCTGCAATTGTGCCCCAAAATAAGTGAAATTTCTGCAATTTTGCCCCAAAATAAGGGAAATTTCTGGAATTTTGCACCAAATAAGTGGAATTTCTGAGTTTTTCCCCAAAATAAGGAGAATTTCTGTCTTTTGCCCCAACATATAGGGAATGTCTGCCTTTTTGCCCCACAATTAGGGGAATTTCTGCAATTTTGCTCAAAAATAGGGGGAATTTTGGCCTTTTTGCCCGAAAATAAGAAGAATGCATACCTTTTGCCATATAAAAGGAAAATTTCTTCATTTTTGCTCTAAAATAAGGGGAATTTCTGCTTTTTTCCCTTTAAATAAGTAGAATTTCTGTCTTTTTCCCCCAAAACAAAGGGAATTTTTGTCTTATTTGCTCCAAAATAAGGAAAATTTCTGACTTATTACCCTGAAATAAGTGAAATTTCTGCATAATTGCCCCAAAATAAGAGAAATTTCTGCCTTTTTGCCCCCAAATAAAGGGAATTTCAGCCTTTTTACCTCAAAATAAGGGGAATTTCTGCATTTTTGCCACAAAATATTAGGAATTTCTGCCTTTTTGCCCCAAAATAAGGAAAATTTCTGCCTTTTTTCCATGAAATAAGTGAAATTTCTGCCTTTTTTCCATGAAATAAGTGAAATTTCTGCAATTTTGCCCCAAAATAAGGAAAATTTCTGGAATTTTGCTCCAAATAAGTGGAATTTCTGAGTTTTGCCCCAAAATAAAAAGAATTTCTGTCTTTTTGCCCCAACATATAGGGAATTTCTGCATTTTTTCCCCAAAATTAGGGGAATTTCTGCAATTTTGCTCCAAAATAGAGGGAATTTCTGCTTTTTTGCTTGAAAATAAGAAGAATGCATATCTTTTTGCCATAAAAAAGGGAAATATTTTGAGGTTTGCCCCAAAATAAGAGGAATTTCTGCCTTTCTACCTCAAAAAATTGAAATTTCTGCATTTTTACCCAAAAATAAACGAAATTTCTGTCTTTTTGCCCCAGAATAAAAGGAATTTTTGAATTATGCCTTGAAATAAGTGAAGTTTCTGCAATTTTGCCCCAAAATAAAAGACATTTCTGCCTTTTTGCCACAAAATAAGGAGAATTTCTGTATTTTTGCCCCAAAATAAGGGAAATTTTTGCATTTTGTTTCCAAATAAGGGGAATTTCAGCCTTTTTACCTCAAAATAAGAGGAATTTCTGCATTTTTGCCACAAAATATTAAAAACTTCTGCCATTGTGCTCTAAAATACGGAAAATTTCTGCCTTTTTTCCCTGAAATAAATGAAATGTCTGCAATTTTGCCCCAAAATAAGTGAAATTTCTGGAATTTTGCCCCAAAATAAGTAGAATTTCTGAGTTTTGCCCCATAATAATAAGAATTTCTTTCTTTTTGCCCCAGCATATAAAGAATTTTTGCATTTTTGCCCCACAATTAGAAGAATTTCTGCAATTTTGCACCAAAATACGGAGAATTTCTGCTTTTTTGCCCGAAAATAAGGGGAATGTATATCTTTTGCCACAAAATAGGGAAATTTCTTCATTTTTGCCCAAAAATAAAAGGAATTTCTGCCTTTTTACCTCAAAATAAGTGAAATTTCTGCCTTTTTACCCAAAAATAAACGGAATTTCTGTCTTTTTGCCCAAAAATAAAAGGAATTTTTGAATTATGCCCTGAAATAAGTGAAATTTCTGCAATTTTGCCCCAAAATAAAAGAAATTTCTGCCTTTTTGCCACAAAATAAGGGGAATTTCTGTCTTTTTGCCCCAAAATAAGGGAAATTTCTGCCTTTTTGCCCCCCAAAAAGGGGAATTTCAGGTTTTTTACCTCAAAATAAGGGGAATTTCTGAATTTTTGCCACAAAATATTAAGAATTTCTGCAATTGTGCTCCAAAGTATGGAAAACTTCTGATTTTTTCTCTTAAATAAGTGAAATTTCTGCAATTATGCCCCAAAATAAGTGAAATTTCTGCAATTTTGCCCCAAAATAACGGAAATTTCTGGAATTTTGGCCCAAAATAAGTGAAATTTCTGAGTTTTCCTCCAAAATAAGGAAAATTTCTGTCTTTTTGCCCCAACATATAGAAAATTTCTGCATTTTTGCCCCACAATTAGGGGAATTTCTGCAATTTTGCTCCAAAATACGGGGATTTTCAGCCTTTTTCGCCGATAATTAGGGGAATTTCTGCCATTTTGCCGCGAAATAAGTGAAATTTCTGCAGTTTTACCCCAAAATATGGTAAGTTCTGCGTTTTTGCCCCAGAATTAGGGGAATTTCTGCAATTTTGCTCCAAAATACGGGGAATTTCTGCATTTTTGCCCGAAAATAAAGGGAATGTATACCTTTTTGCCATAAAAAAAGAGAATTTCTTCATTTTTACCCCAAAATAAAAGGATTTTCCGCCTTTTTGACACAAAATAAGTGCAATCTCTGACTTTTCCCCAAAAATAAACGGAATTTCTGTCTTTTTGCCTAAAAATAAGGGGAATTTCTGACTTTTTGCCCTGAAACAAGTAAAATTTCTGAAATTTTTTTCCAAAATAAGGGAAATGTCTGCTTTTTGCCCCAAAATAAGGGGAATTTTTGCTTTTTTCCCTCTAAATAAGTGGAATTTCTTTCTTTTTTCTCAAAACAAAGGGAATTTCTGTCTTTTTTGCCTCAAAATAAGGAAAATTTCTGACTTATTACTCTGAATTAGTAAAATTTCTGCAATTTTGCCCCAAAATAAGGGAAATTTCTGCCTTTTTGCCCCCAAATAAGGGGAATTTCAGCCTTTTTACCTCAAAAAAGGGGGAATTTCTACATTTTTGCCACAAAATATTAGGAATTTCTGCCTTTTTTCCCCAAAATAAAAAAAAATTTCTGCCTTTTTTTTGAAATAAGTGAAATTTCTGTAATTGTGCCCCAAAATAAGTGAAATTTCTGCAATTTTGCCTCAAAATAAGGGAAATTTCTGGAATTTTGCTCCAAATAAGTGGAATTTCTGAGTTTTGCCCCAAAATAAAAAGAATTTCTGTCTTTTTGCCCCAACATATAGGAAATTTCTGCTTTTTTGCCCACAATTAGGGGAATTTCTGCAATTTTGCTTCAAAATAGGGGGAATTTCTGCTTTTTTGCTTGAAAATAACAAGAATGCATATCTTTTTGCCATAAAAAAGGGAAATTTTTTTAGTTTTGCCCCAAAATAAGAGGAATTTCTGCCTTTCTACCTCAAAATAAGTGAAATTTCTGCCTTTTAACCAAAAATAAATGAAATTTCCGTCTTTTTGCCCCAGAATAAAAGGAATTTTTTAATTATGCCTTGAAATAAGTGAAATTTCTGCAATTTTGCGCCAAAATAAAAGAAATTTCTGCCTTTTTGCCACAAATAAGGAGAATTTCTGTATTTTTGCCCCAAATTAAGGAAAATTTTTGCCTTTTTGTTCCCAAATAAGGGGAATTTCAGCCTTTTTACCTCAAAATAGAAGAAATTTCTGCATTTTTGCCACAAAATATTAAAAATTTCTGCCATTGTGCTCTAAAATATGGAAAATTTCTGCCTTTTTTCCCTGAAATAAATCAAATTTCTGCAATTTTGCCCCAAAATAAGTGAAATTTCTGCAATTTTGCCCCATAATAAGGGAAATTTCTGGAATTTTGCCCCAAAATAAGTGGAATTTATGCAGTTTTACCCCAAAATAAGGGGAAGTTCTGCGTTTTTGCCCCAAAATTAGGGGAATTTCTGCAATTTTGCTCCAAAATACGGGGAATTTCTACCTTTTTGCCCGAAAATAAAAGAAATGTATACCTTTTTGCCATAAAGAAAAAGAATTTCTTCATTTTTACCCCAAAATAAGGGGATTTTCCGCTTTTTTGACTCAAAATAAGTGCAATTTCTGACTTTTCCCCAAAAATAAATGGAATTTCTCTCTTTTTGCCTTAAAATAAGGGGAATTTTTGACTTTTTGCCCTGAAAAAAGTAAAATTTCTAAAATTTTTCCCAAAAATAAGGAAAATGTCTGCTTTTTGCCCCAAAATAAGGGGAATTTCTGCTTTTTTCCATCTAAATAAGTGGAATTTCTGTCTTTTTCTTCCAAAACAAAGGGAATTTCTGTCTTTTTTGCCTTAAAATAAGGAAAATTTCTGACTTATTACTCTGAAATAAGTGAAATTTCTGCAATTTTGCCCCAAAATAAAAGAAATTTCTGCCTTTTTGCCACAAAATAAAAAGAATTTCTGTCTTTTTGCCCCAAAATAAAGGAAATTTCTGCCTTTTTGCCGCCAAATAAGGGGAATTTCAGCATTTTTACCTCAAAATAAGGGGAATTTCTGCATTTTTGCCACAAAATATTAAAAATTTCTGCCATTGTGCTCTAAAATACGGAAAATTTCTGCCTTTTTTCTCTAAAATAAATGAAATTTCTGCAATTTTGCCCCCAAATTAGTGAAATTTCTGCAATTTTGCCCAAAAATAAGGGAAATTTCTGGAATTTTGCCCCAAAATAAGTGGAATTTCTGAGTTTTGCCCGAAAATAAGGAGAATTTCTGTCTTTTTGTCCCAACATATAGGGAATTTCTGCCTTTTTGCCCCACAATTAGGGAAATTTCTGCAATTTTGCTCCAAAATACGGGGAATTTCTGCTTTTTTGCCTGAAAATAAGGGGAATGTATACTTTTTGCCACAAAAAAAGGAAATTTCTTCATTTTTGCCCCAAAATAAGAGGAATTTCTGCCTTTTTACCTCAAAATAAGTAAAATTTCTGTCTTTTTACCCCAAAATAAATGGAATTTCTCTTTTTTTGCTCCAAAATAAAAGGAATTTTTGAATTATGCCCTGAAATAAGTGAAATTTCGGCAATATTGCCCCAAAATAAAAGAAATTTCTTCCTTTTTATCACAAAAAAGGAATTTCTGTCTTTTTGCCCCAAAATAAGGGAAATTTAAGCCTTTTTGCCCCCAAATAAGAGGAAATTTCAGCCTTTTTAGCTCAAAATATGGGGAATTTCTGCATTTTTGCCACAAAATATTAAGGATTTCTGCCATTGTTCTTTAAAATACGGAAAATATCTGCCTTTTTTTCCTGAAATAAGTGAAATTTCTGCAATTTTGCCCCAAAATATGTGAAATTTTTGTAATTTTGCACCAAAATAAGGGAAATTTCTGGAATTTTGCCCCAAAATTAGGGGAATTTCTGCAATTTTGCTCCAAAATACGGGGTATTTCTACCTTTTTGCCCGAAAATAAAAGAAATGTATACCTTTTTGCCATAAAGAAAAAGAATTTCTTCATTTTTACCCCAAAATAAGGGGATTTTCCGCTTTTTTGACTCAAAATAAGTGCAATTTCTGACTTTTCCCCAAAAATAAACGGAATTTCTCTCTTTTTGCCTTAAAATAAGGGGAATTTCTGACTTTTTGCCCTGAAATAAGTAAAATTTCTAAAATTTTTCCCAAAAATAAGGAAAATGTCTGCTTTTTGCCCCAAAATAAGGGGAATTTCTGCTTTTTTCCATCTAAATAAGTGGAATTTCTGTCTTTTTCTTCCAAAACAAAGGGAATTTCTGTCTTTTTTGCCTTAAAATAAGGAAAATTTCTGACTTATTACTCTGAAATAAGTGAAATTTCTGCAATTTTGCCCCAAAATAAAAGAAATTTCTGCCTTTTTGCCACAAAATAAAAAGAATTTCTGTCTTTTTGCCCCAAAATAAAGGAAATTTCTGCCTTTTGGCCGCCAAATAAGGGGAATTTCAGCATTTTTACCTCAAAATAAGGGGAATTTCTGCATTTTTGCCACAAAATATTAAAAATTTCTGCCATTGTGCTCTAAAATACGGAAAATTTCTGCCTTTTTTCTCTAAAATAAATGAAATTTCTGCAATTTTGCCCCCAAATTAGTGAAATTTCTGCAATTTTGCCCAAAAATAAGGGAAATTTCTGGAATTTTGCCCCAAAATAAGTGGAATTTCTGAGTTTTGCCTGAAAATAAGGAGAATTTCTGTTTTTTGTCCCAACATATAGGGAATTTCTGCCTTTTTGCCCCACAATTAGGGAAATTTCTGCAATTTTGCTCCAAAATACGGGGAATTTCTGCTTTTTTGCCTGAAACTAAGGGGAATGTATACTTTTTGCCACAAAAAAAGGAAATTTCTTCATTTTTGCCCCAAAATAAGAGGAATTTCTGCCTTTTTACCTCAAAATAAGTACAATTTCTGTCTTTTTACCCCAAAATAAATGGAATTTCTCTTTTTTTGCTCCAAAATAAAAGGAATTTTTGAATTATGCCCTGAAATAAGTGAAATTTCGGCAATATTGCCCCAAAATAAAAGAAATTTCTTCCTTTTTATCACAAAAAAGGAATTTCTGTCTTTTTGCCCCAAAATAAGGGAAATTTCTGCCTTTTTGCCCCCCAAAAAGGGGAATTTCAGGTTTTTTACCTCAAAATAAGGGGAATTTCTGAATTTTTGCCACAAAATATTAAGAATTTCTGCAATTGTGCTCCAAAGTATGGAAAACTTCTGATTTTTTCTCTTAAATAAGTGAAATTTCTGCAATTATGCCCCAAAATAAGTGAAATTTCTGCAATTTTGCCCCAAAATAACGGAAATTTCTGGAATTTTGGCCCAAAATAAGTGAAATTTCTGAGTTTTCCTCCAAAATAAGGAAAATTTCTGTCTTTTTGCCCCAACATATAGAAAATTTCTGCATTTTTGCCCCACAATTAGGGGAATTTCTGCAATTTTGCTCCAAAATACGGGGATTTTCAGCCTTTTTCGCCGATAATTAGGGGAATTTCTGCCATTTTGCCGCGAAATAAGTGAAATTTCTGCAGTTTTACCCCAAAATAAGGTAAGTTCTGCGTTTTTGCCCCAAAATTAGGGGAATTTCTGCAATTTTGCTCCAAAATACGGGGAATTTCTGCATTTTTGCCCGAAAATAAAGGGAATGTATACCTTTTTGCCATAAAAAAAGAGAATTTCTTCATTTTTACCCCAAAATAAAAGGATTTTCCGCCTTTTTGACACAAAATAAGTGCAATCTCTGACTTTTCCCCAAAAATAAACGGAATTTCTGTCTTTTTGCCTAAAAATAAGGGGAATTTCTGACTTTTTGCCCTGAAACAAGTAAAATTTCTGAAATTTTTTTCCAAAATAAGGGAAATGTCTGCTTTTTGCCCCAAAATAAGGGGAATTTTTGCTTTTTTCCCTCTAAATAAGTGGAATTTCTTTCTTTTTTTCCCAAAACAAAGGGAATTTCTGTCTTTTTTGCCTCAAAATAAGGAAAATTTCCGACTTATTACTCTGAAATAAGTAAAATTTCTGCAATTTTGCCCCAAAATAAGGGAAATTTCTGCCTTTTTGCCCCCAAATAAGGGGAATTTCAGCCGTTTTACCTCAAAAAAGGGGGAATTTCTACATTTTTGCCACAAAATATTAGGAATTTCTGCCTTTTTTCCCCAAAATAAAAAAAAATTTCTGCCTTTTTTTTGAAATAAGTGAAATTTCTGTAATTGTGCCCCAAAATAAGTGAAATTTCTGCAATTTTGCCCCAAAATAAGGGAAATTTCTGGAATTTTGCTCCAAATAAGTGGAATTTCTGAGTTTTGCCCCAAAATAAAAAGAATTTCTGTCTTTTTGCCCCAACATATAGGAAATTTCTGCTTTTTTGCCCACAATTAGGGGAATTTCTGCAATTTTGCTTCAAAATAGGGGGAATTTCTGCTTTTTTGCTTGAAAATAAGAAGAATGCATATCTTTTTGCCATAAAAAAGGGAAATTTTTTTAGTTTTGCCCCAAAATAAGAGGAATTTCTGCCTTTCTACCTCAAAAAATGTGAAATTTCTGCCTTTTAACCAAAAATAAATGAAATTTCTGTCTTTTTGCCCCAGAATAAAAGGAATTTTTTAATTATGCCTTGAAATAAGTGAAATTTCTGCAATTTTGCCCCAAAATAAAAGAAATTTCTGCCTTTTTGCCACAAATAAGGAGAATTTCTGTATTTTTGCCCCAAATTAAGGAAAATTTTTGCCTTTTTGTTCCCAAATAAGGGGAATTTCAGCCTTTTTACCTCAAAATAGAAGAAATTTCTGCATTTTTGCCACAAAATATTAAAAATTTCTGCCATTGTGCTCTAAAATATGGAAAATTTCTGCCTTTTTTCCCTGAAATAAATGAAATTTCTGCAATTTTGCCCCAAAATAAGTGAAATTTCTGCAATTTTGCCCCATAATAAGGGAAATTTCTGGAATTTTGCCCCAAAATAAGTGGAATTTATGCAGTTTTACCCCAAAATAAGGGGAAGTTCTGCGTTTTTGCCCCAAAATTAGGGGAATTTCTGCAATTTTGCTCCAAAATACGGGGAATTTCTACCTTTTTGCCCGAAAATAAAAGAAATGTATACCTTTTTGCCATAAAGAAAAAGAATTTCTTCATTTTTACCCCAAAATAAGGGGATTTTCCGCTTTTTTGACTCAAAATAAGTGCAATTTCTGACTTTTCCCCAAAAATAAACGGAATTTCTCTCTTTTTGCCTTAAAATAAGGGGAATTTCTGACTTTTTGCCCTGAAATAAGTAAAATTTCTAAAATTTTTCCCAAAAATAAGGAAAATGTCTGCTTTTTGCCCCAAAATAAGGGGAATTTCTGCTTTTTTCCATCTAAATAAGTGGAATTTCTGTCTTTTTCTTCCAAAACAAAGGGAATTTCTGTCTTTTTTGCCTTAAAATAAGGAAAATTTCTGACTTATTACTCTGAAATAAGTGAAATTTCTGCAATTTTGCCCCAAAATAAAAGAAATTTCTGCCTTTTTGCCACAAAATAAAAAGAATTTCTGTCTTTTTGCCCCAAAATAAAGGAAATTTCTGCCTTTTGGCCGCAAAATAAGGGGAATTTCAGCATTTTTACCTCAAAATAAGGGGAATTTCTGCATTTTTGCCACAAAATATTAAAAATTTCTGCCATTGTGCTCTAAAATACGGAAAATTTCTGCCTTTTTTCTCTAAAATAAATGAAATTTCTGCAATTTTGCCCCAAAATTAGTGAAATTTCTGCAATTTTGCCCAAAAATAAGGGAAATTTCTGGAATTTTGCCCCAAAATAAGTGGAATTTCTGAGTTTTGCCCGAAAATAAGGAGAATTTCTGTCTTTTTGTCCCAACATATAGGGAATTTCTGCCTTTTTGCCCCACAATTAGGGAAATTTCTGCAATTTTGCTCCAAAATACGGGGAATTTCTGCTTTTTTGCCTGAAACTAAGGGGAATGTATACTTTTTGCCACAAAAAAAGGAAATTTCTTCATTTTTGCCCCAAAATAAGAGGAATTTCTGCCTTTTTACCTCAAAATAAGTAAAATTTCTGTCTTTTTACCCCAAAATAAATGGAATTTCTCTTTTTTTGCTCCAAAATAAAAGGAATTTTTGAATTATGCCCTGAAATAAGTGAAATTTCGGCAATATTGCCCCAAAATAAAAGAAATTTCTTCCTTTTTATCACAAAAAAGGAATTTCTGTCTTTTTGCCCCAAAATAAGGGAAATTTAAGCCTTTTTGCCCCCAAATAAGAGGAAATTTCAGCCTTTTTAGCTCAAAATATGGGGAATTTCTGCATTTTTGCCACAAAATATTAAAAATTTCTGCCATTGTGCTCTAAAATACGGAAAATTTCTGCCTTTTTTTCCTGAAATAAGTGAAATTTCTGCAATTTTGCCCCAAAATATGTGAAATTTTTGTAATTTTGCACCAAAATAAGGGAAATTTCTGGAATTTTGCCCCAAAATAAGTAGAATTTCTGAGTTTTGCCCCAAAATAAAAAGAATTTCTGTCTTTTTCCCCAACATATAAGGAATTTTTGCATTTTTGCCCCACAATTAGAAGAATTTCTGCAATTTTGCTCCAAAATACGGGGAATTTCTGCTTTTTTGCCCGAAAATAAGGGGAATGTATATTTTTTGCCACAAAATAGGGAAATTTCATTTTTGCCCCAAAATAAGAGGAATTTCTGCCTTTTTACCTCAAAATAAGTGAAATTTCTGCCTTTTTACCCAAAAATAAATGGAATTTCTGTCTTTTTGCCCAAAAATAAAAGGAATTTTTGAATTATGCCCTGAAATAAGTGAAATTTCTGCAATTTTGCCCCAAAATAATAGAAATTTCTGCCTTTTTGCCACAAAATAAGGGGAATATCTGTCTTTTTGCCCCAAAATAAGGGAAATTTCTGCCTTTTTGCCCCCAAATAAGGGGGAATTTCAGGCTTTTTACCTCAAAATAAGGGGAATTTCTGCATTTTTGCCACAAAATATTAAGAATTTCTGCCATTGTGCTCTAAAGTATGGAAAACTTCTGCCTTTTTTCCCTTAAATAAGTGAAATTTCTGCAATTTTGCCCCAAAATAAGTGAAATTTCTGCAATTTTGCCCCAAAATAAGGAAAATTATTGGAATTTTGGCCCAAAATAAGTGAAATTTCTTAGTTTTCCCCCAAAATAAGGAGAATTTCTATCTTTTTGCCCCAACATATAGGGAATTTCTGCATTTTTGCCCCACAATTAGGGGAATTTCTGCAATTTTGCTCCAAAATACGGGGAATTTCTGCATTTTTGCCCGAAAATAAAGGGAATGTATATCTTTTTGCCTTAAAAAAAAAGAATTTCTTAATTTTTACCCCAAAATAAGGGGATTTTCCACCTTTTTGACTCAAAATAAGTGCAATTTCTGACTTTTCCCCAAAAATAAACGGAATTTCTGTCTTTTTGCCTTAAAATAATGGGAATTTCTGAATTTTTGCCCTGAAATAAGTAAAATTTCTAAAAGTTTTTTCCAAAATAAGGGAAATGTCTGCTTTTTGCCCCAAAATAAGGGGAATTTCTAATTTTTTCCCTTTAAATATGTGGAATTTCTGTCTTTTTCCCCCAAAACAAAGGGAATTTCTGTCTTTTTTGCCTCAAAATAAAAAAAATTTCTGACTTATTACTCTGAAATAAGTGAAATTTCTGCAATTTTGCCTCAAAATAAGGGAAATTTCTGCCTTTTTGCCCCCAAATAAGGGGAATTTCATCCTTTTTACCTCAAAATAAGAGGAATTTGTGCATTTTTGTCACAAAATATTAGGAATTTCAGCCTTTTTTCCCCAAAATAAGGAAAATTTCTGCCTCTTTTTTGAAATAAGTGAAATTTCTGCAATTGTGCCCCAAAATAAGTGAAATTTCTGCAATTTTGCCCCAAAATAAGGGAAATTTCTGGAATTTTGCACCAAATAAGTGGAATTTCTGAGTTTTTCCCCAAAATAAGGAGAATTTCTGTCTTTTGCCCCAACATATAGGGAATGTCTGCCTTTTTGCCCCACAATTAGGGGAATTTCTGCAATTTTGCTCAAAAATAGGGGGAATTTTGGCCTTTTTGCCCGAAAATAAGAAGAATGCATACCTTTTGCCATATAAAAGGGAAATTTCTTCATTTTTGCTCTAAAATAAGGGGAATTTCTGCTTTTTTCCCTTTAAATAAGTAGAATTTCTGTCTTTTTCCCCCAAAACAAAGGGAATTTTTGTCTTATTTGCTCCAAAATAAGGAAAATTTCTGACTTATTACCCTGAAATAAGTGAAATTTCTGCATAATTGCCCCAAAATAAGGGAAATTTCTGCCTTTTTGCCCCCAAATAAAGGGAATTTTAGCCTTTTTACCTCAAAATAAGGGGAATTTCTGCATTTTTGCCACAAAATATTAGGAATTTCTGCCTTTTTGCCCCAAAATAAGGAAAATTTCTGCCTTTTTTCCATGAAATAAGTGAAATTTCTGCCTTTTTTCCATGAAATAAGTGAAATTTCTGCAATTTTGCCCCAAAATAAGGAAAATTTCTGGAATTTTGCTCCAAATAAGTGGAATTTCTGAGTTTTGCCCCAAAATAAAAAGAATTTCTGTCTTTTTGCCCCAACATATAGGGAATTTCTGCATTTTTTCCCCAAAATTAGGGGAATTTCTGCAATTTTGCTCCAAAATAGAGGGAATTTCTGCTTTTTTGCTTGAAAATAAGAAGAATGCATATCTTTTTGCCATAAAAAAGGGAAATATTTTGAGGTTTGCCCCAAAATAAGAGGAATTTCTGCCTTTCTACCTCAAAAAATTGAAATTTCTGCATTTTTACCCAAAAATAAACGAAATTTCTGTCTTTTTGCCCCAGAATAAAAGGAATTTTTGAATTATGCCTTGAAATAAGTGAAGTTTCTGCAATTTTGCCCCAAAATAAAAGACATTTCTGCCTTTTTGCCACAAAATAAGGAGAATTTCTGTATTTTTGCCCCAAAATAAGGGAAATTTTTGCCTTTTTGTTTCCAAATAAGGGGAATTTCAGCCTTTTTACCTCAAAATAAGAGGAATTTCTGCATTTTTGCCACAAAATATTAAAAACTTCTGCCATTGTGCTCTAAAATACGGAAAATTTCTGCCTTTTTTCCCTGAAATAAATGAAATGTCTGCAATTTTGCCCCAAAATAAGTGAAATTTCTGGAATTTTGCCCCAAAATAAGTAGAATTTCTGAGTTTTGCCCCATAATAATAAGAATTTCTTTCTTTTTGCCCCAGCATATAAAGAATTTTTGCATTTTTGCCCCACAATTAGAAGAATTTCTGCAATTTTGCACCAAAATACGGAGAATTTCTGCTTTTTTGCCCGAAAATAAGGGGAATGTATATCTTTTGCCACAAAATAGGGAAATTTCTTCATTTTTGCCCAAAAATAAAAGGAATTTCTGCCTTTTTACCTCAAAATAAGTGAAATATCTGCCTTTTTACCCAAAAATAAACGGAATTTCTGTCTTTTTGCCCAAAAACAAAAGAAATTTTTGAATTATGCCCTGAAATAAGTGAAATTTCTGCAATTTTGCCCCAAAATAATAGAAATTTCTGCCTTTTTGCCACAAAATAAGGGGAATTTCTGTCTTCTTGCCCCAAAATAAGGGAAATTTCTGCATTTTTGCCCCCAAATAAGGGGGAATTTCAGGCTTTTTACCTCAAAATAAGGGGAATTTCTGCATTTTTGCCACAAAATATTAAGAATTTCTGCCATTGTGCTCCAAAGTATTGAAAACTTCTCCCTTTTTTCCCTTAAATAAGTGAAATTTCTGCAATTTTGCCCCAAAATAAGTGAAATTTCTGCAATTTTGCCCCAAAATAAAGGAAATTTTTGGAATTTTGGCCCAAAATAAGTGAAATTTCTGAGTTCTGCCCCAAAATAAGGAGAATTTCTGTCTTTTTGCCCCAACATATAGGGAATTTCTGCATTTTTGCCCCACAATTAGGGGAATTTCTGCAATTTTGCACCAAAATACGGGGAATTTCAGCCTTTTTCGCCGAAAATAAGGGGAATTTCTGCCATTTTGCCGCGAAATAAGTGAAATTTCTGCAGTTTTACCCCAAAATAAGGGGAATTTCTGCGTTTTTGCCCCAAAATTAGGGGAATTTCTGCAATTTTGCTCCAAAATACGGGGAATTTCTGCATTTTTGCCCGAAAATGAAGGGAATGTATACCTTTTTGCCTTAAAAAAAGAGAATTTCTTCATTTTTACCCCAAAATAAGGGGATTTTCCGCCTTTTTGACTC
The DNA here is from genome assembly GCF_963924665.1 of Micromys minutus. Taxonomy (NCBI): domain Eukaryota; kingdom Metazoa; phylum Chordata; class Mammalia; order Rodentia; family Muridae; genus Micromys; species Micromys minutus. The sequence goes on along the minus strand of NW_027667183.1, from coordinate 941,485 downwards.
AAAATAAGTGCAATTTCTGACTTTTCCCCAAAAATAAACGGAATTTCTGTCTTTTTGCCTTAAAATAAGGGGAATTTCTGAATTTTTGCCCTGAAATAAGTAAAATTTCTAAAAGTTTTTTCCAAAATAAGGGAAATGTCTGCTTTTTGCCCCAAAATAAGGGGAATTTCTGATTTTTCCCTTTAAATAAGTGGAATTTCTGTCTTTTTCCCCCAAAACAAAGGAAATTTCTGTCTTTTTTGCCTCAAAATAAAAAAAATTTCTGACTTATTACTCTGAAATAAGTGAAATTTCTGCAATTTTGCCCCAAAATAAGGGAAATTTCTGCCTTTTTGCCCCCAAATAAGGGGAATTTCAGCCTTTTTACCTCAAAATAAGAGGAATTTGTGCATTTTTGTCACAAAATATTAGGAATTTCAGCCTTTTTTCCCCAAAATAAGGAAAATTTCTGCCTCTTTTTTGAAATAAGTGAAATTTCTGCAATTGTGCCCCAAAATAAGTGAAATTTCTGCAATTTTGCCCCAAAATAAGGGAAATTACTGGAATTTTGCACCAAATAAGTGGAATTTCTGAGTTTTTCCCCAAAATAAGGAGAATTTCTGTCTTTTGCCCCAACATATAGGGAATGTCTGCCTTTTTGCCCCACAATTAGGGGAATTTCTGCAATTTTGCTCAAAAATAGGGGGAATTTTGGCCTTTTTGCCCGAAAATAAGAAGAATGCATACCTTTTGCCATATAAAAGGGAAATTTCTTCATTTTTGCTCTAAAATAAGGGGAATTTCTGCTTTTTTCCCTTTAAATAAGTAGAATTTCTGTCTTTTTCCCCCAAAACAAAGGGAATTTTTGTCTTATTTGCTCCAAAATAAGGAAAATTTCTGACTTATTACCCTGAAATAAGTGAAATTTCTGCATAATTGCCCCAAAATAAGGGAAATTTCTGCCTTTTTGCCCCCAAATAAAGGGAATTTCAGCCTTTTTACCTCAAAATAAGGGGAATTTCTGCATTTTTGCCACAAAATATTAGGAATTTCTGCCTTTTTGCCCCAAAATAAGGAAAATTTCTGCCTTTTTTCCATGAAATAAGTGAAATTTCTGCCTTTTTTCCATGAAATAAGTGAAATTTCTGCAATTTTGCCCCAAAATAAGGAAAATTTCTGGAATTTTGCTCCAAATAAGTGGAATTTCTGAGTTTTGCCCCAAAATAAAAAGAATTTCTGTCTTTTTGCCCCAACATATAGGGAATTTCTGCATTTTTTCCCCAAAATTAGGGGAATTTCTGCAATTTTGCTCCAAAATAGAGGGAATTTCTGCTTTTTTGCTTGAAAATAAGAAGAATGCATATCTTTTTGCCATAAAAAAGGGAAATATTTTGAGGTTTGCCCCAAAATAAGAGGAATTTCTGCCTTTCTACCTCAAAAAATTGAAATTTCTGCATTTTTACCCAAAAATAAACGAAATTTCTGTCTTTTTGCCCCAGAATAAAAGGAATTTTTGAATTATGCCTTGAAATAAGTGAAGTTTCTGCAATTTTGCCCCAAAATAAAAGACATTTCTGCCTTTTTGCCACAAAATAAGGAGAATTTCTGTATTTTTGCCCCAAAATAAGGGAAATTTTTGCATTTTGTTTCCAAATAAGGGGAATTTCAGCCTTTTTACCTCAAAATAAGAGCAATTTCTGCATTTTTGCCACAAAATATTAAAAACTTCTGCCATTGTGCTCTAAAATACGGAAAATTTCTGCCTTTTTTCCCTGAAATAAATGAAATGTCTGCAATTTTGCCCCAAAATAAGTGAAATTTCTGGAATTTTGCCCCAAAATAAGTAGAATTTCTGAGTTTTGCCCCATAATAATAAGAATTTCTTTCTTTTTGCCCCAGCATATAAAGAATTTTTGCATTTTTGCCCCACAATTAGAAGAATTTCTGCAATTTTGCACCAAAATACGGAGAATTTCTGCTTTTTTGCCCGAAAATAAGGGGAATGTATATCTTTTGCCACAAAATAGGGAAATTTCTTCATTTTTGCCCAAAAATAAAAGGAATTTCTGCCTTTTTACCTCAAAATAAGTGAAATTTCTGCCTTTTTACCCAAAAATAAATGGAATTTCTGTCTTTTTGCCCAAAAATAAAAGGAATTTTTGAATTATGCCCTGAAATAAGTGAAATTTCTGCAATTTTGCCCCAAAATAAAAGAAATTTCTTTCTTTTTGCCACAAAATAAGGGGAATTTCTGTCTTTTTGCCCCAAAATAAGGGAAATTTCTGCCTTTTTGCCCCCCAAAAAGGGGAATTTCAGGTTTTTTACCTCAAAATAAGGGGAATTTCTGAATTTTTGCCACAAAATATTAAGAATTTCTGCAATTGTGCTCCAAAGTATGGAAAACTTCTGATTTTTTCTCTTAAATAAGTGAAATTTCTGCAATTATGCCCCAAAATAAGTGAAATTTCTGCAATTTTGCCCCAAAATAACGGAAATTTCTGGAATTTTGGCCCAAAATAAGTGAAATTTCTGAGTTTTCCTCCAAAATAAGGAAAATTTCTGTCTTTTTGCCCCAACATATAGAAAATTTCTGCATTTTTGCCCCACAATTAGGGGAATTTCTGCAATTTTGCTCCAAAATACGGGGATTTTCAGCCTTTTTCGCCGATAATTAGGGGAATTTCTGCCATTTTGCCGCGAAATAAGTGAAATTTCTGCAGTTTTACCCCAAAATAAGGTAAGTTCTGCGTTTTTGCCCCAAAATTAGGGGAATTTCTGCAATTTTGCTCCAAAATACGGGGAATTTCTGCATTTTTGCCCGAAAATAAAGGGAATGTATACCTTTTTGCCATAAAAAAAGAGAATTTCTTCATTTTTACCCCAAAATAAAAGGATTTTCCGCCTTTTTGACACAAAATAAGTGCAATCTCTGACTTTTCCCCAAAAATAAACGGAATTTCTGTCTTTTTGCCTAAAAATAAGGGGAATTTCTGACTTTTTGCCCTGAAACAAGTAAAATTTCTGAAATTTTTTTCCAAAATAAGGGAAATGTCTGCTTTTTGCCCCAAAATAAGGGGAATTTTTGCTTTTTTCCCTCTAAATAAGTGGAATTTCTTTCTTTTTTTCCCAAAACAAAGGGAATTTCTGTCTTTTTTGCCTCAAAATAAGGAAAATTTCTGACTTATTACTCTGAAATAAGTAAAATTTCTGCAATTTTGCCCCAAAATAAGGGAAATTTCTGCCTTTTTGCCCCCAAATAAGGGGAATTTCAGCCTTTTTACCTCAAAATAAGAGGAATTTGTGCATTTTTGTCACAAAATATTAGGAATTTCAGCCTTTTTTCCCCAAAATAAGGAAAATTTCTGCCTCTTTTTTGAAATAAGTGAAATTTCTGCAATTGTGCCCCAAAATAAGTGAAATTTCTGCAATTTTGCCCCAAAATAAGGGAAATTTCTGGAATTTTGCACCAAATAAGTGGAATTTCTGAGTTTTTCCCCAAAATAAGGAGAATTTCTGTCTTTTGCCCCAACATATAGGGAATGTCTGCCTTTTTGCCCCACAATTAGGGGAATTTCTGCAATTTTGCTCAAAAATAGGGGGAATTTTGGCCTTTTTGCCCGAAAATAAGAAGAATGCATACCTTTTGCCATATAAAAGGGAAATTTCTTCATTTTTGCTCTAAAATAAGGGGAATTTCTGCTTTTTTCCCTTTAAATAAGTAGAATTTCTGTCTTTTTCCCCCAAAACAAAGGGAATTTTTGTCTTATTTGCTCCAAAATAAGGAAAATTTCTGACTTATTACCCTGAAATAAGTGAAATTTCTGCATAATTGCCCCAAAATAAGGGAAATTTCTGCCTTTTTGCCCCCAAATAAAGGGAATTTCAGCCTTTTTACCTCAAAATAAGGGGAATTTCTGCATTTTTGCCACAAAGTATTAGGAATTTCTGCCTTTTTGCCCCAAAATAAGGAAAATTTCTGCCTTTTTTCCATGAAATAAGTGAAATTTCTGCCTTTTTTCCATGAAATAAGTGAAATTTCTGCAATTTTGCCCCAAAATAAGGAAAATTTCTGGAATTTTGCTCCAAATAAGTGGAATTTCTGAGTTTTGCCCCAAAATAAAAAGAATTTCTGTCTTTTTGCCCCAACATATAGGGAATTTCTGCATTTTTTCCCCAAAATTAGGGGAATTTCTGCAATTTTGCTCCAAAATAGAGGGAATTTCTGCTTTTTTGCTTGAAAATAAGAAGAATGCATATCTTTTTGCCATAAAAAAGGGAAATATTTTGAGGTTTGCCCCAAAATAAGATGAATTTCTGCCTTTCTACCTCAAAAAATTGAAATTTCTGCATTTTTACCCAAAAATAAACGAAATTTCTGTCTTTTTGCCCCAGAATAAAAGGAATTTTTGAATTATGCCTTGAAATAAGTGAAGTTTCTGCAATTTTGCCCCAAAATAAAAGACATTTCTGCCTTTTTGCCACAAAATAAGGAGAATTTCTGTATTTTTGCCCCAAAATAAGGGAAATTTTTGCATTTTGTTTCCAAATAAGGGGAATTTCAGCCTTTTTACCTCAAAATAAGAGGAATTTCTGCATTTTTGCCACAAAATATTAAAAACTTCTGCCATTGTGCTCTAAAATACGGAAAATTTCTGCCTTTTTTCCCTGAAATAAATGAAATGTCTGCAATTTTGCCCCAAAATAAGTGAAATTTCTGGAATTTTGCCCCAAAATAAGTAGAATTTCTGAGTTTTGCCCCATAATAATAAGAATTTCTTTCTTTTTGCCCCAGCATATAAAGAATTTTTGCATTTTTGCCCCACAATTAGAAGAATTTCTGCAATTTTGCACCAAAATACGGAGAATTTCTGCTTTTTTGCCCGAAAATAAGGGGAATGTATATCTTTTGCCACAAAATAGGGAAATTTCTTCATTTTTGCCCAAAAATAAAAGGAATTTCTGCCTTTTTACCTCAAAATAAGTGAAATTTCTGCCTTTTTACCCAAAAATAAACGGAATTTCTGTCTTTTTGCCCAAAAATAAAAGGAATTTTTGAATTATGCCCTGAAATAAGTGAAATTTCTGCAATTTTGCCCCAAAATAAAAGAAATTTCTTTCTTTTTGCCACAAAATAAGGGGAATTTCTGTCTTTTTGCCCCAAAATAAGGGAAATTTCTGCCTTTTTGCCCCCCAAAAAGGGGAATTTCAGGTTTTTTACCTCAAAATAAGGGGAATTTCTGAATTTTTGCCACAAAATATTAAGAATTTCTGCAATTGTGCTCCAAAGTATGGAAAACTTCTGATTTTTTCTCTTAAATAAGTGAAATTTCTGCAATTATGCCCCAAAATAAGTGAAATTTCTGCAATTTTGCCCCAAAATAACGGAAATTTCTGGAATTTTGGCCCAAAATAAGTGAAATTTCTGAGTTTTCCTCCAAAATAAGGAAAATTTCTGTCTTTTTGCCCCAACATATAGAAAATTTCTGCATTTTTGCCCCACAATTAGGGGAATTTCTGCAATTTTGCTCCAAAATACGGGGATTTTCAGCCTTTTTCGCCGATAATTAGGGGAATTTCTGCCATTTTGCCGCGAAATAAGTGAAATTTCTGCAGTTTTACCCCAAAATAAGGTAAGTTCTGCGTTTTTGCCCCAAAATTAGGGGAATTTCTGCAATTTTGCTCCAAAATACGGGGAATTTCTGCATTTTTGCCCGAAAATAAAGGGAATGTATACCTTTTTGCCATAAAAAAAGAGAATTTCTTCATTTTTACCCCAAAATAATAGGATTTTCCGCCTTTTTGACACAAAATAAGTGCAATCTCTGACTTTTCCCCAAAAATAAACGGAATTTCTGTCTTTTTGCCTAAAAATAAGGGGAATTTCTGACTTTTTGCCCTGAAACAAGTAAAATTTCTGAAATTTTTTTCCAAAATAAGGGAAATGTCTGCTTTTTGCCCCAAAATAAGGGGAATTTTTGCTTTTTTCCCTCTAAATAAGTGGAATTTCTTTCTTTTTTTCCCAAAACAAAGGGAATTTCTGTCTTTTTTGCCTCAAAATAAGGAAAATTTCTGACTTATTACTCTGAAATAAGTAAAATTTCTGCAATTTTGCCCCAAAATAAGGGAAATTTCTGCCTTTTTGCCCCCAAATAAGGGGAATTTCAGCCTTTTTACCTCAAAAAAGGGGGAATTTCTACATTTTTGCCACAAAATATTAGGAATTTCTGCCTTTTTTCCCCAAAATAAAAAAAAAATTTCTGCCTTTTTTTTGAAATAAGTGAAATTTCTGTAATTGTGCCCCAAAATAAGTGAAATTTCTGCAATTTTGCCTCAAAATAAGGGAAATTTCTGGAATTTTGCTCCAAATAAGTGGAATTTCTGAGTTTTGCCCCAAAATAAAAAGAATTTCTGTCTTTTTGCCCCAACATATAGGAAATTTCTGCTTTTTTGCCCACAATTAGGGGAATTTCTGCAATTTTGCTTCAAAATAGGGGGAATTTCTGCTTTTTTGCTTGAAAATAACAAGAATGCATATCTTTTTGCCATAAAAAAGGGAAATTTTTTTAGTTTTGCCCCAAAATAAGAGGAATTTCTGCCTTTCTACCTCAAAATAAGTGAAATTTCTGCCTTTTAACCAAAAATAAATGAAATTTCCGTCTTTTTGCCCCAGAATAAAAGGAATTTTTTAATTATGCCTTGAAATAAGTGAAATTTCTGCAATTTTGCGCCAAAATAAAAGAAATTTCTGCCTTTTTGCCACAAATAAGGAGAATTTCTGTATTTTTGCCCCAAATTAAGGAAAATTTTTGCCTTTTTGTTCCCAAATAAGGGGAATTTCAGCCTTTTTACCTCAAAATAGAAGAAATTTCTGCATTTTTGCCACAAAATATTAAAAATTTCTGCCATTGTGCTCTAAAATATGGAAAATTTCTGCCTTTTTTCCCTGAAATAAATGAAATTTCTGCAATTTTGCCCCAAAATAAGTGAAATTTCTGCAATTTTGCCCCATAATAAGGGAAATTTCTGGAATTTTGCCCCAAAATAAGTGGAATTTATGCAGTTTTACCCCAAAATAAGGGGAAGTTCTGCGTTTTTGCCCCAAAATTAGGGGAATTTCTGCAATTTTGCTCCAAAATACGGGGAATTTCTACCTTTTTGCCCGAAAATAAAAGAAATGTATACCTTTTTGCCATAAAGAAAAAGAATTTCTTCATTTTTACCCCAAAATAAGGGGATTTTCCGCTTTTTTGACTCAAAATAAGTGCAATTTCTGACTTTTCCCCAAAAATAAACGGAATTTCTCTCTTTTTGCCTTAAAATAAGGGGAATTTCTGACTTTTTGCCCTGAAATAAGTAAAATTTCTAAAATTTTTCCCAAAAATAAGGAAAATGTCTGCTTTTTGCCCCAAAATAAGGGGAATTTCTGCTTTTTTCCATCTAAATAAGTGGAATTTCTGTCTTTTTCTTCCAAAACAAAGGGAATTTCTGTCTTTTTTGCCTTAAAATAAGGAAAATTTCTGACTTATTACTCTGAAATAAGTGAAATTTCTGCAATTTTGCCCCAAAATAAAAGAAATTTCTGCCTTTTTGCCACAAAATAAAAAGAATTTCTGTCTTTTTGCCCCAAAATAAAGGAAATTTCTGCCTTTTGGCCGCCAAATAAGGGGAATTTCAGCATTTTTACCTCAAAATAAGGGGAATTTCTGCATTTTTGCCACAAAATATTAAAAATTTCTGCCATTGTGCTCTAAAATACGGAAAATTTCTGCCTTTTTTCTCTAAAATAAATGAAATTTCTGCAATTTTGCCCCAAAATTAGTGAAATTTCTGCAATTTTGCCCAAAAATAAGGGAAATTTCTGGAATTTTGCCCCAAAATAAGTGGAATTTCTGAGTTTTGCCCGAAAATAAGGAGAATTTCTGTCTTTTTGTCCCAACATATAGGGAATTTCTGCCTTTTTGCCCCACAATTAGGGAAATTTCTGCAATTTTGCTCCAAAATACGGGGAATTTCTGCTTTTTTGCCTGAAAATAAGGGGAATGTATACTTTTTGCCACAAAAAAAGGAAATTTCTTCATTTTTGCCCCAAAATAAGAGGAATTTCTGCCTTTTTACCTCAAAATAAGTAAAATTTCTGTCTTTTTACCCCAAAATAAATGGAATTTCTCTTTTTTTGCTCCAAAATAAAAGGAATTTTTGAATTATGCCCTGAAATAAGTGAAATTTCGGCAATATTGCCCCAAAATAAAAGAAATTTCTTCCTTTTTATCACAAAAAAGGAATTTCTGTCTTTTTGCCCCAAAATAAGGGAAATTTAAGCCTTTTTGCCCCCAAATAAGAGGAAATTTCAGCCTTTTTAGCTCAAAATATGGGGAATTTCTGCATTTTTGCCACAAAATATTAAGGATTTCTGCCATTGTTCTTTAAAATACGGAAAATATCTGCCTTTTTTTCCTGAAATAAGTGAAATTTCTGCAATTTTGCCCCAAAATATGTGAAATTTTTGTAATTTTGCACCAAAATAAGGGAAATTTCTGGAATTTTGCCCCAAAATTAGGGGAATTTCTGCAATTTTGCTCCAAAATACGGGGAATTTCTACCTTTTTGCCCGAAAATAAAAGAAATGTATACCTTTTTGCCATAAAGAAAAAGAATTTCTTCATTTTTACCCCAAAATAAGGGGATTTTCCGCTTTTTTGACTCAAAATAAGTGCAATTTCTGACTTTTCCCCAAAAATAAACGGAATTTCTCTCTTTTTGCCTTAAAATAAGGGGAATTTCTGACTTTTTGCCCTGAAATAAGTAAAATTTCTAAAATTTTTCCCAAAAATAAGGAAAATGTCTGCTTTTTGCCCCAAAATAAGGGGAATTTCTGCTTTTTTCCATCTAAATAAGTGGAATTTCTGTCTTTTTCTTCCAAAACAAAGGGAATTTCTGTCTTTTTTGCCTTAAAATAAGGAAAATTTCTGACTTATTACTCTGAAATAAGTGAAATTTCGGCAATTTTGCCCCAAAATAAAAGAAATTTCTGCCTTTTTGCCACAAAATAAAAAGAATTTCTGTCTTTTTGCCCCAAAATAAAGGAAATTTCTGCCTTTTTGCCGCCAAATAAGGGGAATTTCAGCATTTTTACCTCAAAATAAGGGGAATTTCTGCATTTTTGCCACAAAATATTAAAAATTTCTGCCATTGTGCTCTAAAATACGGAAAATTTCTGCCTTTTTTCTCTAAAATAAATGAAATTTCTGCAATTTTGCCCCCAAATTAGTGAAATTTCTGCAATTTTGCCCAAAAATAAGGGAAATTTCTGGAATTTTGCCCCAAAATAAGTGGAATTTCTGAGTTTTGCCCGAAAATAAGGAGAATTTCTGTCTTTTTGTCCCAACATATAGGGAATTTCTGCCTTTTTGCCCCACAATTAGGGAAATTTCTGCAATTTTGCTCCAAAATACGGGGAATTTCTGCTTTTTTGCCTGAAAATAAGGGGAATGTATACTTTTTGCCACAAAAAAAGGAAATTTCTTCATTTTTGCCCCAAAATAAGAGGAATTTCTGCCTTTTTACCTCAAAATAAGTAAAATTTCTGTCTTTTTACCCCAAAATAAATGGAATTTCTCTTTTTTTGCTCCAAAATAAAAGGAATTTTTGAATTATGCCCTGAAATAAGTGAAATTTCGGCAATATTGCCCCAAAATAAAAGAAATTTCTTCCTTTTTATCACAAAAAAGGAATTTCTGTCTTTTTGCCCCAAAATAAGGGAAATTTCTGCCTTTTTGCCCCCCAAAAAGGGGAATTTCAGGTTTTTTACCTCAAAATAAGGGGAATTTCTGAATTTTTGCCACAAAATATTAAGAATTTCTGCAATTGTGCTCCAAAGTATGGAAAACTTCTGATTTTTTCTCTTAAATAAGTGAAATTTCTGCAATTATGCCCCAAAATAAGTGAAATTTCTGCAATTTTGCCCCAAAATAACGGAAATTTCTGGAATTTTGGCCCAAAATAAGTGAAATTTCTGAGTTTTCCTCCAAAATAAGGAAAATTTCTGTCTTTTTGCCCCAACATATAGAAAATTTCTGCATTTTTGCCCCACAATTAGGGGAATTTCTGCAATTTTGCTCCAAAATACGGGGATTTTCAGCCTTTTTCGCCGATAATTAGGGGAATTTCTGCCATTTTGCCGCGAAATAAGTGAAATTTCTGCAGTTTTACCCCAAAATAAGGTAAGTTCTGCGTTTTTGCCCCAAAATTAGGGGAATTTCTGCAATTTTGCTCCAAAATACGGGGAATTTCTGCATTTTTGCCCGAAAATAAAGGGAATGTATACCTTTTTGCCATAAAAAAAGAGAATTTCTTCATTTTTACCCCAAAATAAAAGGATTTTCCGCCTTTTTGACACAAAATAAGTGCAATCTCTGACTTTTCCCCAAAAATAAATGGAATTTCTGTCTTTTTGCCTAAAAATAAGGGGAATTTCTGACTTTTTGCCCTGAAACAAGTAAAATTTCTGAAATTTTTTTCCAAAATAAGGGAAATGTCTGCTTTTTGCCCCAAAATAAGGGGAATTTTTGCTTTTTTCCCTCTAAATAAGTGGAATTTCTTTCTTTTTTTCCCAAAACAAAGGGAATTTCTGTCTTTTTTGCCTCAAAATAAGGAAAATTTCCGACTTATTACTCTGAAATAAGTAAAATTTCTGCAATTTTGCCCCAAAATAAGGGAAATTTCTGCCTTTTTGCCCCCAAATAAGGGGAATTTCAGCCTTTTTACCTCAAAAAAGGGGGAATTTCTACATTTTTGCCACAAAATATTAGGAATTTCTGCCTTTTTTCCCCAAAATAAAAAAAAATTTCTGCCTTTTTTTTGAAATAAGTGAAATTTCTGTAATTGTGCCCCAAAATAAGTGAAATTTCTGCAATTTTGCCCCAAAATAAGGGAAATTTCTGGAATTTTGCTCCAAATAAGTGGAATTTCTGAGTTTTGCCCCAAAATAAAAAGAATTTCTGTCTTTTTGCCCCAACATATAGGAAATTTCTGCTTTTTTGCCCACAATTAGGGGAATTTCTGCAATTTTGCTTCAAAATAGGGGGAATTTCTGCTTTTTTGCTTGAAAATAAGAAGAATGCATATCTTTTTGCCATAAAAAAGGGAAATTTTTTTAGTTTTGCCCCAAAATAAGAGGAATTTCTGCCTTTCTACCTCAAAATAAGTGAAATTTCTGCCTTTTAACCAAAAATAAATGAAATTTCTGTCTTTTTGCCCCAGAATAAAAGGAATTTTTTAATTATGCCTTGAAATAAGTGAAATTTCTGCAATTTTGCCCCAAAATAAAAGAAATTTCAGCCTTTTTGCCACAAATAAGGAGAATTTCTGTATTTTTGCCCCAAATTAAGGAAAATTTTTGCCTTTTTGTTCCCAAATAAGGGGAATTTCAGCCTTTTTACCTCAAAATAGAAGAAATTTCTGCATTTTTGCCACAAAATATTAAAAATTTCTGCCATTGTGCTCTAAAATATGGAAAATTTCTGCCTTTTTTCCCTGAAATAAATGAAATTTCTGCAATTTTGCCCCAAAATAAGTGAAATTTCTGCAATTTTGCCCCATAATAAGGGAAATTTCTGGAATTTTGCCCCAAAATAAGTGGAATTTATGCAGTTTTACCCCAAAATAAGGGGAAGTTCTGCGTTTTTGCCCCAAAATTAGGGGAATTTCTGCAATTTTGCTCCAAAATACGGGGAATTTCTACCTTTTTGCCCGAAAATAAAAGAAATGTATACCTTTTTGCCATAAAGAAAAAGAATTTCTTCATTTTTACCCCAAAATAAGGGGATTTTCCGCTTTTTTGACTCAAAATAAGTGCAATTTCTGACTTTTCCCCAAAAATAAACGGAATTTCTCTCTTTTTGCCTTAAAATAAGGGGAATTTCTGACTTTTTGCCCTGAAATAAGTAAAATTTCTAAAATTTTTCCCAAAAATAAGGAAAATGTCTGCTTTTTGCCCCAAAATAAGGGGAATTTCTGCTTTTTTCCATCTAAATAAGTGGAATTTCTGTCTTTTTCTTCCAAAACAAAGGGAATTTCTGTCTTTTTTGCCTTAAAATAAGGAAAATTTCTGACTTATTACTCTGAAATAAGTGAAATTTCTGCAATTTTGCCCCAAAATAAAAGAAATTTCTGCCTTTTTGCCACAAAATAAAAAGAATTTCTGTCTTTTTGCCCCAAAATAAAGGAAATTTCTGCCTTTTGGCCGCCAAATAAGGGGAATTTCAGCATTTTTACCTCAAAATAAGGGGAATTTCTGCATTTTTGCCACAAAATATTAAAAATTTCTGCCATTGTGCTCTAAAATACGGAAAATTTCTGCCTTTTTTCTCTAAAATAAATGAAATTTCTGCAATTTTGCCCCCAAATTAGTGAAATTTCTGCAATTTTGCCCAAAAATAAGGGAAATTTCTGGAATTTTGCCCCAAAATAAGTGGAATTTCTGAGTTTTGCCCGAAAATAAGGAGAATTTCTGTCTTTTTGTCCCAACATATAGGGAATTTCTGCCTTTTTGCCCCACAATTAGGGAAATTTCTGCAATTTTGCTCCAAAATACGGGGAATTTCTGCTTTTTTGCCTGAAAATAAGGGGAATGTATACTTTTTGCCACAAAAAAAGGAAATTTCTTCATTTTTGCCCCAAAATAAGAGGAATTTCTGCCTTTTTACCTCAAAATAAGTAAAATTTCTGTCTTTTTACCCCAAAATAAATGGAATTTCTCTTTTTTTGCTCCAAAATAAAAGGAATTTTTGAATTATGCCCTGAAATAAGTGAAATTTCGGCAATATTGCCCCAAAATAAAAGAAATTTCTTCCTTTTTATCACAAAAAAGGAATTTCTGTCTTTTTGCCCCAAAATAAGGGAAATTTAAGCCTTTTTGCCCCCAAATAAGAGGAAATTTCAGCCTTTTTAGCTCAAAATATGGGGAATTTCTGCATTTTTGCCACAAAATATTAAAAATTTCTGCCATTGTGCTCTAAAATACGGAAAATTTCTGCCTTTTTTTCCTGAAATAAGTGAAATTTCTGCAATTTTGCCCCAAAATATGTGAAATTTTTGTAATTTTGCACCAAAATAAGGGAAATTTCTGGAATTTTGCCCCAAAATAAGTAGAATTTCTGAGTTTTGCCCCAAAATAAAAAGAATTTCTGTCTTTTTCCCCAACATATAAGGAATTTTTGCATTTTTGCCACACAATTAGAAGAATTTCTGCAATTTTGCTCCAAAATACGGGGAATTTCTGCTTTTTTGCCCGAAAATAAGGGGAATGTATATCTTTTGCCACAAAATAGGGAAATTTCATTTTTGCCCCAAAATAAGAGGAATTTCTGCCTTTTTACCTCAAAATAAGTGAAATTTCTGCCTTTTTACCCAAAAATAAATGGAATTTCTGTCTTTTTGCCCAAAAATAAAAGGAATTTTTGAATTATGCCCTGAAATAAGTGAAATTTCTGCAATTTTGCCCCAAAATAATAGAAATTTCTGCCTTTTTGCCACAAAATAAGGGGAATATCTGTCTTTTTGCTCCAAAATAAGGGAAATTTCTTCCTTTTTGCCCCCAAATAAGGGGGAATTTCAGGCTTTTTACCTCAAAATAAGGGGAATTTCTGCATTTTTGCCACAAAATATTAAGAATTTCTGCCATTGTGCTCTAAAGTATGGAAAACTTCTGCCTTTTTCCCTTAAATAAGTGAAATTTCTGCAATTTTGCCCCAAAATAAGTGAAATTTCTGCAATTTTGCCCCAAAATAAGGAAAATTATTGGAATTTTGGCCCAAAATAAGTGAAATTTCTTAGTTTTCCCCCAAAATAAGGAGAATTTCTTTCCTTTTGCCCCAACATATAGGGAATTTCTGCATTTTTGCCCCACAATTAGGGGAATTTCTGCAATTTTGCTCCAAAATACCGGGAATTTCTGCATTTTTGCCCGAAAATAAAGGGAATGTATATCTTTTTGCCTTAAAAAAAAAGAATTTCTTAATTTTTACCCCAAAATAAGGGAATTTTCCACCTTTTTGACTCAAAATAAGTGCAATTTCTGACTTTTCCCCAAAAATAAACGGAATTTCTGTCTTTTTGCCTTAAAATAAGGGGAATTTCTGAATTTTTGCCCTGAAATAAGTAAAATTTCTAAAAGTTTTTTCCAAAATAAGGGAAATGTCTGCTTTTTGCCCCAAAATAAGGGGAATTTCTAATTTTTTCCCTTTAAATAAGTGGAATTTCTGTCTTTTTCCCCCAAAACAAAGGGAATTTCTGTCTTTTTGCCTCAAAATAAAAAAAATTTCTGACTTATTACTCTGAAATAAGTGAAATTTCTGCAATTTTGCCTCAAAATAAGGGAAATTTCTGCCTTTTTGCCCCCAAATAAGGGGAATTTCATCCTTTTTACCTCAAAATAAGAGGAATTTGTGCATTTTTGTCACAAAATATTAGGAATTTCAGCCTTTTTTCCCCAAAATAAGGAAAATTTCTGCCTCTTTTTTGAAATAAGTGAAATTTCTGCAATTGTGCCCCAAAATAAGTGAAATTTCTGCAATTTTGCCCCAAAATAAGGGAAATTTCTGGAATTTTGCACCAAATAAGTGGAATTTCTGATTTTTTCCCCAAAATAAGTAGAATTTCTGTCTTTTGCCCCAACATATAGGGAATGTCTGCCTTTTTGCCCCACAATTAGGGGAATTTCTGCAATTTTGCTCAAAAATAGGGGGAATTTTGGCCTTTTTGCCCGAAAATAAGAAGAATGCATACCTTTTGCCATATAAAAGGGAAATTTCTTCATTTTTGCTCTAAAATAAGGGGAATTTCTGCTTTTTTCCCTTTAAATAAGTAGAATTTCTGTCTTTTCCCCCAAAACAAAGGGAATTTTTGTCTTATTTTCTCCAAAATAAGGAAAATTTCTGACTTATTACCCTGAAATAAGTGAAATTTCTGCATAATTGCCCCAAAATAAGGGAAATTTCTGCCTTTTTGCCCCCAAATAAAGGGAATTTTAGCCTTTTTACCTCAAAATAAGGGGAATTTCTGCATTTTTGCCACAAAATATTAGGAATTTCTGCCTTTTTGCCCCAAAATAAGGAAAATTTCTGCCTTTTTTCCATGAAATAAGTGAAATTTCTGCCTTTTTTCCATGAAATAAGTGAAATTTCTGCAATTTTGCCCCAAAATAAGGAAAATTTCTGGAATTTTGCTCCAAATAAGTGGAATTTCTGAGTTTTGCCCCAAAATAAAAAGAATTTCTGTCTTTTTGCCCCAACATATAGGGAATTTCTGCATTTTTTCCCCAAAATTAGGGGAATTTCTGCAATTTTGCTCCAAAATAGAGGGAATTTCTGCTTTTTTGCTTGAAAATAAGAAGAATGCATATCTTTTTGCCATAAAAAAGGGAAATATTTTGAGGTTTGCCCCAAAATAAGAGGAATTTCTGCCTTTCTACCTCAAAAAATTGAAATTTCTGCATTTTTACCCAAAAATAAACGAAATTTCTGTCTTTTTGCCCCAGAATAAAAGGAATTTTTGAATTATGCCTTGAAATAAGTGAAGTTTCTGCAATTTTGCCCCAAAATAAAAGACATTTCTGCCTTTTTGCCACAAAATAAGGAGAATTTCTGTATTTTTGCCCCAAAATAAGGGAAATTTTTGCCTTTTTGTTTCCAAATAAGGGGAATTTCAGCCTTTTTACCTCAAAATAAGAGGAATTTCTGCATTTTTGCCACAAAATATTAAAAACTTCTGCCATTGTGCTCTAAAATACGGAAAATTTCTGCCTTTTTTCCCTGAAATAAATGAAATGTCTGCAATTTTGCCCCAAAATAAGTGAAATTTCTGGAATTTTGCCCCAAAATAAGTAGAATTTCTGAGTTTTGCCCCATAATAATAAGAATTTCTTTCTTTTTGCCCCAGCATATAAAGAATTTTTGCATTTTTGCCCCACAATTAGAAGAATTTCTGCAATTTTGCACCAAAATACGGAGAATTTCTGCTTTTTTGCCCGAAAATAAGGGGAATGTATATCTTTTGCCACAAAATAGGGAAATTTCTTCATTTTTGCCCAAAAATAAAAGGAATTTCTGCCTTTTTACCTCAAAATAAGTGAAATTTCTGCCTTTTTACCCAAAAATAAACGGAATTTCTGTCTTTTTGCCCAAAAATAAAAGGAATTTTTGAATTATGCCCTGAAATAAGTGAAATTTCTGCAATTTTGCCCCAAAATAAAAGAAATTTCTTTCTTTTTGCCACAAAATAAGGGGAATTTCTGTCTTTTTGCCCCAAAATAAGGGAAATTTCTGCCTTTTTGCCCCCCAAAAAGGGGAATTTCAGGTTTTTTACCTCAAAATAAGGGGAATTTCTGAATTTTTGCCACAAAATATTAAGAATTTCTGCAATTGTGCTCCAAAGTATGGAAAACTTCTGATTTTTTCTCTTAAATAAGTGAAATTTCTGCAATTATGCCCCAAAATAAGTGAAATTTCTGCAATTTTGCCCCAAAATAACGGAAATTTCTGGAATTTTGGCCCAAAATAAGTGAAATTTCTGAGTTTTCCTCCAAAATAAGGAAAATTTCTGTCTTTTTGCCCCAACATATAGAAAATTTCTGCATTTTTGCCCCACAATTAGGGGAATTTCTGCAATTTTGCTCCAAAATACGGGGATTTTCAGCCTTTTTCGCCGATAATTAGGGGAATTTCTGCCATTTTGCCGCGAAATAAGTGAAATTTCTGCAGTTTTACCCCAAAATAAGGTAAGTTCTGCGTTTTTGCCCCAAAATTAGGGGAATTTCTGCAATTTTGCTCCAAAATACGGGGAATTTCTGCATTTTTGCCCGAAAATAAAGGGAATGTATACCTTTTTGCCATAAAAAAAGAGAATTTCTTCATTTTTACCCCAAAATAAAAGGATTTTCCGCCTTTTTGACACAAAATAAGTGCAATCTCTGACTTTTCCCCAAAAATAAACGGAATTTCTGTCTTTTTGCCTAAAAATAAGGGGAATTTCTGACTTTTTGCCCTGAAACAAGTAAAATTTCTGAAATTTTTTTCCAAAATAAGGGAAATGTCTGCTTTTTGCCCCAAAATAAGGGGAATTTTTGCTTTTTTCCCTCTAAATAAGTGGAATTTCTTTCTTTTTTTCCCAAAACAAAGGGAATTTCTGTCTTTTTTGCCTCAAAATAAGGAAAATTTCTGACTTATTACTCTGAATTAGTAAAATTTCTGCAATTTTGCCCCAAAATAAGGGAAATTTCTGCCTTTTTGCCCCCAAATAAGGGGAATTTCAGCCTTTTTACCTCAAAAAAGGGGGAATTTCTACATTTTTGCCACAAAATATTAGGAATTTCTGCCTTTTTTCCCCAAAATAAAAAAAAATTTCTGCCTTTTTTTTGAAATAAGTGAAATTTCTGTAATTGTGCCCCAAAATAAGTGAAATTTCTGCAATTTTGCCTCAAAATAAGGGAAATTTCTGGAATTTTGCTCCAAATAAGTGGAATTTCTGAGTTTTGCCCCAAAATAAAAAGAATTTCTGTCTTTTTGCCCCAACATATAGGAAATTTCTGCTTTTTTGCCCACAATTAGGGGAATTTCTGCAATTTTGCTTCAAAATAGGGGGAATTTCTGCTTTTTTGCTTGAAAATAACAAGAATGCATATCTTTTTGCCATAAAAAAGGGAAATTTTTTTAGTTTTGCCCCAAAATAAGAGGAATTTCTGCCTTTCTACCTCAAAATAAGTGAAATTTCTGCCTTTTAACCAAAAATAAATGAAATTTCCGTCTTTTTGCCCCAGAATAAAAGGAATTTTTTAATTATGCCTTGAAATAAGTGAAATTTCTGCAATTTTGCGCCAAAATAAAAGAAATTTCTGCCTTTTGCCACAAATAAGGAGAATTTCTGTATTTTTGCCCCAAATTAAGGAAAATTTTTGCCTTTTTGTTCCCAAATAAGGGGAATTTCAGCCTTTTTACCTCAAAATAGAAGAAATTTCTGCATTTTTGCCACAAAATATTAAAAATTTCTGCCATTGTGCTCTAAAATATGGAAAATTTCTGCCTTTTTTCCCTGAAATAAATCAAATTTCTGCAATTTTGCCCCAAAATAAGTGAAATTTCTGCAATTTTGCCCCATAATAAGGGAAATTTCTGGAATTTTGCCCCAAAATAAGTGGAATTTATGCAGTTTTACCCCAAAATAAGGGGAAGTTCTGCGTTTTTGCCCCAAAATTAGGGGAATTTCTGCAATTTTGCTCCAAAATACGGGGAATTTCTACCTTTTTGCCCGAAAATAAAAGAAATGTATACCTTTTTGCCATAAAGAAAAAGAATTTCTTCATTTTTACCCCAAAATAAGGGGATTTTCCGCTTTTTTGACTCAAAATAAGTGCAATTTCTGACTTTTCCCCAAAAATAAACGGAATTTCTCTCTTTTTGCCTTAAAATAAGGGGAATTTCTGACTTTTTGCCCTGAAATAAGTAAAATTTCTAAAATTTTTCCCAAAAATAAGGAAAATGTCTGCTTTTTGCCCCAAAATAAGGGGAATTTCTGCTTTTTTCCATCTAAATAAGTGGAATTTCTGTCTTTTTCTTCCAAAACAAAGGGAATTTCTGTCTTTTTTGCCTTAAAATAAGGAAAATTTCTGACTTATTACTCTGAAATAAGTGAAATTTCTGCAATTTTGCCCCAAAATAAAAGAAATTTCTGCCTTTTTGCCACAAAATAAAAAGAATTTCTGTCTTTTTGCCCCAAAATAAAGGAAATTTCTGCCTTTTTGCCGCCAAATAAGGGGAATTTCAGCATTTTTACCTCAAAATAAGGGGAATTTCTGCATTTTTGCCACAAAATATTAAAAATTTCTGCCATTGTGCTCTAAAATACGGAAAATTTCTGCCTTTTTTCTCTAAAATAAATGAAATTTCTGGAATTTTGCCCCAAAATTAGTGAAATTTCTGCAATTTTGCCCAAAAATAAGGGAAATTTCTGGAATTTTGCCCCAAAATAAGTGGAATTTCTGAGTTTTGCCCGAAAATAAGGAGAATTTCTGTCTTTTTGTCCCAACATATAGGGAATTTCTGCCTTTTTGCCCCACAATTAGGGAAATTTCTGCAATTTTGCTCCAAAATACGGGGAATTTCTGCTTTTTTGCCTGAAAATAAGGGGAATGTATACTTTTTGCCACAAAAAAAGGAAATTTCTTCATTTTTGCCCCAAAATAAGAGGAATTTCTGCCTTTTTACCTCAAAATAAGTAAAATTTCTGTCTTTTTACCCCAAAATAAATGGAATTTCTCTTTTTTTGCTCCAAAATAAAAGGAATTTTTGAATTATGCCCTGAAATAAGTGAAATTTCGGCAATATTGCCCCAAAATAAAAGAAATTTCTTTCTTTTTATCACAAAAAAGGAATTTCTGTCTTTTTGCCCCAAAATAAGGGAAATTTAAGCCTTTTTGCCCCCAAATAAGAGGAAATTTCAGCCTTTTTAGCTCAAAATATGGGGAATTTCTGCATTTTTGCCACAAAATATTAAGGATTTCTGCCATTGTTCTTTAATATACGGAAAATATCTGCCTTTTTTATCTGAAATAAGTGAAATTTCTGCAATTTTGCCCCAAAATATGTGAAATTTTTGTAATTTTGCACCAAAATAAGGGAAATTTCTGGAATTTTGCCCCAAAATTAGGGGAATTTCTGCAATTTTGCTCCAAAATACGGGGAATTTCTACCTTTTTGCCCGAAAATAAAAGAAATGTATACCTTTTTGCCATAAAGAAAAAGAATTTCTTCATTTTTACCCCAAAATAAGGGGATTTTCCGCTTTTTTGACTCAAAATAAGTGCAATTTCTGACTTTTCCCCAAAAATAAACGGAATTTCTCTCTTTTTGCCTTAAAATAAGGGGAATTTCTGACTTTTTGCCCTGAAATAAGTAAAATTTCTAAAATTTTTCCCAAAAATAAGGAAAATGTCTGCTTTTTGCCCCAAAATAAGGGGAATTTCTGCTTTTTTCCATCTAAATAAGTGGAATTTCTGTCTTTTTCTTCCAAAACAAAGGGAATTTCTGTCTTTTTTGCCTTAAAATAAGGAAAATTTCTGACTTATTACTCTGAAATAAGTGAAATTTCTGCAATTTTGCCCCAAAATAAAAGAAATTTCTGCCTTTTTGCCACAAAATAAAAAGAATTTCTGTCTTTTTGCCCCAAAATAAAGGAAATTTCTGCCTTTTTGCCGCCAAATAAGGGGAATTTCAGCATTTTTACCTCAAAATAAGGGGAATTTCTGCATTTTTGCCACAAAATATTAAAAATTTCTGCCATTGTGCTCTAAAATACGGAAAATTTCTGCCTTTTTTCTCTAAAATAAATGAAATTTCTGCAATTTTGCCCCCAAATTAGTGAAATTTCTGCAATTTTGCCCAAAAATAAGGGAAATTTCTGGAATTTTGCCCCAAAATAAGTGGAATTTCTGAGTTTTGCCCGAAAATAAGGAGAATTTCTGTCTTTTTGTCCCAACATATAGGGAATTTCTGCCTTTTTGCCCCACAATTAGGGAAATTTCTGCAATTTTGCTCCAAAATACGGGGAATTTCTGCTTTTTTGCCTGAAAATAAGGGGAATGTATACTTTTTGCCACAAAAAAAGGAAATTTCTTCATTTTTGCCCCAAAATAAGAGGAATTTCTGCCTTTTTACCTCAAAATAAGTAAAATTTCTGTCTTTTTACCCCAAAATAAATGGAATTTCTCTTTTTTTGCTCCAAAATAAAAGGAATTTTTGAATTATGCCCTGAAATAAGTGAAATTTCGGCAATATTGCCCCAAAATAAAAGAAATTTCTTCCTTTTTATCACAAAAAAGGAATTTCTGTCTTTTTGCCCCAAAATAAGGGAAATTTAAGCCTTTTTGCCCCCAAATAAGAGGAAATTTCAGCCTTTTTAGCTCAAAATATGGGGAATTTCTGCATTTTTGCCACAAAATATTAAGGATTTCTGCCATTGTTCTTTAAAATACGGAAAATATCTGCCTTTTTTTCCTGAAATAAGTGAAATTTCTGCAATTTTGCCCCAAAATATGTGAAATTTTTGTAATTTTGCACCAAAATAAGGGAAATTTCTGGAATTTTGCCCCAAAATAAGTAGAATTTCTGAGTTTTGCCCCAAAATAAAAAGAATTTCTGTCTTTTTCCCCAACATATAAGGAATTTTTGCATTTTTGCCCCACAATTAGAAGAATTTCTGCAATTTTGCTCCAAAATACGGGGAATTTCTGCTTTTTTGCCCGAAAATAAGGGGAATGTATATCTTTTGCCACAAAATAGGGAAATTTCATTTTTGCCCCAAAATAAGAGGAATTTCTGCCTTTTTACCTCAAAATAAGTGAAATTTCTGCCTTTTTACCCAAAAATAAACGGAATTTCTGTCTTTTTGCCCAAAAATAAAAGGAATTTTTGAATTATGCCCTGAAATAAGTGAAATTTCTGCAATTTTGCCCCAAAATAATAGAAATTTCTGCCTTTTTGCCACAAAATAAGGGGAATATCTGTCTTTTTGCCCCAAAATAAGGGAAATTTCTGCCTTTTTGCCCCCAAATAAGGGGGAATTTCAGGCTTTTTACCTCAAAATAAGGGGAATTTCTGCATTTTTGCCACAAAATATTAAGAATTTCTGCCATTGTGCTCTAAAGTATGGAAAACTTCTGCCTTTTTTCCCTTAAATAAGTGAAATTTCTGCAATTTTGCCCCAAAATAAGTGAAATTTCTGCAATTTTGCCCCAAAATAAGGAAAATTATTGGAATTTTGGCCCAAAATAAGTGAAATTTCTTAGTTTTCCCCCAAAATAAGGAGAATTTCTATCTTTTTGCCCCAACATATAGGGAATTTCTGCATTTTTGCCCCACAATTAGGGGAATTTCTGCAATTTTGCTCCAAAATACGGGGAATTTCTGCATTTTTGCCCGAAAATAAAGGGAATGTATATCTTTTTGCCTTAAAAAAAAAAAATTTCTTAATTTTTACCCCAAAATAAGGGGATTTTCCACCTTTTTGACTCAAAATAAGTGCAATTTCTGACTTTTACCCAAAAATAAACGGAATTTCTGTCTTTTTGCCTTAAAATAAGGGGAATTTCTGAATTTTTGCCCTGAAATAAGTAAAATTTCTAAAAGTTTTTTCCAAAATAAGGGAAATGTCTGCTTTTTGCCCCAAAATAAGGGGAATTTCTAATTTTTTCCCTTTAAATAAGTGGAATTTCTGTCTTTTTCCCCCAAAACAAAGGAAATTTCTGTCTTTTTTGCCTCAAAATAAAAAAAATTTCTGACTTATTACTCTGAAATAAGTGAAATTTCTGCAATTTTGCCCCAAAATAAGGGAAATTTCTGCCTTTTTGCCCCCAAATAAGGGGAATTTCAGCCTTTTTACCTCAAAATAAGAGGAATTTGTGCATTTTTGTCACAAAATATTAGGAATTTCAGCCTTTTTTCCCCAAAATAAGGAAAATTTCTGCCTCTTTTTTGAAATAAGTGAAATTTCTGCAATTGTGCCCCAAAATAAGTGAAATTTCTGCAATTTTGCCCCAAAATAAGGGAAATTTCTGGAATTTTGCACCAAATAAGTGGAATTTCTGAGTTTTTCCCCAAAATAAGGAGAATTTCTGTCTTTTGCCCCAACATATAGGGAATGTCTGCCTTTTTGCCCCACAATTAGGGGAATTTCTGCAATTTTGCTCAAAAATAGGGGGAATTTTGGCCTTTTTGCCCGAAAATAAGAAGAATGCATACCTTTTGCCATATAAAAGGGAAATTTCTTCATTTTTGCTCTAAAATAAGGGGAATTTCTGCTTTTTTCCCTTTAAATAAGTAGAATTTCTGTCTTTTTCCCCCAAAACAAAGGGAATTTTTGTCTTATTTGCTCCAAAATAAGGAAAATTTCTGACTTATTACCCTGAAATAAGTGAAATTTCTGCATAATTGCCCCAAAATAAGGGAAATTTCTGCCTTTTTGCCCCCAAATAAAGGGAATTTCAGCCTTTTTACCTCAAAATAAGGGGAATTTCTGCATTTTTGCCACAAAATATTAGGAATTTCTGCCTTTTTGCCCCAAAATAAGGAAAATTTCTGCCTTTTTTCCATGAAATAAGTGAAATTTCTGCCTTTTTTCCATGAAATAAGTGAAATTTCTGCAATTTTGCCCCAAAATTAGGAAAATTTCTGGAATTTTGCTCCAAATAAGTGGAATTTCTGAGTTTTGCCCCAAAATAAAAAGAATTTCTGTCTTTTTGCCCCAACATATAGGGAATTTCTGCATTTTTTCCCCAAAATTAGGGGAATTTCTGCAATTTTGCTCCAAAATAGAGGGAATTTCTGCTTTTTTGCTTGAAAATAAGAAGAATGCATATCTTTTTGCCATAAAAAAGGGAAATATTTTGAGGTTTGCCCCAAAATAAGAGGAATTTCTGCCTTTCTACCTCAAAAAATTGAAATTTCTGCCTTTTTACCCAAAAATAAACGAAATTTCTGTCTTTTTGCCCCAGAATAAAAGGAATTTTTGAATTATGCCTTGAAATAAGTGAAGTTTCTGCAATTTTGCCCCAAAATAAAAGAAATTTCTGCCTTTTTGCCACAAAATAAGGAGAATTTCTGTATTTTTGCCCCAAAATAAGGGAAATTTTTGCCTTTTTGTTTCCAAATAAGGGGAATTTCAGCCTTTTTACCTCAAAATAAGAGGAATTTCTGCATTTTTGCCACAAAATATTAAAAACTTCTGCCATTGTGCTCTAAAATACGGAAAATTTCTGCCTTTTTTCCCTGAAATAAATGAAATGTCTGCAATTTTGCCCCAAAATAAGTGAAATTTCTGGAATTTTGCCCCAAAATAAGTAGAATTTCTGAGTTTTGCCCCATAATAATAAGAATTTCTTTCTTTTTGCCCCAGCATATAAAGAATTTTTGCATTTTTGCCCCACAATTAGAAGAATTTCTGCAATTTTGCACCAAAATACGGAGAATTTCTGCTTTTTTGCCCGAAAATATGGGGAATGTATATCTTTTGCCACAAAATAGGGAAATTTCTTCATTTTTGCCCAAAAATAAAAGGAATTTCTGCCTTTTTACCTCAAAATAAGTGAAATTTCTGCCTTTTTACCCAAAAATAAACGGAATTTCTGTCTTTTTGCCCAAAAATAAAAGGAATTTTTGAATTATGCCCTGAAATAAGTGAAATTTCTGCAATTTTGCCCCAAAATAATAGAAATTTCTGCCTTTTTGCCACAAAATAAGGGGAATTTCTGTCTTCTTGCCCCAAAATAAGGGAAATTTCTGCCTTTTTGCCCCCAAATAAGGGGGAATTTCAGGCTTTTTACCTCAAAATAAGGGGAATTTCTGCATTTTTGCCACAAAATATTAAGAATTTCTGCCATTGTGCTCCAAAGTATTGAAAACTTCTCCCTTTTTTCCCTTAAATAAGTGAAATTTCTGCAATTTTGCCCCAAAATAAGTGAAATTTCTGCAATTTTGCCCCAAAATAAGGGAAATTTCTGGAATTTTGCTCCAAATAAGTGGAATTTCTGAGTTTTGCCCCAAAATAAAAAGAATTTCTGTCTTTTTGCCCCAACATATAGGGAATTTCTGCATTTTTCCCCACAATTAGGGGAATTTCTGCAATTTTGCTCCAAAATAGAGGGAATTTCTGCTTTTTTGCTTGAAAATAAGAAGAATGCATATCTTTTTGCCATAAAAAAGGGAAATATTTTGAGGTTTGCCCCAAAATAAGAGGAATTTCTGCCTTTCTACCTCAAAAAATTGAAATTTCTGCCTTTTTACCCAAAAATAAACAAAATTTCTGTCTTTTTGACCCAGAATAAAAGGAATTTTTGAATTATGCC
This sequence comes from Micromys minutus, assembly GCF_963924665.1. NCBI lineage: Eukaryota > Metazoa > Chordata > Mammalia > Rodentia > Muridae > Micromys > Micromys minutus. The sequence continues at coordinate 916,617 of NW_027667183.1, read as the reverse complement.
TTGAAATAAGTGAAATTTCTGCAATTTTGCCCCAAAATATAAGAAATTTCTGCCTTTTTGCCACAAAATAAGGAGAATTTCTGTATTTTTGCCCCAAAATAAGGGAAATTTTTGCCTTTTTGTTCCCGAATAAGGGGAATTTCAGCCTTTTTACCTCAAAATAAGAGGAATTTCTGCATTTTTGCCACAAAATATTAAAAATTTCTGCCATTGTGCTCTAAAATACGGAAAATTTCTGCCTTTTTTCCCTGAAATAAATGAAATGTCTGCAATTTTGCCCCAAAATAAGTGAAATTTCTGGAATTTTGCCCCAAAATAAGTAGAATTTCTGAGTTTTGCCCCATAATAAGAAGAATTTCTTTCTTTTTGCCCCAACATATAAAGAATATTTGCATTTTTGCCCCACAATTAGAAAAATTTCTGCAATTTTGCACCAAAATACGGGGAATTTCTGCTTTTTTGCCCGAAAATAAGGGGAATGTATATCTTTTGCCACAAAATAGGGAAATTTCTTCATTTTTGCCACAAAATAAGATGAATTTCTGCCTTTTTACCTCAAAATAAGTGAAATTTCTGCCTTTTTACCCAAAAATAAACGGTATTTCTGTCTTTTTGCCCAAAAATAAAAGGAATTTTTGAATTATGCCCTGAAATAAGTGAAATTTCTGCAATTTTGCCCCAAAATAAAAAAAATTTCTTTCTTTTTGCCACAAAATAAGGGGAATTTCTGTCTTTTTGCCCCAAAATAAGGGAAATTTCTGCCTTTTTGCCCCCCAAAAAGGGGAATTTCAGGTTTTTTATCTCAAAATAAGGGGAATTTCTGAATTTTTGCCACAAAATATTAAGAATTTCTGCAATTGTGCTCCAAAGTATGGAAAACTTCTGATTTTTTCTCTTAAATAAGTGAAATTTCTGCAATTATGCCCCAAAATAAGTGAAATTTCTGCAATTTTGCCCCAAAATAACGGAAATTTCTGGAATTTTGGCCCAAAATAAGTGAAATTTCTGAGTTTTCCTCCAAAATAAGAAAAATTTCTGTCTTTTTGCCCCAACATATAGAAAATTTCTGCATTTTTGCCCCACAATTAGGGGAATTTCGGCAATTTTGCTCCAAAATACGGGGATTTTCAGCCTTTTTCGCCGATAATTAGGGGAATTTCTGCCATTTTGCCGTGAAATAAGTGAAATTTCTGCAGTTTTACCCCAAAATAAGGTAAGTTCTGCGTTTTTGCCACAAAATTAGGGGAATTTCTGCAATTTTGCTCCAAAATACGGGGAATTTCTGCATTTTTGCCCGAAAATAAAGGGAATGTATACCTTTTTGCCATAAAAAAAGAGAATTTCTTCATTTTTACCCCAAAATAAAAGGATTTTCCGCCTTTTTGACACAAAATAAGTGCAATCTCTGACTTTTCCCCAAAAATAAACGGAATTTCTGTCTTTTTGCCTTAAAATAAGGGGAATTTCTGACTTTTTGCCCTGAAACAAGTAAAATTTCTGAAATTTTTTTCCAAAATAAGGGAAATGTCTGCTTTTTGCCCCAAAATAAGGGGAATTTTTGCTTTTTTCCCTCTAAATAAGTGGAATTTCTTTCTTTTTTTCCCAAAACAAAGGGAATTTCTGTCTTTTTTGCCTCAAAATAAGGAAAATTTCTGACTTATTACTCTGAAATAAGTAAAATTTCTGCAATTTTGCCCCAAAATAAGGGAAATTTCTGCCTTTTTGCCCCCAAATAAGGGGAATTTCAGCCTTTTTACCTCAAAAAAGGGGGAATTTCTACATTTTTGCCACAAAATATTAGGAATTTCTGCCTTTTTTCCCCAAAATAAAAAAAAATTTCTGCCTTTTTTTTGAAATAAGTGAAATTTCTGTAATTGTGCCCCAAAATAAGTGAAATTTCTGCAATTTTGCCCCAAAATAAGGGAAATTTCTGGAATTTTGCTCCAAATAAGTGGAATTTCTGAGTTTTGCCCCAAAATAAAAAGAATTTCTGTCTTTTTGCCCCAACATATAGGAAATTTCTGCTTTTTTGCCCACAATTAGGGGAATTTCTGCAATTTTGCTTCAAAATAGGGGGAATTTCTGCTTTTTTGCTTGAAAATAAGAAGAATGCATATCTTTTTGCCATAAAAAAGGGAAATTTTTTTAGTTTTGCCCCAAAATAAGAGGAATTTCTGCCTTTCTACCTCAAAATAAGTGAAATTTCTGCCTTTTAACCAAAAATAAATGAAATTTCTGTCTTTTTGCCCCAGAATAAAAGGAATTTTTTAATTATGCCTTGAAATAAGTGAAATTTCTGCAATTTTGCCCCAAAATAAAAGAAATTTCTGCCTTTTTGCCACAAATAAGGAGAATTTCTGTATTTTTGCCCCAAATTAAGGAAAATTTTTGCCTTTTTGTTCCCAAATAAGGGGAATTTCAGCCTTTTTACCTCAAAATAGAAGAAATTTCTGCATTTTTGCCACAAAATATTAAAAATTTCTGCCATTGTGCTCTAAAATATGGAAAATTTCTGCCTTTTTTCCCTGAAATAAATGAAATTTCTGCAATTTTGCCCCAAAATAAGTGAAATTTCTGCAATTTTGCCCCATAATAAGGGAAATTTCTGGAATTTTGCCCCAAAATAAGTGGAATTTATGCAGTTTTACCCCAAAATAAGGGGAAGTTCTGCGTTTTTGCCCCAAAATTAGGGGAATTTCTGCAATTTTGCTCCAAAATACGGGGAATTTCTACCTTTTTGCCCGAAAATAAAAGAAATGTATACCTTTTTGCCATAAAGAAAAAGAATTTCTTCATTTTTACCCCAAAATAAGGGGATTTTCCGCTTTTTTGACTCAAAATAAGTGCAATTTCTGACTTTTCCCCAAAAATAAACGGAATTTCTCTCTTTTTGCCTTAAAATAAGGGGAATTTCTGACTTTTTGCCCTGAAATAAGTAAAATTTCTAAAAATTTTCCCAAAAATAAGGAAAATGTCTGCTTTTTGCCCCAAAATAAGGGGAATTTCTGCTTTTTTCCATCTAAATAAGTGGAATTTCTGTCTTTTTCTTCCAAAACAAAGGGAATTTCTGTCTTTTTTGCCTTAAAATAAGGAAAATTTCTGACTTATTACTCTGAAATAAGTGAAATTTCTGCAATTTTGCCCCAAAATAAAAGAAATTTCTGCCTTTTTGCCACAAAATAAAAAGAATTTCTGTCTTTTTGCCCCAAAATAAAGGAAATTTCTGCCTTTTTGCCGCCAAATAAGGGGAATTTCAGCATTTTTACCTCAAAATAAGGGGAATTTCTGCATTTTTGCCACAAAATATTAAAAATTTCTGCCATTGTGCTCTAAAATACGGAAAATTTCTGCCTTTTTTCTCTAAAATAAATGAAATTTCTGCAATTTTGCCCCCAAATTAGTGAAATTTCTGCAATTTTGCCCAAAAATAAGGGAAATTTCTGGAATTTTGCCCCAAAATAAGTGGAATTTCTGAGTTTTGCCCGAAAATAAGGAGAATTTCTGTCTTTTTGTCCCAACATATAGGGAATTTCTGCCTTTTTGCCCCACAATTAGGGAAATTTCTGCAATTTTGCTCCAAAATACGGGGAATTTCTGCTTTTTTGCCTGAAAATAAGGGGAATGTATACTTTTTGCCACAAAAAAAGGAAATTTCTTCATTTTTGCCCCAAAATAAGAGGAATTTCTGCCTTTTTACCTCAAAATAAGTAAAATTTCTGTCTTTTTACCCCAAAATAAATGGAATTTCTCTTTTTTTGCTCCAAAATAAAAGGAATTTTTGAATTATGCCCTGAAATAAGTGAAATTTCGGCAATATTGCCCCAAAATAAAAGAAATTTCTTCCTTTTTATCACAAAAAAGGAATTTCTGTCTTTTTGCCCCAAAATAAGGGAAATTTAAGCCTTTTTGCCCCCAAATAAGAGGAAATTTCAGCCTTTTTAGCTCAAAATATGGGGAATTTCTGCATTTTTGCCACAAAATATTAAGGATTTCTGCCATTGTTCTTTAAAATACGGAAAATATCTGCCTTTTTTTCCTGAAATAAGTGAAATTTCTGCAATTTTGCCCCAAAATATGTGAAATTTTTGTAATTTTGCACCAAAATAAGGGAAATTTCTGGAATTTTGCCCCAAAATAAGTAGAATTTCTGAGTTTTGCCCCAAAATAAAAAGAATTTCTGTCTTTTTCCCCAACATATAAGGAATTTTTGCATTTTTGCCCCACAATTAGAAGAATTTCTGCAATTTTGCTCCAAAATACGGGGAATTTCTGCTTTTTTGCCCGAAAATAAGGGGAATGTATATCTTTTGCCACAAAATAGGGAAATTTCATTTTTGCCCCAAAATAAGAGGAATTTCTGCCTTTTTACCTCAAAATAAGTGAAATTTCTGCCTTTTTACCCAAAAATAAACGGAATTTCTGTCTTTTTGCCCAAAAATAAAAGGAATTTTTGAATTATGCCCTGAAATAAGTGAAATTTCTGCAATTTTGCCCCAAAATAATAGAAATTTCTGCCTTTTTGCCACAAAATAAGGAGAATATCTGTCTTTTTGCCCCAAAATAAGGGAAATTTCTGCCTTTTTGCCCCCAAATAAGGGGGAATTTCAGGCTTTTTACCTCAAAATAAGGGGAATTTCTGCATTTTTGCCACAAAATATTAAGAATTTCTGCCATTGTGCTCTAAAGTATGGAAAACTTCTGCCTTTTTTCCCTTAAATAAGTGAAATTTCTGCAATTTTGCCCCAAAATAAGTGAAATTTCTGCAATTTTGCCCCAAAATAAGGAAAATTATTGGAATTTTGGCCCAAAATAAGTGAAATTTCTTAGTTTTCCCCCAAAATAAGGAGAATTTCTATCTTTTTGCCCCAACATATAGGGAATTTCTGCATTTTTGCCCCACAATTAGGGGAATTTCTGCAATTTTGCTCCAAAATACGGGGAATTTCTGCATTTTTGCCCGAAAATAAAGGGAATGTATATCTTTTTGCCTTAAAAAAAAAGAATTTCTTAATTTTTACCCCAAAATAAGGGGATTTTCCACCTTTTTGACTCAAAATAAGTGCAATTTCTGACTTTTACCCAAAAATAAACGGAATTTCTGTCTTTTTGCCTTAAAATAAGGGGAATTTCTGAATTTTTGCCCTGAAATAAGTAAAATTTCTAAAAGTTTTTTCCAAAATAAGGGAAATGTCTGCTTTTTGCCCCAAAATAAGGGGAATTTCTAATTTTTTCCCTTTAAATAAGTGGAATTTCTGTCTTTTTCCCCCAAAACAAAGGAAATTTCTGTCTTTTTTGCCTCAAAATAAAAAAAATTTCTGACTTATTACTCTGAAATAAGTGAAATTTCTGCAATTTTGCCCCAAAATAAGGGAAATTTCTGCCTTTTTGCCCCCAAATAAGGGGAATTTCAGCCTTTTTACCTCAAAATAAGAGGAATTTGTGCATTTTTGTCACAAAATATTAGGAATTTCAGCCTTTTTTCCCCAAAATAAGGAAAATTTCTGCCTCTTTTTTGAAATAAGTGAAATTTCTGCAATTGTGCCCCAAAATAAGTGAAATTTCTGCAATTTTGCCCCAAAATAAGGGAAATTTCTGGAATTTTGCACCAAATAAGTGGAATTTCTGAGTTTTTCCCCAAAATAAGGAGAATTTCTGTCTTTTGCCCCAACATATAGGGAATGTCTGCCTTTTTGCCCCACAATTAGGGGAATTTCTGCAATTTGGTCAAAAATAGGGGGAATTTTGGCCTTTTTGCCCGAAAATAAGAAGAATGCATACCTTTTGCCATATAAAAGGGAAATTTCTTCATTTTTGCTCTAAAATAAGGGGAATTTCTGCTTTTTTCCCTTTAAATAAGTAGAATTTCTGTCTTTTTCCCCCAAAACAAAGGGAATTTTTGTCTTATTTGCTCCAAAATAAGGAAAATTTCTGACTTATTACCCTGAAATAAGTGAAATTTCTGCATAATTGCCCCAAAATAAGGGAAATTTCTGCCTTTTTGCCCCCAAATAAAGGGAATTTCAGCCTTTTTACCTCAAAATAAGGGGAATTTCTGCATTTTTGCCACAAAATATTAGGAATTTCTGCCTTTTTGCCCCAAAATAAGGAAAATTTCTGCCTTTTTTCCATGAAATAAGTGAAATTTCTGCCTTTTTTCCATGAAATAAGTGAAATTTCTGCAATTTTGCCCCAAAATTAGGAAAATTTCTGGAATTTTGCTCCAAATAAGTGGAATTTCTGAGTTTTGCCCCAAAATAAAAAGAATTTCTGTCTTTTTGCCCCAACATATAGGGAATTTCTGCATTTTTTCCCCAAAATTAGGGGAATTTCTGCAATTTTGCTCCAAAATAGAGGGAATTTCTGCTTTTTTGCTTGAAAATAAGAAGAATGCATATCTTTTTGCCATAAAAAAGGGAAATATTTTGAGGTTTGCCCCAAAATAAGAGGAATTTCTGCCTTTCTACCTCAAAAAATTGAAATTTCTGCCTTTTTACCCAAAAATAAACGAAATTTCTGTCTTTTTGCCCCAGAATAAAAGGAATTTTTGAATTATGCCTTGAAATAAGTGAAGTTTCTGCAATTTTGCCCCAAAATAAAAGAAATTTCTGCCTTTTTGCCACAAAATAAGGAGAATTTCTGTATTTTTGCCCCAAAATAAGGGAAATTTTTGCCTTTTTGTTTCCAAATAAGGGGAATTTCAGCCTTTTTACCTCAAAATAAGAGGAATTTCTGCATTTTTGCCACAAAATATTAAAAACTTCTGCCATTGTGCTCTAAAATACGGAAAATTTCTGCCTTTTTTCCCTGAAATAAATGAAATGTCTGCAATTTTGCCCCAAAATAAGTGAAATTTCTGGAATTTTGCCCCAAAATAAGTAGAATTTCTGAGTTTTGCCCCATAATAATAAGAATTTCTTTCTTTTTGCCCCAGCATATAAAGAATTTTTGCATTTTTGCCCCACAATTAGAAGAATTTCTGCAATTTTGCACCAAAATACGGAGAATTTCTGCTTTTTTGCCCGAAAATATGGGGAATGTATATCTTTTGCCACAAAATAGGGAAATTTCTTCATTTTTGCCCAAAAATAAAAGGAATTTCTGCCTTTTTACCTCAAAATAAGTGAAATTTCTGCCTTTTTACCCAAAAATAAACGGAATTTCTGTCTTTTTGCCCAAAAATAAAAGAAATTTTTGAATTATGCCCTGAAATAAGTGAAATTTCTGCAATTTTGCCCCAAAATAATAGAAATTTCTGCCTTTTTGCCACAAAATAAGGGGAATTTCTGTCTTCTTGCCCCAAAATAAGGGAAATTTCTGCCTTTTTGCCCCCAAATAAGGGGGAATTTCAGGCTTTTTACCTCAAAATAAGGGGAATTTCTGCATTTTTGCCACAAAATATTAAGAATTTCTGCCATTGTGCTCCAAAGTATTGAAAACTTCTCCCTTTTTTCCCTTAAATAAGTGAAATTTCTGCAATTTTGCCCCAAAATAAGTGAAATTTCTGCAATTTTGCCCCAAAATAAGGGAAATTTCTGGAATTTTGCTCCAAATAAGTGGAATTTCTGAGTTTTGCCCCAAAATAAAAAGAATTTCTGTCTTTTTGCCCCAACATATAGGGAATTTCTGCATTTTTCCCCACAATTAGGGGAATTTCTGCAATTTTGCTCCAAAATAGAGGGAATTTCTGCTTTTTTGCTTGAAAATAAGAAGAATGCATATCTTTTTGCCATAAAAAAGGGAAATATTTTGAGGTTTGCCCCAAAATAAGAGGAATTTCTGCCTTTCTACCTCAAAAAATTGAAATTTCTGCCTTTTTACCCAAAAATAAACAAAATTTCTGTCTTTTTGACCCAGAATAAAAGGAATTTTTGAATTATGCCTTGAAATAAGTGAAATTTCTGCAATTTTGCCCCAAAATATAAGAAATTTCTGCCTTTTTGCCACAAAATAAGGAGAATTTCTGTATTTTTGCCCCAAAATAAGGGAAATTTTTGCCTTTTTGTTCCCGAATAAGGGGAATTTCAGCCTTTTTACCTCAAAATAAGAGGAATTTCTGCATTTTTGCCACAAAATATTAAAAATTTCTGCCATTGTGCTCTAAAATACGGAAAATTTCTGCCTTTTTTCCCTGAAATAAATGAAATGTCTGCAATTTTGCCCCAAAATAAGTGAAATTTCTGGAATTTTGCCCCAAAATAAGTAGAATTTCTGAGTTTTGCCCCATAATAAGAAGAATTTCTTTCTTTTTGCCCCAACATATAAAGAATATTTGCATTATTGCCCCACAATTAGAAAAATTTCTGCAATTTTGCACCAAAATACGGGGAATTTCTGCTTTTTTGCCCGAAAATAAGGGGAATGTATATCTTTTGCCACAAAATAGGGAAATTTCTTCATTTTTGCCACAAAATAAGATGAATTTCTGCCTTTTTACCTCAAAATAAGTGAAATTTCTGCCTTTTTACCCAAAAATAAACGGTATTTCTGTCTTTTTGCCCAAAAATAAAAGGAATTTTTGAATTATGCCCTGAAATAAGTGAAATTTCTGCAATTTTGCCCCAAAATAAAAAAAATTTCTTTCTTTTTGCCACAAAATAAGGGGAATTTCTGTCTTTTTGCCCCAAAATAAGGGAAATTTCTGCCTTTTTGCCCCCCAAAAAGGGGAATTTCAGGTTTTTTACCTCAAAATAAGGGGAATTTCTGAATTTTTGCCACAAAATATTAAGAATTTCTGCAATTGTGCTCCAAAGTATGGAAAACTTCTGATTTTTTCTCTTAAATAAGTGAAATTTCTGCAATTATGCCCCAAAATAAGTGAAATTTCTGCAATTTTGCCCCAAAATAACGGAAATTTCTGGAATTTTGGCCCAAAATAAGTGAAATTTCTGAGTTTTCCTCCAAAATAAGAAAAATTTCTGTCTTTTTGCCCCAACATATAGAAAATTTCTGCATTTTTGCCCCACAATTAGGGGAATTTCGGCAATTTTGCTCCAAAATACGGGGATTTTCAGCCTTTTTCGCCGATAATTAGGGGAATTTCTGCCATTTTGCCGTGAAATAAGTGAAATTTCTGCAGTTTTACCCCAAAATAAGGTAAGTTCTGCGTTTTTGCCACAAAATTAGGGGAATTTCTGCAATTTTGCTCCAAAATACGGGGAATTTCTGCATTTTTGCCCGAAAATAAAGGGAATGTATACCTTTTTGCCATAAAAAAAGAGAATTTCTTCATTTTTACCCCAAAATAAAAGGATTTTCCGCCTTTTTGACACAAAATAAGTGCAATCTCTGACTTTTCCCCAAAAATAAACGGAATTTCTGTCTTTTTGCCTTAAAATAAGGGGAATTTCTGACTTTTTGCCCTGAAACAAGTAAAATTTCTGAAATTTTTTTCCAAAATAAGGGAAATGTCTGCTTTTTGCCCCAAAATAAGGGGAATTTTTGCTTTTTTCCCTCTAAATAAGTGGAATTTCTTTCTTTTTTTCCCAAAACAAAGGGAATTTCTGTCTTTTTTGCCTCAAAATAAGGAAAATTTCTGACTTATTACTCTGAAATAAGTAAAATTTCTGCAATTTTGCCCCAAAATAAGGGAAATTTCTGCCTTTTTGCCCCCAAATAAGGGGAATTTCAGCCTTTTTACCTCAAAAAAGGGGGAATTTCTACATTTTTGCCACAAAATATTAGGAATTTCTGCCTTTTTTCCCCAAAATAAAAAAAAATTTCTGCCTTTTTTTTGAAATAAGTGAAATTTCTGTAATTGTGCCCCAAAATAAGTGAAATTTCTGCAATTTTGCCCCAAAATAAGGGAAATTTCTGGAATTTTGCTCCAAATAAGTGGAATTTCTGAGTTTTGCCCCAAAATAAAAAGAATTTCTGTCTTTTTGCCCCAACATATAGGAAATTTCTGCTTTTTTGCCCACAATTAGGGGAATTTCTGCAATTTTGCTTCAAAATAGGGGGAATTTCTGCTTTTTTGCTTGAAAATAAGAAGAATGCATATCTTTTTGCCATAAAAAAGGGAAATTTTTTTAGTTTTGCCCCAAAATAAGAGGAATTTCTGCCTTTCTACCTCAAAATAAGTGAAATTTCTGCCTTTTAACCAAAAATAAATGAAATTTCTGTCTTTTTGCCCCAGAATAAAAGGAATTTTTTAATTATGCCTTGAAATAAGTGAAATTTCTGCAATTTTGCCCCAAAATAAAAGAAATTTCTGCCTTTTTGCCACAAATAAGGAGAATTTCTGTATTTTTGCCCCAAATTAAGGAAAATTTTTGCCTTTTTGTTCCCAAATAAGGGGAATTTCAGCCTTTTTACCTCAAAATAGAAGAAATTTCTGCATTTTTGCCACAAAATATTAAAAATTTCTGCCATTGTGCTCTAAAATATGGAAAATTTCTGCCTTTTTTCCCTGAAATAAATCAAATTTCTGCAATTTTGCCCCAAAATAAGTGAAATTTCTGCAATTTTGCCCCATAATAAGGGAAATTTCTGGAATTTTGCCCCAAAATAAGTGGAATTTATGCAGTTTTACCCCAAAATAAGGGGAAGTTCTGCGTTTTTGCCCCAAAATTAGGGGAATTTCTGCAATTTTGCTCCAAAATACGGGGAATTTCTACCTTTTTGCCCGAAAATAAAAGAAATGTATACCTTTTTGCCATAAAGAAAAAGAATTTCTTCATTTTTACCCCAAAATAAGGGGATTTTCCGCTTTTTTGACTCAAAATAAGTGCAATTTCTGACTTTTCCCCAAAAATAAACGGAATTTCTCTCTTTTTGCCTTAAAATAAGGGGAATTTCTGACTTTTTGCCCTGAAATAAGTAAAATTTCTAAAATTTTTCCCAAAAATAAGGAAAATGTCTGCTTTTTGCCCCAAAATAAGGGGAATTTCTGCTTTTTTCCATCTAAATAAGTGGAATTTCTGTCTTTTTCTTCCAAAACAAAGGGAATTTCTGTCTTTTTTGCCTTAAAATAAGGAAAATTTCTGACTTATTACTCTGAAATAAGTGAAATTTCTGCAATTTTGCCCCAAAATAAAAGAAATTTCTGCCTTTTTGCCACAAAATAAAAAGAATTTCTGTCTTTTTGCCCCAAAATAAAGGAAATTTCTGCCTTTTTGCCGCCAAATAAGGGGAATTTCAGCATTTTTACCTCAAAATAAGGGGAATTTCTGCATTTTTGCCACAAAATATTAAAAATTTCTGCCATTGTGCTCTAAAATACGGAAAATTTCTGCCTTTTTTCTCTAAAATAAATGAAATTTCTGCAATTTTGCCCCAAAATTAGTGAAATTTCTGCAATTTTGCCCAAAAATAAGGGAAATTTCTGGAATTTTGCCCCAAATAAGTGGAATTTCTGAGTTTTGCACCAAAATAAGGAGAATTTCTGTCTTTTTGTCCCAACATATAGGGAATTTCTGCCTTTTTGCCCCACAATTAGGGAAATTTCTGCAATTTTGCTCCAAAATACGGGGAATTTCTGCTTTTTTGCCTGAAAATAAGGGGAATGTATACTTTTTGCCACAAAAAAAGGAAATTTCTTCATTTTTGCCCCAAAATAAGAGGAATTTCTGCCTTTTTACCTCAAAATAAGTAAAATTTCTGTCTTTTTACCCCAAAATAAATGGAATTTCTCTTTTTTTGCTCCAAAATAAAAGGAATTTTTGAATTATGCCCTGAAATAAGTGAAATTTCGGCAATATTGCCCCAAAATAAAAGAAATTTCTTCCTTTTTATCACAAAAAAGGAATTTCTGTCTTTTTGCCCCAAAATAAGGGAAATTTCAGCCTTTTTGCCCCGAAATAAGAGGAAATTTCAGCCTTTTTAGCTCAAAATATGGGGAATTTCTGCATTTTTGCCACAAAATATTAAGGATTTCTGCCATTGTTCTTTAAAATACGGAAAATATCTGCCTTTTTTTCCTGAAATAAGTGAAATTTCTGCAATTTTGCCCCAAAATATGTGAAATTTTTGTAATTTTGCACCAAAATAAGGGAAATTTCTGGAATTTTGCCCCAAAATAAGTAGAATTTCTGAGTTTTGCCCCAAAATAAGAAGAATTTCTGTCTTTTTGCCCCAACATATAAGGAATTTTTGCATTTTTGCCCCACAATTAGAAGAATTTCTGCAATTTTGCTCCAAAATACGGGGAATTTCTGCTTTTTTGCCAGAAAATAAGGGGAATGTATATCTTTTGCCACAAAATAGGGAAATTTCATTTTTGCCCCAAAATAAGAGGAATTTCTGCATTTTTACCTCAAAATAAGTGAAATTTCTGCCTTTTTACCCAAAAATAAACCGAATTTCTGTCTTTTTGCCCAAAAATAAAAGGAATTTTTGAATTATGCCCTGAAATAAGTGAAATTTCTGCAATTTTGCCCCAAAATAATAGAAATTTCTGCCTTTTTGCCACAAAATAAGGGGAATTTCTGTCTTTTTGCCCCAAAATAAGGGAAATTTCTGCCTTTTTGCCCCCAAATAAGGGGGAATTTCAGGCTTTTTACCTCAAAATAAGGGGAATTTCTGCATTTTTGCCACAAAATATTAAGAATTTCTGCCATTGTGCTCTAAAGTATGGAAAACTTCTGCCTTTTTTCCCTTAAATAAGTGAAATTTCTGCAATTTTGCCCCAAAATAAGTGAAATTTCTGCAATTTTGCCCCAAAATAAGGAAAATTATTGGAATTTTGGCCCAAAATAAGTGAAATTTCTTAGTTTTCCCCCAAAATAAGGAGAATTTCTATCTTTTTGCCCCAACATATAGGGAATTTCTGCATTTTTGCCCCACAATTAGGGGAATTTCTGCAATTTTGCTCCAAAATACGGGGAATTTCTGCATTTTTGCCCGAAAATAAAGGGAATGTATATCTTTTTGCCTTAAAAAAAAGAATTTCTTAATTTTTACCCCAAAATAAGGGGATTTTCCACCTTTTTGACTCAAAATAAGTGCAATTTCTGACTTTTCCCCAAAAATAAACGGAATTTCTGTCTTTTTGCCTTAAAATAAGGGGAATTTCTGAATTTTTGCCCTGAAATAAGTAAAATTTCTAAAAGTTTTTTCCAAAATAAGGGAAATGTCTGCTTTTTGCCCCAAAATAAGGGGAATTTCTGATTTTTTCCCTTTAAATAAGTGGAATTTCTGTCTTTTTCCCCCAAAACAAAGGAAATTTCTGTCTTTTTTGCCTCAAAATAAAAAAAATTTCTGACTTATTACTCTGAAATAAGTGAAATTTCTGCAATTTTGCCCCAAAATAAGGGAAATTTCTGCCTTTTTGCCCCCAAATAAGGGGAATTTCAGCCTTTTTACCTAAAAATAAGAGGAATTTGTGCATTTTTGTCACAAAATATTAGGAATTTCAGCCTTTTTTCCCCAAAATAAGGAAAATTTCTGCCTCTTTTTTGAAATAAGTGAAATTTCTGCAATTGTGCCCCAAAATAAGTGAAATTTCTGCAATTTTGCCCCAAAATAAGGGAAATTTCTGGAATTTTGCACCAAATAAGTGGAATTTCTGAGTTTTTCCCCAAAATAAGGAGAATTTCTGTCTTTTGCCCCAACATATAGGGAATGTCTGCCTTTTTGCCCCACAATTAGGGGAATTTCTGCAATTTTGCTCAAAAATAGGGGGAATTTTGGCCTTTTTGCCCGAAAATAAGAAGAATGCATACCTTTTGCCATATAAAAGGGAAATTTCTTCATTTTTGCTCTAAAATAAGGGGAATTTCTGCTTTTTTCCCTTTAAATAAGTAGAATTTCTGTCTTTTTCCCCCAAAACAAAGGGAATTTTTGTCTTATTTGCTCCAAAATAAGGAAAATTTCTGACTTATTACCCTGAAATAAGTGAAATTTCTGCATAATTGCCCCAAAATAAAAGAAATTTCTGCCTTTTTGCCCCCAAATAAAGGGAATTTCAGCCTTTTTACCTCAAAATAAGGGGAATTTCTGCATTTTTGCCACAAAATATTAGGAATTTCTGCCTTTTTGCCCCAAAATAAGGAAAATTTCTGCCTTTTTTCCATGAAATAAGTGAAATTTCTGCCTTTTTTCCATGAAATAAGTGAAATTTCTGCAATTTTGCCCCAAAATAAGGAAAATTTCTGGAATTTTGCTCCAAATAAGTGGAATTTCTGAGTTTTGCCCCAAAATAAAAAGAATTTCTGTCTTTTTGCCCCAACATATAGGGAATTTCTGCATTTTTTCCCCAAAATTAGGGGAATTTCTGCAATTTTGCTCCAAAATAGAGGGAATTTCTGCTTTTTTGCTTGAAAATAAGAAGAATGCATATCTTTTTGCCATAAAAAAGGGAAATTTTTTGAGGTTTGCCCCAAAATAAGAGGAATTTCTGCCTTTCTACCTCAAAAAATTGAAATTTCTGCCTTTTTACCCAAAAATAAACGAAATTTCTGTCTTTTTGCCCCAGAATAAAAGGAATTTTTGAATTATGCCTTGAAATAAGTGAAGTTTCTGCAATTTTGCCCCAAAATAAAAGAAATTTCTGCATTTTTGCCACAAAATAAGGAGAATTTCTGTATTTTTGCCCCAAAATAAGGGAAATTTTTGCCTTTTTGTTTCCAAATAAGGGGAATTTCAGCCTTTTTACCTCAAAATAAGAGGAATTTCTGCATTTTTGCCACAAAATATTAAAAACTTCTGCCATTGTGCTCTAAAATACGGAAAATTTCTGCCTTTTTTCCCTGAAATAAATGAAATGTCTGCAATTTTGCCCCAAAATAAGTGAAATTTCTGGAATTTTGCCCCAAAATAAGTAGAATTTCTGAGTTTTGCCCCATAATAATAAGAATTTCTTTCTTTTTGCCCCAACATATAAAGAATTTTTGCATTTTTGCCCCACAATTAGAAGAATTTCTGCAATTTTGCACCAAAATACGGAGAATTTCTGCTTTTTTGCCCGAAAATAAGGGGAATGTATATCTTTTGCCACAAAATAGGGAAATTTCTTCATTTTTGCCCAAAAATAAAAGGAATTTCTGCCTTTTTACCTCAAAATAAGTGAAATTTCTGCCTTTTTACCCAAAAATAAACGGAATTTCTGTCTTTTTGCCCAAAAATAAAAGAAATTTTTGAATTATGCCCTGAAATAAGTGAAATTTCTGCAATTTTGCCCCAAAATAATAGAAATTTCTTTCTTTTTGCCACAAAATAAGGGGAATTTCTGTCTTCTTGCCCCAAAATAAGGGAAATTTCTGCATTTTTGCCCCCAAATAAGGGGGAATTTCAGGCTTTTTACCTCAAAATAAGGGGAATTTCTGCATTTTTGCCACAAAATATTAAGAATTTCTGCCATTGTGCTCCAAAGTATGGAAAACTTCTCCCTTTTTTCCCTTAAATAAGTGAAATTTCTGCAATTTTGCCCCAAAATAAGTGAAATTTCTGCAATTTTGCCCCAAAATAAAGGAAATTTTTGGAATTTTGGCCCAAAATAAGTGAAATTTCTGAGTTTTGCCCCAAAATAAGGAGAATTTCTGTCTTTTTGCCCCAACATATAGGGAATTTCTGCATTTTTGCCCCACAATTAGGGGAATTTCTGCAATTTTGCACCAAAATACGGGGCATTTCAGCCTATTTCGCCGAAAATAAGGGGAATTTCTGCCATTTTGCCGCGAAATAAGTGAAATTTCTGCAGTTTTACCCCAAAATACGGGGAATTTCTGCGTTTTTGCCCCAAAATTAGGGGAATTTCTGCAATTTTGCTCCAAAATACGGGGAATTTCTGCATTTTTGCCCGAAAATGAAGGGAATGTATACCTTTTTGCCTTAAAAAAAGAGAATTTCTTCATTTTTACCCCAAAATAAGGGGATTTTCCGCCTTTTTGACTCAAAATAAGTGCAATTTCTGACTTTTCCCCAAAAATAAACGGAATTTCTGTCTTTTTGCCTTAAAATAAGGGGAATTTCTGACTTTTTGCCCTGAAATAAGTAAAATTTCTAAAAGTTTTTTCCAAAATAAGGGAAATGTCTGCTTTTTGCCCCAAAATAAGGGGAATTTCTGATTTTTCCCTTTAAATAAGTGGAATTTCTGTCTTTTTCCCCCAAAACAAAGGAAATTTCTGTCTTTTTTGCCTCAAAATTAAAAAAATTTCTGACTTATTACTCTGAAATAAGTGAAATTTCTGCAATTTTGCCCCAAAATAAGGGAAATTTCTGCCTTTTTGCCCCCAAATAAGGGGAATTTCAGCCTTTTTACCTCAAAATAAGAGGAATTTGTGCATTTTTGTCACAAAATATTAGGAATTTCAGCCTTTTTTCCCCAAAATAAGGAAAATTTCTGCCTTTTTTTTGAAATAAGTGAAATTTCTGCAATTGTGCCCCAAAATAAGTGAAATTTCTGCAATTTTGCCCCAAAATAAGGAAAATTTCTGGAATTTTGCACCAAATAAGTGGAATTTCTGAGTTTTTCCCCAAAATAAGGAGAATTTCTGTCTTTTGCCCCAACATATAGGGAATGTCTGCCTTTTTGCCCCACAATTAGGGGAATTTCTGCAATTTTGCTCAAAAATAGGGGGAATTTTGGCCTTTTTGCCCGAAAATAAGAAGAATGCATACCTTTTGCCATTAAAAAGGGAAATTTCTTCATTTTTGCTCTAAAATAAGGGGAATTTCTGCTTTTTTCCCTTTAAATAAGTAGAATTTCTATCTTTTTCCCCCAAAACAAAGGGAATTTCTGTCTTTTTTGCTCCAAAATAACGAAAATTTCTGACTTATTACCCTGAAATAAGTGAAATTTCTGCATAATTGCCCCAAAATAAGGGAAATTTCTGCCTTTTTGCCCCCAAATAAAGGGAATTTCAGCCTTTTTACCTCAAAATAAGGGGAATTTCTGCATTTTTGCCACAAAATATTAGAAATTTCTGCCTTTTTGCCCCAAAATAAGGAAAATTTCTGCCTTTTTTCCATGAAATAAGTGAAATTTCTGCAATTTTGCCCCAAAATAAGTGAAATTTCTGCAATTTTGCCCCAAAATAAGGGAAATTTCTGGAATTTTGCTCCAAATAAGTGGAATTTCTGAGTTTTGCCCCAAAATAAAAAGAATTTCTGTCTTTTTGTCCCAACATATAGGGAATTTCTGCATTTTTTCCCCACAATTAGGGGAATTTCTGCAATTTTGCTCCAAAATAGAGGGAATTTCTGCTTTTTTGCTTGAAAATAAGAAGAATGCATATCTTTTTGCCATAAAAAAGGGAAATATTTTGAGGTTTGCCCCAAAATAAGAGGAATTTCTGCCTTTCTACCTCAAAAAATTGAAATTTCTGCCTTTTTACCCAAAAATAAACGAAATTTCTGTCTTTTTGCCCCAGAATAATAGGAATTTTTGAATTATGCCTTGAAATAAGTGAAATTTCTGCAATTTTGCCCCAAAATATAAGAAATTTCTGCCTTTTTGCCACAAAATAAGGAGAATTTCTGTATTTTTGCCCCAAAATAAGGGAAATTTTTGCCTTTTTGTTCCCGAATAAGGGGAATTTCAGCCTTTTTACCTCAAAATAAGAGGAATTTCTGCATTTTTGCCACAAAATATTAAAAATTTCTGCCATTGTGCTCTAAAATACGGAAAATTTCTGCCTTTTTTCCCTGAAATAAATGAAATGTCTGCAATTTTGCCCCAAAATAAAAGAAATTTCTGCCTTTTTGCCACAAATAAGGAGAATTTCTGTATTTTTGCCCCAAATTAAGGAAAATTTTTGCCTTTTTGTTCCCAAATAAGGGGAATTTCAGCCTTTTTACCTCAAAATAGAAGAAATTTCTGCATTTTTGCCACAAAATATTAAAAATTTCTGCCATTGTGCTCTAAAATATGGAAAATTTCTGCCTTTTTTCCCTGAAATAAATCAAATTTCTGCAATTTTGCCCCAAAATAAGTGAAATTTCTGCAATTTTGCCCCATAATAAGGGAAATTTCTGGAATTTTGCCCCAAAATAAGTGGAATTTATGCAGTTTTACCCCAAAATAAGGGGAAGTTCTGCGTTTTTGCCCCAAAATTAGGGGAATTTCTGCAATTTTGCTCCAAAATACGGGGAATTTCTACCTTTTTGCCCGAAAATAAAAGAAATGTATACCTTTTTGCCATAAAGAAAAAGAATTTCTTCATTTTTACCCCAAAATAAGGGGATTTTCCGCTTTTTTGACTCAAAATAAGTGCAATTTCTGACTTTTCCCCAAAAATAAACGGAATTTCTCTCTTTTTGCCTTAAAATAAGGGGAATTTCTGACTTTTTGCCCTGAAATAAGTAAAATTTCTAAAATTTTTCCCAAAAATAAGGAAAATGTCTGCTTTTTGCCCCAAAATAAGGGGAATTTCTGCTTTTTTCCATCTAAATAAGTGGAATTTCTGTCTTTTTCTTCCAAAACAAAGGGAATTTCTGTCTTTTTTGCCTTAAAATAAGGAAAATTTCTGACTTATTACTCTGAAATAAGTGAAATTTCTGCAATTTTGCCCCAAAATAAAAGAAATTTCTGCCTTTTTGCCACAAAATAAAAAGAATTTCTGTCTTTTTGCCCCAAAATAAAGGAAATTTCTGCCTTTTTGCCGCCAAATAAGGGGAATTTCAGCATTTTTACCTCAAAATAAGGGGAATTTCTGCATTTTTGCCACAAAATATTAAAAATTTCTGCCATTGTGCTCTAAAATACGGAAAATTTCTGCCTTTTTTCTCTAAAATAAATGAAATTTCTGCAATTTTGCCCCAAAATTAGTGAAATTTCTGCAATTTTGCCCAAAAATAAGGGAAATTTCTGGAATTTTGCCCCAAATAAGTGGAATTTCTGAGTTTTGCACCAAAATAAGGAGAATTTCTGTCTTTTTGTCCCAACATATAGGGAATTTCTGCCTTTTTGCCCCACAATTAGGGAAATTTCTGCAATTTTGCTCCAAAATACGGGGAATTTCTGCTTTTTTGCCTGAAAATAAGGGGAATGTATACTTTTTGCCACAAAAAAAGGAAATTTCTTCATTTTTGCCCCAAAATAAGAGGAATTTCTGCCTTTTTACCTCAAAATAAGTAAAATTTCTGTCTTTTTACCCCAAAATAAATGGAATTTCTCTTTTTTTGCTCCAAAATAAAAGGAATTTTTGAATTATGCCCTGAAATAAGTGAAATTTCGGCAATATTGCCCCAAAATAAAAGAAATTTCTTCCTTTTTATCACAAAAAAAGGAATTTCTGTCTTTTTGCCCCAAAATAAGGGAAATTTCAGCCTTTTTGCCCCGAAATAAGAGGAAATTTCAGCCTTTTTAGCTCAAAATATGGGGAATTTCTGCATTTTTGCCACAAAATATTAAGGATTTCTGCCATTGTTCTTTAAAATACGGAAAATATCTGCCTTTTTTTCCTGAAATAAGTGAAATTTCTGCAATTTTGCCCCAAAATATGTGAAATTTTTGTAATTTTGCACCAAAATAAGGGAAATTTCTGGAATTTTGCCCCAAAATAAGTAGAATTTCTGAGTTTTGCCCCAAAATAAGAAGAATTTCTGTCTTTTTGCCCCAACATATAAGGAATTTTTGCATTTTTGCCCCACAATTAGAAGAATTTCTGCAATTTTGCTCCAAAATACGGGGAATTTC
This sequence comes from Micromys minutus, assembly GCF_963924665.1. NCBI lineage: Eukaryota > Metazoa > Chordata > Mammalia > Rodentia > Muridae > Micromys > Micromys minutus. The sequence continues at coordinate 897,044 of NW_027667183.1, read as the reverse complement.
TGCTTTTTTGCCAGAAAATAAGGGGAATGTATATCTTTTGCCACAAAATAGGGAAATTTCATTTTTGCCCCAAAATAAGAGGAATTTCTGCATTTTTACCTCAAAATAAGTGAAATTTCTGCCTTTTTACCCAAAAATAAACCGAATTTCTGTCTTTTTGCCCAAAAATAAAAGGAATTTTTGAATTATGCCCTGAAATAAGTGAAATTTCTGCAATTTTGCCCCAAAATAATAGAAATTTCTGCCTTTTTGCCACAAAATAAGGGGAATTTCTGTCTTTTTGCCCCAAAATAAGGGAAATTTCTGCCTTTTTGCCCCCAAATAAGGGGGAATTTCAGGCTTTTTACCTCAAAATAAGGGGAATTTCTGCATTTTTGCCACAAAATATTAAGAATTTCTGCCATTGTGCTCTAAAGTATGGAAAACTTCTGCCTTTTTTCCCTTAAATAAGTGAAATTTCTGCAATTTTGCCCCAAAATAAGTGAAATTTCTGCAATTTTGCCCCAAAATAAGGAAAATTATTGGAATTTTGGCCCAAAATAAGTGAAATTTCTTAGTTTTCCCCCAAAATAAGGAGAATTTCTATCTTTTTGCCCCAACATATAGGGAATTTCTGCATTTTTGCCCCACAATTAGGGGAATTTCTGCAATTTTGCTCCAAAATACGGGGAATTTCTGCATTTTTGCCCGAAAATAAAGGGAATGTATATCTTTTTGCCTTAAAAAAAAGAATTTCTTAATTTTTACCCCAAAATAAGGGGATTTTCCACCTTTTTGACTCAAAATAAGTGCAATTTCTGACTTTTCCCCAAAAATAAACGGAATTTCTGTCTTTTTGCCTTAAAATAAGGGGAATTTCTGAATTTTTGCCCTGAAATAAGTAAAATTTCTAAAAGTTTTTTCCAAAATAAGGGAAATGTCTGCTTTTTGCCCCAAAATAAGGGGAATTTCTGATTTTTTCCCTTTAAATAAGTGGAATTTCTGTCTTTTTCCCCCAAAACAAAGGAAATTTCTGTCTTTTTTGCCTCAAAATAAAAAAAATTTCTGACTTATTACTCTGAAATAAGTGAAATTTCTGCAATTTTGCCCCAAAATAAGGGAAATTTCTGCCTTTTTGCCCCCAAATAAGGGGAATTTCAGCCTTTTTACCTAAAAATAAGAGGAATTTGTGCATTTTTGTCACAAAATATTAGGAATTTCAGCCTTTTTTCCCCAAAATAAGGAAAATTTCTGCCTCTTTTTTGAAATAAGTGAAATTTCTGCAATTGTGCCCCAAAATAAGTGAAATTTCTGCAATTTTGCCCCAAAATAAGGGAAATTTCTGGAATTTTGCACCAAATAAGTGGAATTTCTGAGTTTTTCCCCAAAATAAGGAGAATTTCTGTCTTTTGCCCCAACATATAGGGAATGTCTGCCTTTTTGCCCCACAATTAGGGGAATTTCTGCAATTTTGCTCAAAAATAGGGGGAATTTTGGCCTTTTTGCCCGAAAATAAGAAGAATGCATACCTTTTGCCATATAAAAGGGAAATTTCTTCATTTTTGCTCTAAAATAAGGGGAATTTCTGCTTTTTTCCCTTTAAATAAGTAGAATTTCTGTCTTTTTCCCCCAAAACAAAGGGAATTTTTGTCTTATTTGCTCCAAAATAAGGAAAATTTCTGACTTATTACCCTGAAATAAGTGAAATTTCTGCATAATTGCCCCAAAATAAAAGAAATTTCTGCCTTTTTGCCCCCAAATAAAGGGAATTTCAGCCTTTTTACCTCAAAATAAGGGGAATTTCTGCATTTTTGCCACAAAATATTAGGAATTTCTGCCTTTTTGCCCCAAAATAAGGAAAATTTCTGCCTTTTTTCCATGAAATAAGTGAAATTTCTGCCTTTTTTCCATGAAATAAGTGAAATTTCTGCAATTTTGCCCCAAAATAAGGAAAATTTCTGGAATTTTGCTCCAAATAAGTGGAATTTCTGAGTTTTGCCCCAAAATAAAAAGAATTTCTGTCTTTTTGCCCCAACATATAGGGAATTTCTGCATTTTTTCCCCAAAATTAGGGGAATTTCTGCAATTTTGCTCCAAAATAGAGGGAATTTCTGCTTTTTTGCTTGAAAATAAGAAGAATGCATATCTTTTTGCCATAAAAAAGGGAAATTTTTTGAGGTTTGCCCCAAAATAAGAGGAATTTCTGCCTTTCTACCTCAAAAAATTGAAATTTCTGCCTTTTTACCCAAAAATAAACGAAATTTCTGTCTTTTTGCCCCAGAATAAAAGGAATTTTTGAATTATGCCTTGAAATAAGTGAAGTTTCTGCAATTTTGCCCCAAAATAAAAGAAATTTCTGCCTTTTTGCCACAAAATAAGGAGAATTTCTGTATTTTTGCCCCAAAATAAGGGAAATTTTTGCCTTTTTGTTTCCAAATAAGGGGAATTTCAGCCTTTTTACCTCAAAATAAGAGGAATTTCTGCATTTTTGCCACAAAATATTAAAAACTTCTGCCATTGTGCTCTAAAATACGGAAAATTTCTGCCTTTTTTCCCTGAAATAAATGAAATGTCTGCAATTTTGCCCCAAAATAAGTGAAATTTCTGGAATTTTGCCCCAAAATAAGTAGAATTTCTGAGTTTTGCCCCATAATAATAAGAATTTCTTTCTTTTTGCCCCAACATATAAAGAATTTTTGCATTTTTGCCCCACAATTAGAAGAATTTCTGCAATTTTGCACCAAAATACGGAGAATTTCTGCTTTTTTGCCCGAAAATAAGGGGAATGTATATCTTTTGCCACAAAATAGGGAAATTTCTTCATTTTTGCCCAAAAATAAAAGGAATTTCTGCCTTTTTACCTCAAAATAAGTGAAATTTCTGCCTTTTTACCCAAAAATAAACGGAATTTCTGTCTTTTTGCCCAAAAATAAAAGAAATTTTTGAATTATGCCCTGAAATAAGTGAAATTTCTGCAATTTTGCCCCAAAATAATAGAAATTTCTTTCTTTTTGCCACAAAATAAGGGGAATTTCTGTCTTCTTGCCCCAAAATAAGGGAAATTTCTGCATTTTTGCCCCCAAATAAGGGGGAATTTCAGGCTTTTTACCTCAAAATAAGGGGAATTTCTGCATTTTTGCCACAAAATATTAAGAATTTCTGCCATTGTGCTCCAAAGTATGGAAAACTTCTCCCTTTTTTCCCTTAAATAAGTGAAATTTCTGCAATTTTGCCCCAAAATAAGTGAAATTTCTGCAATTTTGCCCCAAAATAAAGGAAATTTTTGGAATTTTGGCCCAAAATAAGTGAAATTTCTGAGTTTTGCCCCAAAATAAGGAGAATTTCTGTCTTTTTGCCCCAACATATAGGGAATTTCTGCATTTTTGCCCCACAATTAGGGGAATTTCTGCAATTTTGCACCAAAATACGGGGCATTTCAGCCTATTTCGCCGAAAATAAGGGGAATTTCTGCCATTTTGCCGCGAAATAAGTGAAATTTCTGCAGTTTTACCCCAAAATACGGGGAATTTCTGCGTTTTTGCCCCAAAATTAGGGGAATTTCTGCAATTTTGCTCCAAAATACGGGGAATTTCTGCATTTTTGCCCGAAAATGAAGGGAATGTATACCTTTTTGCCTTAAAAAAAGAGAATTTCTTCATTTTTACCCCAAAATAAGGGGATTTTCCGCCTTTTTGACTCAAAATAAGTGCAATTTCTGACTTTTCCCCAAAAATAAACGGAATTTCTGTCTTTTTGCCTTAAAATAAGGGGAATTTCTGACTTTTTGCCCTGAAATAAGTAAAATTTCTAAAAGTTTTTTCCAAAATAAGGGAAATGTCTGCTTTTTGCCCCAAAATAAGGGGAATTTCTGATTTTTCCCTTTAAATAAGTGGAATTTCTGTCTTTTTCCCCCAAAACAAAGGAAATTTCTGTCTTTTTTGCCTCAAAATTAAAAAAATTTCTGACTTATTACTCTGAAATAAGTGAAATTTCTGCAATTTTGCCCCAAAATAAGGGAAATTTCTGCCTTTTTGCCCCCAAATAAGGGGAATTTCAGCCTTTTTACCTCAAAATAAGAGGAATTTGTGCATTTTTGTCACAAAATATTAGGAATTTCAGCCTTTTTTCCCCAAAATAAGGAAAATTTCTGCCTTTTTTTTGAAATAAGTGAAATTTCTGCAATTGTGCCCCAAAATAAGTGAAATTTCTGCAATTTTGCCCCAAAATAAGGAAAATTTCTGGAATTTTGCACCAAATAAGTGGAATTTCTGAGTTTTTCCCCAAAATAAGGAGAATTTCTGTCTTTTGCCCCAACATATAGGGAATGTCTGCCTTTTTGCCCCACAATTAGGGGAATTTCTGCAATTTTGCTCAAAAATAGGGGGAATTTTGGCCTTTTTGCCCGAAAATAAGAAGAATGCATACCTTTTGCCATTAAAAAGGGAAATTTCTTCATGTTTGCTCTAAAATAAGGGGAATTTCTGCTTTTTTCCCTTTAAATAAGTAGAATTTCTATCTTTTTCCCCCAAAACAAAGGGAATTTCTGTCTTTTTTGCTCCAAAATAACGAAAATTTCTGACTTATTACCCTGAAATAAGTGAAATTTCTGCATAATTGCCCCAAAATAAGGGAAATTTCTGCCTTTTTGCCCCCAAATAAAGGGAATTTCAGCCTTTTTACCTCAAAATAAGGGGAATTTCTGCATTTTTGCCACAAAATATTAGAAATTTCTGCCTTTTTGCCCCAAAATAAGGAAAATTTCTGCCTTTTTTCCATGAAATAAGTGAAATTTCTGCAATTTTGCCCCAAAATAAGTGAAATTTCTGCAATTTTGCCCCAAAATAAGGGAAATTTCTGGAATTTTGCTCCAAATAAGTGGAATTTCTGAGTTTTGCCCCAAAATAAAAAGAATTTCTGTCTTTTTGTCCCAACATATAGGGAATTTCTGCATTTTTTCCCCACAATTAGGGGAATTTCTGCAATTTTGCTCCAAAATAGAGGGAATTTCTGCTTTTTTGCTTGAAAATAAGAAGAATGCATATCTTTTTGCCATAAAAAAGGGAAATATTTTGAGGTTTGCCCCAAAATAAGAGGAATTTCTGCCTTTCTACCTCAAAAAATTGAAATTTCTGCCTTTTTACCCAAAAATAAACGAAATTTCTGTCTTTTTGCCCCAGAATAATAGGAATTTTTGAATTATGCCTTGAAATAAGTGAAATTTCTGCAATTTTGCCCCAAAATATAAGAAATTTCTGCCTTTTTGCCACAAAATAAGGAGAATTTCTGTATTTTTGCCCCAAAATAAGGGAAATTTTTGCCTTTTTGTTCCCGAATAAGGGGAATTTCAGCCTTTTTACCTCAAAATAAGAGGAATTTCTGCATTTTTGCCACAAAATATTAAAAATTTCTGCCATTGTGCTCTAAAATACGGAAAATTTCTGCCTTTTTTCCCTGAAATAAATGAAATGTCTGCAATTTTGCCCCAAAATAAGTGAAATTTCTGGAATTTTGCCCCAAAATAAGTAGAATTTCTGAGTTTTGCCCCATAATAAGAAGAATTTCTTTCTTTTTGCCCCAACATATAAAGAATATTTGCATTTTTGCCCCACAATTAGAAGAATTTCTGCAATTTTGCACCAAAATACGGGGAATTTCTGCTTTTTTGCCCGAAAATAAGGGGAATGTATATCTTTTGCCACAAAATAGGGAAATTTCTTCATTTTTGCCCAAAAATAAGAGGAATTTCTGCCTTTTTACCTCAAAATAAGTGAAATTTCTGCCTTTTTACCCAAAAATAAACGGAATTTCTGTCTTTTTGCCCAAAAATAAAAGAAATTTTTGAATTATGCCCTGAAATAAGTGAAATTTCTGCAATTTTGCCCCAAAATAATAGAAATTTCTGCCTTTTTGCCACAAAATAAGGGGAATTTCTGTCTTTTTGCCCCAAAATAAGGGAAATTTCTGCCTTTTTGCCCCCAAATAAAGGGAATTTCAGCCTTTTTACCTCAAAATAAGGGGAATTTCTGCATTTTTGCCACAAAATATTAGGAATTTCTGCCTTTTTGCCCCAAAATAAGGAAAATTTCTGCCTTTTTTCCATGAAATAAGTGAAATTTCTGCAATTTTGCCCCAAAATATAAGAAATTTCTGCCTTTTTGCCCCAAAATAAGGAGAATTTCTGTATTTTTGCCCCAAAATAAGGGAAATTTTTGCTTTTTTGTTCCCAAATAAGGGGAATTTCAGCCTTTTTACCTCAAAATAAGAGGAATTTCTGCATTTTTGCCACAAAATATTAAAAATTTCTGCCATTGTGCTCTAAAATACGGAAAATTTCTGCCTTTTTTCCCTGAAATAAATGAAATGTCTGCAATTTTGCCCCAAAATAAGTGAAATTTCTGGAATTTTGCCCCAAAATAAGTAGAATTTCTGAGTTTTGCCCCATAATAAGAAGAATTTCTTTCTTTTTGCCCCAACATATAAAGAATTTTTGCATTTTTGCCCCACAATTAGAAGAATTTCTGCAATTTTGCACCAAAATACGGGGAATTTCTGCTTTTTTGCCCCAAAATAAGGGGAATGTATATCTTTTGCCACAAAATAGGGAAATTTCTTCATTTTTGCCCAAAAATAAGAGGAATTTCTGCCTTTTTACCTCAAAATAAGTGAAATTTCTGCCTTTTTACCCAAAAATAAACGGAATTTCTGTCTTTTTGCCCAAAAATAAAAGAAATTTTTGAATTATGCCCTGAAATAAGTGAAATTTCTGCAATTTTGCCCCAAAATAATAGAAATTTCTGCCTTTTTGCCACAAAATAAGGGGAATTTCTGTCTTTTTGCCCCAAAATAAGGGAAATTTCTGCCTTTTTGCCCCCAAATAAAGGGAATTTCAGCCTTTTTACCTCAAAATAAGGGAAATTTCTGCATTTTTGCCACAAAATATTAGGAATTTCTGCCTTTTTGCCCCAAAATAAGAAAAATTTCTGCCTTTTTTCCATGAAATAAGTGAAATTTCTGCAATTTTGCCCCAAAATAAGTGAAATTTCTGCAATTTTGCCCCAAAATAAGGGAAATTTCTGGAATTTTGCTCCAAATAAGTGGAATTTCTGAGTTTTGCCCCAAAATAAAAAGGATTTCTGTCTTTTTGTCCCAACATATAGGGAATTTCTGCATTTTTTCCCCGCAATTAGGGGAATTTCTGCAATTTTGCTCCAAAATAGAGGGAATTTCTGCTTTTTTGCTTGAAAATAAGAAGAATGCATATCTTTTTGCCATAAAAAAGGGAAATATTTTTAGGTTTGCCCCAAAATAAGAGGAATTTCTGCCTTTCTACCTCAAAAAAGTGAAATTTCTGCCTTTTTACCCAAAAATAAACGAAATTTCTGTCTTTTTGCCCCAGAATAAAAGGAATTTTTGAATTATGCCTTGAAATAAGTGAAGTTTCTGCAATTTTGCCCCAAAATAAAAGAAATTTCTGCCTTTTTGCCACAAAATAACGAGAATTTCTGTATTTTTGCCCCAAAATAAGGGAAATTTTTGCCTTTTTGTTTCCAAATAAGGGGAATTTCAGCCTTTTTACCTCAAAATAAGAGGAATTTCTGCATTTTTGCCACAAAATATTAAAAATTTCTGCCATTGTGCTCTAAAATACGGAAAATTTCTGCCTTTTTTCCCTGAAATAAATGAAATGTCTGCAATTTTGCCCCAAAATAAGTGAAATTTCTGGAATTTTGCCCCAAAATAAGTAGAATTTCTGAGTTTTGCCCCATAATAAGAAGAATTTCTTTTTTTTTGCCCCAACATATAAAGAATTTTTGCATTTTTGCCCCACAAGTAGAAGAATTTCTGCAATTTTGCTCCAAAATACGGGGAATTTCTGCTTTTTTGCCCGAAAATAAGGGGAATGTATATCTTTTGCCACAAAATAGGGAAATTTCTTCAGTTTTGCCCAAAAATAAGAGGAATTTCTGCCTTTTTACCTCAAAATAAGTGAAATTTCTGCCGTTTTACCCGAAAATAAACGGAATTTCTGTCTTCTTGCCCAAAAATAAAAGGAATTTTTGAATTATGCCCTGAAATAAGTGAAATTTCTGCAATTTTGCCCCAAAATAATAGAAATTTCTGCCTTTTTGCCACAAATAAGGGGAATTTCTGTCTTTTTGCCCCAAAATAAGGGAAATTTCTGCATTTTTGCCCCCAAATAATGGGGAATTTCAGGCTTTTTACCTCAAAATAAGGGGAATTTCTGCATTTTTGCCACAAAATATTAAGAATTTCTGCCATTGTGCTCCAAAGTATGGAAAACTTCTCCCTTTTTTCCCTTAAATAAGTGAAATTTCTGCAATTTTGCCCCAAAATAAGTGAAATTTCTGCAATTTTACCCCAAAATAAGGGAAATTTTTGGAATTTTGGCCCAAAATAAGTGAAATTTCTGAGTTTTGCCCCAAAATAAGGAGAATTTCTGTCTTTTTGCCCCAACATATAGGGAATTTCTGCATTTTTGCCCCACAATTAGGGGAATTTCTGCAATTTTGCACCAAAATGCGGAAAATTTCAGCCTTTTTCACCGAAAATAAGGGGAATTTCTGCCATTTTGCCGCGAAATAAGTGAAATTTCTGCAGTTTTACCCCAAAATAAGGGGAATTTCTTCGTTTTTGCCCCAAAATTAGGGGAATTTCTGCAATTTTGCTCCAAAATACGGGTAATTTCTGCATTTTTGCCCGAAAATGAAGGGAATGTATACCTTTTTGCCTTAAAAAAAGAGAATTTCTTCATTTTTACCCCAAAATAAGGGGATTTTCCGCCTTTTTGACTCAAAATAAGTGCAATTTCTGACTTTTCCCCAAAAATAAACGGAATTTGTGTCTTTTTGCCTTAAAATAAGGGGAATTTCTGACTTTTTGCCCTGAAATAAGTAAAATTTCTAAAAGTTTTTTCCAAAATAAGGGAAATGTCTGCTTTTTGCCCCAAAATAAGGGGAATTTCTGATTTTTCCCTTTAAATAAGTGGAATTTCTGTCTTTTTCCCCCAAAACAAAGGAAATTTCTGTCTTTTTTGCCTCAAAATAAAAAAAAATTCTGACTTATTACTCTGAAATAAGTGAAATTTCTGCAATTTTGCCCCAAAATAAGGGAAATTTCTGCCTTTTTGCCCCCAAATAAGGGGAATTTCAGCCTTTTTACCTCAAAATAAGAGGAATTTGTGCATTTTTGTCACAAAATATTAGGAATTTCAGCCTTTTTTCCCCAAAAGAAGGAAAATTTCTGCCTTTTTTTTGAAATAAGTGAAATTTCTGCAATTGTGCCCCAAAATAAGTGAAATTTCTGCAATTTTGCCCCAAAATAAGGAAAATTTCTGGAATTTTGCACCAAATAAGTGGAATTTCTGAGTTTTTCCCCAAAATAAGGAGAATTTCTGTCTTTTGCCCCATCATATAGGGAATGTCTGCCTTTTTGCCCCACAATTAGGGGAATTTCTGCAATTTTGCTCAAAAATAGGGGGGAATTTTGGCCTTTTTGCCCGAAAATAAGAAGAATGCATACCTTTTGCCATAAAAAAGGGAAATTTCTTCATTTTTGCTCTAAAATAAGGGGAATTTCTGCTTTTTTCCCTTTAAATAAGTAGAATTTCTGTCTTTTTCCCCCAAAACAAAGGGAATTTCTGTATTTTTTGCTCCAAAATAAGGAAAATTTCTGACTTATTACCCTGAAATAAGTGAAATTTCTGCATAATTGCCCCAAAATAAGGGAAATTTCTACCTTTTTGCCCCCAAATAAAGGGTATTTCAGCCTTTTTACCTCAAAATAAGGGGAATTTCTGCATTTTTGCCACAAAATATTAGGAATTTCTGCCTTTTTGCCCCAAAATAAGGAAAATTTCTGCCTTTTTTCCATGAAATAAGTGAAATTTCTGCAATTTTGCCCCAAAATAAGTGAAATTTCTGCAATTTTGCCCCAAAATAAAGGAAATTTCTGGAATTTTGCTCCAAATAATTGGAATTTCTGAGTTTTGCCCCAAAATAAAAAGAATTTCTGTCTTTTTGCCCCAACATATAGGGAATTTCTGCATTTTTTCCCCACAATTAGGGGAATTTCTGCCATTTTTCTCAGAAATAGAGGGAATTTCTGCTTTTTTGCTTGAAAATAAGAAGAATGCATATCTTTTTGCCATAAAAAAGGGAAATATTTTGAGGTTTGCCCCAAAATAAGAGGAATTTCTGCCTTTCTACCTCAAAAAAGTGAAATTTCTGCTTTTTTACCCAAAAATAAACGAAATTTCTGTCTTTTTGCGCCAGAATAAAAGGAATTTTTGAATTATGCCTTGAAATAAGTGAAATTTCTGCAATTTTGCCCCAAAATAAAAGAAATTTCTGCCTTTTTGCCACAAAATAAGGAGAATTTCTGTATTTTTGCCCCAAAATAAGGGAAATTTTTGCCTTTTTGTTCCCAAATAAGGGGAATTTCAGCCTTTTTACCTCAAAATAAGAGGAATTTCTGCATTTTTGCCACAAAATATTAAAAATTTCTGCCATTGTGCTCTAAAATACGGAAAATTTCTGCCTTTTTTCCCTGAAATAAATGAAATGTCTGCAATTTTGCCCCAAAATAAGTGAAATTTCTGGAATTTTGCCCCAAAATAAGTAGAATTTCTGAGTTTTGCCCCATAATAAGAAGAATTTCTTTCTTTTTGCCCCAACATATAAAGAATTTTTGCATTTTTGCCCCACAATTAGAAGAATTTCTGCAATTTTGCACCAAAATAAAGGAATTTCTGCTTTTTTGCCCGAAAATAAGGGGAATGTATATCTTTTGCCACAAAATAGGGAAATTTCTTCATTTTTGCCCAAAAATAAGAGGAATTTCTGCCTTTTTACCTCAAAATAAGTGAAATTTCTGCCTTTTTACCCAAAAATAAACGGAATTTCTGTCTTTTTGCCCAAAAATAAAAGAAATTTTTGAATTATGCCCTGAAATAAGTGAAATTTCTGCAATTTTGCCCCAAAATAATAGAAATTTCTGCCTTTTTGCCACAAAATAAGGGGAATTTCTGTCTTTTTGCCCCAAAATAAGGGAAATTTCTGCATTTTTGCCCCTAAATAAGGGGGAATTTCAGGCTTTTTACCTCAAAATAAGGGGAATTTCTGCATTTTTGCCACAAAATATTAAGAATTTCTGCCATTGTGCTCCAAAGTATGGAAAACTTCTGCCTTTTTTCCCTTAAATAAGTGAAATTTCTGCAATTTTGCCCCAAAATAAGTGAAATTTGTGCAATTTTGCCCCAAAATAAAGGAAATTTTTGGAATTTTGGCCCAAAATAAGTGAAATTTCTGAGTTTTGCCCCAAAATAAGGAGAATTTCTGTCTTTTTGCCCCAACATATAGGGAATTTCTGCATTTTTGCCCCACAATTAGGGGAATTTCTGCAATTTTGCACCAAAATACGGGGAATTTCAGCCTTTTTCGCCAAAAATAAGGGGAATTTCTGCCATTTTGCCGCAAAATAAGTGAAATTTCTGTCTTTTTCACCCAAAACACAGGGAATTTCTGTCTTTTTTGCTCCAAAATAAGGAAAATTTCTGACTTATTACCCTGAAATAAGTGAAATTTCTTCATATTTGCCCCAAAATAAGCGAAATTTCTGCCTTTTTGCCCCCAAATAAAGGGAATTTCAGCCTTTTTACCTCAAAATAAGGGGAATTTCTGCATTTTTGCCACAAAATATTAGGAATTTCTGCCTTTTTGCCCCAAAATAAGGAAAATTTCTGCCTTTTTTCCATGAAATAAGTGAAATTTCTGTAATTTTGCACCAAAAATAAGTGAAATTTCTGCAATTTTGCCCCAAATAAGGGAAATTTCTGGAATTTTGCTCCAAATAAGTGGAATTTCAGATTTTTGCTCCAAAATAAAAAGAATTTCTGTCTTTTTGCCCCAACATATAGGGAATTTCTGCTTTTTTGCCCCACAATTAGGGGAATTTCTGCAATTTTGCTCCAAAATAGGGGGAATTTCTGCTTTTTTGCTTGAAAATAAGAAGAATGCATATATTTTGCCATAAAAAAAGGGTTATTTTTTCAGGTTTCCCCAAAATAAGAGGAATTTCTGCCTTTCAACCTCAAAATAAGTGAAATTTCTGCCTTTTTACCCAAAAATAAACAAAATTTCTGTCTTTTTGCCCCAGAATAAAAGGAATTTTTGAATTATGCCTTGAAATAAGTGAAATTTCTGCAATTTTGCCCTAAAATATAAGAAATTTCTGCCTTTTTGCCACAAAATAAGGAGAATTTCTGTATTTTTGCCCCAAAATAAGGGAAATTTTTGCCTTTTTGTTCCCAAATAAGGGGAATTTCAGCCTTTTTACCTCAAAATAAGAGGAATTTCTGCATTTTTGCCACAAAATATTAAAAATTTCTGCCATTGTGCTCTAAAATACAGAAAATTTCTGACTTTTTTCCTGAAGTAAATGAAATGTCTGCAATTTTGCCCCAAAATAAGTGAAATTTCTGCAATTTTGCCCCAAAATAAGGGAAATTTCTGGAATTTTGCCCCAAAATAAGTGGAATTTCTGCAGTTTTACCCCAAAATAAGGGGAAGTTCTGCGTTTTTGCCCCAAAATTAGGGGAATTTCTGCAATTTTGCTCCAAAATACGGTGAATTTCTGCCTTTTGGCACGAATAAAGGGAATGTATACCTTTTTGCCATAATGAAAGAGAATTTCTTCATTTTTACCCCAAAATAATTGGATTTTCCGCCTTTTTGACTCAAAATAAGTTCAATTTCTGACTTTTCTCCAAAAATAAATGGAATTTCTGTCTTTTTGCCTTGAAATAAGGGGAATTTCTGACTTTTTGCCCTGAAATAAGTAAAATTTCTAAAATTTTTTCCAAAATAAGGGAAATGTCTGCTTTTTGCCCCAAAATAAGGGGAATTTCTGCTTTTTTCCATCTAAATAAGTGGAATTTCTCTCTTTTTCCCCCAAAACAAAGGGAATTTCTGTCTTTTTTGACTCAAAATAAGAAAAATTTCTGACTTATTACTCTGAAATAAGTGAAATTTCTGCAATTTTGCCCCAAAATAAGTGAAATTTCTGCAATTTTGCCCCAAAATATGGGAAATTTTTGGATTTTGGCCCAAAATAAGAGAAATTTCTGAGTTTTCCCCCAAAATAAGGAGAATTTCTGTGTTTTTGCCCCAACATATAGGGAATTTCTGCAATTTTGCCCAACAATTAGGGGAATTTCTGCAATTTTGCTCCAAAATACGGGGAATTTCAGCCTTTTTCGCCGAAATTAAGGGGAATTTTTGCCATTTTGCCGCGAAATAAGTGAAATTTCTGCAGTTTTACCCCAAAATAAGGGGAAATTCTGCATTTTTGCCCCAAAATTAGGGGAATTTCTGCAATTTTGCTCCAAAATACAGGGGAATTTCTGCATTTTTGCCTGAAAATAAAGGGAATGTATACCTTTTTGCCTTAAAAAAAGAGAATTTCTTCATTTTTACCCCAAAATAAGGGGTTTTCCGCCTTTTTTACTCAAAATAAGTGCAATTTCTGACTTTTCCCCAAAAATAAACGGAATTTCTGTCTTTTTGCCTTAAAATAAGGGGAATTTTTGACTTTTTACCCTGAAATAAGTAAAATTTCTAAAAATTTTTTCCAATATAAGGGAAATGTCTGCTTTTTGCCCCAAAATAAGGGGAATTTCTGCTTTTTTCCCTCTAAATAAGTGGAATTTCTGTCTTTTTCACCCAAAACAAAGGAAATTTCTGTCTTTTTTGCCTCAAAATAAAAAAAAAATTTCTGACTTATTACTCTGAAATAAGTGAAATTTCTGCAATTTTGCCCCAAAATAAGGGAAATTTCTGCCTTTTTGCCCCCAAATAAGGGGAATTTCAGCATTTTTACCTCAAAATAAGAGGAATTTTTGCATTTTTGCCACTAAATATTAGGAATTTCAGTCTTTTTTCCCCAAAATAAAGAAAATTTCTGCCTTTTTTTTGAAATAAGTGAAATTTCTGCAATTGTGCCCCAAAATAAGTGAAATTTCTGCAATTTTGCCTCAAAATAAGGGAAATTTCTGGAATTTTGCACCAAATAAGTGGAATTTCTGAGTTTTTCCCCAAAATAATGAGAATTTCTGTCTTTTTGCCCCAAAATATAGGGAATGTCTGCATTTTTGCCCCACAATTAGGGGAATTTCTGCAATTTTGCTCAAAAATAGTGGGAATTTTGGCCTTATTGCCCGAAAATAAGAAGAATGCATACCTTTTGCCATAAAAAAGGGAAATTTCTTCATTTTTGCTCTAAAATAAGGGGAATTTCTGCTTTTTTCCCTTTAAATAAGTGGAATTTCTGTCTTTTTCCCCCAAAACAAAGGGAATTTCTGTCTTTTTGCCCCAAAATAAGGAAAATTTCTGCCTTATTACCCTGAAATAAGTGAAATTTCTACATATTTGCCCCAAAATAAGGGAAATTTCTGCCTTTTTGCCCCCAAATAAAGGGAATTTCAGCCTTTTTACCTCATAATAAGGGGAATTTCTGCATTTTTGCTACAAAATATTAAAAATTTCTGACATTGTGCTCTAAAATACGGAAAATTTCTGCCTTTTTTCCCTGAAATAAATGAAATTTCTGCAATTTTGCCACAAAATAAGTGAAATTTCTGCAATTTTGCTTCAAAATAAGGGAAATTCCTGGAATTTTGCCCCAAAATAAGTGGAATTTCTACAGTTTTACCCCAAAATAAGGGGAAGTTCTGCGTTTTTGCCCCAAAATTAGGGGAATTTCTGCAATTTTGCTCCAAAATACGGGGAATTTCTGTATTTTTGCCCGAAAATAAAGGGAATGTATACCTTTTTGCCATAAAGAAAGAGAATTTCTTCATTTTTACCCCAAAATAAGGGGATTTTCCGCCTTTTTGACTCAAAATAAGTGCAATTTCTGACTTTTCCCCAAAAATAAACGGAATTTCTGTCTTTTTGCCTTAAAATAAGGGGAATTTCTGACTTTTTGCCCTGAAATAATTAAAATTTCTAAAATTTTTCCCAAAAATAAGGGAAATGTCTGCTTTTTGCCCCAAAATAAAGGGAATTTCTGCTTTTTTCCATCTAAATAAGTCGAAAATCTGTCTTTTTCCCCCAAAACAAACGGAATTTCTGTATTTTTTGACTCAAAATAAGGAAAATTTCTGACTTATTACTCTCAAATAAGTGAAATTTCTGCAATTTTGCCCCAAAATAAAAGAAATTTCTGCCTTTTTGCCACAAAATAAGGAGAATTTCTGTCTTTTTGCCCCAAAATAAGGGAAATTTCTGCCTTTTTGCCCTCAAATAAGGGGAATTTCAGGCTTTTTACCTCAAAATTAGGGGAATTTCTGAATTTTTGCCACAAAATATTAAAAATTTCTGCCATTGTGCTCTAAAATACGGAAAATTTCTGCCTTTTTTCTCTAAAATAAATGAAATTTCTGCAGTTTTGCCCCAAAATAAGTGAAATTTCTGCAATTTTGCCCAAAAATAAGGGAAATTTCTTGAATTTTACCCCAAAATAAGTAGAATTTCTGAGTTTTGCCCCAAAACAAGAAGAATTTCTGTCTTTTTGCCCCAACATATAAGGAATTTTTGCATTTTTGCCCCACAATTAGAAGAATTTCTGCAATTTTGCTCCAAAATACGGGGAATTTCTGCTTTTTTGCCCGAAAATAAGGGGAATGTATATCTTTTGCCACAAAATAAAGAAATTTCTTCATTTTTGCCCCAAAATAAGAGGAATTTCTGCCTTTTTACCTCAAAATAAGTAAAATTTCTGCCTTTTTACCCAAAAATAAACGGAATTTCTGTCTTTTTGCCCAAAAATAAAAGGAATTTTTGAATTATGCCCTGAAATAAGTGAAATTTCTGCAATTTTGCCCCAAAATAATAGAAATTTCTGCCTTTTTGCCACAAAATAAGGGGAATTTCTGTCTTTTTGCCCCAAAATAAGGGAAATTTCTGCCTTTTTGCCCCCAAATAAGGGGGAATTTCAGGCTTTTTACCTAAAAATAAGGGGAACTTTTGCTTTTTTGGCACAAAATATTAAGAATTTCTTCCATTGTGCTCCAAAGTATGGAAAACTTCTGCCTTTTTTCCCTTAAATAAGTGAAATTTCTGCAATTTTGCCCCAAAATAAGTGAAATTTCTACAATTTTGCCCCAAAATAAGGGAAATTTTTGGAATTTTTGCCCAAAATTAGAGAAATTTCTGAGTTTTCCCCCAAAATAAGGAGAATTTCTGTCTTTTTGCCCCAACATATAAGGAATTTCTGCATTTTTGCCCCAAAATTAGGGGAATTTCTGCAATTTTGCTCCAAAATACAGGGAATTTCAGCCTTTTTCGCCGAAAATAAGGGGAATTTCTGCCATTTTGCCGCGAAATAAGTGAAATTTCTGCAGTTTTACCCCAAAATAATGGAAAGTTCTGCGTTTTTGCCCCAAAATTAGGGGAATTTCTGCAATTTTGCTCCAAAATACGGGGAATTTCTGCATTTTTGCCCGAAAATAAAGGGAATGTATACCTTTTTGCCTTAAAAAAAAAGAATTTCTTCATTTTTACCCCAAAATAAGGGGATTTTCCGCCTTTTTGACTCAAAATAAGTGCAAATTCTGATTTTCCCCAAAAATAAACGGAATATCTGTCTTTTTGCCTTAAAATAAGGAGAATTTCTGACTTTTTGCCCTGAAATAAGTAAAATTTCTAAAATTTTTTTCCAAAATAAGGGAAATGTCTGCTTTTTGCCCCAAAATAAGGGGAATTTCTGCTTTTTTCCCTCTAAATAAGTGGAATTTCTGTCTTTTTCCCCCAAAACAAAGGAAATTTCTGTCTCTTTTGCCTCAAAATAAAAAAAATTTCTGACTTATTACTCTGTAATAAGTAAAATTTCTGCAATTTTGCCCCAAAATAAGGGAAATTTCTGCCTTTTTGCCCCCAAATAAGGGGAATTTCAGCCTTTTTACCTTAAAATAAGGGGAATTTGTGCATTTTTGCCACAAAATATTAGGAATTTCAGCCTTTTTTCCCCAAAATAAAGAAAATTTCTGCCTTTTTTTTGAAATAAGTGAAATTTCTGCAATTGTGCCCCAAAATAAGTGAAATTTCTGCAATTTTGCCCCAAAATGAGGGAAATTTCTGGAATTTTGCACCAAATAAGTGGAATTTCTGAGTTTTTCCCCAAAATAAAGAGAATTTCTGTCTTTTTGTCCCAACATATAGGGAATGTCTGCCTTTTTGCCCCACAATTAGGGGAATTTCTGCAATTTTGCTCAAAAATAGGGGGAATTTTGGCCTTTTTGCCCGAAAATAAGAAGAATGCATACCTTTTGCCATAAAAAAGGGAAATTTCTTCATTTTTGCTCTAAAATAAAAGGAATTTCTGCTTTTTTCCCTTTAAATAAGTGGAATTTCTGTCATTTTCCTCAAAAACAAAGGGAATTTCTGTCTTTTTTGCTCCAAAATAAGGAAAATTTCTGACTTATTACCCTGAAATAAGTGAAATTTCTGTATATTTGCCCCAAAGTAAGGGAAATTTCTGCCTATTTGCCCCCAAATAAACGGAATTTCAGCCTTTTTACCTCAAAATAAAGGGAATTTCTGCATTTTTGCCACAAAATATTAGGAATTTCTGCCTTTTTGCCCCAAAATATGGAAAATTTCTGCCTTTTTTCCATGAAATAAGTGAAATTTCTGCAATTTTGCCCCAAAATAAGGGAAGTTTCTGGAATTTTGCTCCAAATAAGTGGAATTTCTGAGTTTTGCCCCAAAATAAAAAGAATTTCTGTCTTTTTGCCCCAACATATAGGGAATTTCTGCTTTTTTGCCCCACAATTAGGGGAATTTCTGAATTTTGCTGCAAAATAGGGGGAGTTTCTGCTTTTTTGCTTGAAAATAAGAAGAATGCATATCTTTTTGCCATAAAAAAGAAAAATTTTTTCAGGTTTGCCCCAAAATAAAAGGAATTTCTGCCTTTCTACCTCAAAATGAGTGAAATTTCTGCCTTTTTACCCCAAAATAAACGAAATTTCTGTCTTTTTGCCCCAGAATAAAAGGAATTTTTGAATTATGCCTTGAAATAAGTGAAATTTCTGCAATTTTGCCCCAAAATAAAAGAAATTTCTACCTTTTTGCCACAAAATAAGGAGAATTTCTGTATTTTTGCCCCAAAATAAGGGAAATTTTTGCCTTCTTGTTCCCAAATAAGGGGAATTTCAGCCTTTTTACCTCAAAATAAGAGGAATTTCTGAATTTTTGCCACAAAATATTAAAAATTTCTGCCATTGTGCTCTAAAATACGGAAAATTTCTGGCTTTTTTTTCTGAAATAAATGAAACATCTGCAATATTGCCCCAAAATAAGTGAAATTTCTGCAATTTTGCCCCAAAATAAGGGAAATTTCTGGAATTTTGCCCCAAAATAAGTGGAATTTCTGCAGTTTTACCCCAAAATAAGGGGAAGTTCTGCGTTTTTGCCCCAAAATTAGGGGAATTTCTGCAATTTTGCTCCAAAATACGGGGAATTTCTGCCTTTTTGCCTGAAAATAAAGGGAATGTATACCTTTTTGCCGTAAAGAAAGAGAATTTCTTCATTTTTACCCCAAAATAAGGGGATTTTCCGCATTTTTGACTCAAAATAAGTGCAATTTCTGAATTTTCCCCAAAAATAAACGGAATTTCTGTCTTTTTGCCTTAAAATAAGGGGAATTTCTGACTTTTTGCCCTGAAATAAGTAAAATTTCTAAAATTTTTCTCAAAAATAAGGGAAATGTCTGCTTTTTGCCCCAAAATAAGGGGAATTTCTGCATTTTTACATCTAAATAAGTGGAATTTCTGTCTTTTTCCCCCAAAACAATGGGAATTTCTGTCTTTAATGACTCAAAATAAGGAAAATTTCTGACTTATTACTCTGAAATTAGTGAAATTTCTGCAATTTTGCCCCAAAATAAAAGAAATTTCTGCCTTTTTGCCACAAAATAAGGAGAATTTCTGTCTTTTTGCCCCAAAATAAGAGAAGTTTCTGCCTTTTTGCCCCCAAATAAGGGGAATTTCAGCCTTTTTACCTCAAAATAAGGAGAATTTCTGCATTTTTGCCACAAAATATTAAAAATTTCTGCCATTTTGCTCTAAAATACAGAAAATTTATGCCTTTTTTCTCTAAAATAAATGAAATTTCTGCAATTTTGCCCCAAAATAAGTGAAATTTCTGCTTTTTTGCCCAAAAATAAGGGAAATTTCTGGAATTTTGCCCCAAAATAAGTGGAATTTCTGAGTTTTGCCCCAAAATAAAGAGAATTTCTGTATTTTGTTTAAACATATAGAGAATTTCGGACTTTTTGCCCCACAATTAGGGGAATTTCTGCAATTTTGCTCCAAAATATGGGGAATTTCTTCTTTTTTGCCTGAAAATAAGGGGAATGTATACTTTTTGCCACAAAAAAGGGAAATTTCTTCATTTTTGCCCCAAAATAAGAGGAATTTCTGCCTTTTTACCTCAAAATAAGTAAAATTTCTGTCTTTTTACCCGAAAATAAATGGAATTTCTGTCTTTTTGCTCCAAAATAAAAGGAATTTTTGAATTATGCCCTGAAATAATTGATATTTCTGCAATATTGCCGCAAAATAAAAGAAATTTCTTCCTTTTTATCACAAAATAAAAATTTCTGTCTTTTTGCCCCAAAATAAGAGAAATTTAAGCCTTTTTGCCCCCAAATAAGGGGAAATTTCAGCCTTTTTAGCTCAAAATATGGGGAATTTCTGCATTTTTGCCACAAAATATTAAGGATTTCTGCCATTGTTCTCTAAAATACGAAAAATTTCTGCCTTTTTTCCCTGAAATAAGTGAAATTTCTGCAATTTTGCACCAAAATATGTGAAATTTCTGTAATTTTGCCCCAAACTAAGGGAAATTTCTGGAGTTTTGCCCCAAAATAAGTAGAATTTCTGAGTTTTGCCCCAAAATAAGAAGAATTTCTGTGTTTTTTCCCTAACATATAAGGAAATTTTGCATTTTTGCCCCACAATTAGAAGAATTTCTGCAATTTTGCTCCAAAATACGGGGAATTTCTGCTTTTGTGCCCGAAAATAAGGGGAATGTATATCTTTTGCCACAAAATAGGGAAATTTCTTCATTTTTGCCCCAAAATAAGAGGAATTTCTGCCTTTTTACCTCAAAATAAGTGAAATTTCTGCCTTTTTACCAAAAAATGAACGGAATTTCTGTCTTTTTGCCCAAAAATAAAAGGAATTTTTGAATTATGCCCTGAAATAAATGAAATTTCTGCAATTTTGCCCCAAAATAATAGAAATTTCTGCCTTTTTGCCACAAAATAAGGGGAATTTCTGTCTTTTTGCCCCAAAATAAGGGAAATTTCTGCCTTTTTGCCCCCAAATAAGGGGGAATTTCAGGCTTTTTACCTAAAAATAAGGGGAACTTTTGCTTTTTTGCCACAAAATATTAAGAATTTCTTCCATTGTGCTCCAAAGTATGGAAAACTTCTGCCTTTTTTCCCTTAAATAAGTGAAATTTCTGCAATTTTGCCCCAAAATAAGTGAAATTTCTGCAATTTTGCCTCAAAATAAGGAAAATTTTTAGAATTTTGGCCCAAAATAAGTGAAATTTCTGAGTTTTCCCCCAAAATAAGGAGAATTTCTGTCTTTTTGCCCCAACATATAGGGAATTTCTGCATTTTTGCCCCAAAAGTAGGGGAATTCCTGCAATTTTGCTCCAAAATTCGGGAAATTTCTGCATTTTTGCCCGAAAATAAAGGGAATGTATACTTTTTTGCCTTAAAAAAAGAGAATTTCTTCATTTTTACCCCAAAATAAGGAGATGTTCCGCCTTTTTGACTCAAAATAAGTGCAATTTCTGACGTTTCCCCAAAAATAAACGGAATTTCTGTCTTTTTGCCTTAAAATAAGGGGAATTTCTGACATTTTGCCCTGAAATAAGTAAAATTTCTAAAATTTTTCCCCAAAATAATGATAATGTCTGCTTTTTTCCCCAAAATAAGCGGAATTTCTGCTTTTTTCCCTCTAAATAAGTGGAATTTCTGTCTTTTTCCCCCAAAACAAAGAGAATTTCTGTTATTTTTGCCTCAAAATAAGAAAAATTTCTGAATTATTACTATGAAATAAGTGAAATTTCTGCAATTTTGCCCCAAATAAAGGGAAATTTCTGCCTTTTTGCCCCCAAATAAAGGGAATTTCAGCCTTTTTACCTCAAAATAAGGGCAATTTCTGCATTTTTGCCACAAAATATTAAAAATTTCTGCCATTGTGCTCTAAAATACGAAAAATTTCTGCCTTTTTTTCCCTGAAATAAATGAAATTTCTGCAATTTTGGCCCAAAATAAGTGGAATTTCTGCAATTTTGCCCAAAAATAAGGGAAATTTCTGGAATTTTGTCCAAAATAAGTGGAATTTCTGAGTTTTTCCCCAAAATAAGGAGAATTTCTGTCTTTTTGTCCCAACATATAGGGAATGTCTGCCTTTTTGACCCACAATTAGGAGAATTTCAGCAATTTTGCTCAAAAATAGGGGAAATTTTGGCCTTTTTGCCCGAAAATAAGAAGAATGCATACCTTTTGCCATAAAAAAGGGAAATTTCTTTATTTTTGCTCTAAAATAAGGGGAATTTCTGCTTTTTTCCCTTTAAATAAGTGGAATTTCTGTCTTTTTCCCCAAAAACAAAGGGAATTTCTGTCTTTTTGCCCCAAAATAAGAAAAATTTCTGCCTTATTTCCCTGAAATAAGTGAAATTTCTACATATTTGCCCCAAAATAAGGGAAATTTCTGCCTTTTTGCCCCCAAATAATGGGAATTTCAGCCTTTTTACCTCAAAATAAGGGGAATTTCTGCATTTTTGCTACAAAATATTAAAAATTTCAGCCATTGTGCTCTAAAATACGAAAAATTTCTGCCTTTTTTCCCTGAAATAAGTGAAATTTCTGCATATTTGCCTCAAAATAAGGGAAATTTCTGCCTCTTTGCCCCCAAATAAAGGGAATTTCAGCCTTTTTACCTCAAAATAAGGGGAATTTCTGCATTTTTGCCACAAAATATTAGGAATTTCTGCCTTTTTGCCCCAAAATAAGGTAAATTTCTGCCTTTTTTCCATGAAATAAGTGAAATTTCTGAAATTTTGCCCCAAAATAAGTGAAATTTCTGCAATTTTGCCCCAAAATAAGGGAAATTTCTGGAATTTTGCCCCAAAAAAGTGGAATTATTGAGTTTTGCCCCAAAATAAAGAAAATTTCTGTCTTTTTGCCCCAACATATAGGGAATTTCTGCTTTTTTGCCCCACAATTAGGGGAATTTCTGCAATTTTGCTCCAAAATAGGGGGAATTTCTGCCTTTTTGCCCAAAAATAAGAAGAATGCATATCTTTTTCCCATAAAAAAGGGAAATTTCTTCAGTTTTGCCCCAAAATAAGAGGAATTTCTGCCTTTCTACCTCAAAATAAGTGAAATTTCTGCCTTTTTACCCCAAAATAAACGGAATTTCTGTCTTTTTGTCCCAGAATAAAAGCAATTTTTGAATTATGCCTTGAAATAAGTGAAATTTCTGCAATTTTGCCCCAAAATATAAGAAATTTCTGCTTTTTTGCAACAAAATAAGGAGAATTTCTTTCTTTTTGCCCACAAATAAGGGAAATTTCTGCCTTTTTGCCCCCAAATAAGAAGAATTTCAGCATTTTTACCTCAAAATAAGGGGAATTTCTGCATTTTTGCCACAAAATATTAAAAATTTCTGCCATTGTGCTCTAAAATACGGAAAATTTCTGCCTTTTTTCCCTGAAATAAATGAAATTTCTGCAATTTTGCCCCAAAATAAGTGAAATTTCTGCAATTTTGCCCCAAAATAAGGGAAATTTCTGGAATTTTGCCCCAAAATAAGTGGAATTTCTGCAGTTTTACCCCAAAATAAGGGGAAGTTCTGCGTTTTTTTCCCAAAATTAGGGGAATTTCTGCAATTTTGCTCCAAAATACAGGAAATTTCTGCTTTTTTTCCCCGAAAATAAAGGGAATGTATACCTTTTTGCCATAAAGAAAGAGAATTTCTTCATTTTTACCCCAAAATAAGGGGATTTTCCGCCTTTTTGGCTCAAAATAAGTGCAATTTCTGACTTTCCCCCCCAAAAAAACGGAATTTCTGTCTTTTTGCATTAAAATAAGGGGAATTTCTGACTTTTTGCCCTGAAATAAGTAAAATTTCTAAAATTTTTCCCCAAAATAATGATAATGTCTGCTTTTTGCCCCAAAATAAGGGGAATTTCTGCTTTTTTCCCTCTAAATAAGTGGAATTTCTGTCTTTTTCCCCCAAAACAAAGAGAATTTCTGTCTTTTTTGCCTCAAAATAAGAAAAATTTCTGACTTATTACTCTGAAATAAGTGAAATTTCTGCAATTTTGCCTCAAATTAAGGGAAATTTCTGCCTTTTTGACCCCAAATAAAGGGAATTTCAGCCTTTTTACCTCAAAATAAGGGCAATTTCTGCATTTTTGCCACAAAATATTAAAAATTTCTGTTATTGTGCTCTAAAATACGAAAAATTTCTGCCTTTTTTCCCTGAAATAAATGAAATTTCTGCAATTTTGGCCCAAAATAAGTGAAATTTCTGCAATTTTGCCCAAAAATAAGGGAAATTTCTGGAATTTTGTCCAAAATAAGTGTAATTTCTGAGTTTTTCCCCAAAATAAGGAGAATTTCTGTCTTTTTGTCCCAACATATAGGGAATGTCTGCCTTTTTGACCCACAATTAGGAGAATTTCTGCAATTTTGCTCAAAAATAGGGGGAATTTTGGCCTTTTTGCCCGAAAATAAGAAGAATGCATACCTTTTGCCATAAAAAAGGGAAATTTCTTCATTTTTGCTCTAAAATAAGGGGAATTTCTGCTTTTTTCCCTTTAAATAAGTGGAATTTCTGACTTTTTCCCCCAAAACAAAGGGAATTTCTGTATTTTTTGCTCCAAAATAAGGAAAATTTCTGACTTATTACTCTGAAATAAGTGAAATTTCTGCATATTTGCCCCAAAATATAAGAAATTTTTGCCTTTTTGCCCCCAAATAAAGGGAATTTCAGCCTTTTTACCTCAAAATAAGGGGAATTTCTGCATTTTTGCCACAAAATATTAAGAATTTCTGCCTTTTTGCCCCAAAATAAGGAAAATTTCTGCCTTTTTTCCATGAAATAAGTGAAATTTCTGCAATTTTGCCCCAAAATAAGTGAAATTTCTGCAATTTTGCCCAAAAAAAGGGAAATTTCTGGAATTTTGCCCCAAATAAGTGGAATTTCTGAGTTTTGCCCCAAAATAAAGAGAATTTCTGTCTTTTTGCCCCAACATATAGGGAATTTCTGCTTTTTTGCCCCACAATTAGGAGAATTTCTGCAATTTTGCTCCAAAATAGGGGGAATTTCTGCCTTTTTGCCCGAAAATAAGAAGAATGCATATCTTTTTGCCATAAAAAAAGGGAAATTTCTTCAGTTTTGCCCCAAAATAAGAGGAATTTCTGCCTTTCTACCTCAAAATAAGTGAAATTTCTGCCTTTTTACCCAAAAATAAACGGAATTTCTGTCTTTTTGTCCCAGAATAAAAGGAATTTTTGAATAATGCCTTGAAATAAGTGAAATTTCTGCAATTTTGCCCCAAAATATAAGAAATTTCTGCCTTTTTGGCACAAAATAAGGAGAATTTCTGCCTTTTTGCCCCCAAATAAGGGAAATTTCTGCTTTTTTGCCCCCAAAAAAGGGGAATTTCAGCCTTTTTACCTCAAAATAAGGGGAATTTCTGCATTTTTGCCAAAAAATATTAAAAATTTGTGCCTTTGTACTCTAAAATACGGAAAATTTCTGCCTTTTTTCCCTGAAATATATGAAATTTATGCAATTTTGCCCCAAAATAAGTGAAATTTCTGCAATTTTGTCCCAAAAAAAGGGAAATTTCTGGAATTTTGCCCCAAAATAAGTGGAATTTCTGCAGTTTTACCCCAAAATAAGGGGAAGTTCTTCGTTTTTGCCCCAAAATTAGGGGAATTTCTGCAATTTTGCTCCAAAATACAGGAAATTTCTGCCTTTTTTCCCGAAAATAAAGGGAATGTATACCTTTTTGCCATAAAAAAAGAGAATTTCTTCATTTTTACCCCAAAATAAGGGGATTTTCCGCCTTTTTGACTCAAAATAAGTGCAATTTCTGACTTTTCCCGAATAATAAACGGAATTTATGTCTTTTTGCTATAAAATAAGGGAAATTTCTGACTTTTTGCCCTGAAATAAGTAAAATTTCTAAAATTTTTCCCCAAAATAAGGATAATGTCTGCTTTTTGCCCCAAAATAAGGGAGTTTCTGCTTTTTTTCCTCTAAATAAGTGGAATTTCTGTCTTTTCCCCACAAATCAAAGGGAATTTCTGTCTTTTTTGTGTCAAAATAAGAAAAATTTCTGACTTATTACTCTGAAATAAGTGAAATTTCTGCAATTTTGCCCCAAATTAAGGGAAATTTCTGACTTTTTGCCCCAAATAAGGGGAATTTCAGCATTTTACCTCAAAATAAAAGGAATTTCTGCATTTTTGCCACAAAATATTAAAAATTTCTGCCATTGTGCTCTAAAATACGGAAAATTTCTGCCTTTTTTCCCTGAAATAAATGAAATTTCTGCAATTTTGCCCCAAAATAAGTGAAATTTCTGCAATTTTGCCCAAAAATAAAGGAAATTTCTGGAATTTTGCCCAAAAATAAGTGGAATTTCTGAGTTTTGCCCCAAAATAAGGAGAATTTCTGTCTTTTTGTCCCAACATATAGGGAATTTCTGCCTTTTTGCCCCACAATTAGGAGAATTTCTGCAATTTTGCTCCAAAATACGGGGAATTTCTGCTTTTTTGCCTGAAAATAAGGGAAATGTATACTTTTTTCCACAAAAAAGGGAAATTTCTTCATTTTTGCCCCAAAATACAAGGAATTTCTGCCTTTTTACCTCAAAATAAGTAAAATTACTGTCTTTTTACCCCAAAATAAATGGAATTTCTCTCTTTTTTCTCCAAAATAAAAGGAATTTTTGAATTATGCCCTGAAATAAGTGAAATTTCTGCAATTTTGCCCCAAAATAAAAGAAATTTCTTCCTTTTTATCACAAAAAAGGAATTTCTGTCTTTTTGCCCCAAAATAAAGGAAATTTTAGCCTTTTTGCCCCCAAATAAGGGGGAATTTCAGCCTATTAAGCTCAAAATATGGGGAATTTCTGCATTTTTGACACAAAATTATAAGGATTTCTGCCATTATTCTTCAAAATACAGAAAATTTCTTTCTTTTTTTCCTGAAATAAGTGAAATTTCTGCAATTTTGCCCCAAAATATGTGAAATTTCTGTAATTTTGCCCCAAAATAAGGGAAATTTCTGGAGTTTTGCCCCAAAATAAGTAGAATTTCTGAGTTTTGCCACAAAATAAGAAGAATTTCTGTCTTTTTGCCCCAAGATATAAGGAATTTTTGCATTTTTGCCCCACAATTAGAAGAATTTCTGAAATTTTGCTCCAAAATACGGGGAATTTCTGCTTTATTGCCCGAAAATAAGGGGAATGTATATCTTTTGCCACAAAATATGGAAATTTCTTTATTTTTGCCCCAAAATAAGAGGAATTTCTGCCTTTTTACCTCAAAATAAGTGAAATTTCTGCATTTTTACACAAAAATAAACGGAATTTTTGTCTTTTTGCCCAAAAATAAAAGGAATTTTTGAATTATGCCCTGAAATAAGTGAAATTTCTGCAATTTTGCCCCAAAATAAAAGAAATTTCTGCCTTTTTGCCACAAAATAAGGAGAATTTCTGTCTTTTTGCCCCTAAATAAGGGAAATTTCTGCCTTTTTGCCCCCAAATAAGAGGAATTTCAGCCTTTTTACCTCAAAATAAGAGAAATTTCTGCATTTTTGCCACAAAATATTAAAAATTTCTGCCATTGTGCTCTAAAATACGGAAAATTTCTGCCTTTATTCCTTGAAATAAATGAAATTTCTGCAATTTTGCCCCAAAATAAGTGAAATTTCTGCAATTTTGCCCAAAAATAAGGGAAATTTCTGGAATTTTGCCCCAAAATACGTGGAATTTCTGAGTTTTGCACCAAAATAAAAAGAATTTCTGTCTTTTTGTCCCAACATATAGGGAATTTCTGCCTTTTTGCCCCACAATTAGGGGAATTTCTGCAATTTTGCTCCAAAATACGGGGAATTTCTGCTTTTTTGCCTGAAAATAAGGGAAATGTATACTTTTTGCCACAAAATAGGGAAATTTCTTCATTTTTGCCCCAAAATAAGAGGAATTTCTGCCTTTTTACCTCAAAATAAGTGAAATTTCTGCATTTTTACCCCAAAATAAATTGAATTTCTCTCTTTTTGCTCCAAAATAAAAGGATTTTTTGAATTATGCCCTGAAATAAGTAAAATTTCTGCAATTTTGCCCCAAAATAAAAGAAATTTCTTTCTTTTTATCACAAAAAAGGAATTTCTGTTTTAGCCCCAAAATAAGGGAAATTTTAGCCTTTTTGCCCCCAAATAAGGGGGAATTTCAGCCTATTAAGCTCAAAATATGGGGAATTTCTGCATTTTTGCCACAAAATATTAAGGATTTCTGCCATTGTTCTTTAAAATACGGAAAATTTCTGCCTTTTTTTCTTGAAATAAGTGAAATTTCTGCAATTTTGCCCCAAAATACGTGAAATTTCTGTAATTTTGCCCCCAAATAAGGGAAATTTCTGGAGTTTTGCCCCAAAATATGTAGAATTTCTGAGTTTTGCCACAAAATAAGAAGAATTTTTGTCTTTTTGCCCCAACATATAAGGAATTTTTGCATTTTTGCCCCACAATTAGAAGAATTTCTGAAATTTTGCTGCAAAATACGGGGAATTTCTGCTTTATTGCCCGAAAATAAGGGGAATGTATATCTTTTGCCACAAAATAGGGAAATTTCTTCATTTTTGCCCCAAAATAAGAGGAATTTCTGCCTTTTTACCTCAAAATAAGTGAAATTTCTGCCTTTTTGCCAAAAAATAAACGGAATTTCTGTCTTTTTGCCCAAAAATAAAAGGAATTTTTGAATTATGCCCTGAAATAAGTGAAATTTCTGCAATTTTGCCCCAAAATAATAGAAATTTCTGCATTTTTGCCACAAAATAAGGGGAATTTCTGTCTTTTTGCCCCAATATAAGGGAAATTTCTGCCTTTTTGCCCCCAAATAAGGGGGAATTTCAGGATTTTTACTTCAAAATAAGAGGAATTACTGCATTTTTGCCACAAAATATTAAGAATTTCTGCCATTGTGCTTCAAAGTATGGAAAACTTCTGCCTTTTTTCCCTTAAATAAGTGAAATTTCTGCAATTTTGCCCCAAAATAAGTGAAATTTCTGCAATTTTGCCCCAAAATAAGGGAAATTTCTGGAATTTTGGCCCAAAATAAGTGAAATTTCTGAGTTTTCCCCCAAAATAAGGAGAATTTCTGTCTTTTTGCCCCAACATATAGGGAATTTCTGCTTTTTGCCCCACAATTAGGGGAATTTCTGCAATTTTGCTCCAAAATAAGGGGATTTTCAGCCTTTATCGCCGAAAATAAGGGGAATTTCTGCCATTTTGCCGCGAAATAAGTGAAATTTCTGCAGTTTTACCCCAATATAAGGGGAAGTTCTGCGTTTTTGCTCCAAAATTAGGGGAATTTCTGCAATTTTGCTCCAAAATACGGGGAATTTCTGCATTTTTGCCCAAAAATAAAGGGAATGTATACCTTTTAGCCTTAAAAAAAGAGAATTTCTTCATTTTTACCCCAAAATAAGGGGATTTTCCGCCTTTTTGACTCAAAATAAGTGCAATCTCTGACTTTTCCCCAAAAATAAACGGAATTTCTGTCTTTTTGCCTTAAAATAAGGGGAATTTCTGAATTTTTGCCCTGAAATAAGTAAAATTTCTAAAATTCTTTTTCAAAATATGGGAAATGTCTGCTTTTTGCCCCAAAATAAGAGGAATTTCTGCTATTTTCCCTCTAAATAAGTGGAATTTCTGTCTTTTTCCCCCAAAACAAAAGGAATTTCTATCTTTTTTGCCTCAAAATAAGGAAAATTTCTAACTTATTACTCTGAAATAAGTGAAATTTTTGCAATTTTGCCACAAAATAAGGAAAATTTCTGCCTTCTTGCCCCCAAATAAGGGAAATTTCAGCCTTTTTACCTCAAATAAGGGGAATTTCTGCATTTTTGCCACAAAATATTAAGAATTTCTGCCTTTTTTCCCCAAAATAAGGAATATTTCTGCCTTTTTTTTTTTTGAAATAAGTAAAATTTCTGCAATTGTGCCCCATAACAAGTGAAATTTCTGCAATTTTGCCCCAAAATAAGGGAAATTTCTGGAATTTTGCCCCAAATAAGTGGAATTTCTGAGTTTTGCCCCAAAATAAAGAGAATTTCTGTCTTTTTGCCCCAACATATAGGGAATTTTTGCTTTTTTGCACCACAATTGGAGGAATTTCTGCACTTTTGCTCCAAAATAGAGGGAATTTCTGCCTTTTTGCCCAAAAATAAGAAGAATGCATATCTTTTTGACATAAAAAAGCGAAATTTCTTCAGGTTTGCCCCAAAATAAGAGGAATTTCTGCCTTTCTACCTCAAAATAAGTGAAATTTCGGCCTTTTTACCCAAAAATAAACAAAATTTCTGTCTTTTTGCCCCAGAATAAAAGGAATTTTTGAATTATGCCTTGAAATAAGTGAAATTTCTGCAATTTTGCCCCAAAATAAAAGAAATTTCTGCCTTTTTGCCACAAAATAAGGAGAATTTCTGTCTTTTTGCCCCAAAATAAGGGAAATTTCTGCCTTTTTGCCCCCAAATAAGAGGAATTTCAGCCTTTTTACCTCAAAATAAGAGGAATTTCTGCATTTTTGCCACAAAATATTAAAAATTTCTGCCATTGTGCTCTAAAATACGGAAAATTTCTGCCTTTTTTCCCTGAAATAAATGAAATTTCTGCAATTTTGCCCCAAAATAAGTGAAATTTCTGCAATTTTGCCCAAAATAAGATAAATTTCTAGAATTTTGCCCCAAAATAAGTGGAATTTCTGAGTTTTGCACCAAAATAAGGAGAATTTCTGTATTTTTGTCCCAACATATAGGGAATTTCTGCCTTTTTGCCCCACAATTAGGGGAATTTCTGCAATTTTGCTCCAAAATACGGGGAATTTCTGCTTTTTTGCCTGAAAATAAGGGAAATGTATACTTTTTGCCACAAAAAAGGGAAATTTCTTCATTTTTTCCCCAAAATAAGAGGAATTGCTGCCTTTTTACCTAAAAATAAGTAAAATTTCTGTCTTTTTACCCCAAAATAAATAGAATTTCTCTCTTTTTGCTCCAAAATAAAAGGAATTTTTGAATTATGCCCTGAAATAAGTGAAATTTCTGCAATTTTGCCCCAAAATAAAAGAATTTTTTTCTTTTTTATCACAAAAAAGGAATTTCTGTCTTTTTGCCCCAAAATAAGGGAAATTTTAGCCTTTTTGCCCCCAAATAAAGGGGAATTTCAGCCTATTTAGCTCAAAATATAAGGAATTTCTGCATTTTTGCCACAAAATATTAAGCATTTCTGCCATTGTTCTCTAAAATATGGAAATTTCTGCCTTTTTTTCCTGAAATAAGTGAAATTTCTGCAATTTTGCCCCAAAATATGTTAAATTTCTGTAATTTTGCCCCAAAATAAGGGAAATTTCTGGAATTTTGCCTCAAAATAAGTAGAATTTCTGAGTTTTGCCACAAAATAAGAAGAATTTCTGTCTTTTTGCCCCTACATATAAGGAATTTTTGCATTTTTGCCCCACAATTAGGGGATTTCTGCAATTTTGCTCCAAAATACGGGGAATTTCTGTTTTTTGCCTGAAAATAAGAGAAATGTATACTTTTTGCCACAAAAAAGGGAAATTTCTTCATTTTTGCCCCAAAATAAGAGGAATTTCTGACTTTTTACCTCAAAATAAGTAAAATTTCTGTCTTTTTACCCCAAAATAATTGGAATTTCTCTCTTTTTGCTCCAAAATAAAAGGAATCTTTGAATTATGCCCTGAAATAAGTGAAATTTATGCAATTTTGCCCCAAAATAAAAGAAATTTCTTCCTTTTATCACAAAAAAGGAATTTCTGTTTTTGCCCCAAAATAAGGGAAATTTTAGCCTTTTTGCCCCCAAATAAGGGGGAATTTCAGCCTATTAAGCTCAAAATATGGGGAATTTCTGCATTTTTGCCACAAAATATTAAGGATTTCTGCCATTGTTCTCTAAAATATGGAAATTTCTGCCTTTTTTTCATGAAATAAGTGAAATTTCTGCAATTTTGCTCTAAAATATGTGAAATTTCTGTAATTTTGCCCCAAAATAAGGGAAATTTCTGGAGTTTTGCCCCAAAATATGTAGAATTTCTGAGTTTTGCCACAAAATAAGAAGAATTTCTGTCTTTTTGCCCCAACATATAAGGAATTTTTGCATTTTTGCCCCACAATTAGAAGAATTTCTGAAATTTTGCTCCAAAATACGGGGAATTTCTGCTTTATTGCCCGAAAATAAGGGGAATGTATATCTTTTGCCACAAAATAGGGAAATTTCTTCATTTTTGCCCCAAAATAAGAGGAATTTCTGCCTTTTTACCTCAAAATAAGTGAAATTTCTGCCTTTTTGCCAAAAAATAAACGGAATTTCTGTCTTTTTGCCCAAAAATAAAAGGAATTTTTGAATTATGCCCTGAAATAAGTGAAATTTCTGCAATTTTGCCCCAAAATAATAGAAATTTCTGCATTTTTGCTACAAAAGAAGGGGAATTTCTGTCTTTTTGCCCCAATATAAGGGAAATTTTTGCCTTTTTGCCTCCAAATAAGGGGGAATTTCAGGCTTTTTACCTCAAAATAAGAGGAATTTCTGCATTTTTGCCACAAAATATTAAGAATTTCTGCCATTGTGCTTCAAAGTATGGAAAACTTCTGCTTTTTTCCCTTAAATAAGTGAAATTTCGGCAATTTTGCCCCAAAATAAGTGAAATTTCTGCCATTTTGCCCCAAAATAAGGGAAATTTCTGGAATTTTGGCCCAAAATATGTGAAATTTCTGAGTTTTCCCCCAAAATAAGGAGAATTTTGGTCTTTTTGCCCCAACATATAGGGAATTTCTGCATTTTTGCCCCACAATTAGGGGAATTTCTGCAATTGTGCTCCAAAATCCGGGGATTTTCAGTCTTTTTCGCCGAAAATAAGGGGAATTTCTGCCATTTTGCCGCGAAATAAGTGAAATTTCTGCAGTTTTACCCCAAAATAAGGGGAAGTTCTGCGTTTTTGCTCCAAAATTAGGGGAATTTCTGCAATTTTGCTCCAAAATACGGGGAATTTCTGCATTTTTGCCTGAAAATAAAGGGAATGTATACCTTTTTGCCTTAAAAAAAAAGAATTTCTTCATTTTTACCCCAAAATAAGGGGATTTTCCGCCTTTTTTACTCAAAATAAGTGCAATCTCTGACTTTTCCCCAAAAATAAACGGAATTTCTGTCTTTTTGCCTTAAAATAAGGGGAATTTCTGAATTTCTGCCCTGAAATAAGTAAAATTTCTAAATTTTTTTTCAAAATATGGGAAATTTCTGCTTTTTGCCCCAAAATAAGAGGAATTTCTGCTATTTTCCCTCTAAATAAGTGGAATTTCTGTCTTTTTCCCCCAAAACAAAGGGAATTTCTGTCTTTTTTGCCTCAAAATAAGGAAAATTTCTAACTTATTACTCTGAAATAAGTGAAATTTTTGCAAATTTGCCACAAAATAAGGAAAATTTCTGCCTTCTTGCCCCCAAATAAGGGAAATTTTAGCCTTTTTACCTCAAAATAAGGGGAATTTCTGCATTTTTGCCACAAAATATTAAGAATTTCTGCCTTTTTCCCCAAAATAAAAAAAAATTCTGCTTTTTTTTGAAATAAGTGAAATTTCTGCAATTGTGCCCCAAAATAAGTGAAATTTCTGCAATTTTGCCCCAAAATAATGGAAATTTCTGGAATTTTGCCCCAAATAAGTGGAATTTCTGAGTTTTGCCCCAAAATAAAGAGAATTTCTGTCTTTTTGCCCCAACATATAGGGAATTTTTGCTTTTTTGCACCACAATTGGAGGAATTTCTGCAATTTTCCTCCAAAATAGGGGGAATTTCTGCCTTTTTGCCCGAAAATAAGAAGAATGCATATCTTTTTTACATAAAAAAGCGAAATTTCTTCAGGTTTGCCCCAAAATAAGAGGAATTTCTGCCTTTCTACCTCAAAATAAGTGAAATTTCGGCCTTTTTACCCAAAAATAAACGAAATTTCTGTCTTTTTGCCCCAGAATAAAAGGAATTCTTGAATTATGCCTTGAAATAAGTGAAACTTCTGCAATTTTGCCCCAAAATAAAAGAAATTTCTGCCTTTTTGCCACAAAATAAGGAGAATTTCTGTCTTTTTGCCCCAAAATAAGGGAAATTTCTGCATTTTTGCCTCAAAATAAGAGGAATTTCAGCCTTTTTACCTCAAAATAAGAGGAATTTCTGCATTTTTGCCACAAAATATTAAAAATTTCAACCATTGTGCTCTAAAATACGGAAAATTTCTGCCTTTTTTCCCTATAATAAATGAAATTTCTGCAATTTTGCCCCAAAATAAGTGAAATTTCTGCAATTTTGCCCAAAAATAAGGGAAATTTCTGGACTTTTGCCCCAAAATAAGTGGAATTTCTGAGTTTTGCACCAAAATAAGGAGAATTTCTGTCTTTTTGTCCCAACATATACGGAATTTCTGCCTTTTTGCCCCACAATTAGGGGAATTTCTGCAATTTTGCTCTAAAATACAGGGAATTTCTGCTTTTTTGCCTGAAAATAAGGAAATGTATACTTTTTGCCACAAAAAAGGGAAATTTCTTCATTTTTTCCTCAAAATAAGAAGAATTTCTGCCTTTTTACCTAAAAATAAGTAAAATTTCTGTCTTTTTACCCCAAAATAAATGGAATTTCATTATTTTTGCTCCAAAATAAAAGGAATTTTTTAATTATGCCCTGAAATAAGTAAAATTTCTGCAATTTTGCCCCAAAATAAAAGAAATTTTTTCTTTTTTATCACAAAAAAGGAATTTCTGTCTTTTTGCCCCAAAATAAGGGAAATTTCAGCCTTTTTGCCCCCAAATAAGGGGGAATTTCAGCCTATTAAGCTCAAAATATGGGGAATTTCTGCATTTTTGACACAAAATTATAAGGATTTCTGCCATTATTCTTCAAAATACAGAAAATTTCTTTCTTTTTTTCCTGAAATAAGTGAAATTTCTGCAATTTTGCCCCAAAATATGTGAAATTTCTGTAATTTTGCCCCAAAATAAGGGAAATTTCTGGAGTTTTGCCCCAAAATAAGTAGAATTTCTGAGTTTTGCCACAAAATAAGAAGAATTTCTGTCTTTTTGCCCCAAGATATAAGGAATTTTTGCATTTTTGCCCCACAATTAGAAGAATTTCTGAAATTTTGCTCCAAAATACGGTGAATTTCTGCTTTATTGCCCGAAAATAAGGGGAATGTATATCTTTTGCCACAAAATATGGAAATTTCTTTATTTTTGCCCCAAAATAAGAGGAATTTCTGCCTTTTTACCTCAAAATAAGTGAAATTTCTGCATTTTTACACAAAAATAAACGGAATTTTTGTCTTTTTGCCCAAAAATAAAAGGAATTTTTGAATTATGCCCTGAAATAAGTGAAATTTCTGCAATTTTGCCCCAAAATAATAGAAATTTCTTCATTTTTGCCACAGAATAAGGGGAATTTCTGTCTTTTTGTCCCAATATAAGGGAAATTTCTGCCTTTTTGCCCCCAAATAAGGGGAAATATCAGGCTTTTTACCTCAAAATAAGAGGAATTTCTGCATTTTTGCCACAAAATATTAAAAATTTCTGCCATTGTGCTTCAAAGTATGGAAAACTTCTGCCTTTTTGCCCTTAAATAAGTGAAATTTCTGCAATTTTGCCCCAAAATAAGTGAAATTTCTGCAATTTTGCCCCAAAATAAGGGAAATTTCTGGAATTTTGGCCCAAAATAAGTGAAATTTCTGAGTTTTCCCCCAAAATAAGGAGAATTTCTGTCTTTTTGCCCCAACATATAGGGAATTTCTGCATTTTTGCCCCACAATTAGGGGAATTTCTGCAATTTTGCTCCAAAATACTGGGATTTTCAGCCTTTTTCGCCGAAAATAAGGGGAATTTCTGCCATTTTGCCGCGAAATAAGTGAAATTTCTGCAGTTTTACCCCAAAATAAGGGGAAGTTCTGCGTTTTTGCTCCAAAATTAGGGGAATTTCTGCATTTTTGCCCGAAAATAAAGGGAATGTATACATTTTTTGCCTTAAAAAAAGAGAATTTCTTCATTTTTACCCCAAAATAAGGGGATTTTCCGCCTTTTTGACTCAAAATAAGTGCAATCTCTGAGTTTTCCCCAAAAATAAACGGAATTTCTGTCTTTTTGCCTTAAAATAAGGGGAATTTCTGAATTTTTGCCTTGAAATAAGTAAAATTTCTAAAATTTTTTTTCAAAATAAGGGAAATGTCTGCTTTTTGCCCCAAAATAAGAGGAATTTTTGCTATTTTCCCTCTAAATAAGTGGAATTTCTGTCTTTTTCCCCCAAAACAAAGGGAATTTCTGTCTTTTTTGCCTCAAAATAAGGAAAATTTCTAACTTATTACTCTGAAATAAGTGAAATATTTGCAATTTTGCCCCAAAATAAAGAAAATTTCTGCCTTCTTGCCCCCAAATAAGGAAAACTTCAGCCTTTTTACCTCAAAATAAGAGGAATTTCTGCATTTTTGCCACAAAATATTAAGGATTTCTGCCTTTTTTCCACAAAATAAGGAAAATTTATGCCTTTTTTTTGAAATAAGTGAAATTTCTGCAATTGTGCCCCAAAATAAGTGAAATTTCTGCAATTTTGCCCCAAAATAAGGGAAATTTCTGGAATTTTGCCCCAAATAAGTGGAATTTCTGAGTTTTGCCCCAAAATAAAGAGAATTTCTGTCTTTTTGCCCCAACATATAGGGAATTTTTGCTTTTTTGCACCACAATTGGAGGGATTTCTGCAATTTTGCTCCAAAATAGGGGGAATTTCTGCCTTTTTGCCCAAAAATAAGAAGAATGCATATCTTTTTGACATAAAAAAGCGAAATTTCTTCAGGTTTGCCCCAAAATAAGAGGAATTTCTGCCTTTCTACCTCAAAATAAGTGAAATTTCGGCCTTTTTACCTAAAAATAAACAAAATTTCTGTCTTTTTGCCCCAGAATAAAAGGAATTTTTGAATTATGCCTTGAAATAAGTGAAATTTCTGCAATTTTGCCCCAAAATAAAAGAAATTTCTGCCTTTTTGCCACAAAATAAGGAGAATTTCTGTCTTTTTGCCCCTAAATAAGGAAAATTTCTGCCTTTTTGCCCCCAAATAAAAGGAATTTCAGCCTTTTTACCTCAAAATAAGAGGAATTTCTGCATTTTTGCCACAAAATATTAAAAATTTCTGCCATTGTGCTCTAAAATACGGAAAATTTCTGCCTTTATTCCTTGAAATAAATGAAATTTCTGCAATTATGCCCCAAAATAAGTGAAATTTCTGCAATTTTGCCCAAAAATAAGGGAAATTTCTGGAATTTTGCCCCAAAATAATGGAATTCCTGAGTTTTGCACCAAAATAAGGAGAATTTCTGTCTTTTTGTCCCAACATATAGGGAATTTCTGCCTTTTTGCCCCACAATTAGGGGAATTTCTGCAATTTTGCTCCAAAATACGGGGAATTTCTGCTTTTTTGCCTGAAAATAAGGGAAATGTATACTTTTTGCCACAAAATAGGGAAATTTCTTCATTTTTGCCCCAAAATAAGAGGAATTTCTGCCTTTTTACCTCAAAATAAGTGAAATTTCTGCATTTTTACCCTAAAATAAATTGAATTTCTCTCTTTTTGCTCCAAAATAATAGGAATTTTTGAATTATGCCCTGAAATAAGTGAAATTTCTGCAATTTTGCCCCAAAATAAAAGAAATTTCTGCCATTTTGCCACAAAATAAGGGGAATTTCTGTATTTTTGCCCCAAAATAAGGGAAATTTCTGCCTTTTTGCCCCCAAATAAGGGGGAATTTCAGGCTTTTTACTTCAAAATTAGGGGAATTTCTGCATTTTTGTCACAAAATATTAGAATTTCTGCCATTGTGCTCCAAAAAATGGAAAATTTCTGTCTTTTTTCCCTTAAATAAGTGAAATTTCTGCAATTTTGCCCCAAAATAAGTGAAATTTCTGCACTTTTGCTCCAAAATAAGGGAAATTTCTGGAATTTTTTCCCAAAATAAGTGAAATTTCTGAGTTTTCCCCCAAAATAAAGAGAATTTCTGTCTTTTTGCCAAAACATATAGAGAATTTCTGCATTTTTGACCCACAATTAGGGGAATTTCTGCAATTTTGCTCCAAAATACGGGGATTTTCAGCCTTTTTCGCCGAAAATAAGGGGAATTTCTGCCATTTTGCCGTGAAATAAGTGAAATTCCTGCAGTTTTACCCCAAAATAAGAAGTTCTGCGTTTTTGCCCCAAAATTAGGGGAATTTCTGCAATTTTGCTCCAAAATACGGGGAATTTCTGACTTTTTGCCCGAAAATAAAGGGAATGTATACCGTTTTGCCATAAAAAAAGAGAATTTTTTCATTTTTACCCCAAATAAGGGTATTTTCTACCTTTTTGACTCAAAATAAGTGCAATTTCTGACTTTTCCCCAAAAATAAACGGAATTTCTGTCTTTTTGCCTTAAAATAAGGGGAATTTCTGACTTTTTGCCCTGAAATATGTAAAATTTCTAATATTTTTCCTCCAAATAAGGGAAATGTCTGCTTTTTGCCCCAAAATAAGGGAAATTTCTGCTTTTTTCCCTCTAAATAAGTGGAATTTCTGTCTTTTTCCCCCAAAACAAAGGGAATTTCTGTCTTTTTTGCCTCAAAATAAGGAAAATTTCTGACTTATTACTCTGAAATAAGTGAAATTTCTGCCTTTTTGCCCCCAAATAAGGGGAATTTCAGCCTTTTTACCTCAAAATAAGGGGAATTTGTTCATTTTTGCCACAAAATATTAGGAATTTCTGCCTTTTTTCCCCAAAATAAGGAAAATTTCTGCCTTTTTTTCTGAAATAAGTGAAATTTCTGCAATTGTGCCCCAAAATAAGTGAAATTTCTGCAATTTTGCCCCAAAATAAGGGAAATTTCTGAGTTTTGCCCCAAAATAAGGAGAATTTCTGTCTTTTTGTTCCAACATATAGGGAATTTCTGCCTTTTTGCCCCACAATTAGGGGAATTTCTGCAATTTTGCTCCAAAAAGGGGAATTTCTGCATTTTTGCCTGAAAATAAGGAGAATGTATACTTTTTGCCACAAAAAGGGAAATTTCTTCATTTTTGCCCCAAAATAAGAAGAATTTCTGCCTTTTTACCTCAAAATAAGTAAAATTTCTGTCTTTTAACCCGAAAATAAATGGAATTTCTGTTTTTTGCTCCAAAATAATAGGAATTTTTGAATTATGCCTTGAAATAAGTGAAATTTCTGCAATTTTGCCCCAAAATAAAAGAAATTTTTTCTTTTTTATCACAAAAAAGGAATTTCTGCCTTTTTGCCCCAAAATAAGAAGAATTTCTGCCTTTTTACCTCAAAATAAGTAAAATTTCTGTCTTTTAACCAAAAAATAAATGGAATTTCTGTTTTTTGCTCCAAAATAATAAGAATTTTTGAATTATGCCTTGAAATAAGTGAAATTTCTGCAATTTTGCCCCATAATAAAAGAAATTTCTTCCTTTTTGTCACAAAAAAGTAATTTCTGTCTTTTTGCCCCAAAATAAGGGAAATTTCAGCCTTTTTGCCCCCAAGTAAGGGGAAATTTCAGCCTTTTTAGCTCAAAATATGGGGAATTTCTGCATTTTTGCCATAAAATATTAAGGATTTCTGCAATTGTTCTCTAAAATACGGAAAATTTCTGCCCTTTTTCCCTGAAATAAATGAAATTTCTGCAATTTTGCCCCAAAATAAGTGAAATTTCTGCAATTTTGCCCAAAATAAGATAAATTTCTAGAATTTTGCCCCAAAATAAGTGGAATTTCTGAGTTTTGCACCAAAATAAGGAGAATTTCTGTATTTTTGTCCCAACATATAGGGAATTTCTGCCTTTTTGCCCCACAATTAGGGGAATTTCTGCAATTTTGCTCCAAAATACGGGGAATTTCTGCTTTTTTGCCTGAAAATAAGGGAAATGTATACTTTTTGCCACAAAAAAGGGAAATTTCTTCATTTTTTCCCCAAAATAAGAGGAATTGCTGCCTTTTTACCTAAAAATAAGTAAAATTTCTGTCTTTTTACCCCAAAATAAATAGAATTTCTCTCTTTTTGCTCCAAAATAAAAGGAATTTTTGAATTATGCCCTGAAATAAGTGAAATTTCTGCAATTTTGCCCCAAAATAAAAGAAATTTTTTCTTTTTTATCACAAAAAAGTAATTTCTGTCTTTTTGCCCCAAAATAAGGGAAATTTCAGCCTTTTTGCCCCCAAATAAAGGGGAATTTCAGCCTATTTAGCTCAAAATATGGGGAATTTCTGCATTTTTGCCACAAAATATTAAGGATTTCTGCCATTGTTCTCTAAAATATGGAAATTTCTGCCTTTTTTTCCTGAAATAAGTGAAATTTCTGCAATTTTGCCCCAAAATATGTGAAATTTCTGTAATTTTGCCCCAAAATAAGGGAAATTTCTGGAATTTTGCCTCAAAATAAGTAGAATTTCTGAGTTTTGCCACAAAATAAGAAGCATTTCTGTCTTTTTGCCCCAACATATAAGGAATTTTTGCATTTTTGCCCCACAATTAGGGGATTTCTGCAATTTTGCTCCAAAATACGGGGAATTTCTGTTTTTTGCCTGAAAATAAGGGAAATGTATACTTTTTGCCACAAAAAAGGGAAATTTCTTCATTTTTGCCCCAAAATAAGAGGAATTTCTGACTTTTTACCTCAAAATAAGTAAAATTTCTGTCTTTTTACCCCAAAATAATTGGAATTTCTCTCTTTTTGCTCCAAAATAAAAGGAATCTTTGAATTATGCCCTGAAATAAGTGAAATTTATGCAATTTTGCCCCAAAATAAAAGAAATTTCTTCCTTTTATCACAAAAAAGGAATTTCTGTTTTTGCCCCAAA
Organism: Micromys minutus; assembly: GCF_963924665.1. NCBI lineage: Eukaryota > Metazoa > Chordata > Mammalia > Rodentia > Muridae > Micromys > Micromys minutus. Next base: position 856,817 of record NW_027667183.1, on the reverse strand, counting down.
ATAAGGGAAATTTTAGCCTTTTTGCCCCCAAATAAGGGGGAATTTCAGCCTATTAAGCTCAAAATATGGGGAATTTCTGCATTTTTGCCACAAAATATTAAGGATTTCTGCCATTGTTCTCTAAAATATGGAAATTTCTGCCTTTTTTTCATGAAATAAGTGAAATTTCTGCAATTTTGCTCTAAAATATGTGAAATTTCTGTAATTTTGCCCCAAAATAAGGGAAATTTCTGGAGTTTTGCCCCAAAATATGTAGAATTTCTGAGTTTTGCCACAAAATAAGAAGAATTTCTGTCTTTTTGCCCCAACATATAAGGAATTTTTGCATTTTTGCCCCACAATTAGAAGAATTTCTGAAATTTTGCTCCAAAATACGGGGAATTTCTGCTTTATTGCCCGAAAATAAGGGGAATGTATATCTTTTGCCACAAAATAGGGAAATTTCTTCATTTTTGCCCCAAAATAAGAGGAATTTCTGCCTTTTTACCTCAAAAAGAGTGAAATTTCTGCCTTTTTGCCAAAAAATAAACGGAATTTCTGTCTTTTTGCCCAAAAATAAAAGGAATTTTTGAATTATGCCCTGAAATAAGTGAAATTTCTCCAATTTTGCCCCAAAATAATAGAAATTTCTGCATTTTTGCCACAAAAGAAGGGGAATTTCTGTCTTTTTGCCCCAATATAAGGGAAATTTTTGCCTTTTTGCCCCCAAATAAGGGGGAATTTCAGGCTTTTTACCTCAATATAAGAGGAATTTCTGCATTTTTGCCACAAAATATTAAGAATTTCTGCCATTGTGCTTCAAAGTATGGAAAACTTCTGCTTTTTTCCCTTAAATAAGTGAAATTTCGGCAATTTTGCCCCAAAATAAGTGAAATTTCTGCCATTTTGCCCCAAAATAAGGGAAATTTCTGGAATTTTGGCCCAAAATAAGTGAAATTTCTGAGTTTTCCCCCAAAATAAGGAGAATTTCGGTCTTTTTGCCCCAACATATAGGGAATTTCTGCATTTTTGCCCCACAATTAGGGGAATTTCTGCAATTTTGCTCCAAAATCCGGGGATTTTCAGTCTTTTAGCCGAAAATAAGGGGAATTTCTGCCATTTTGCCGCGAAATAAGTGAAATTTCTGCAGTTTTACCCCAAAATAAGGGGAAGTTCTGCGTTTTTGCTCCAAAATTAGGGGAATTTCTGCAATTTTGCTCCAAAATACGGGGAATTTCTGCATTTTTGCCTGAAAATAAAGGGAATGTATACCTTTTAGCCTTAAAAAAAGAGAATTTCTTCATTTTTATCCCAAAATAAGGGGATTTTCCGCTTTTTTGACTCAAAATAAGTGCAATCTCTGACTTTTCCCCAAAAATAAACGGAATTTCTGTCTTTTTGCCTTAAAATAAGGGGAATTTCTGAATTTCTGCCCTGAAATAAGTAAAATTTCTATATTTTTTTTCAAAATATGGGAAATTTTTGCTTTTTGCCCCAAAATAAGAGGAATTTCTGCTATTTTCCCTCTAAATAAGTGGAATTTCTGTCTTTTTCCCCCAAAACAAAGGGAATTTCTGTCTTTTTTGCCTCAAAATAAGGAAAATTTCTAACTTATTACTCTGAAATAAGTGAAATTTTTGCAAATTTGCCACAAAATAAGGAAAATTTCTGCCTTCTTGCCCCCAAATAAGGGAAATTTTAGCCTTTTTACCTCAAAATAAGGGGAATTTCTGCATTTTTGCCACAAAATATTAAGAATTTCTGCCTTTTTACCCAAAATGAGGAAAATTTCTGCTTTTTTTTGAAATAAGTGAAATTTCTGCAATTGTGCCCCAAAATAAGTGAAATTTCTGCAATTTTGCCCCAAAATAATGGAAATTTCTGGAATTTTGCCCCAAATAAGTGGAATTTCTGAGTTTTGCCCCAAAATAAAGAGAATTTCTGTCTTTTTGCCCCAACATATAGGGAATTTTTGCTTTTTTGCACCACAATTGGAGGAATTTCTGCAATTTTGCTCCAAAATAGGGGGAATTTCTGCCTTTTTGCCCGAAAATAAGAAGAATGCATATCTTTTTTACATAAAAAAGCGAAATTTCTTCAGGTTTGCCCCAAAATAAGAGGAATTTCTGCCTTTCTACCTCAAAATAAGTGAAGTTTCGGCCTTTTTACCCAAAAATAAACGAAATTTCTGTCTTTTTGCCCCAGAATAAAAGGAATTTTTGAATAATGCCTTGAAATAAGTGAAATTTCTGCAATTTTGCCCCAAAATAAAAGAAATTTCTGCCTTTTTGCCACAAAATAAGGAGAATTTCTGTCTTTTTGCCCCAAAATAAGGGAAATTTCTGCATTTTTGCCCCCAAATAAGAGGAATTTCAGCCTTTTTACCTCAAAATAAGAGGAATTTCTGCATTTTTGCCACAAAATATTAAAAATTTCTGCCATTGTGCTCTAAAATACGAAAAATTTCTGCCTTTTTTCCCTATAATAAATGAAATTTCTGCAATTTTGCCCCAAAATAAGTGAAATTTCTGCAATTTTGCCCAAAAATAAGGGAAATTTCTGGACTTTTGCCCCAAAATAAGTGGAATTTCTGAGTTTTGCACCAAAATAAGGAGAATTTCTGTCTTTTTGTCCCAACATATAGGGAATTTCTGCCTTTTTGCCCCACAATTAGGGGAATTTCTGCAATTTTGCTCCAAAATACGGGGAATTTCTGCTTTTTTGCCTGAAAATAAGGAAATGTATACTTTTTGCCACAAAAAAGGGAAATTTCTTCATTTTTTCCTCAAAATAAGAGGAATTTCTGCCTTTTTACCTAAAAATAAGTAAAATTTCTGTCTTTTTACCCCAAAATAAATGGAATTTCATTATTTTTGCTCCAAAATAAAAGGAATTTTTGAATTATGCCTTGAAATATGTAAAATTTCTGCAATTTTGCCCCAAAATAAAAGAAATTTTTTCTTTTTTATCACAAAAAAGGAATTTCTGTCTTTTTGCCCCAAAATAAGGGAAATTTCAGCCTTTTTGCCCCCAAATAAGGGGGAATTTCAGCCTATTTAGCTCACAATATGGGGAATTTCTGCATTTTTGCCACAAAATATTAAGGATTTCTGCCATTGTTCTCTAAAATATGGAAATTTCTGCCTTTTTTTCCTGAAATAAGTGAAATTTCTGCAATTTTGCCCCAAAATATGTGAAATTTCTGTAATTTTGCCCCAAAATAAGGGAAATTTCTGGAGTTTTGCCCCAAAATAAGTAGAATTTCTGAGTTTTGCCACAAAATAAGAAGAATTTCTGTCTTTTTGCCCCAACATATAAGGAATTTTTGCATTTTTGCCCCACAATTAGAAGAATTTCTGAAATTTTGCTCCAAAATACGGGGAATTTCTGCTTTATTGCCCGAAAATAAGGGGAATGTATATCTTTTGCCACAAAATATGGAAATTTCTTTATTTTTGCCCCAAAATAAGAGGAATTTCTGCCTTTTTACCTCAAAATAAGTGAAATTTCTGCATTTTTACACAAAAATAAACGGAATTTTTGTCTTTTTGCCCAAAAATAAAAGGAATTTTTGAATTATGCCCTGAAATAAGTGAAATTTCTGCAATTTTGCCCCAAAATAAAAGAAATTTCTGCCTTTTTGCCACAAAATAAGGAGAATTTCTGTCTTTTTGCCCCTAAATAAGGGAAATTTCTGCCTTTTTGCCCCCAAATAAGAGGAATTTCAGCCTTTTTACCTCAAAATAAGAGAAATTTCTGCATTTTGCCACAAAATATTAAAAATTTCTGCCATTGTGCTCTAAAATACGGAAAATTTCTGCCTTTATTCCTTGAAATAAATGAAATTTCTGCAATTTTGCCCCAAAATAAGTGAAATTTCTGCAATTTTGCCCAAAAATAAGGGAAATTTCTGGAATTTTGCCCCAAAATAAGTGGAATTTCTGAGTTTTGCACCAAAATAAAAAGAATTTCTGTCTTTTTGTCCCAACATATAGGGAATTTCTGCCTTTTTGCCCCACAATTAGGGGAATTTCTGCAATTTTGCTCCAAAATACCGGGAATTTCTGCTATTTTGCCTGAAAATAAGGGAAATGTATACTTTTTGCCACAAAATAGGGAAATTTCTTCATTTTTGCCCCAAAATAAGAGGAATTTCTGCCTTTTTACCTCAAAATAAGTGAAATTTCTGCATTTTTACCCCAAAATAAATTGAATTTCTCTCTTTTTGCTCCAAAATAATAGGAATTTTTGAATTATGCCCTGAAATAAGTAAAATTTCTGCAATTTTGCCCCAAAATAAAAGAAATTTCTGCATTTTTTGCCACAAAATAAGGGGAATTTCTGTATTTTTGCCCCAAAATAAGGGAAATTTCTGCCTTTTTGCCCCCAAATAAGGGGGAATTTCAGGCTTTTTACTTCAAAATTAGGGGAATTTCTGCATTTTTGTCACAAAATATTAGAATTTCTGCCATTGTGCTCCAAAATATGGAAAATTTCTGTCTTTTTTCCCTTAAATAAGTGAAATTTCTGCAATTTTGCCTCAAAATAAGTGAAATTTCTGCACTTTTGCTCCAAAATAAGGGAAATTTCTGGAATTTTTTCCCAAAATAAGTGAAATTTCTGAGTTTTCCCCCAAAATAAAGAGAATTTCTGTCTTTTTGCCCAAACATATAGAGAATTTCTGCATTTTTGACCCACAATTAGGGTAATTTCTGCAATTTTGCTCCAAAATACGGGGATTTTCAGCCTTTTTCGCCGAAAATAAGGGGAATTTCTGCCATTTTGCCGTGAAATAAGTGAAATTCCTGCAGTTTTACCCCAAAATAAGGGGAAGTTCTGCGTTTTTGCCCCAAAATTAGGGGAATTTCTGCAATTTTGCTCCAAAATACGGGGAATTTCTGCCTTTTTGCCCGAAAATAAAGGGAATGTATACCGTTTTGCCATAAAAAAAGAGAATTTTTTCATTTTTACCCCAAATAAGGGTATTTTCTACCTTTTTGACTCAAAATAAGTGCAATTTCTGAGTTTTCCCCAAAAATAAACGGAATTTCTGTCTTTTTGCCTTAAAATAAGGGGAATTTCTGACTTTTTGCCCTGAAATATGTAAAATTTCTAATATTTTTCCTCCAAATAAGGGAAATGTCTGCTTTTTGCCCCAAAATAAGGGGAATTTCTGCTTTTTTCCCTCTAAATAAGTGGAATTTCTGTCTTTTTCCCCCAAAACAAAGGGAATTTCTGTCTTTTTTGCCTCAAAATAAGGAAAATTTCTGACTTATTACTCTGAAATAAGTGAAATTTCTGCCTTTTTGCCCCCAAATAAGGGGAATTTCAGCCTTTTTACCTCAAAATAAGGGGAATTTGTTCATTTTTGCCACAAAATATTAGGAATTTCTGCATTTTTCCCCAAAATAAGGAAAATTTCTGCCTTTTTTTCTGAAATAAGTGAAATTTCTGCAATTGTGCCCCAAAATAAGTGAAATTTCTGCAATTTTGCCCCAAAATAAGGGAAATTTCTGAGTTTTGCCCCAAAATAGGGAGAATTTCTGTCTTTTTGTTCCAACATATAGGGAATTTCTGCCTTTTTGCCCCACAATTAGGGGAATTTCTGCAATTTTGCTCCAAAATAGGGGAATTTCTGCATTTTTGCCTGAAAATAAGGAGAATGTATACTTTTTGCCACAAAAAGGGAAATTTCTTCATTTTTGCCCCAAAATAAAAAGAATTTCTGCCTTTTTACCACAAAATAAGTAAAATTTCTGTCTTTTAACCAAAAAATAAATGGAATTTCTGTTTTTTGCTCCAAAATAATAGGAATTTTTGAATTATGCCTTGAAATAAGTGAAATTTCTGCAATTTTGCCCCAAAATAAAGAAATTTCTTCCTTTTTGTCACAAAAAAGTAATTTCTGTCTTTTTGCCCCAAAATAAGGGAAATTTCAGCCTTTTTGCCCCCAAGTAAGGGGAAATTTCAGCCTTTTTAGCTCAAAATATGGGGAATTTCTGCATTTTTGCCATAAAATATTAAGGATTTCTGCAATTGTTCTCTAAAATACGGAAAATTTCTGCCTTTTTTCCCTGAAATAAGTGAAATTTCTGCAATTTTGCCCGAAAATAAGTGAAATTTCTGCAATTTTGCCCAAAATAAGTGAAATTTCTGCCTTTTTGCCACAAAATAAGGGGAATTTCTGTATTATTGCCCCAAAATAAGGGAAATTTCTGCCTTTTTGCCCCCAAATAAGGGGGAATTTCAGGCTTTTTACTTCAAAATTAGGGGAATTTCTGCATTTTTGCCACAAAATATTAAGTATTTCTGCCATTGTTCTTTAAAATACAAAAAATTTCTGCCTTTTTTCTCTGAAATAAGTGAAATTTCTGCAATTTTGCCCAAAATAAGTGAAATTTCTGCAATTTTGCCCCAAAATAAAAGAAATTTCTGGAATTTTGCTCCAAAATAAGTGGAATTTCTGAGTTTTGCCCCAAAATAAGAGGAATTTCTGTCTTTTTGCCCCAACATATAAGGAATTTTTGCATTTTTGCCCCACAATTAGAAGAATTTCTGCAATTTTGCTCCAAAATATGGGGAATTTCTGCTTTTTTGCCTGAAAATAAGGGGAATGTATACTTTTTGCCACAAAAAAGGGAAATTTCTTCACTTTTGCCCCAAAATAAGAGGATTTTCTGCCTTTTTACCTCAAAATAAGTGAAATTTCTGCCTTTTTACCCAAAAATAAACAGAATTTCTGTCTTTTTGCCCAAAAATAAAAGGCATTTTTGAATTATGCCCTGAAATAAGTGAAATTTCTGCAATTTTGCCCCAAAATATAAGAGATTTCTGCCTTTTTGCCAAAAAATAAGGGGAATTTCTGTCTTTTTGCCCCAAAATAATGGGAAATTTCTGCCTTTTTGCCCCCAAATAAGAAGGAATTTCAGGCTTTTTACCTCAAAATAAGGGGAATTTCTGCATTTTTGCCACAAAATATTAAGAATTTCTGCCATTGTGCTCCAAAATATGGAAAATTTCTGCCTTTTTTCCCTGAAATAAATGAAATGTCTGCAATTTTACCCCAAAATAAGTGAAATTTCTGGAATTTTGCCCCAAAATAAGTAGAATTTCTGAGTTTTGCCCCATAATAAGAAGAATTTCTGTCTTTTTGCCCCAACATATAAAGAATTTTTGCATTTTTGCCCCACAAGTAGAAGAATTTCTCCAATTTTGCTCCAAAATACGGGGAATTTCTGCTTTTTTGCCCGAAAATAAAGGGAATGTATATCTTTTGCCACAAAATAGTTAAATTTCTTCATTTTTGCCCAAAAATTAGAGGAATTTCTGCCTTTTTACCTCAAAATAAGTGAAATTTCTGCCGTTTTACCCGAAAATAAACGGAATTTCTGTCTTTTTGCCCAAAAATAAAAGGAATTTTTGAATTATGCCCTGAAATAAGTGAAATTTCTGCAATTTGGCCCCAAAATAATAGTAATTTCTGCCTTTTTGCCACAAAATAAGGGGAATTTCTGTCTTTTTGCCCCAAAATAAGGGAAATTTCTGCATTTTTGCCCCCAAATAAGGGGGAATTTCAGGCTTTTTACCTCAAAATAAGGGGAATTTCTGCATTTTTGCCACAAAATATTAAGAATTTCTGCCATTGTGCTCCAAAGTATGGAAAACTTCTGCCTTTTTTCCATTAAATAAGTGAAATATCTGCAATTTTGCCCCAAAATAAGTGAAATTTCTGCAATTTTACCCCAAAATAAGGGAAATTTTTGGAATTTTGGCCCAAAATAAGTGAAATTTCTGAGTTTTGCCCCAAAATAAGGAGAATTTCTGTCTTTTTGCCCCAACATATAGGGAATTTCTGCATTTTTGCCCCACAATTAGGGGAATTTCTGCAATTTTGCCCCAAAATACGGAAAATTTCAGCCTTTTTCGCCGAAAATAAGGGGATTTTTTCTGCCATTTTGCCGCGAAATAAGTGAAATTTCTGCAGTTTTACCCCAAAATAAGGGGAATTTCTTCGTTTTTGCCCCAAAATTAGGGGAATTTCTGCAATTTTGCTCCAAAATACGGGGAATTTCTGCATTTTTGCCCGAAAATGAAGGGAATGTATACCTTTTTGCCTTAAAAAAAGAGAATTTCTTCATTTTTACCCCAAAATAAGGGGATTTTCCGCCTTTTTGACTCAAAATAAGTGCAATTTCTGACTTTTCCCCAAAAATAAACGGAATTTCTGTCTTTTTGCCTTAAAATAAGGGGAATTTCTGACTTTTTGCCCTGAAATAAGTAAAATTTCTAAAAGTTTTTTCCAAAATAAGGGAAATGTCTGCTTTTTGCCCCAAAATAAGGGGAATTTCTGATTTTTCCCTTTAAATAAGTGGAACTTCTGTCTTTTTCCCCCAAAACAAAGGAAATTTCTGTCTTTTTTGCCTCAAAATTAAAAAAATTTCTGACTTATTACTCTGAAATAAGTGAAATTTCTGCAATTTTGCCCCAAAAGAAGGGAAATTTCTGCCTTTTTGCCCCCAAATAAGGGGAATTTCAGCCTTTTTACCTCAAAATAAGAGGAATTTGTGCATTTTTGTCACAAAATATTAGGAATTTCAGCCTTTTTTTCCCAAAATAAGGAAAATTTCTGCCTTTTTTTGAAATAAGTTAAATTTCTGCAATTGTGCCCCAAAATAAGTGAAATTTCTGCAATTTTGCCCCAAAATAAGGGAAATTTCTGGAATTTTGCACCAAATAAGTGGAATTTCTGAGTTTTTCCCCAAAATAAGGAGAATTTCTGTCTTTTGCCCCAACATATAGAGAATGTCTGCTTTTGCCCCACAATTAGGGGAATTTCTGCAATTTTGCTCAAAAATAGGGGGAATTTTGGCCTTTTTGCCCGAAAATAAGAAGAATGCATACCTTTTGCCATAAAAAAGGGAAATTTCTTTATTTTTGCTCTAAAATAAAGGGAATTTCTGATTTTTTCCCTTTAAATAAGTAGAATTTCTGTCTTTTTCCACCAAAACAAAGGAAATTTCTGTCTTTTTTGCTCCAAAATAAGGAAAATTTCTGACTTATTACCCTGAAATAAGTGAAATTTCTGCATATTTGCCCCAAAATAAGGGAAATTTCTGCCTTTTTGCCCCCAAATAAAAGGAATTTCAGCCTTTTTATCTCAAAATAAGGGGAATTTCTGCATTTTTGCCACAAAATATTAAAAATTTCTGCCTTTTTGCCCCAAAATAAGGAAAATTTCTGCCTTTTTTCCATGAAATAAGTGAAATTTCTGCAATTTTGCCCCAAAATAAGTGAAATTTCTGCAATTTTGCCCCAAAATAAGGGAAATTTCTGTAATTTTGCTCCAAATAAGTGGAATTTCTGAGTTTTGCCCCAAAATAAAAAGAATTTCTGTCTTTTTGCCCCAACATATAGGGAATTTCTGCATTTTTTCCCCACAATTAGGGGAATTTCTGCAATTTTGCTCCAAAATAGGGGGAATTTCTGCTTTTTTGCTTGAAAATAAGAAGAATGCATATCTTTTTGCCATAAAAAAGGGAAATATTTTCAGGTTTGCCCCAAAATAAGAGGAATTTCTGCCTTTCTACCTCAAAAAAGTGAAATTTCTGCCTTTTTACCCAAAAATAAACGAAATTTCTGTCTTTTTGCCGCAGAATAAAAGGAATTTTTGAATTATGCCTTGAAATAAGTGAAATTTCTGCATATTTGCCCCAAAATAAAAGAAATTTCTGCCTTTTTGCCACAAAATAATTAGAATTTCTGTATTTTTGCCCCAAAATAAGGGAAATTTTTGCCTTTTTGTTCCCAAATAAGGGGAATTTCAGCCTTTTTACCTCAAAATAAGAGGAATTTCTGCATTTTTGCCACAAAATATTAAAAATTTCTGCCATTGTGCTCTAAAATACGGAAAATTTCTGCCTTTTTTCCCTGAAATAAATGAAATTTCTGCAATTTTGCCCCAAAATAAGGGAAATTTCTGGAATTTTGCCCCAAAATAGGTAGAATTTCTGAGTTTTGCCTCATAATAAATAGAATTTCTGTTTTTGCCCCAACATATAAAGAATTTTTGCATTTTTGCCCCACAATTAGAAGAATTTCTGCAATTTTGCTCCAAAATATGGGGAATTTCTGCTTTTTTGCCCGAAAATAAGGGGAATGTATATCTTTTGCCACAAAATAGGGAAATTTCTTCATTTTTGACCAAAAATAAGAGGAATTTCTGCCTTTTTACCTCAAAATAAGTGAAATTTCTGCCTTTTTACCCAAAAATAAACGGAATTTCTGTCTTTTTGCCCAAAAATAAAAAGAATTTTTGAATTATGCCCTGAAATAAGTGAAATTTCTGCAATTTTGCCCCAAAATAATAGAAATTTCTGCCTTTTTGCCACAAAGTAAGGGGGAATTTCAGGCTTTTTCCTCAAAATAAGGGGAATTTCTGCATTTTTGCCACAATATATTAAGAATTTCTGCCATTGTGCTCCAAAGTATGGAAAACTTCTGCCTTTTTTCCCTTAAATAAGTGAAATTTCTGCAATTTTGTCCCAAAATAAGGGAAATTTTCGGAATTTTGGCCCAAAATAAGTGAAATTTCTGAGTTTTGCCCCAAAATAAGGAGAATTTCTGTCTTTTTGCCCCAACATATAGGGAATTTCGGCATTTTGCCCCACAATTAGGGGAATTTCTGCAATTTTGCTCCAAAATACGGGGAATTTCAGCCTTTTTCGCCGAAAATAAAGGGAATTTCTGCCATTTTGCCGCGAAATAAGTGAAATTTCTGCAGTTTTACCACAAAATAAGGGGAATTTCTTCATTTTTGCCCCAAAATTAGGGGAATTTCTGCAATTTTGCTCCAAAATACAAGGAATTTCTGCATTTTTGCCCGGAAATAAAGGGAATGTATACCTTTTTGCCTTAAAAAGAGAATTTCTTCATTTTTACCCCAAAATAAGGTGATTTTCCGCCTTTTTGACTCAAAATAAGTGCAATTTCTGACTTTTCCCCAAAAATAAACGGAATTTCTGTCTTTTTGCCTTAAAATAAGGGGAATTTCTGATTTTTTGCCCCGAAATAAGTAAAATTTCTAAAAATTTTTTATAAAATAAGGGAAATGTCTGCTTTTTGCCCAAAAATAAGGGGAATTTCTGCTTTTTTCCCTCTAAATAAGTGGATTTTCTGTCTTTTTCCCCCAAAACAAAGGAAATTTCTGTCTTTTTTGCCTCAAAATAAAAAAAATTTCTGACTTATTACTCTGAAATAAGTGAAATTTCTGCAATTTTGCCCCAAAAAAGGGAAATTTCTGCCTTTATGCCCCCAAATAACGGGAATTTCAGCCTTTTTACCTCAAAATAAGGGGAATTTGTGCATTTTTGCCACAAAATATTAGGAATTTCAGCCTTTTTTCCCCAAAATAAGGAAAATATCTGCCTTTTTTTTTTGAAATAAGTGAAATTTCTGCAATTGTGCCCCAAAATAAGTGAAATTTCTGCAATTTTGCCTCAAAATAAGAGAAATTTCTGGAATTTTGCACCAAATAAGTGGAATTTCTGAGTTTTTCCCCAAAATAAGGAGAATTTCTGTCTTTTTGCCCCAACATATAGGGAATGTCTGCCTTTTTGCCCCACAATTAGAGGAATTTCTGCAATTTTGCTCAAAAATAGGGGAAATTTTGGCCTTTTTGCCCGAAAATAAGAAGAATGCATACCTTTTGCCATAAAAAAGGGAAATTTCTTCATTTTTGCTCTAAAATAAGGGGAATTTCTGCTTTTTTCCCTTTAAATAAGTGGAATTTCTGTCTTTTTCCCCCAAAACAAAGGGAATTTCTGTCTTTTTGCCCCAAAATAAGGAAAATTTCTGCCTTATTACCCTGAAATAAGTAAAATTTCTACATATTTGCCCCAAAATAAGGGAAATTTCTGCCTTTTTGCCCCCAAATAAAGGGAATTTCAGCCTTTTTACCTCATAATAAGGGGAATTTCTGCATTTTTGCTACAAAATATTAAAAATTTCTGCCATTGTGCTCTAAAATACGGAAAATTTCTGCCTTTTTTTCCTGAAATAAATGAAATTTCTGCAATTTTGCCACAAAATAAGTGAAATTTCTGCAATTTTGCTTCAAAATAAGGGAAATTTGTGGAATTTTGCCCCAAAATAAGTGGAATTTCTACAGTTTTACCCCAAAATAAGGGGAAGTTCTGCGTTTTTGCCCCAAAATTAGGGGAATTTCTGCAATTTTGCTCCAAAATACGGGGAATTTCTGCATTTTTGCCCGAAAATAAAGGGAATGTATACCTTTTTGCCATAAAGAAAGAGAATTTCTTCATTTTTACCCCAAAATAAGGGGATTTTCCGCCTTTTTGACTCAAAATAAGTGCAATTTCTGACTTTTCCCCAAAAATAAACGGAATTTCTGTCTTTTTGCCTTAAAATAAGGGGAATTTCTGACTTTTTGCCCTGAAATAATTAAAATTTTTAAAATTTTTTTTCAAAATAAGGGAAATGTCTGCTTTTTGCCCCAAAATAAGGGGAATTTCTGCTTTTTTCCATCTAAATAAGTGGAAAATCTGTCTTTTTCCCCCAAAACAAACGGAATTTCTGTATTTTTTGACTCAAAATAAGGAAAATTTCAGACTTATTACTCTCAAATAAGTGAAATTTCTGCAATTTTGCCCAAAAATATAAGAAATTTCTGCCTTTTTGCCACAAAATAAGGAGAATTTCTGTCTTTTTGCCCCAAAATAAGGGAAATTTCTGACTTTTTGCCCTCAAATAAGGGGAATTTCAGCCTTTTTACCTCAAAATTAGGGGAATTTCTGAATTTTTGCCACAAAATATTAAAAATTTCTGCCATTGTGCTCTAAAATACGGAAAATTTCTGCCTTTTTTCTCTAAAATGAATGAAATTTCTGCAATTTTGCCCCAAAATAAGTGAAATTTCTGCAATTTTGCCCAAAAATAAGGGAAATTTCTTGAATTTTACCCCAAAATAAGTAGAATTTCTGAGTTTTGCCCCAAAACAAGAAGAATTTCTGTCTTTTACCCCAACATATAAGGAATTTTTGCATTTTTGCCCCACAATTAGAAGAATTTCTGCAATTTTGCTCCAAAATACGGGGAATTTCTGCTTTTTTGCCCGAAAATAAGGGGAATGTATATCTTTTGCCACAAAATAAAGAAATTTCTTCATTTTTGCCCCAAAATAAGAGGAATTTCTGCCTTTTTACCTCAAAATAAGTAAAATTTCTGCCTTTTTACCCAAAAATAAACGGAATTTCTGTCTTTTTGCCCAAAAATAAAAGGAATTTTTGAATTATGCCCTGAAATAAGTGAAATTTCTGCAATTTTGCCCCAAAATAATAGAAATTTCTGCCTTTTTGCCACAAAATAAGGGGAATTTCTGTCTTTTTGCCCCAAAATAAGGGAAATTTCTGCCTTTTTGCCCCCAAATAAGGGGGAATTTCAGGCTTTTTACCTCAAAATAAGGGGAACTTTTGCTTTTTTGCCACAAAATATTAAGAATTTCTTCCATTGTGCTCCAAAGTATGGAAAACTTCTGCCTTTTTTCCCTTAAATAAGTGAAATTTCTGCAATTTTGCCCCAAAATAAGTGAAATTTCTACAATTTTGCCCGAAAATAAGGGAAATTTTTGTAATTTTGGCCGAAAATTAGAGAAATTTCTGAGTTTTCCCCCAAAATAAGGAGAATTTCTGTCTTTTTGCCCCAACATATAGGGAATTTCTGCATTTTTGCCCCAAAATTAGGGAAATTTCTGCAATTTTGCTCCAAAATACAGGGAATTTCAGCCTTTTTCGCCGAAAATAAGGGGAATTTCTGCCATTTTGCCGCGAAATAAGTGAAATTTCTGCAGTTTTACCCCAAAATAATGGAAAGTTCTGCGTTTTTGCCCCAAAATTAGGGGAATTTCTACAATTTTGCTCCAAAATACGGGGAATTTCTGCATTTTTGCCCGAAAATAAAGGGAATGTATACCTTTTTGCCTTAAAAAAAGAGAATTTCTTCATTTTTACCCCAAAATAAGGGGATTTTCCGCCTTTTTGACTCAAAATAAGTGCAATTTCTGACTTTTCCCCAAAAATAAACGGAATATCTGTCTTTTTGCCTTAAAATAAGGAGAATTTCTGACTTTTTGCCCTGAAATAAGTAAAATTTCTAAAATTTTTTTCCAAATTAAAGGAAATGTCTGCTTTTTGCCCCAAAATAAGGGGAATTTCTGCTTTTTTCCCTCTAAATAAGTGGAATTTCTGTCTTTTTCCCCCAAAACAAAGAAAATTTCTGTCTTTTATGCCTCAAAATAAAAAAAAAATTTCTGACTTATTACTCTGAAATAAGTGAAATTTCTGCAATTTTGCCCCAAAATAAGGGAAATTTCTGCCTTTTTGCCCCCAAATAAGGGGAATTTCAGCCTTTTTACCTCAAAATAAGGGGAATTTGTGCATTTTTGCCAGAAAATATTAGGAATTTCAGCCTTTTTTTTCCAAAATAAGGAAAATTTCTGCCTTTTTTTTGAAATAAGTGAAATTTCTGCAATTGTGCCCCAAAATAAGTGAAATTTCTGCAATTTTGCCCCAAAATAAGGGAAATTTCTGGAATTTTGCACCAAATAAGTGGAATTTCTGAGTTTTTCCCCAAAATAAAGAGAATTTCTGTCTTTTTGTCCCAACATATAGGAATGTCTGCCTTTTTGCCCCACAATTAGGGGAATTTCTGCAATTTTGCTCAAAAATAGGGGGAATTTTGGCCTTTTTGCCCGAAAATAATAAGAATGCATACCTTTTGCCATAAAAAAGGGAAATTTCTTCATTTTTGCTCTAAAATAAAAGGAATTTCTGCTTTTTTCCCTTTAAATAAGTGGAATTTCTGTCTTTTTCCTCCAAAACAAAGGGAATTTCTGTCTTTTTTGCTCCAAAATAAGGAAAATTTCTGACTTATTACCCTGAAATAAGTGAAATTTCTGTATATTTGCCCCAAAATAAGGGAAATTTCTGCCTATTTGCCCCCAAATAAACGGAATTTCAGCCTTTTTACCTCAAAATAAGGGGAATTTCTGCATTTTTGCCACAAAATATTAGAAATTTCTGCCTTTTTGCCCCAAAATATGGAAAATTTCTGCCTTTTTTCCATGAAATAAGTGAAATTTCTGCAATTGTGCCCCAAAATAAGTGAAATTTCTGCAATTTTGCCCCAAAATAAGGGAAATTTCTGGAATTTTGCACCAAATAAGTGGAATTTCTGAGTTTTTCCCCAAAATAAGGAGAATTTCTGTCTTTTTGCCCCAACATATAGGGAATGTCTGCCTTTTTGCCCCACAATTAGGGGAATTTCTGCAATTTTGCTCAAAAATAGGGGGAATATTGGCCTTTTTGCCCGAAAATAAGAAGAATGCATACCTTTTTGCCATAAAAAAGGAAATTTCTTCATTTTTGCTCTAAAATAAGGGGAATTTCTGCTTTTTTCCCTTTAAATAAGTGGAATTTCTGTCTTTTTCCCCCAAAACAAAGGGCATTTCTGTCTTTTTTGCTCCAAAATAAGAAATATTTCTGACTTATTACCCTGAATAAGTGAAATTTCTGCATATTTGGCCCAAAATAAGGGAAATTTCTGCCTTTTTGCCCCCAAATAAAGGGAATTTCAGCCTTATTACCTCAAATAAGAAGAACTTCTGCATTTTGCCACAAAATATTAGGAATTTCTGCCTTTTTGCCCCAAAATAAGGAAAATTTCTGCCTTTTTTCAATGAAATAAGTGAAATTTCTGCAATTTTGCCCCAAAATTAGTGAAATTTCTGCAATTTTGGCCCAAAATAAGGGAAATTTCTGGAATTTTGCTCCAAATAAGTGGAATTTCTGAGTTTTGCCCCAAAATAAAAAAAATTTCTGTCTTTTTGCCCCAACATATAGGGATTTCTGCTTTTTTGCCCCACAATTAGGGGAATTTCTGCAATTTTGCTTCAAAATAGGAAGAATTTCTGCTTTTTTGCTTGAAAATAAGAAGAATGCATATCTTTTTGCCATAAAAAAGGGAAATTTTTTCAGGTTTGCCCCAAAATAAGAGGAATTTCTCCCTTTCTACCTCAAAATAAGTGAAATTTCTGCCTTTTTACCCAAAAATAAATGAAATTTCAGTCTTTTTGCACCAGAATAAAAAGGAATTTTTGAATTATGCCTTGAAATAAGTGAAATTTCTGCAATTTTGCCCCAAAATAAAAGAAATTTCTGCCTTTTTGCCACAAAATAAGGAGAATTTCTGTATTTTTGCCCCAAAATAAGAGAAATTTTTGCCTTCTTGTTCTTAAATAAGGGGAATTTCAGCCTTTTTACCTCAAAATAAGAGGAATTTCTGAATTTTTGCCACAAAATATTAAAAATTTCTGCCATTGTGCTCTAAAATACGGAAAATTTCTGGCTTTTTTTTTTCTGAAATAAATGAAATATCTGCAATTTTGCCCCAAAATAAGTGAAATTTCTGCAATTTTGCCCCAAAATAAGGGAAATTTCTGGAATTTTGCCCCAAAATAAGTGGAATTTCTGCAGTTTTACCCCAAAATAAGGGGAAGTTCTGCGTTTTTGCCCCAAAAATTAGGGGAATTTCTGCAATTTTGCTCCAAAATACGGGGAATTTCTGCCTTTTTGCCTGAAAATAAAGGGAATGTATACCTTTTTGCCATAAAGAAAGAGAATTTCTTCATTTTTACCCCAAAATAAGGGGATTTTCCGCATTTTTGACTCAAAATAAGTGCAATTTCTGAATTTTCCCCAAAAATAAACGGAATTTCTGTCTTTTTGCCTTAAAATAAGGGGAATTTCTGACTTTTTGCCCTGAAATAAGTAAAATTTCTAAAATTTTTCTCAAAAATAAGGGAAATGTCTGCTTTTTGCCCCAAAATAAGGGGAATTTCTGCATTTTTCCATCTAAATAAGTGGAATTTCTCTCTTTTTCCCCCCAAAAATGGGAATTTCTGTCTTTTATGACTCAAAATAAGGAAAATTTCTGACTTATTACTCTGAAATTAGTGAAATTTCTGCAATTTTGCCCCAAAATAAAAAAAATTTCTGCCTTTGTGCCACAAAATAAGGAGAATTTCTGTCTTTTTGCCCCAAAATAAGAGAAGTTTCTGCCTTTTTGCCCCCAAATAAGAGGAATTTCAGCCTTTTTACCTCAAAATAAGGAGAATTTCTGCATTTTTGCCACAAAATATTAGGAATTTCTGCCTTTTTGCCCCAAAATAAGGTAAATTTCTGCCTTTTTTCCATGAAATAAGTGAAATTTCTGAAATTTTGCCCCAAAATAAGTGAAATTTCTGCAATTTTGCCCCAAAATAAGGGAAATTTCTGGAATTTTGCCCCAAAAAAGTGGAATTATTGAGTTTTGCCCCAAAATAAAGAGAATTTCTGTCTTTTTGCCCCAACATATAGGGAATTTCTGCTTTTTTGCCCCACAATTAGGGGAATTTCTGCAATTTTGCTCCAAAATAGGGGGAATTTCTGCCTTTTTGCCCGAAAATAAGGGGAATGTATACTTTTTGCCACAAAAAAGGGAAATTTCTTCAGTTTTGCCCCAAAATAAGAGGAATTTCTGCCTTTCTACCTCAAAATAAGTGAAATTTCTGCCTTTTTACCCCAAAATAAACGGAATTTCTGTCTTTTTGTCCCAGAATAAAAGGAATTTTTGAATTATGCCTTGAAATAAGTGAAATTTCTGCAATTTTGCCCCAAAATATAAGAAATTTCTGCCTTTTTGCCACAAAATAAGGAGAATTTCTTTCTTTTTGCCCACAAATAAGGGAAATTTCTGCCTTTTTGCCCCCAAATAAGAAGAATTTCAGCCTTTTTACCTCAAAATAAGGGGAATTTCTGCATTTTTGCCACAAAATATTAAAAATTTCTGCCATTGTGCTCTAAAATACGAAAAATTTCTGCTTTTTTCCCTGAAATAAATGAAATTTCTGCAATTTTGCCCCAAAATAAGTGAAATTTCTGCAATTTTGCCCCAAAATAAGGGAAATTTCTGGAATTTTGCCCCAAAATAAGTGGAATTTCTGCAGTTTTACCCCAAAATAAGGGCAAGTTCTGCGTTTTTTTCCCAAAATTAGGGGAATTTCTGCAATTTTGCTCCAAAATACAGGAAATTTCTGCTTTTTTTCCCCGAAAATAAAGGGAATGTATACCTTTTTGCCATAAAGAAAGAGAATTTCTTCATTTTTACCCCAAAATAAGGGGATTTTCCGCCTTTTTGGCTCAAAATAAGTGCAATTTCTGACTTTCCCCCCCCAAAAAACGGAATTTCTGTCTTTTTGCATTAAAATAAGGGGAATTTCTGACTTTTTGCCCTGAAATAAGTAAAATTTCTAAAATTTTCCCCCAAAATAATGATAATGTCTGCTTTTTGCCCCAAAATAAGGGGAATTTCTGCTTTTTTCCCTCTAAGTAAGTGGAATTTCTGTCTTTTTCCCCCAAAACAAAGAGAATTTCTGTATTTTTTGCCTCAAAATAAGAAAAATTTCTGACTTATTACTCTGAAATAAGTGAAATTTCTGCAATTTTGCCTCAAATTAAGGGAAATTTCTGCCTTTTTGCCCCCAAATAAAGGGAATTTCAGCCTTTTTACCTCAAAATAAGGGCAATTTCTGCATTTTTGCCACAAAATATTAAAAATTTCTGTTATTGTGCTCTAAAATACGAAAAATTTCTGCCTTTTTTCCCTGAAATAAATGAAATTTCTGCAATTTTGGCCCAAAATAAGTGAAATTTCTGCAATTTTGCCCAAAAATAAGGGAAATTTCTGGAATTTTGTCCAAAATAAGTGGAATTTCTGAGTTTTTCCCCAAAATAAGGAGAATTTCTGTCTTTTTGTCCCAACATATAGGGAATGTCTGCCTTTTTGACCCACAATTAGGAGAATTTCTGCAATTTTGCTCAAAAATAGGGGGAATTTTGGCCTTTTTGCCCGAAAATAAGAAGAATGCATACCTTTTGCCATAAAAAAGGGAAATTTCTTCATTTTTGCTCTAAAATAAGGGGAATTTCTGCTTTTTTCCCTTTAAATAAGTGGAATTTCTGACTTTTTCCCCCAAAACAAAGGGAATTTCTGTATTTTTTGCTCCAAAATAAGGAAAATTTCTGACTTATTACTCTGAAATAAGTGAAATTTCTGCATATTTGCCCCAAAATAAGGGAAATTTCTGCCTTTTTGCCCCCAAATAAAGGGAATTTCAGCCTTTTTACCTCAAAATAAGGGGAATTTCTGCATTTTTGCCACAAAATATTAAGAATTTCTGCCTTTTTGCCCCAAAATAAGGAAAATTTCTGCCTTTTTTCCATGAAATAAGTGAAATTTCTGCAATTTTGCCCCAAAATAAGTGAAATTTCTGCAATTTTGCCCAAAAATAAGGGAAATTTCTGGAATTTTGCCCCAAATAAGTGGAATTTCTGAGTTTTGCCCCAAAATAAAAAGAATTTCTGTCTTTTTGCCCCAGCATATAGGGAATTTCTGCTTTTTTGCCCCACAATTAGGGGAATTTCTGCAATTTTGCTCCAAAATAGGGGGAATTTCTGCCTTTTTGCCCGAAAATAAGAAGAATGCATATCTTTTTGCCATAAAAAAAGGGAAATTTCTTCAGTTTTGCCCCAAAATAAGAGGAATTTCTGCCTTTCTACCTCAAAATAAGTGAAATTTCTGCCTTTTTACCCAAAAAAAACGGAATTTCTGTCTTTTTGTCCCAGAATAAAAGGAATTTTTGAATAATGCCTTGAAATAAGTGAAATTTCTGCAATTTTGCCCCAAAATATAAGAAATTTCTGCCTTTTTGCCACAAAATAAGGAGAATTTCTGCCTTTTTGCCCCCAAATAAGGGAAATTTCTGCTTTTTTGCCCCCAAAAAAGGGGAATTTCAGCCTTTTTACCTCAAAATAAGGGGAATTTCTGCATTTTTGCCACAAAATATTAAAAATTTGTTCCTTTGTGCTCTAAAATATGGAAAATTTCTGCCTTTTTTCCTTGAAATATATGAAATTTCTGCAATTTTGCCCCAAAATAAGTGAAATTTCTGCAATTTTGTCCCAAAATAAGGGAAATTTCTGGAATTTTGCCCCAAAATAAGTGGAATTTCTGCAGTTTTACCCCAAAATAAGGGGAAGTTCTTCGTTTTTGCCCCAAAATTAGGGGAATTTCTGCAATTTTGCTCCAAAATACAGGAAATTTCTGCCTTTTTTCCCGAAAATAAAGGGAATGTATACCTTTTTGCCATAAAGAAAGAGAATTTCTTTATTTTTACCCCAAAATAAGGGGATTTTCCGCCTTTTTGACTCAAAATAAGTGCAATTTCTGACTTTTCCCGAATAATAAACGGAATTTATGTCTTTTTGCTATAAAATAAGGGAAATTTCTGACTTTTTGCCCTGAAATAAGTAAAATTTCTAAAATTTTTCCCCAAAATAAGGATAATGTCTGCTTTTTGCCCCAAAATAAGGGAGTTTCTGCTTTTTTTCCTCTAAATAAGTGGAATTTCTGTCTTTTCCCCACAAAACAATGGGAATTTCTGTCTTTTTTGTGTCAAAATAAGAAAAATTTCTGACTTATTACTCTGAAATAAGTGAAATTTCTGCAATTTTGCCCCAAATTAAGGGAAATTTCTGCCTTTTTGCCCCAAATAAGGGGAATTTCAGCATTTTACCTCAAAATAAAAGGAATTTCTGCATTTTTGCCACAAAATATTAAAAATTTCTGCCATTGTGCTCTAAAATACGAAAAATTTCTGCCTTTTTTCCCTGAAATAAATGAAATTTCTGCAATTTTGCCCCAAAATAAGTGAAATTTCTGCAATTTTGTCCAAAAATAAAGGAAATTTCTGGAATTTTGCCCAAAAATAAGTGGAATTTCTGAGTTTTTCCCCAAAATAAGGAGAATTTCTGTCTTTTTGTCCCAACATATACGGAATTTCTGCCTTTTTGCCCCACAATTAGGGGAATTTCTGCAATTTTGCTCCAAAATACGGGGAATTTCTGCTTTTTTGCCTGAAAATAAGGGAAATGTATACTTTTTTCCACAAAAAAGGGAAATTTCTTCATTTTTGCCCCAAAATAAGAGGAATTTCTGCCTTTTTACCTCAAAATAAGTAAAATTTCTGTCTTTTTACCCCAAAATAAATGGAATTTCTCTCTTTTTGCTCCAAAATAAAAGGAATTTTTCAATTATGCCCTGAAATAAGTGAAATTTCTGCAATTTTGCCCCAAAATAAAAGAAATTTCTTCCTTTTTATCACAAAAAAGGAATTTCTGTCTTTTTGCCCCAAAATAAAGGAAATTTTAGCCTTTTTGCCCCCAAATAAGGGGGAATTTCAGCCTATTAAGCTCAAAATATGGGGAATTTTTGCATTTTTGACACAAAATTATAAGGATTTCTGCCATTATTCTTCAAAATACGGAAAATTTCTTTCTTTTTTTCCTGAAATAAGTGAAATTTCTGCAATTTTGCCCCAAAATATGTGAAATTTCTGTAATTTTGCCTCAAAATAAGGGAAATTTCTGGAGTTTTGCCCCAAAATAAGTAGAATTTCTGAGTTTTGCCTCATAATAAGAAGAATTTCTGTATTTTTGCCCCAACATATACGGAATTTTTGCATTTTTGCCCCACAATTAGAAGAATTTCTGAAATTTTGCTCCAAAATACGGGGAATTTCTGCTTTATTGCCCGAAAATAAAGGGAATGTATATCTTTTGCCACAAAATAGAAAAATTTCATTTTTGCCCCAAAATAAGAGGAATTTCTGCCTTTTTACCTCAAAATAAGTGAAATTTCTGCCTTTTTACCCAAAAATAAACGGAATTTCTGTCTTTTTGCCCAAAAATAAAAGGAATTTTTGAATTATGCCCTGAAATAACTGAAATTTCTGCAATTTTGCCCCAAAATAATAGAAATTTCTGCATTGTTGCCACAAAATAAGGGGAATTTCTGTCTTTTTGCCCCAATATAAGGGAAATTTCTGCCTTTTTGCCCCCAAATAAGGGGGAATATCAGGCTTTTTACCTCAAAATAAGAGAAATTTCTGCATTTTTGCCACAAAATATAAAGAAATTTTGCCATTGTGTCCAAAGTATGGAAAACTTCTGCATTTTTTCATTTAAATAAGTGAAATATCTGCAATTTTGCCCCAAAATAAGTGAAATTTCTGCAATTTTGCCCCAAAATAAGGGAAATTTCTGGAATTTTGGCCCAAAAATAAGTGAAATTTTTGAGTTTTCCCTCAAATTAAGGAGAATTTGTCTTTTTGCCCCAACATATAGGGAATTTCTGCATTTTTGCCCCACAATTAGGGGAATTTCTGCAATTTTGCTCCAAAATATGGGGATTTTCAACCTTTTTCGCCGAAAATAAGGGGAATTTCTGCCATTTTGCCGCGAAATAAGTGAAATTTCTGCAGTTTTACCCCAAAATAAGGGGAAGTTCTGCGTTTTTGCCCCAAAATTAGGGGAATTTCTGCAATTTTGCTCCAAAATACGGGGAATTTCTGCATTTTTGCCCGAAAATAAAGGGAATGTATACCTTTTTGCCTTAAAAAAAGAGAATTTCTTCATTTTTACCCCAAAATAAGGGGATTTTCCGCCTTTTTGACTAAAAATAAGTGCAATCTCTGACTTTTCCCCAAAAATAAACGGAATTTCTGTCTTTTTGCCTTAAAATAAGGGAAATTTCTTACTTTTTGCCCTGAAATAAGTAAAATTTCTAAAATTTTTTTCCAAAATAAGGGAAATGTTTGCTTTTTGCCCCAAAATAAGAGGAATTTCTGCTATTTTTCCTCTAAATAAGTGGAATTTCTGTCTTTTTCCCCCAAAACAAAGGGAATTTCTGTCTTTTTTGCCTCAAAATAAGGAAAATTTCTAACTTATTACTCTGAAATGAGTGAAATTTTTGCAATTTTGCCCCAAAATAAGGAAAATTTCTGCCTTCTTGCCCCCAAATAAGGGAAACTTCAGCCTTTTTACCTCAAAATAAGGGGAATTTCTGCATTTTTGCCACAAAATATTAAGAATTTCTGCCTTTTTTCCACAAAATAAGGAAAATTTCTGCCTTTTTTTGAAATAAGTGAAATTTCTGCAATTGTGCCCCAAAATAAGTGAAATTTCTGCAATTTTGCCCCAAAATAAGGGAAATTTCTGGAATTTTGCCCCAAATAAGTGGAATTTCTGAGTTTTGCCCCAAAATAAAGAAAATTTCTGTCTTTTTGCCCCAACATATAGGGAATTTTTGCTTTTTTGCCCCACAATTGGCGGAATTTCTGCAATTTTGCTTCAAAATAGGGGGAATTTCTGCTTTTTTGCCCAAAAATAAGAAGAATGCATATCTTTTTGCCATAAAAAAGGGAAATTTCTTTAGGTTTGCCCCAATATAAGAGGAATTTCTGCCTTTCTACCTCCAAATAAGTGAAATTTCGGCCTTTTTACCCAAAAATAAACGGAATTTCTGTCTTTTTGCCCCAGAATAAAAGGAATTTTTGAATTATGCCTTGAAATAAGTGAAATTTCTGCAATTTTGCCCCAAAATAAAAGAAATTTCTGCCTTTTTGCCACAAAATAAGGAGAATTTCTGTATTTTTGCCCCAAAATAAGGGAAATTTTTGCCTTCTTGTTCTTAAATAAGGGGAATTTCAGCCTTTTTACCTCAAAATAAGAGGAATTTCTGCATTTTTGCCACAAAATATTAAAAATTTCTTCCATTGTGCTCTAAAATACGGAAAATTTCTGCCTTTTTTTTCTGAAATAAATGAAATTTCTGCAATTTTGCCCCAAAATAAGTGAAATTTCTGCAATTTTGCCCAAAAATAAGGGAAATTTCTGAAATTTTGCCCCAAAATAAGTGGAATTTCTGAGTTTTGCACCAAAATAAGGAGAATTTCTGTGTTTTTGTCCCAACATATAGGGAATGTCTGCCTTTTTGCCCCACAATTAGGGGAATTTCTGCAATTTTGCGCCAAAATACGGGGAATTTCTGCTTTTTGCCTGAAAATAAGAGAAATGTATACTTTTTTCCACAAAAAAGGGAAATTTCTTCATTTTTTCCTCAAAATAAGAGGAATTTCTGCCTTTTTACCTAAAAATAAGTAAAATTTCTGTCTTTTTACCCCAAAATAAATGGAATTTCATTATTTTTGCTCCAAAATAAAAGGAATTTTTGAATTATGCCCTGAAATAAGTAAAATTTCTGCAATTTTGCCCCAAAATAAAAGAAATTTTTTCTTTTTTATCACAAAAAAGGAATTTCTGTCTTTTTGCCCCAAAATAAGGGAAATTTCAGCCTTTTTGCCCCCAAATAAGGGGGAATTTCAGCCTATTTAGCTCACAATATGGGGAATTTCTGCATTTTTGCCACAAAATATTAAGGATTTCTGCCATTGTTCTCTAAAATATGGAAATTTCTGCCTTTTTTTACTGAAATAAGTGAAATTTCTGCAATTTTGCCCCAAAATATGTGAAATTTCTGTAATTTTTCCCCAAAATAAGGGAAATTTCTGGAGTTTTGCCCCAAAATAAGTAGAATTTCTGAGTTTTGCCACAAAATAAGAAGAATTTCTGTCTTTTTGCCCCAACATATAAGGAATTTTTGCATTTTTGCCCCACAATTAGAAGAATTTCTGAAATTTTGCTCCAAAATACGGGGAATTTCTGCTTTATTGCCCGAAAATAAGGGGAATGTATATCTTTTGCCACAAAATATGGAAATTTCTTCATTTTTGCCCCAAAATAAGAGGAATTTCTGCCTTTTTACCTCAAAATAAGTGAAATTTCTGCATTTTTACACAAAAATAAACGGAATTTTTGTCTTTTTGCCCAAAAATAAAAGGAATTTTTGAATTATGCCCTGAAATAAGTGAAATTTCTGCAATTTTGCCCCAAAATAATAGAAATTTCTGCCTTTTTGCCACAGAATAAGGGGAATTTCTGTCATTTTGCCCCAATATAAGGGAAATTTCTGCCTTTTTGCCCCCAAATAAGGGGGAATATCAGGCTTTTTACCTCAAAATAAGAGGAATTTCTGCATTTTTGCCACAAAATATTCAAAATTTCTGACATTGTGCTTCAAAGTATGGAAAACTTCTGCCTTTTTTCCTTTAAATAAGTGAAATTTCTGCAATTTTGCCCCAAAATAAGTGAAATTTCTTCAATTTTGCCCCAAAATAAGGGAAATTTCTGGAATTTTGGCCCAAAATAGGTGAAATTTCTGAGTTTTCCCCCAAAATAAGGAGAATTTCTGTCTTTTTGCCCCAACATATAGGGAATTTCTGCATTTTTGCCCCACAATTAGGGGAATTTCTGCAATTTTGCTCCAAAATACGGGGATTTTCAGCCTTTTTCGCCGAAAATAAGGGAAATTTCTGCCATTTTGCCGCGAAATAAGTGAAATTTCTGCAGTTTTACCCCAAAATAAGGGGAAGTTCTGCGTTTTTGCTCCAAAATTAGGGGAATTTCTGCATTTTTGCCCGAAAATAAAGGGAATGTATACATTTTTTGCCTTAAAAAAAGAGAATTTCTTCATTTTTACCCCAAAATAAGGGGATTTTCCGCCTTTTTGACTCAAAATAATTGCAATCTCTGAGTTTTCCCCAAAAATAAACGGAATTTCTGTCTTTTTGCCTTAAAATAAGGGGAATTTCTGAATTTTTGCCTTGAAATAAGTAAAATTTCTAAAATTTTTTTTCAAAATAAGGGAAATGTCTGCTTTTTGCCCCAAAATAAGAGGAATTTCTGCTATTTTCCCTCTAAATAAGTGGAATTTCTGTCTTTTTCCCCCAAAACAAAGGGAATTTCTGTCTTTTTTGCCTCAAAATAAGGAAAATTTCTAACTTATTACTCTGAAATAAGTGAAATTTTTGCAATTTTGCCCCAAAATAAGGAAAATTTCTGCCTTCTTGCCCCCAAATAAGGGAAACTTCAGCCTTTTTACCTCAAAATAAGGGGAATTTCTGCATTTTTGCCACAAAATATTAAGAATTTCTGCCTTTTTACCCAAAATGAGGAAAATTTCTGCTTTTTTTTGAAATAAGTGAAATTTCTGCAATTGTGCCCCAAAATAAGTGAAATTTCTGCAATTTTGCCCCAAAATAATGGAAATTTCTGGAATTTTGCCCCAAATAAGTGGAATTTCTGAGTTTTGCCCCAAAATAAAGAGAATTTCTGTCTTTTTGCCCCAACATATAGGGAATTTTTGCTTTTTTGCACCACAATTGGAGGAATTTCTGCAATTTTGCTCCAAAATAGGGGGAATTTCTGCCTTTTTGCCCGAAAATAAGAAGAATGCATATCTTTTTTACATAAAAAAGCGAAATTTCTTCAGGTTTGCCCCAAAATAAGAGGAATTTCTGCCTTTCTACCTCAAAATAAGTGAAGTTTCGGCCTTTTTACCCAAAAATAAACGAAATTTCTGTCTTTTTGCCCCAGAATAAAAGGATTTTTTGAATTATGCCTTGAAATAAGTGAAATTTCTGCAATTTTGCCCCAAAATAAAAGAAATTTCTGCCTTTTTGCCACAAAATAAGGAGAATTTCTGTCTTTTTGCCCCTAAATAAGGGAAATTTCTGCCTTTTTGCCCCCAAATAAGAGGAATTTCAAACTTTTTACCTCAAAATAAGAGGAATTTCTGCATTTTTGCCACAAAATATTAAAAATTTATGCCATTTTGCTCTAAAATACGGAAAATTTCTGCCTTTATTCCTTGAAATAAATGAAATGTCTGCAATTTTGCCCCAAAATAAGTGAAATTTCTGCAATTTTGCCCCAAAATATGGGAAATTTCTGGAATTTTGCCCCAAAATAAGTGGAATTTCTCAGTTTTGCACCAAAATAAGGAGAATTTCTGTCTTTTTGTCCCAACATATAGGGAATTTCTGCCCTTTTGCCCCACAATTAGGGGAATTTCTGCAATTTTGCTCCAAAATACGGGGAATTTCTGCTTTTTTGCCTGAAAAAAAGGGAAATGTATACTTTTTGCCACAAAATAGGGAAATTTCTTCATTTTTGCCCCAAAATAAGAGGAATTTCTGCCTTTTTACCTCAAAATAAGTGAAATTTCTGCATTTTTACCCCAAAATAAATTGAATTTCTCTCTTTTTGCTCCAAAATAATAGGAATTTTTGAATTATGCCCTGAAATAAGTGAAATTTCTGCAATTTTGCCCCAAAATAAAAGAAATTTCTGCCTTTTTGCCACAAAATAAGGGGAATTTCTGTATTTTTGCCCCAAAATAAGGGAAATTTCTGCCTTTTTGCCCCCAAATAAGGGGGAATTTCAGCCTTTTTACTTCAAAATTAGGGGAATTTCTGCATTTTTGTCACAAAATATTAGAATTTCTGCCATTGTGCTCCAAAATATGGAAAATTTCTGTTTTTTTCCCTTAAATAAGTGAAATTTCTGCAATTTTACCCCAAAATAAGTGAAATTTCTGCACTTTTGCTCCAAAATAAGGGAAATTTCTGGAATTTTTTCCCAAAATAAGTGAAATTTCTGAGTTTTCCCCCAAAATAAAGAGAATTTCTGTCTTTTTGCCCCAACATATAGAGAATTTCTGCATTTTTGACCCACAATTAGGGGAATTTCTGCAATTTTGCTCCAAAATACGGGGATTTTCAGCCTTTTTCGCCGAAAATAAGGGGAATTTCTGCCATTTTGCCGTGAAATAAGTGAAATTCCTGCAGTTTTACCCCAAAATAAGGGGAAGTTCTGCGTTTTTGCCCCAAAATTAGGGGAATTTCTGCAATTTTGCTCCAAAATACGGGGAATTTCTGCCTTTATGCCCGAAAATAAAGGGAATGTATACCTTTTTGCCATAAAAAAAGAGAATTTTTTCATTTTTACCCCAAATAAGGGTATTTTCTACATTTTGACTCAAAATAAGTGCAATTTCTGACTTTTCCCCAAAAATAAACGGAATTTCTGTCTTTTTGCCTTAAAATAAGGGGAATTTCTGACTTTTTGCCCTGAAATATGTAAAATTTCTAATATTTTTCCTCCAAATAAGGGAAATGTCTGCTTTTTGCCCCAAAATAAGGGGAATTTCTGCTTTTTTCCCTCTAAAAAAGTGGAATTTCTGTCTTTTTCCCCCAAAACAAAGGGAATTTCTGTCTTTTTTGCCTCAAAATAAGGAAAATTTCTGACTTATTACTCTGAAATAAGTGAAATTTCTGCCTTTTTGCCCCCAAATAAGGGGAATTTCAGCCTTTTTACCTCAAAATAAGGGGAATTTGTTCATTTTTGCCACAAAATATTAGGAATTTCTGCCTTTTTCCCCAAAATAAGGAAAATTTCTGCCTTTTTTTCTGAAATTAGTGAAATTTCTGCAATTGTGCCCCAAAATAAGTGAAATTTCTGCAATTTTGCCCCAAAATAAGGGAAATTTCTGAGTTTTGCCCCAAAATAAGGAGAATTTCTGTATTTTTGTTCCAACATATAGGGAATTTCTGCCTTTTTGCCCCACAATTAGGGGAATTTCTGCAATTTTGCTCCAAAATAGGGGAATTTCTGCATTTTTGCCTGAAAATAAGGAGAATGTATACTTTTTGCCACAAAAAGGGAAATTTCTTCATTTTTGCCCCAAAATAAGTAGAATTTCTGCCTTTTTACCTCAAAATAAGTAAAATTTCTGTCTTTTAACCCGAAAATAAATGGAATTTCTGTTTTTTGCTCCAAAATAATAGGAATTTTTGAATTATGCCTTGAAATAAGTGAAATTTCTGCAATTTTGCCCCAAAATAAAAGAAATTTCTTCCTTTTTGTCACAAAAAAGTAATTTCTGTCTTTTTGCCCCAAAATAAGGGAAATTTCAGCCTTTTTGCCCCCAAATAAGGGGGAATTTCAGGCTTTTTACTTCAAAATTAGGGGAATTTCTGCATTTTGCCACAAAATATTAAGTATTTCTGCCATTGTTCTCTAAAATACAAAAAATTTCTGCCTTTTTTCTCTGAAATAAGTGAAATTTCTGCAATTTTGCCCAAAATAAGTGAAATTTCTGCAATTTTGCCCCAAAATAAAAGAAATTTCTGCCTTTTTGCCACAAAATAAGGGGAATTTCTGTATTTTTGCCCCAAAATAAGGGAAATTTCTGCCTTTTTGCCCCCAAATAAGGGGGAATTTCAGGCTTTTTACTTCAAAATTAGGGGAATTTCTGCATTTTTGTCACAAAATATTAGAATTTCTGCCATTGTGCTCCAAAATATAGAAAATTTCTGTTTTTTTTCCTTAAATAAGTGAAATTTCTGCAATTTTGCCCCAAAATAAGTTAAATTTCTGCACTTTTGTTCCAAAATAAGGGAAATTTCTGGAATTTTTTCCCAAAATAAGTGAAATTTCTTAGTTTTCCCCCAAAATAAAGAGAATTTCTGTCTTTTTGCCCCAACATATAGAGAATTTCTGCATTTTTGACCCACAATTAGGGGAATTTCTGCAATTTTGCTCCAAAATACAGGGATTTTCAGCCTTTTTCGCCGAAAATAAGGGGAATTTCTGCCATTTTGCCGTGAAATAAGTGAAATTCCTGCAGTTTTACCCCAAAATAAGGGGAAGTTCTGCGTTTTTGCCCCAAAATTAGGGGAATTCCTGCAATTTCGCTCCAAAATACGGGGAATTTCTGCCTTTTTGCCCGAAAATAAAGGGAATGTATACCTTTTTGCCATAAAAAAAGAGAATTTTTTCATTTTTACCCCAAATAAGGGTATTTTCTACATTTTGACTCAAAATAAGTGCAATTTCTGACTTTTCCCCAAAAATAAACGGAATTTCTGTCTTTTTGCCTTAAAATAAGGGGAATTTCTGACTTTTTGCCCTGAAATATGTAAAATTTCTAATATTTTTCCTCCAAATAAGGGAAATGTCTGCTTTTTGCCCCAAAATAAGGGGAATTTCTGCTTTTTTCCCTCTAAAAAAGTGGAATTTCTGTCTTTTTCCCCCAAAACAAAGGGAATTTCTGTCTTTTTTGCCTCAAAATAAGGAAAATTTCTGACTTATTACTCTGAAATAAGTGAAATTTCTGCCTTTTTGCCCCCAAATAAGGGGAATTTCAGCCTTTTTACCTCAAAATAAGGGGAATTTGTTCATTTTTGCCACAAAATATTAGGAATTTCTGCCTTTTTCCCCAAAATAAGGAAAATTTCTGCCTTTTTTTCTGAAATTAGTGAAATTTCTGCAATTGTGCCCCAAAATAAGTGAAATTTCTGCAATTTTGCCCCAAAATAAGGGAAATTTCTGAGTTTTGCCCCAAAATAAGGAGAATTTCTGTATTTTTGTTCCAACATATAGGGAATTTCTGCCTTTTTGCCCCACAATTAGGGGAATTTCTGCAATTTTGCTCCAAAATAGGGGAATTTCTGCATTTTTGCCTGAAAATAAGGAGAATGTATACTTTTTGCCACAAAAAGGGATATTTCTTCATTTTTGCCCCAAAATAAGAAGAATTTCTGCCTTTTTACCTCAAAATAAGTAAAATTTCTGTCTTTTAACCCGAAAATAAATGGAATTTCTGTTTTTTGCTCCAAAATAATAGGAATTTTTGAATTATGCCTTGAAATAAGTGAAATTTCTGCAATTTTGCCCCAAAATAAAAGAAATTTCTTCCTTTTTGTCACAAAAAAGTAATTTCTGTCTTTTTGCCCCAAAATAAGGGAAATTTCAGCCTTTTTGCACCCAAGTAAGGGGAAATTTCAGCCTTTTTAGCTCAAAATATGGGGAATTTCTGCATTTTTGCCATAAAATATTAAGGATTTCTGCAATTGCTCTCTAAAATACGGAAAATTTCTGCCTTTTTTTTCTGAAATAAGTGAAATTTCTGCAATTTTGCCCCAAAATAAGTGAAATTTCTGCAGTTTTGCCCAAAATAAGTGAAATTTCTGCAATTTTTCCCCAAAATAATAGAAATTTCTGCCTTTTTGCCACAAAATAAGGGGAATTTCTGTATTATTGCCCCAAAATAAGGGAAATTTCTGCCTTTTTGCCCCCAAATAAGGGGGAATTTCAGGCTTTTTACTTCAAAATTAGGGGAATTTCTGCATTTTGCCACAAAATATTAAGTATTTCTGCCATTGTTCTCTAAAATACAAAAATATCTGCCTTTTTTCTCTGAAATAAGTGAAATTTCTGCAATTTTGCCCAAAATAAGTGAAATTTCTGCAATTTTGCCCCAAAATAAAAGAAATTTCTGACTTTTTGCCACAAAATAAGGGGAATTTCTGTATTTTTGCCCCAAAATAAGGGAAATTTCTGCCTTTTTGCCCCCAAATAAGGGGGAATTTCAGCCTTTTTACTTCAAAATTAGGGGAATTTCTGCATTTTTGTCACAAAATATTAGAATTTCTGCCATTGTGCTCCAAAATATGGAAAATTTCTGTTTTTTTTCCCTTAAATAAGTGAAATTATGCAATTTTGCCCCAAAATAAGTGAAATTTCTGCACTTTTGCTCCAAAATAAGGGAAATTTCTGGAATTTTTTCCCAAAATAAGTGAAATTTCTGAGTTTTCCCCCAAAATAAAGAGAATTTCTGTCTTTTTGCCCCAACATATAGAGAATTTCTGCATTTTTGACCCACAATTAGGGGAATTTCTGCAATTTTGCTCCAAAATACGGGGATTTTCAGACTTTTTCGCCGAAAATAAGGGGAATTTCTGCCATTTTGCCGTGAAATAAGTGAAATTCCTGCAGTTTTACCCCAAAATAAGGGGAAGTTCTGCGTTTTTGCCCCAAAATTAGGGGAATTTCTGCAATTTTGCTCCAAAATACAGGGAATTTCTGCCTTTTTGCCCGAAAATAAAGGGAATGTATACCTTTTTGCCATAAAAAAAGAGAATTTTTTCATTTTTACCCCAAATAAGGGTATTTTCTACATTTTGACTCAAAATAAGTGCAATTTCTGACTTTTCCCCAAAAATAAATGGAATTTCTGTCTTTTTGCCTTAAAATAAGGGGAATTTCTGACTTTTTGCCCTGAAATATGTAAAATTTCTAATATTTTTCCTCCAAATAAGGGAAATGTCTGCTTTTTGCCCCAAAATAAGGGGAATTTCTGCTTTTTTCCCTCTAAAAAAGTGGAATTTCTGTCTTTTTCCCCCAAAACAAAGGGAATTTCTGTCTTTTTTGCCTCAAAATAAGGAAAATTTCTGACTTATTACTCTGAAATAAGTGAAATTTCTGCCTTTTTGCCCCCAAATAAGGGGAATTTCAGCCTTTTTACCTCAAAATAAGGGGAATTTGTTCATTTTTGCCACAAAATATTAGGAATTTCTGCCTTTTTCCCCAAAATAAGGAAAATTTCTGCCTTTTTTTCTGAAATAAGTGAAATTTCTGCAATTGTGCCCCAAAATAAGTGAAATTTCTGCAATTTTGCCCCAAAATAAGGGAAATTTCTGAGTTTTGCCCCAAAATAAGGAGAATTTCTGTCTTTTTGTTCCAACATATAGGGAATTTCTGCCTTTTTGCCCCACAATTAGGGGAATTTCTGCAATTTTGCTCCAAAATAGGGGAATTTCTGCATTTTTGCCTGAAAATAAGGAGAATGTATACTTTTTGCCACAAAAAGGGAAATTTCTTCATTTTTGCCCCAAAATAAGAAGAATTTCTGCCTTTTTACCTCAAAATAAGTAAAATTTCTGTCTTTTAACCCGAAAATAAATGGAATTTCTGTTTTTTGCTCCAAAATAATAGGAATTTTTGAATTATGCCTTGAAATAAGTGAAATTTCTGCAATTTTGCCCCAAAATAAAAGAAATTTCTTCCTTTTTGTCACAAAAAAGTAATTTCTGTCTTTTTGCCCCAAAATAAGGGAAATTTCAGCCTTTTTGCCCCCAAGTAAGGGGAAATTTCAGCCTTTTTAGCTCAAAATATGGGGAATTTCTGCATTTTTGCCATAAAATATTAAGGATTTCTGCAATTGTTCTCTAAAATATGAAAAAATTTTGCCTTTTTTCTCTGAAATAAGTGAAATTTCTGCAATTTTGCCCCAAAATAAGTGAAATTTCTGCAGTTTTGCCCAAAATAAGTGAAATTTCTGCAATTTTTCCCCAAAATAATAGAAATTTCTGCCTTTTTGCCACAAAATAAGGGGAATTTCTGTATTATTGCCCCAAAATAAGGGAAATTTCTGCCTTTTTGCCCCCAAATAAGGGGGAATTTCAAGCTTTTTAATTCAAAATTAGGGGAATTTCTGCATTTTGCCACAAAATATTAAGTATTTCTGCCATTGTTCTCTAAAATACAAAAAATTTCTGCCTTTTTTCTCTGAAATAAGTGAAATTTCTGCAATTTTGCCCAAAATAAGTGAAATTTCTGCAATTTTGCCCCAAAATAAAAGAAATTTCTGCCTTTTTGCCACAAAATAAAGGGAATTTCTGTATTTTTGCCCCAAAATAAGGGAAATTTCTGCCTTTTTGCCCCCAAATAAGGGGGAATTTCAGGCTTTTTACTTCAAAATTAGGGGAATTTCTGCATTTTTTCACAAAATATTAGAATTTCTGCCATTGTGCTCCAAAATATGGAAAATTTCTGTTTTTTTCCCTTAAATAAGTGAAATTTCTGCAATTTTGCCCCAAAATAAGTGAAATTTCTGCAATATTGCCCCAAAATAAAGGAAATTGTTTGAATTTTGGCCCAAAATAAGTGAAATTTCTGAGTTTTCCCCCCAAATAAGGAGAATTTCTGTTTTTTGCCCCAACATATAGGCAATTTCTGCATTTTTGCCCCACAATTAGGGGAATTTCTGCAATTTTGCTCCAAAATACAGGGATTTTCAGCCTTTTTCGCCGAAAATAAGGGGAATTTCTGCCATTTTGCGGCGAAATAAGTGAAATTTCTGCAGTTTTCCCCCCAAATAAGGAGAATTTCTGTTTTTTGCCCCAACATATAGGCAATTTCTGCATTTTTGACCCACAATTAGGGGAATTTCTGCAATTTTGCTCCAAAATACGGGGATTTTCAGCCTTTTTCGCCGAAAATAAGGGGAATTTCTGCCATTTTGCCGTGAAATAAGTGAAATTCCTGCAGTTTTACCCCAAAATAAGGGGAAGTTCTGCGTTTTTGCCCCAAAATTAGGGGAATTCCTGCAATTTTGCTCCAAAATACGGGGAATTTCTGCCTTTTTGCCCGAAAATAAAGGGAATGTATACCTTTTTGCCATAAAAAAAGAGAATTTTTTCATTTTTACCCCAAATAAGGGTATTTTCTACATTTTGACTCAAAATAAGTGCAATTTCTGACTTTTCCCCAAAAATAAACGGAATTTCTGTCTTTTTGCCTTAAAATAAGGGGAATTTCTGACTTTTTGCCCTGAAATATGTAAAATTTCTAATATTTTTCCTCCAAATAAGGGAAATGTCTGCTTTTTGCCCCAAAATAAGGGGAATTTCTGCTTTTTTCCCTCTAAAAAAGTGGAATTTCTGTCTTTTTCCCCCAAAACAAAGGGAATTTCTGTCTTTTTTGCCTCAAAATAAGGAAAATTTCTGACTTATTACTCTGAAATAAGTGAAATTTCTGCCTTTTTGCCCCCAAATAAGGGGAATTTCAGCCTTTTTACCTCAAAATAAGGGGAATTTGTTCATTTTTGCCACAAAATATTAGGAATTTCTGCCTTTTTCCCCAAAATAAGGAAAATTTCTGCCTTTTTTTCTGAAATAAGTGAAATTTCTGCAATTGTGCCCCAAAATAAGTGAAATTTCTGCAATTTTGCCCCAAAATAAGGGAAATTTCTGAGTTTTGCCCCAAAATAAGGAGAATTTCTGTCTTTTTGTTCCAACATATAGGGAATTTCTGCCTTTTTGCCCCACAATTAGGGGAATTTCTGCAATTTTGCTCCAAAATAGTGGAATTTCTGCATTTTTGCCTGAAAATAAGGAGAATGTATACTTTTTGCCACAAAAAGGGAAATTTCTTCATTTTTGCCCCAAAATAAGTAGAATTTCTGCCTTTTTACCTCAAAATAAGTAAAATTTCTGTCTTTTAACCCGAAAATAAATGGAATTTCTGTTTTTTGCTCCAAAATAATAGGAATTTTTGAATTATGCCTTGAAATAAGTGAAATTTCTGCAATTTTGCCCCAAAATAAAAGAAATTTCTTCCTTTTTGTCACAAAAAAGTAATTTCTGTCTTTTTGCCCCAAAATAAGGGAAATTTCAGCCTTTTTGCCCCCAAGTAAGGGGAAATTTCAGCCTTTTTAGCTCAAAATATGGGGAATTTCTGCATTTTTGCCATAAAATATTAAGGATTTCTGCAATTGTTCTCTAAAATATGAAAAATTTTTGCCTTTTTTCTCTGAAATAAGTGAAATTTCTGCAATTTTGCCCCAAAATAAGTGAAATTTCTGCAGTTTTGCCCAAAATAAGTGAAATTTCTGCAATTTTTCCCCAAAATAATAGAAATTTCTGCCTTTTTGCCACAAAATAAGGGGAATTTCTGTATTATTGCCCCAAAATAAGGGAAATTTCTGCCTTTTTGCCCCCAAATAAGGGGGAATTTCAAGCTTTTTAATTCAAAATTAGGGGAATTTCTGCATTTTGCCACAAAATATTAAGTATTTCTGCCATTGTTCTCTAAAATACAAAAAATTTCTGCCTTTTTTCTCTGAAATAAGTGAAATTTCTACAATTTTGCCCAAAATAAGTGAAATTTCTGCAATTTTGCCCCAAAATAAAAGAAATTTCTGCCTTTTTGCCACAAAATA
Source organism: Micromys minutus (assembly GCF_963924665.1). NCBI lineage: Eukaryota > Metazoa > Chordata > Mammalia > Rodentia > Muridae > Micromys > Micromys minutus. The sequence continues at coordinate 821,144 of NW_027667183.1, read as the reverse complement.
AGGGGAATTTCTGTATTTTTGCCCCAAAATAAGGGAAATTTCTGCCTTTTTGCCCCCAAATAAGGGGGAATTTCAGGCTTTTTACTTCAAAATTAGGGGAATTTCTGCATTTTTTCACAAAATATTAGAATTTCTGCCATTGTGCTCCAAAATATGGAAAATTTCTGTTTTTTTCCCTTAAATAAGTGAAATTTCTGCAATTTTGCCCCAAAATAAGTGAAATTTCTGCAATATTGCCCCAAAATAAAGGAAATTGTTTGAATGTTGGCCCAAAATAAGTGAAATTTCTGAGTTTTCCCCCCAAATAAGGAGAATTTCTGTTTTTTGCCCCAACATATAGGCAATTTCTGCACTTTTGCCCCACAATTAGGGGAATTTCTGCAATTTTGCTCCAAAATACAGGGATTTTCAGCCTTTTTCGCCGAAAATAAGGGGAATTTCTGCCATTTTGCGGCGAAATAAGTGAAATTTCTGCAGTTTTCCCCCCAAATAAGGAGAATTTCTGTTTTTTGCCCCAACATATAGGCAATTTCTGCATTTTTGACCCACAATTAGGGGAATTTCTGCAATTTTGCTCCAAAATACGGGGATTTTCAGCCTTTTTCGCCGAAAATAAGGGGAATTTCTGCCATTTTGCCGTGAAATAAGTGAAATTCCTGCAGTTTTACCCCAAAATAAGGGGAAGTTCTGCGTTTTTGCCCCAAAATTAGGGGAATTCCTGCAATTTTGCTCCAAAATACGGGGAATTTCTGCCTTTTTGCCCGAAAATAAAGGGAATGTATACCTTTTTGCCATAAAAAAAGAGAATTTTTTCATTTTTACCCCAAATAAGGGTATTTTCTACATTTTGACTCAAAATAAGTGCAATTTCTGACTTTTCCCCAAAAATAAACGGAATTTCTGTCTTTTTGCCTTAAAATAAGGGGAATTTCTGACTTTTTGCCCTGAAATATGTAAAATTTCTAATATTTTTCCTCCAAATAAGGGAAATGTCTGCTTTTTGCCCCAAAATAAGGGGAATTTCTGCTTTTTTCCCTCTAAAAAAGTGGAATTTCTGTCTTTTTCCCCCAAAACAAAGGGAATTTCTGTCTTTTTTGCCTCAAAATAAGGAAAATTTCTGACTTATTACTCTGAAATAAGTGAAATTTCTGCCTTTTTGCCCCCAAATAAGGGGAATTTCAGCCTTTTTACCTCAAAATAAGGGGAGTTTGTTCATTTTTGCCACAAAATATTAGGAATTTCTGCCTTTTTCCCCAAAATAAGGAAAATTTCTGCCTTTTTTTCTGAAATAAGTGAAATTTCTGCAATTGTGCCCCAAAATAAGTGAAATTTCTGCAATTTTGCCCCAAAATAATGGAAATTTCTGAGTTTTGCCCCAAAATAAGGAGAATTTCTGTCTTTTTGTTCCAACATATAGGGAATTTCTGCCTTTTTGCCCCACAATTAGGGGAATTTCTGCAATTTTGCTCCAAAATAGGGGAATTTCTGCATTTTTGCCTGAAAATAAGGAGAATGTATACTTTTTGCCACAAAAAGGGAAATTTCTTCATTTTTGCCCCAAAATAAGAAGAATTTCTGCCTTTTTACCTCAAAATAAGTAAAATTTCTGTCTTTTAACCCGAAAATAAATGGAATTTCTGTTTTTTGCTCCAAAATAATAGGAATTTTTGAATTATGCCTTGAAATAAGTGAAATTTCTGCAATTTTGCCCCAAAATAAAAGAAATTTCTTCCTTTTTGTCACAAAAAAGTAATTTCTGTCTTTTTGCCCCAAAATAAGGGAAATTTCAGCCTTTTTGCCCCCATGTAAGGGGAAATTTCAGCCTTTTTAGCTCAAAATATGGGGAATTTCTGCATTTTTGCCATAAAATATTAAGGATTTCTGCAATTGTTCTCTAAAATACGGAAAATTTCTGCCTTTTTTCTCTGAAATAAGTGAAATTTCTGCAATTTTGCCCCAAAATAAGTGAAATTTCTGCAGTTTTGCCCAAAATAAGTGAAATTTCTGCAATTTTTCCCCAAAATAATAGAAATTTCTGCCTTTTTGCCACAAAAAAGGGGAATTTCTGTATTATTGCCCCAAAAAAAGGGTAATTTCTGCCTTTTTGCCCCCAAATAAGGAGGAATTTCAGGCTTTTTACTTCAAAATTAGGGGAATTTCTGCATTTTGCCACAAAATATTAAGTATTTCTGCTATTGTTCTCTAAAATACAAAAAATTTCTGCCTTTTTTCTCTGAAATAAGTGAAATTTCTGCAATTTTGCCCAAAATAAGTGAAATTTCTGCAATTTTGCCCCAAAATAAAAGAAATTTCTGGAATATTGCTCCAAAATAAGTGGAATTTCTGAGTTTTGCCCCAAAATAAGAGGAATTTCTGTTTTTTTGCCCCAACATATAAGGAATTTTTGCATTTTTGCCCCACAATTAGAAGAATGTCTGCAATTTTGCTCCAAAATATGGCGAATTTCTGCTTTTTTGCCTGAAAATAAGGGGAATGTATACTTTTTGCCACAAAAAAGGGAAATTTCTTCATTTTTGCCCCAAAATAAGAGGAATTTCTGCCTTTTTACCCAAAAATAAACAGAATTTCTGTCTTTTTGACAAAAAATAAAAGGCATTTTTGAATTATGCCCTGAAATAAGTGAAATTTCTGCAATTTTGCCCCAAATATAAGAGATTTCTGCCTTTTTGCCAAAAAATAAGGGGAATTTCTGTCTTTTTGCCCCAAAATAATGGGAAATTTTTGCCTTTTTGCCCCCAAATAAGAAGGAATTTCAGGCTTTTTACCTCAAAATAAGGGGAATTTCTGCATTTTTGCCACAAAATATTAAGAATTTCTGCCATTGTGCTCCAAAATATGGAAAATTTCTGCCTTTTTTCCCTTAAATAAGTGAAATTTCTGCAATTTTGCCCAAAATAAGTGAAATTTCTGCAATATTGCCCCAAAATAAAGGAAATTGTTTGAATTTTGGCCCAAAATAAGTGAAATTTCTGAGTTTTCCCCCCAAATAAGGAGAATTTCTGTTTTTTGCCCCAACATATAGGCAATTTCTGCATTTTTGCCCCACAATTAGGGGAATTTCTGCAATTTTGCTCCAAAATACAGGGATTTTCAGCCTTTTTCGCCGAAAATAAGGGGAATTTCTGCCATTTTGCGGCGAAATAAGTGAAATTTCTGCAGTTTTACCCCAAAATAATGGGAAGTTCTGCGTTTTTGCCCCAAAATTAGGGGAATTTCTGCAATTTTTCTCCAAAATACTGGGAATTTTTGCCTTTTTGCCCGAAAATAAAGGGAATGTATAACTTTTTTTATAAAAAAAGAGAATTTCTTCATTTTTACCCCAAAATAAGGGGATTTTCTGCCTTTTTGACTCAAAATAAGTGCAATTTCTGACATTTCCCCAAAAATAAACGGAATTTCTTTTTGCCTTAAAATAAGGGGAATTTCTGACTTTTTGTCCTGAAATAAGTAAAATTTCTAAAATTTTTCCCCAAAATAAGGGAAATGTCAGCTTTTTGCCCAAAAATAAGGGGTATTTCTGCTTTTTTCCCTCTAAATAAGTGGAATTTCTGTCTTTTTCCCCCAAAACAAAGGGAATTTCTGTCTTTTTTGCCTCAAAATAAGGAAAATTTCTGACTTATTACTCTGAAATAAGTGAAATTTCTGCAATTTTGCCCCAAAATAAAAGCAATTTCTGCCTTTTTGCCACAAAATAAGAAGAATTTCTGTCTTTTTGCCCCAAAATAAGGGAAATTCTAACTTTTTGCCCCCAAATAAGGGGAATTTAAGCCTTTTTACCTCAAAATAAGGGGAATTTCTGCATTTTTGCCACAAAATATTAAAAATTTCTGCATTGTGCTCTAAAATACGGAAAATTTCTGCCTTTTTTCCCTGAAATAAATGAAATTTCTGCAATTTTGCCCCAACATAAGTGAAATTTCTGCAATTTTGCCCAAAAATAAGGGAAATTTCTGGAATTTTGCACCAAAATAAGTGGAATTTCTGAGTTTTGCCCCAAAATAAGGAGAATTTCTGTCTTTTTGTCCCAACATATAGGGATATCTTCCTCTTTGCCCCACAATTAGGAGAATTTCTGCAATTTTGCTCCAAAATACGGGGAATTTCTGCTTTTTTGCCCGAAAATAAGGGGAATGTATATCTTTTGCCAGAAAATAGGGAAATTTCTTAATTTTTGCTCTAAAAGAAGAGGAATTTTTGCTTTTTTACCTCAAAATAAGTAAAATTTCTGTCTTTTTACCCCAAAATAAATGGAATTTCTGTCTCTTTGCTCAAAAATAAAAGGCATTTTTGACTTATGCCCTTAAATAAGTAAAATTTTTGCAATTTTGCCCCAAAATAAAAGAAATTCTGCATTTTTGCCACAAAATAAGGGGAATTTCTGTCTTTTTGCCCCAAAATAAGGGAAATTTCTGCCGTTTTGCCCCCAAATAAAGGGGAATTTCAGGCTTTTTACCTCAAAATAGGGGGAATTTCTGCATTTTTGCCACAAAATATTAAGAATTTCTGCCATTGTGCTCCAAAATATGGAAAATTTCTGCCTTTTTTCCTTTAAATAAGTGAAATTTCTGCAATTTTGCCCCAAAATAAGGGAAATTTCTGGAATTTTTCCCCAAAATAAGTGAAATTTCTGAGTTTTGCCCCAAAATAAGTGGAATTTCTGAGTTTTGCCCCAATATAAGAAGAATTTCTATCTTTTTGCCCCAACATGTAAGAAATTTTTGCATTTTTGCCCCACAATTAGAAGAATTTCTGCAATTTTGCTCCAAAATACTGTGGAATTTCTGCTTTTTTGCCCGAAAATATAGGGAATGTATATCTTTTGCCACAAAATAGGGAAATTTATTCATTTTTGCCCCAAAATAAGAGGAATTTCTGCCTTTTTACCTTAAAATAAGTGAAATTTCTGCCTTTTTACCCAAAAATAAACGGAATTTCTGTCTTTATGCCCAAAAATAAAAGGCATTTTTGAATTATGCCCTGAAATAAGTGAAGTTTCTGCAATTTTGCCCCAAAATAAAGAAATTTCTGACTTTTTCCACAAAATAAGGGGAATTTCTGTCTTTTTACCCATAAATAAGGGAAATTTTTGCCATTTTGCCCCCAAATAAGAAGAAATTATAGGCTTTTTACCTCAAAATAAGGGGAATTTCTGCATTTTTGCCACAAAATATTAAGAATTTCTGCCATTGAGCTCCAAATTATGGAAAATTTCTGCCTTTTTTCCTTTAAATAAGTGAAATTTCTGCAATTTTGCCAGAAAATAAGTTAAATTTCTTCAATATAGCCCCAAAATAAGGGAAATTTCAGCCTTTTTGCCCCCAAGTAATGGGAAATTTCAGCCTTTTTAGCTCAAAATATGGGGAATTTCTGCATTTTTGCCACAAAATATTAAGGATTTCTGCCATTGTTCTCTAAAATACGGAAAATTTCTGCATTTTTTCCCTGAAATAAGTGAAATTTCTGCAATTTTGCCCCAAAATAAGTGAAATTTCTGCAATTTTTCCCCAAAATAAGGGAAATTTCTGGAATTTTGCCCCAAAATTAGTGGAATTTCTGAGTTTTGCTCCAAAATAAGAAGAATTTCTGTCTTTTTGCCCCAAATTAAGGAATTTTTGCATTTTTGCCCCACAATTAGAAGAATTTCTGCAATTTTGCTCCAAAATACGGGGAATTTCTGCTTTTTTGCCCGAAAATAAGGGGAATGTATATCTTTTGCCACAAAATAGGGAAATTTCTTCATTTTTGCCCCAACATAAGAGGAATTTCAGCCTTTTTACCTCAAAATAAGTGAAATTTCTGCCTTTTTACCCAAAAATAAACGGAATTTCTGTCTTTTTGCCCAAAAATAAAAGGAATTTTTGAATTATGCCCTGAAATAATTGAAATTTTTGCAATTTTTTCCCAAAATAATAGAAATTTCTGCATTTTTGCCACAAAATAAGGGGAATTTCTGTCTTTTTGCCCCAAAATAAGGGAAATTTCTGTTTTTTGCCCCCAAATAAGGGGGAATTTCAGGCTTTTTACCTCAAAATAAGGGGAATTTCTGCATTTTTGCCACAAAATATTAAGAATTTCTGCCATTGTGCTCCAAAATATGGAAAATTTCTGCCTTTTTTCCCTTAAATAAGTGAAATTTCTGCAATTTTGTCCCAAAATAAGTGAAATTTCTGCAATTTTGCCCCAAAATAAGGGTAATTTCTGGAATTTTTCCCCAGAATAAGTGAAATTTCTGAGTTTTGCCCCAAAATAAGTAGAATTTCTGAGTTTTGCCCCAATATAAGAAGAATTTCTGTCTTTTTGCCCCAAAATAAGGAAAATTTCAGCCTTTTTGCCCCCAAATAAGGGGGAATATCAGGCTTTTTACCTCAAAATAAGAGGAATTTCTGCATTTTTGCCACAAAATATTAAGAATTTCTGCCATTGTGCTCTAAAGTATGGAAAACTTCTGCCTTTTTTTCCTTAAATAAGTGAAATTTCTGCAATTTTGCCGCAAAATAAGTGAAATTTCTGCAATTTTGCCCCAAAATAAGGAAAATTTCTGGAATTTTGCTCCAAAATAACTGGAATTTCTGAGTTTTGCCCCAAAATGAGAAGAATTTCTGTCTTTTTGGCCCAACATATAAGGAATTTTTTCCTTTTTTGCCCACAATTAGAAGAATTTCTGCAATTTTGCTCCAAAATACGGAGAATTTCTGCTTTTTTGCCCGAAAATAAGGGGAATGTATATATTTTGCCACAAAATAGGGAAATTTCTTCATTTTTACCCCAAAATAAGAGGAATTTCTGCCTTTTTACCTCAAAATAAGTGAAATTTCTGCCTTTTTACCCAAAAATAAATGGAATTTCTGTCTTTTTGCCCAAAAATAAAAAACATTTTTGAATTATGCCCTGAAATAAGTGAAATTTCTGCAATTTTGCCCCAAAATAAAAGAAATTTCTGCCTTTTTGCCACAAAATAAGGGGAATTTCTGTCTTTTTGCCCCAAAATAAGCGAAAATTCTGCCTTTTTGCCCCCAAATAAGAAGGAATTTCAGGTTTTTTACCTCAAAATAACGGGAATTTCTGCATTTTTGCCACAAAATATTAAGAATTTCTGCCATTGTGCTCCAATATATGGAAAATTTCTGCCTTTTTTCCCTTAAATAAGTGAAATTTCTGCAATTTGCCCCAAAATAAGTGAAATTTCTGCAATTTTGCCCCAAAATAAGTGAAATTTCTGGAATTTTGGCCCAAAATAAGTGAAATTTATGTGTTTTGCCCCAAAATATGTGGAATTTCTGAGTTTTGCCCCAAAATAAGAAGAATTTCTTTTTTTGCCCCAAAATAAGGGAAATTTCAGCCTTTTTGCCCCCAAATAAGGGGGAATTTCAGCCTTTTTAGCACAAAATATGGGGAATTTCTGCATTTTTGAAACAAAATATGAAGGATTTCTGCCATTGTTCTCTAAAATACGGAAAATTTCAGCCTTTTTTCCCTGAAATAAGTGAAATTTCTGCAATTTTGCCCCAAAATAAGTGAAATTTCTGCAATTTTGCCCAAAAATAAGGGAAATTTCTGGAATTTTCCTCCAAAATAAGTGGAATTTCTGAGTTTTGCCCCAAAATAAGAAGAATTTCTGTCTTTTTGCCCCAAAATATAACGAATTTTTGCATTTTTGCCCCACAATTAGAAGAATTTCTGCAATTTTGCTCCAAAATACGGGGAATTTCTGCTTTTTTGCCCGAAAATAAGGGGAATGTATATCTTTTGCCACAAAATAGGAAAATTTCTTAATTTTTGCCCCAAAATAAGAGGAATTTCTGCCTTTTTACCTCAAAATAAGTGAAATTTCTGCCTTTTTACCCAAAAATAAACGGAATTTCTGTCTTTTTGCCCAAAAATAAAAGAAATTTTTGAATTATGCCCTGAAATAAGTGAAATTTCTGCAATTTTGTCCCAAAATAATAGAAATTTCTGCAATTTGCCACAAAATAAGGGGAATTTGTCTTTTTGCCCCAAAATAAATGAAATTATTGCCTTTTTGCCCCCAAATAAGAAGGAATTTCAGGCTTTTTACCTCAAAATAATGGGAATTTCTTCATTTTTGCCACAAAATATTAAGAATTTCTGCCATTGTGCTCCAAAATTGGAAAATTTCTGCCTTTTTTTTCCTTAAATAAGTGAAATTTCTGCAATATTGCCCCAAAATAAGGGAAATTTCTGGAATTTTGGCCCAAAATAAGTGAAATTTCTGAGTTTTCCCCAAAAATAAAGAGAATTTCTGTTTTTTTGCCCCAACATGTAGGGAATTTCTGCATTTTTGCCCCACAATAAGGGGAATATCTGCAATTTTGCTCCAAAATACGGGGATTTTCAGCCTTTTCGCCGAAAATAAGGGGAATTTCTGCCATTTTGCCGCGAAATAAGTGAAATTTCTGCAGTTTTACTCCAAAATAAGGGGAAGTTCTGCGTTTTTGCCCCAAAATTAGGGGAATTTCTGCAATTTTGCTCCAAAATACGGGGAATTTCTGCTTTTTTGACTGAAAATAAAGGGAATGTATAACTTTTTGCCATAAAAAAAGAGAATTTCTTCATTTTTACCCCAAAATAAGGGGATTTTCCTTCTTTTTGACTAGATATCAGTGCAATTTCTGACTTTTCTCCAAAAATAAATGGAATTCCTGTCTTTTTGCCTTAAAATAAGGGGAATTTCTGACTTTTTGCCCTGGAATAAGTAAAATTTCTAAAATTTTTCCCCGAAATAAGGGAAATGTCTGCTTTTTGCCCCAAAATAAGGGGAATTTCTGCTTTTTTCCCTTTAAATAAGTGGAATTTCTGTCTTTTTCCCCCAAAACAAAGGGAATTTCTGTCTTTTTTGCCTCAAAATAAGGAAAATTTCTGACTTATTACTCTAAAATAAGTGAAATTTCTGCAATTTTGCCCCAAAATAAAAGAAATTTCTGCATTTTTGCCACAAAATAAGGAGAATTTCTGTCTTTTTGCCCCAAAATAAGGGAAATTTCTGCCTTTTTGCCCCCAAATAAGGGGAATTTCAGCCTTTTTACCTCAAAATAAGAGGAATTTCTGCATTTTTGCCACAAAATATTAAAAATTTCTGCCATTGTGATCTAAAATACGGAAAATTTCTGCCTTTTTTCCCTAAAATAAATGAAATTTCTGCAATTTTGCCCCAAAATAAGTAAAATTTCTGCAATTTTGCCCAAAAATAAGAAAAATTTCTAAAATTTTCCCCAAAATAAGTGGAATTTCTGAGTTTTGCCCCAAAATCAGAAGAATTTCTGTCTTTTTGTCCAAACATATAAAGAATTTCTGCCTTTTTGCCCCACAATTAGGGGAATTTCTGCAATTTTACTCCAAAATACGGGGAATTTCTGCTTTTTTGCCTGAAAATAAAGGGAATGTATATTTTTTGCCATAAAAAAGGGAAATTTCTTCATTTTTGCCCCAAAATGAGAGGAATTTCTGCCTTTTTACCTCAAAATATGTAAAATTTCTGTCTTTTTACCCCAAAATAAATGGAATTTCTGTTTTTTTGCTCCAAAATAAAAGGAATTTTTGAATTATGCCCTGAAATAAGTGAAATTTCTGCAATTTTGCCCCAAAATAAAAGAAATTTCTGCCTTTTTGCCACAAAATAAGGGGAATTTCTTTATTTTTGCCCCACAATAAGGGAAATTTCTGCCTTTTTGCCCCAAATAAGGAGGAATTTCAGGCTTTTTACCTCTAAATAAGGGGAATTTCTGCATTTTTGCCACAAAATATTAAGAATTTCTGCCATTCTTCTCTAAAATACAGAAAATTTCTGCTTTTTTTCCCTGAAATAAGTGAAATTTCTGCAATTTTGCCCCAAAATAAGTGGAATTTCTGAGTTTTGCCCCAAAATAAGAAGAATTTCTGTCTTTTTGCCCCAAATTAAGGAATTTTTGCATTTTTGCCCCACAATTAGAAGAATTTCTGCAATTTTGCTCCAAAATACGGGGAATTTCAGCTTTTTTGCCCTAAAATAAGGGGAATGTATATCTTTTGCCACAAAATAGGGAAAATTCTTCATTTTTGCCACAAAATAAGAGGAATTTCTCCCTTTTTACCTCAAAATAAGTGAAATTTCTGCCTTTTTACCCAAAAATAAACGGAATTTTTGAATTATGCCCTGAAATATGTGAAATTTCTGCAATTTTGCCCCAAAATAAAAGAAATTTCTGCCTTTTTGCCACAAAATAAGGGGAATTTCTGTCTTTTTGCCCCAAAATAAGGGAAATTTCTGCCTTTTTGACCCCAAATAAGGGGGAATTTCAGGCTTTTTACCTCAAAATAAGGGGAATTTCTGCATTTTTGCCACAAAATATTAAGGATTTCTGCCATTGTTCTCTAAAATACGGAAAATTTCTTTTTTTTTCCCTCAAATAAGTGAAATTTCTGCAATTTTGCCTCAAAATAAGTGAAATTTCTGCAATTTTGCCCCAAAATAAGGGAAATTTCTGGAATTTGGCCCCAAAATAAGTGAAATTTCTGCAATTTTGCCCCAAAATAAGTTAAATTTCTGCAATTTTACCCTAAAATAATGGAAATTTCTGGAATTTTGCCCCAAAATAAGTGGAATTTCTGAGTTTTGCCCCAAAATAAGGAGAATTTCTGTCTTTTTGCCCCAACATATAGGGAAATTCTGCATTTTTGCCCCACAATTTGGGGAATTTCTACAATTTTGCTCCAAAATACGGGGATTTTCTGCCTTTTTCGCCGAAAAAATGGGAACTTCTGCCATTTTGCCGCGAAATAAGTGAAATTTCTGCAGTTTTACCCCAAAATAAGGGGAAGTTCTGTGTTTTTGCCCCAAAATTTGGGGAATTTCTGCAATTTTGCTCCAAAATACGGGGAATTTCTGCATTTTTGCCCAAAAGTAAAGGGAATGTATATCTTTTTGCCATAAAATAGGAGAATTTCTTCATTTTTACCCCAAAATAAGGGTATTTTTTGTAATTTTGACTCAAAATAAGTGCAATTTCTGACTTTTCCCAAAAAATAAACGGAATTTCTGTCTTTTTGCCTTAAAATAAGGGGAATTTCTGAATTTTTGCCCTGAAATAAGTAAAATTTCTAAAATTTTTCCCCAAAATAAGGGAAATGTCTGCTTTTTGCCCCAAAATAAGGGGAATTTCTGACTTTTTGCCCCCAAAAAAGGGGATTTTGAGCCTTTTTACCTCAAATAAGGGGAATTTCTGCATTTTTGCCACAAAATATTAGGAATTTCTGCCTTTTTGCCTCAAAATATGAAAAATTTCTGCAATTTTGTATGGAAATAAAAGAAATTTCTGCATTTTTGCCCCAAAATATGAAAATTTCTGCATTTTTCCCTGAAAAAAGTGAAATTTCTGCAATTTTGCCCCAATGTAAAGGAAATTTCTGCAATTATGCCCCAAAATAATGGGAATTTCTGACTTTTTCCCCTGAAATAAATGAAATTTCTGCAATTTTGCCTGAAAATAAGGGAAATTTGTGCCTTTTTGCCCCAAAATAAGGGGAATTTCTGCCTTTTGCCCCAAAATATAGGGAATTTCAGGATTTTACCTCAAAATAAGGGAAATTTCAGCCTTTTTGCACCAAAATATTGAGAATTTATGCCTTTTTGCTCCAAAATAAAGGGAATTTCTGCATTTTTGCACAAATATTAGGGGAATTTCTGCAATTTTTCTCCAAAATATGGGTCATTTTTGCCTTTTTGCCCGAAATTAAGTGGAATTTCTGCCTTTTTGTCTCGAAATATATGAAATTTCTTCAATTTTAGCCAAAAATTAGGGATTTCATCATTTTGCCCCAAAATAAAAGGAATTTCTGCCATTTTGCCCTGAAATATTTGAAATTTCTGCAATTTTACCGCAAAATAAGTGGAATTTCTGCCTTTTTGCCCCAAAATAAGGGGAATTTCAGCTTTATTACCTCAAAATAAGGGAAATTTCTACCTTCTTGCCACAAAATATAAGGAATTTCTATCTTTTTGCCCCAAAATAAGGAAAATTTCTGCAATTTTGCCCCAAAATAAGGGGAATTACTCCTTTTTTGCCCCAAAATAAATAAAATTTCAGCCTTTTTACCTGAAAATAAGTAAAATTTCTGCAATTTTGCCCCAAATAATGTAAATTCCTATAATTTTGCTCCAAAATAAAAGAAATTTCTGGAATTTTGCCCCAAAGTAAGGGGAATTTCTGGTTTTTGCCCCAAAATAAAGGGAAATTCTGCCTTTTCCCCCAAAATTAGAAGAATTTCTGAAATTTTGATTCAAAATACGGGGAATTTCTGCCTTTTTGCCCAAAAATAAAGGGAATGCATACCTTTTTGCCATAAAAAAGGGAAATTTCTTCATTTTTGCTCCAAAATAAGGGGAATTTCTGCCTTTTTGCCTCAAAATAAGTGGAATTTCTGTCTTTTTCCCCAAAAACAAAGGGAATTTCTGTCTTTTTTGCCCCAAAATAAGGGGAATTTCAGCATTTTTACCTCAAAATAAGGGGAATTTCTGCATTTTTGCCACAAAATATTAGGAATTTCTGTCTTTTTTCCCCAAAATAAGGAAAATTTCAGCCTTTTTTTGAAATAAGTGAAATTTCTGCAATTGTGCCCCAAAATAAGGGAAATTTCTGGAATTTTGTCCCAAAATAAGTGAAATTTCTGAGTTTTGCCCCAAAATAAGTGGAATTTCTGAGTTTTGCCCCAAAATAAGAAGAATTTCTGTCTTTTTGCCCCAAATAAGGGAAATTTCAGCCTTTTTGCCCCCAAATAAGGGGGAATTTTAGACTTTTTAGCTCAAAATATGGGGAATTTCTGCATTTTTGCCACAAAATATTAAGGATTTCTGCCATTGTTCTCTAAAATACGGAAAATTTCTGCCTTTTTTCCCTGAAATAAGTGAAATTTCTGCAATTTTGCCCCAAAATAAGTGAAATTTCTGCAATGTTGCCCCAAAATAAGGGAAATTTCTGGAATTTGGCCCCAAAATAAGTTAAATTTCTGAGTTTTGCCCCAAAATAAGGAGAATTTCTGTCTTTTTGCCCCAACATATAGGGAATTTCTGCATTTTTGCCCCACAATTAGGGGAATTTCTGCAATTTTGCTCCAAAATACGGGGAATTTCTGCTTTTTTGCCTGAAAATATGGGGAATGTATACTTTTTGCCACAAAAAAGGGAAATTTCTTCATTTTTGCCCCAAAATAAGAGGAATTTCTGCCTTTTTACCTAAAAATAAGTAAAATTTCTGTTTTTTTACCCCTAAATTAATTGAATTTCTGTCTTTTTGCTCCAAAATAAAAGGAATTTTTGAATTATGCCCTGAAATAAGTGAAATTTCTGCAGTTTTGCCCCAAAATAAAAGAAATTTCTGCCTTTTTGCCACAAAATAAAAGGAATTTCTGTCTTTTTGCCCCAAAATAAGGGAAATTTCTGCCTTTTTGCCCCCAAATAAATGGAATTTTAGCTTTTTTACCTCAAAATAAGAGGAATTTCTGCATTTTTGCCACAAAATATTAAAAATTTCTGCCATTGTGCTCTAAAATACGGAAAATTTCTGCCTTTTTTCCCTGAAATAAATGAAATTTCTGCAATTTTGCCCCAAAATAAGTGAAATTTCTTCAATTTTGCCCAAAAATAAGGGAAATTTCTGGAATTTTCCCCAAAATAAGTGGAATTTCTGAGTTTTGCCCCAAAATCAGGAGAATTTCTGTTTTTTTGTCCAAACATATAGGGAATTTCTGCCTTTTTGCCCAACAATTAGGGGAATATCTGCAATTTTGCCCCAAAATAAAAGAAATTTCTGCCTTTTTGCCACAAAATAAGAGGAAATTCTGTATTTTTGCCCCAAAATAAGGGAAATTTCTGCCTTTTTGCCTCAAATAAGAAGGAATTTCAGGCTTTTTACCTCTAAATAAGGGGAATTTCTGCATTTTTGCCACAAAATATTAAGGATTTCTGCCATTCTTTTCTAAAATACAGAAAATTTCTGCTTTTTTTTCCTGAAATAAGTGAAATTTCTGCAATTTTGCCCCAAAATAAGTGAAATTTCTTCAATTTTGCCCCAAAATAAGGGAAATTTCTGGAATTTTGCCACAAAATAAGTGGAATTACTGAGTTTTGCCCCAAAATAAGAAGAAATTCTGTCTTTTTGCCCCAACATATAGGGAATTTCTGCATTTTTGCCCCACATTTAGGGGAATTTCTGCAGTTTTGCTCCAAAATACGGGGATTTTCTGCCCATTTAGCCGAAATTAAGGGGAATTTCTGATATTTTGCCGTGAAACGTGTAAAATTTCTGCAGTTTTACCCCAAAATAAGGGGAAGTTCTGCGTTTTTGCCCCAAAATTAGGGGAATTTCTGCAATTTTGCTCCAAAATACAGGGAATTTCTGCCTTTTTGCCCGAAAATAAAGGGAATGTATACCTTTTTGCCATAAAAAAAAGAATTTCTTCATTTTTACCCCAAAATAAGGGGACTTTCCGCCTATTTGACTCAAAATAAGTGCAATTTCTGATTTTCCCCAAAAATAAACGGAATTTCTGTATTTTTGCCTTAAAATAAGCGGAATTTCTGACTTTTTGCCCTGAAATAAGTAAAATTTCTAAAATTTTTTCCCAAAATAAGGGAAATGTCGGCTTTTTGCCCCAAAATAAGAAGATTTTCAGTATTTTTACCTCAAAATAAGGGGAATTTCTACATTTTTACCACCAAATATTAGGACTTTCTGCGTTTTTGCCCCAAAATAAAAAAAATTTCTGCAATTTTGTACGAAAATAAAAGAAATTTCTGAATTTTTGCCCCAAAATAAAAAATTTCTGCTTTTTTTCCCTGAAAAAAGTGAAATTTCTGCAATTTTGCCCCCAAATAAGGGAAATTTCTGCAATTTTGCCCCAAAATACGGGAAATTTCTGGAATTTTGCCCCAAAATAAGTGGAATTTCTGCAGTTTTACCCCAAAATAAGGGGAAGTTCTGCGTTTTTTTCCCAAAATTAGGGGAATTTCTGCAATTTTGCTCCAAAATACAGGAAATTTCTGCTTTTTTTCCCCGAAAATAAAGGGAATGTATACTTTTTGCCATAAAGAAAGAGAATTTCTTCATTTTTACCCCAAAATAAGGAAATTTTCCGCCTTTTTGGCTCAAAATAAGTGCAATTTCTGACTTTCCCCCCCCAAAAAACGGAATTTCTGTCTTTTTGCATTAAAATAAGGGGAATTTCTGACTTTTTGCCCTGAAATAAGGAAAATTTCTAAAATTTTCCCCCAAAATAATGATAATGTCTGCTTTTTGCCCCAAAATAAGGGGAATTTCTGCAATTTTGCTCCAAAATACAGGGAATTTCTGCTTTTTTGCCTGAAAATATGGGGAATGTATACTTTTTGCCACAAAAAAGGGAAATTTCTTCATTTTTGCCCCAAAATAAGAGGAATTTCTGCCTTTTTACCTAAAAATAAGTAAAATTTCTGTTTTTTTACCCCTAAATTAATTGAATTTCTGTCTTTTTGCTCAAAAATAAAAGGAATTTTTGAATTATGCCCTGAAATAAGTGAAATTTCTGCAATTTTGCCCCAAAATAAAAGAAATTTCTGCCTTTTTGCCACAAAATAAAAGGAATTTCTGTCTTTTTGCCCCAAAATAAGGGAAATTTCTGCCTTTTTGCCCCCAAATAAATGGAATTTTAGCTTTTTTACCTCAAAATAAGAGGAATTTCTGCATTTTTGCCACAAAATATTAAAAATTTCTGCCATTGTGCTCTAAAATACGGAAAATTTCTGCCTTTTTTCCCTGAAATAAATGAAATTTCTGCAATTTTGCCCCAAAATAAGTGAAATTTCTTCAATTTTGCCCAAAAATAAGGGAAATTTCTGGAATTTTCCCCAAAATAAGTGGAATTTCTGAGTTTTGCCCCAAAATCAGGAGAATTTCTGTTTTTTTGTCCAAACATATAGGGAATTTCTGCCTTTTTGCCCAACAATTAGGGGAATATCTGCAATTTTGCTCCAAAATACGGGGAATTTCTGCTTTTTTCCTGAAAATAAAGGGAATGTATACTTTTTGCCACAAAAAAGGGAAATTTCTTTATTTTTGCCCCAAAATAAGAGGAATTTCTGCCTTTTTACCTCAAAATATGTAAAATTTTTGTCTTTTTACCCCAAAATAAATGGAATTTCTGTCTTTTTGCTCCAAAATAAAAGGAATTTTTGAATTATGCCCTGAAATAAGTGAAATTTCTGCAATTTTGCCCCAAAATAAAAGAAATTTCTGCCTTTTTGCCACAAAATAAGAGGAAATTCTGTATTTTTGCCCCAAAATAAGGGAAATTTCTGCATTTTGCCCCAAATAAGAAGGAATTTCAGGCTCTTTACCTCTAAATAAGGGGAATTTCTGCATTTTTGCCACAAAATATTAAGGATTTCTGCCATTCTTTTCTAAAATACAGAAAATTTCTGCTTTTTTTCCCTGAAATAAGTGAAATTTCTGCAATTTTGCCCCAAAATAAGTGAAATTTCTTCAATTTTGCCCCAAAATAAGGGAAATTTCTGGAATTTTGCCACAAAATAAGTGGAATTACTGAGTTTTGCCCCAAAATAAGAAGAAATTCTGTCTTTTTGCCCCAACATATAGGGAATTTCTGCATTTTTGCCCTACATTTAGGGGAATTTCTGCAGTTTTGCTTCAAAATACGGGGATTTTCTGCCCATTTCGCCGAAAATAAGGGGAATTTCTGATATTTTGCCGTGAAACGTGTAAAATTTCTGCAGTTTTACCCCAAAATAAGGGGAAGTTCTGCGTTTTTGCCCCAAAATTAGGGGAATTTCTGCAATTTTGCTCCAAAATACAGGGAATTTCTGCCTTTTTGCCCGAAAATAAAGGGAATGTATACCTTTTTGCCATAAAAAAAAGAATATCTTCATTTTTACCCCAAAATAAGGGGACTTTCCGCCTATTTGACTCAAAATAAGTGCAATTTCTGATTTTCCCCAAAAATAAACGGAATTTCTGTATTTTTGCCTTAAAATAAGCGGAATTTCTGACTTTTTGCCCTGAAATAAGTAAAATTTCTAAAATTTTTTCCCAAAATAAGGGAAATGTCTGCTTTTTGCCCCAAAATAAGAAGATTTTCAGTCTTTTTACCTCAAAATAAGGGGAATTTCTACATTTTTACCACCAAATATTAGGACTTTCTGCGTTTTTGCCCCAAAATAAAAAAAATTTCTGCAATTTTGTAAGAAAATAAAAGAAATTTCTGAATTTTTGCCCCAAAATAAGAAAATTTCTGCTTTTTTTCCCTGAAAAAAGTGAAATTTCTGCAATTTTGCCCCCAAATAAGGGAAATTTCTGCAATTTTGCCCCAATGTAAAGGAAATTTATGCAATTTTGCCTCAAAATAAGGGGAATTTCTGACTTTTTGCCCTGAAATAAATGAAATTTCTGCAATTTTGCCTGAAAATAAGGGAAATTTGTGCCTTTTTTCCCCAACATAAGGGGAATTTCTGCTTTTTGCCCCAAAATAAGGAGAATTTCAGGATTTTACCTCAAAATAAGGGGAATTTCAGCCTTTTTGCACCAAAATATTGAGAATTTTTGCCTTTTTGCCCCAAAATAAAGGGAATTTCTGCATTTTTGCACAAATATTAGGGAAATTTCTGCAATTTTGCTCTAAAATATGGGTAATTTTTGCCTTTTTGCCCGAAATTAAGTGGAATTTC
The DNA here is from genome assembly GCF_963924665.1 of Micromys minutus. Taxonomy (NCBI): domain Eukaryota; kingdom Metazoa; phylum Chordata; class Mammalia; order Rodentia; family Muridae; genus Micromys; species Micromys minutus. Next base: position 803,416 of record NW_027667183.1, on the reverse strand, counting down.
TGCCTTTTTGTCCCGAAATAAGTGAAATTTCTTCAATTTTAGCCAAAAATTAGGGATTTCATCTTTTTGCCCCAAAATAAGGGGAATTTCTGCCATTTTGCCCTGAAATATTTGAAATTTCTGCAATTTTACCGCAAAATAAGGAGAATTTGTAACTTTTTGCCCCAAAATAAGGGGAATTTCAGCTTTATTACCTCAAAATAAGGGAAATTTCTGCCTTTTTGCCACAAAATATAAGGAATTTCTACCTTTTTGCCCCAAAATAAAGAAATTTACTGCAATTTTGCCCCCAAATAAGGGGAATTTCTCCCTGTTTGCCCCAAAATAAAGGAAATTTCAGCATTTTTACCTGAAAATTAGTTAAATTTCTGCAATTTTGCCCCAAATAAGGTAAATTCCTGCAATTTTGCCCCAAAATAAAAGAAATTTCTAGAATTTTGCCCCAAAGTAAGGGGAATTTCTGATTTTTGCCCCAAAATAAAGGGAAATTCTGCCTTTTCCCCCAAAATTAGGGGAATTTCTGAAATTTTGATTCAAAATACGGGGAATTTCTGCCTTTTTGCCCAAAAATAAGGGGAATGCATAACTTTTTGCCATAAAAAAGGGAAATTTCTTCATTTTTGCTCCAAAATAAGGGGAATTTCTGGCTTTTTGCCTCCAAATAAGTGGAATTTCTGTCTTTTTCCCCAAAAACAAAGGGAATTTCTGCCTTTTTTGCCCCAAAATAAGGGGAATTTTAGCCTTTTTAACTCAAAATAAGGGGAATTTCTGCATTTTTGCCACAAAATATTAGGAATTTCTTTCTTTTTGCTCCAAAATAAGAAAATTTCTGCTTTTCTTCACTGAAATAAGTGAAATTTCTGCAATTTTGCCCCAAAATAAGGGAAATTTCTGCAATTTTGCCCCAAAATAAGGGAAATTTCTGGAACTTTGCCCCAAAATAAGTGGAATTTCTGAGTTTTGCCCCAAAACAAGGAGAATTTTTGCACAATCATATAGGGAATTTCTGCTTTTTTGCCCCACACTTAGGGGAATTTCTGCAATTTTTCTCCAAAATACGGAGAATTTCTGCCTTTTTGCACGAAAATAAGAAGAATGCATAACTTTTTGCCATAAAAAAGGGAAATTTCTTCATTTTTGCCCCCTAATAAGGGGAATTTCAGCCTTTTTACCACAACATAAGGGGAATTTCTGCATTTTTGCCACAAAATATTAGGAATTTCTGCCTTTTTACCTTAAAATAAGGAAAATTTTTGCCTTTTTTCCCTGAAATAAGTGAAATCTCTGCAATTTTGGCCCATAATAAGTGAAATTTCTGCAATTTTGCTCCAAAAAAGGAAATTTCTAGAATTTTGCCCCAAATAAGTGGAATTTCTGAGTTATACCCCAAAATAAGGAGAATTTCTGTATTTTCGCCCCAACATATAGGAAATTTCTGCCTTTTTGCCCACAATAAAAGGAATTTCTTCAATTTTTCTCCAAAATAAGGGGAATTTCTGCTTTTTTCCCTCTAAATAAGTGGAATTTCTGTCTTTTTCCCCAAAACAAAGGGAATTTCTGTCTTTTTTGCCTCAAAATAAGGAAAATTTCTGACTTATTACCCTGAAATAAGTGAAATTTCTGCAATTTTGCCCCAAAATAAGTAAAATTTCTACCTTTTTGCCCCCAAATAAGGGGAATTTCAGCCTTTTTCCCTCAAAATAAGGGGAATTTCTGCATTTTTGCCACAAAATATTAGGAATTTTTGCTTTTTTGCCTCAAAATAAAGAAAATTTCTGCCTTTTTTCCCTGAAATAAGTGAAATTTCTGCAATTTTGACTCAAAATAAGTGAAATTTTTCAATTTTGCCCCAAAATAAGGAAAATTTCTGGAATTTTACCCCAAATAAGTGGAATTTCTGAGTTTTTCCCTAAAATAAGGAGAATTTCTGTCTTTTTGCCCCAACATATAGGGAATTTCTGAATTTTGCCCAACAATAAGGGAAATTTCAGCAATTTTGCTCCAAAATAGGGGGAATTTCTGCCTTTTTGCCTGAAAATAAAAAGAAGAATACATACATATTCGCTATAAAAATTGGAAATTTCTTCATTTTTGCTTTAAATTAAGGGAAATTTCTGCATTTTTCCCTCTAAATAAGTGGAATTTCTGTTTTTTCCCCCAAAACAAAGGGAATTTCTGTCTTTTTTGCCACGAAATAAGTAAAATTTCTGACTTATTAACCTGAAATAAGTGAAATTTCTGCAATTTAGCCCCAAAATAAGAGAAATTTCTGCTTTTTTGCCCCCAAATAAGGGGAATTTCAGCCTTTTTACCTCAAAATAAAGGGAATTTCTGCATTTTGCCACAAAATATTAGGAATTTCTGAATTTTTGTAACAAAATAAGGAAAATTTCTGCCTTTTTTCCCTGAAATAAGTGAAATTTCTGCAATTTTGCCCCAAAATAAGTGAAATTTCTGCAATTTGGCCCCAAAATGAGAGGAATTTCTGCCTTTTTACCTAAAAAATACGTGAAATTTCTGCCTTTTTACCTAAAAATAAACGGAATTTCTGTCTTTTTGCCCCAAAATAAAAGGAATTTTTGAATTATGCCCTGAAATAAGTGAGATTTCTGTGATTTTGCCCCAAAATAAAAGAAATTTCTGCCTTTTTGCCACAAAATAAAAGGAATTTCTGTCTTTTTCCCCAAAATAAGGGAAATTTTTGCATTTTTGCCCCCAATAAGGGGGAATTTCAGGCTTTTTACCTCAAAATAAAGGGAATTTCTGCATTTTGCCACAAAATATTAGGAATTTCTGAATTTTTGTAACAAAATAAGGAAAATTTCTGCATTTTTTCCCTGAAATAAGTGAAATTTCTGCAATTTTGCCCCAAAATAAGTGAAATTTCTGCAATTTTGCCCCAAAATAAAAAAAATTTCTGGAATTTTGCCCCAAAATAAGTGAAATTTCTGAGCTTTACCCCAAAATAAGGAGAATTTCTTACTTTTTCCCCGAACATATAGGGAATTTCTGCCTTTTTGCCCCACAATTAGTGGAATTTCTGCAATTTTGCTCCAAAATACGCTGAATTTCTGCCTTTTTACCCAAAAATAAAAAGAATGCATACCTTTTTGCCATAAAAAAGGGAAATTTTTTTCATTTTTGCCCCCAAATAAGGGGAATTTCAGCCTTTTTACCCCAATATAAGGGGAATTTCTGCATTTTTGCCACAAAATATTAGGAATTTCTGCCTTTTTGCCTTAAAATAAGGAAAATATTTGCCTTTTTTCCCTGAAATAAGTGAAATTTCTGCAATTTTGGCCCATAATAAGTGAAATTTCTGCAATTTTGCTCTAAAAAAGGAAATTTCTAGAATTTTGCCCCAAATAAGTGGAATTTCTGAGTTATACCCCAAAATAAGGAGAATTTCTGTATTTTCGCCCCAACATATAGGGAATTTCTGCCTTTTTGCCCCACAATTAGGGGAATTTCTGAAATTTTACTCTAAAATAAGGGGAATTTCTGCATTTTTGCCCGAAAATAAGAAGAATGCATACCTTTTTGCCATAAAAAAGGTAAACATCTTCATTTTTGCACAAAAATAAGGGGAATTTCTGCTTTTTTCCCTCTAAATAAGTGGAATTTCTGTCTTTTTCCCCAAAACAAAAGGAATTTCTGTCTTTTGTGCCCCAAAATAAGGAAAATTTCTGACTTATTACCCTGAAATAAGTGAAATTTCTGCAAATTTGCCCCAAAATAAGGGAAATTTCGGTCTTTTTGCCCCCAAATAAGGAGAATTTCAGCATTTTTACCTCAAAATAAGGGGAATTTCTGCATTTTTGCCACAAAATATTAGGAATTTCTGCTTTTTTGCCCCAAAATAAAGAAAATTTCTGCCTTTTTTCCCTGAAATAAGTGAAATTTCTGCAATTTTCACTAAAAATAAGTGAAATTTTTCAATTTTGCCCCAAAATAAGAGAAATTTCTGGAATTTTGCCCCAAATAAGTAGAATTTCTGAGTTTTTCCCTAAAATAAGGAGAATTTCTGTCTTTTTGCCCCAACATATAGGGAATTTCTGCATTTTTGCCCCACAATTAGGGGAATTTCTGCAATTTTGCACCAAAATACGGGGATTTTCTGCCTTTTTCGCCGAAAAAAAATGGGAATTTCTGCAATTTGCCGCGAAATAAGTGAAATTTCTGCAGTTTTACCCCAATATAAGGGGAAGTTCTGTGTTTTTGCCCCAAAATTAGGGGAATTTCTGCAATTTTGCTCCAAAATACGAGGAATTTCTGCATTTTTGCCCAAAAGTATAGGGAATGTATATCTTTTTGCCATAAAAATGGCGAATTTCTTCATTTTTACTCCAAAATAAGTGGATTTTTTGTAATTTTGACTCAAAATAAGTGCAATTTCTGACTTTTCCCAAAAAATAAACGGAATTTCTGTCTTTTTGCCTTAAAATAAGGGGAATTTCTGAATTTTTGCCCTGAAATAAGAAAAATTTCTAAAATTTTTTCCCAAAATAAGGGAAATGTCTGCTTTTTGCCCCAAAATAAGGGGAATTTCTGACTTTTTGCCCCAAAATAAGGGGATTTTGAGCCTTTTTACCTCAAATAAGGGGAATTTCTGCATTTTTGCCACAAAATATTAGGAATTTCTGCCTTTTTGCCCCAAAATAAGAAAAATTTCTGCAATTTTGTACGAAAATAAAAGAAATTTCTGCATTTTTGCCCTAAAATATGAAAATTTCTGCATTTTTCCCTGAAAAAAGTGAAATTTCTGCAATTTTGCCCCAAAATAAAAGAAATTGCTGCAATTTTGCCCCAATGTAAAGGAAATTTCTGCAATTTTGCCCCAAAATAAGGGGAATTTCTGAATTTATGCTCTGAAATAAATGAAATTTCTGCAATTTTGCCTGAAAATAAGGGAAATTTTTGCCTTTTTGCCCCAAAATAAGGGGAATTTCTGCCTTTTGCCCCAAAATATAGGGAATTTCAGGATTTTACCTGAAAATAAGGGGAATTTCAGCATTTTTGCACCAAAATATTGAGAATTTATGCCTTTTTGCCCCAAAATAAAGGGAATTTCTGCATTTTTGCACAAATATTAGGGGAATTTCTGCAATTTTTCTCCAAAATATGGGTCATTTTTGCCTTTTTGCCCGAAATTAAGTGGAATTTCTGCCTTTTTTTCCCGAAATAAGTGAAATTTCTTCAATTTTAGCCAAAAATTAGGGATTTCTTCTTTTTGCCCCAAAATAAGGGGAATTTTTGCCATTTTGCCCTGAAATATTTGAAATTTCTGCAATTTTACCGCAAAATAAGGGGAATTTCTGCCTTTTTGCCCCAAAATAAGGGGAATTTCAGCTTTATTACCTCAAAATAAGGAAAATTTCTGCCTTTTTGCCACAAAATATAAGGGAAATTTCTCCCTTTTTGCCCCAAAATAAATAAAATTTCAGCCTTTTTACCTGAAAATAAGTAAAATTTCTGCAATTTTGCCCCAAATAAGGAAAATTCCTGCAATTTTGCCCCAAAATAAAAGAAATTTCTGGAATTTTGCCCCCAAGTAAGGGGAATTTCTGATTTTTGCCCCAAAATAAAGGAAAATTCTGCCTTTTCCCCCAAAATTATGGGAATTTCTGAAATTTTGATTCAAAATACGAGGAATTTTGCCTTTTTGCCCAAAAATAAAGGGAATGCATACCTTTTTGCCATAAAAAAGGGAAATTTCATCATTTTTGCTCCAAAATAAGGGGAATTTCTGCCTTTTTGCCTCAAAATAATTGGAATTTCTGTCTTTTTCCCCAAAAACAAAGGGAATTTCTGTCTTTTTTGCCCCAAAATAAGGGAAATTTCAGCATTTTTAACTCAAAATAAGGGGAATTTCTGCATTTTTGCCAGAAAATATTAGGAATTTCTTCCTTTTTGCCCCAAAATAAGAAAATTTCTGCTTTTTTTCATTGAAATAAGTGAAATTTCTGCAATTTTGCCCCAAAATAAGGGAAATTTCTGCAATTTTGCCCCAAAATAAAAGAAATTTCTGGAACTTTGCCCCAAAATAAGTGGAATTTCTGAGTTTTGCCCCAAAACAAGGAGAATTTCTGTATTTTTGCCCAAACATATAGAGAATTTCTGCTTTTTTGCCCCACAATTAGGGGAATTTCTGCAATTTTGCTCCAAAATACTGAGTATTTCTGCCTTTTTGCCCGAAAATAAGAAGAATGCATACCTTTTTGCCATAAAAAAGGGAAATTTCTTCATTTTTGCCCCCAAATAAGGGGAATTTCAGCCTTTTTACCACAATATAAGGGGAATTTCTGCATTTTTGCCACAAAATATTAGGAATTTCTGCCTTTTTGCCTTAAAATAAGGAAAATTTTTGCCTTTTTCCCCTGAAATAAGTGAAATCTCTGCAATTTTGGCCCATAATAAGTGAATTTTCTGCAATTTTGCTCCGAAATAAGGAAATTTCTAGATATTTGCCCCAAATAAGTGGAATTTCTGAGTTATGCCCCAAAATAAGAAGAATTTCTGTATTTTCGCCCCAACATATAGGGAATTTCTGCCTTTTTGCCCCACAATTAGGGGAATTTCTTCAATTTTGCTCCAAATAAGGAAAATTTCTGCCTTTTTGCCCGAAAATAAGAAGAATGCATACCTTTTTGCCATAAAAAAGGGAAATTACTTCATTTTTGCTCCAAAATAAGGGGAATTTCTGCTTTTTTCCCTCTAAATAAGTGGAATTTCTGTATTTTTCCCCAAAACAGGGAATTTCTGTCTTTTGTGCCCCAAATAAGGAAAATTTCTGACTTATTACCCTGAAATAAGTGAAATTTCTGCAATTTTGCCCCAAAATAAGTAAAATATCTGCCTTTCTGCCCCCAAAGAAGGGGAATTTCAGCCTTTTTACCTCAAAATAAGGGGAATTTCTGCATTTTTGCAACAAAATATTAGGAATTTCTGCCTTTTTGCCCCAAAATAAAGAAAATTTCTGCCTTTTTTCCCTGAAATAAGTGAAATTTCTGCAATTTTGACTCAAAATAAGTGAAATTTTTCAATTTTGCCCCAAAATAAGGGAAATTTCTGGAATTTTGCCCCAAATAAGTGAAATTTCTGAGTTTTTCCTTAAAATAAGGAGAATTTCTGTCTTTTTGCCCCAACATATAGGGAATTTCTGAATTTTTGCCCCACAATTAGGGAAATTTCAGCAATTTTGCTCCAAAATAGGGGGAATTTCTGCCTTTTTGCCCGAAAATACAATAAAGAATACATACATTTTCGCCATAAAAATTGGAAATTTCTTCATTTTTGCTCCAAATTAAAGGGAATTTCTGCTTTTTTCCCTCTAAATATTTGGAATTTCTGTCTTTTTCCCCCAAAATAAAGGGAATTTCTGTCTTTTTTGCCCCAAAATAAGGAAAATTTCTGACTTATTACCCTGAAATAAGTGAAATTTCTGCAATTTAGCCCCAAAATAAGGAAAATTTCTGCTTTTTTGCTTCTAAATAAGGGGAATTTCAGCCTTTTTACCTCAAAATAAAGGGAATTTCTGCATTTTTGCCACAAAATATTAGGAATTTCTGCCTTTTTGCCCCAAAGTAAGGAAAATTTCTGCCTTTTTTCCCTGAAATAAGTGAAATTTCTGCAATTTTGCCCCAAAATAAGTGAAATTTCTGCAATTTGGGCCCAAAATGAGAGGAATTTCTGCCTTTTTACCTCAAAATAAGTGAAATTTCTGCCTTTTTTACCCAAAACTAAACGGAATTTCTGTCTTTTTGCCCCAAAATAAAAGGAATTTTTGAATTATGCTCTGAAATAAGTTAAATTTCGTTGATTTTGCCCCAAAATAAAAGATATTTTTGCCTTTTTGCCACAAAATAAGGGGAATTTCTGTTTTTTTGCCCCAAAATAAGGGAAATTTCTGCCTTTTTCCCCCCAAATAAGGGGGAATTTCAGCCTTTTTACCTCAAAATAAGGGGAATTTCTGCATTTTTGCCACAAAATATTAAGAATTTCTGCCATTGTGCTCCAAAATATGGAAAATTTCTGCATTTTTTCCCTGAAATAAGTGAAATTTCTGCAATTTTGCCCCAAAATAAGTGAAATTTCTGCAATTTTGCGCCAAAATAAGGGAAATTTCTGGAATTTTGCCCCAAAATAAGTAAAATTTCTGAGTTTTACCCCAAAATAATGAGAATTTCTGACTTTTTGCCCCAACATATAGGGAATTTCTGCATTTTTGCCCCACAATTAGGAAAATTTCTGCAATTTTGCTCCAAAATACGAGGATTTTCTGCACTTTTCGCCGAAAAAAAGGGGAATTCCTGCCATTTTGCCGCGAAATAAGTGAAATTTTTGCAATTTTGCCCTGTAATAAGGGAAATTTCTGGAATTTTGCCCCAAAATAAGTGAAATTTCTGAGTTTTGCCCCAAAATAAGGAGAATTTTTGTCTTTTTGCCCCAACATAAAGGGAATTTCTGCATTTTAGCCCCACAATTAGAAGAATTTCTGCAATTTTGCTCCAAAATACGGGGATTTTCTGCTTTTTTGCCCGAAAATAAGGGGAATGTATATCTTTTGCCAAAAATAGAAAAATGTCTTTATTTTTGCTCCAAAATAAGAGGAATTTCTGCCTTTTTACCTCAAAATAAGTGAAATTTCTGCCTTTTTACCCAAAAATAAAAGGAATTTCTGTCTTTTTGCCCAAAAATAAAAGGAATTTTTGAATTATGCCCTGAAATAAGTGAAATTTCTGCAATTTTGCCCCAAAATAATAGAAATTTCTTCCTTTTTGTCACAAAAAAGAAATTTCTGTCTTTTTGCCCCAAAATAAGGGAAATTTCAGCCTTTTTGCCCCCAAGTAGGGGGAATTTCAGCCTTTTTATCTCAAAATATGGGGAATTTCTGCATTTTTGCCACAAAATATTAAGGATTCCTGCAATTGTTCTCTAAAATACAGAAAATTTTTGCCTTTTTTCCATGAAATAAGTGAAATTTCTGCAATTTTGCCCCAAAATAAGGGAAATTTCTGGAATTTGGCCCCAAAATAAGTGAAATTTCTGAGTTTTGCCCAAAATAAGTGGAATTTCTGAGTTTTGCCCCAAAATAAGAAGAATTTCTGTTTTTTTGCCCCAAAATAAGGGAAATTTCAGCCTTTTTGCCCACAAATAAGGGGGAATTTCAGCCTTTTTACCTCAAAATATGGGGAATTTCTGCATTTTTGCCACAAAATATTAAGGATTTCTGCCATTGTTCTCTAAAATACGGACAATTTCTTTTTTTTTCCCTCAAATAAGTGAAATTTCTGCAATTTTGCCTCAAAATAAGTGAAATTTCTGCAATTTTGCCCCAAAATAAGGGAAATTTCTGGAATTTGGCCCCAAAATAAGTGAAATTTCTGCAATTTTGCCCCAAAATAAGTTAAATTTCTGCAATTTTACCCCAAAATAATGGAAATTTCTGGAATTTTGCCCCAAAATAAGTGGAATTTCTGAGTTTTGCCCCAAAATAAGGAGAATTTCTGTCTTTTTGCCCCAACATATAGGGAATTTCTGCATTTTTGCCCCACAATTTGGGGAATTTCTACAATTTTGCTGCAAAATACGGGGATTTTCTGCCTTTTTCGCCGAAAAAATGGGAATTTCTGCCATTTTGCCGCGAAATAAGTGAAATTTCTGCAGTTTTACCCCAAAATAAGGGGAAGTTCTGTGTTTTTGCCCCAAAATTTGGGGAATTTCTGCAATTTTGCTCCAAAATACGGGGAATTTCTGCATTTTTGCCCAAAAGTAAAGGGAATGTATATCTTTTTGCCATAAAATAAGAGAATTTCTTCATTTTTACCCCAAAATAAGGGTATTTTTTGTAATTTTGACTCAAAATAAGTGCAATTTCTGACTTTTCCCAAAAAATAAACGGAATTTCTGTCTTTTTGCCTTAAAATAAGGGGAATTTCTGAATTTTTGCCCTGAAATAAGTAAAATTTCTAAAATTTTTCTTAAAAATAAGGGAAATGTTTGCTTTTTGCCCCAAAATAAGGGGAATTTCTGACTTTTTGCCCCAAAAAAAGGGGATTTTGAGCCTTTTTACCTCAAATAAGGGGAATTTCTGCATTTTTGCCACAAAATATTAGGAATTTCTGCCTTTTTGCCTCAAAATATGAAAAATTTCTGCAATTTTGTACGGAAATAAAAGAAATTTCTGCATTTTTGCCCCAAAATATGAAAATTTCTGCATTTTTCCCTGAAAAAAGTGAAATTTCTGCAATTTTGCCCCCAAATAAAAGAAATTTCTGCAATTTTGCCCCAATGTAAAGGAAATTTCTGCAATTATGCCCCAAAATAATGGGAATTTCTGACTTTTTGCCCTGAAATAAATGAAATTTCTGCAATTTTGCCTGAAAATAAGGGAAATTTGTGCCTTTTTGCCCCAAAATAAGGGGAATTTCTGCCTTTTGCCCCAAAATATAGGGAATTTCAAGATTTTACCTCAAAATAAGGGAAATTTCAGCCTTTTTGCACCAAAATATTGAGAATTTATGCCTTTTTGCCCCAAAATAAAGGGAATTTCTGCATTTTTGCACAAATATTAGGGGAATTTCTGCAATTTTTCTCCAAAATATGGGTCATTTTTGCCTTTTTGCCCGAAATTAAGTGGAATTTCTGCCTTTTTGTCTCGAAATATGTGAAATTTCTTCAATTTTAGCCAAAAATTAGGGATTTCATCATTTTGCCCCAAAATAAAAGGAATTTCTGCCATTTTGCCCTGAAATATTTGAAATTTCTGCAATTTTACCGCAAAATAAGTGGAATTTCTGCCTTTTTGCCCCAAAATAAGGGGAATTTCAGCTTTATTACCTCAAAATAAGGGAAATTTCTGCCTTCTTGCCACAAAATATAAGGAATTTCTACCTTTTTGCCCCAAAATAAGGAAAATTTCTGCAATTTTGCCCTAAAATAAGGGGAATTTCTCCTTTTTTGCCCCAAAATAAATAAAATTTCAGCCTTTTTACCTGAAAATAAGGAAAATTTCTGCAATTTTGCCCCAAATAAGGTAAATTCCTGTAATTTTGCCCCAAAATAAAAGAAATTTCTGGAATTTTGCCTCAAAGTAAGGGGAATTTCTGATTTTTGCCCCAAAATAAAGGGAAATTCTGCCTTTTCCCCCAAAATTAGAAGAATTTCTGAAATTTTGATTCAAAATACGGGGAATTTCTGCCTTTTTGCCCAAAAATAAAGGGAATGCATACCTTTTTGCCATAAAAAAGGGAAATTTCTTCATTTTTGCTCCAAAATAAGGGGAATTTCTGCCTTTTTGCCTCAAAATAATTGGAATTTCTGTCTTTTTCCCCAAAAACAAAGGGAATTTCTGTCTTTTTTGCCCCAAAATAAGGGGAATTTCAGCATTTTTACCTCAAAATAAGGGGAATTTCTGCATTTTTGCCACAAAATATAAGGAATTTCTTCCTTTTTGCCCCAAAATAAGAAAATTTCTGCTTTTTTTCACTGAAATAAGTGAAATTTCTGCAATTTTGCCCCAAAATAAGGGAAATTTCTGCAATTTTGCCCCAAAATAAGGGAAATTTCTGGAACTTTGCCCCAAAATAAGTGGAATTTCTGAGTTTTGCCCCAAAACAAGGAGAATTTCTGTATTTTTGCCCAAACATATAGGGAATTTCTGCTTTTTTGCCCCAAAATTAGGGTAATTTCTGCAATTTTGCTCCAAAATACGGAGTATTTCTGCCTTTTTGCCCGAAAATAAGAAGAATGCATACCTTTTTGCCATAAAAAAGGGAAATTTCTTCATTTTTGCCCCCAAATAAGGGGAATTTCAGCCTTTTTACCACAATATAAAAGGATTTTCTGCATTTTTGCCACAAAATATCAGGAATTTCTGCCTTTTTGCCCTAAAATAAGGAAAATTTTTGCCTTTTTTCCCTGAAATAAGTGAAATCTCTGCAATTTTGGCCCATAATAAGTGAAATTTCTGCAATTTTGCTCCAAAAAAAGGAAATTTCTAGAATTTTGCCCCAAATAAGTGGAATTTCTGAGTTATACCCCAAAATAAGGAGAATTTCTGTATTTTTGCCCAAACATATAGGGAATTTCTGCTTTTTTGCCCCACAATTAGGGTAATTTCTGCAATTTTGCTCCAAAATACGGAGTATTTCTGCCTTTTTGCCCGAAAATAAGAAGAATGCATACCTTTTTGCCATAAAAAAGGGTAATTTCTTCATTTTGCTCCAAAATAAGGGGAATTTCTGCTTTTTTCCCTCTAAATAAGTGGAATTTCTGTATTTTTCCCCAAAACAAAGGGAATTTCTGTCTTTTGTGCCCCAAAATAAGGAAAATTTCTGACTTATTACCCTGAAGTAAGTGAAATTTCTGCAATTTTGCCCCAAAATAAGGGAAATTTCTGCCTTTTTACCTCAAAATAAGGGGAATTTCAGCCTTTTTACCTCAAAATAAGGGGAATTATGCATTCTTGCCACAAAATATTAGGAATTTCTGCCTTTTTGCCCTAAAATAAAGAAAATTTCTGCTTTTTTTCCCTGAAATAAGTGAAATTTCTGCAATTTTGACTCAAAATAAGTGAAATTTTTCAATTTTGCCCCAAAATAAGGGAAATTTCTGGAATTTTGCCCCAAATAAGTGGAATTTCTGAGTTTTTCCTTAAAATAAGGAGAATTTCTGTCTTTTTGCCCCAACATATAGGGAATTTCTGACTTTCTGCCCGATAATTAGGGAAATTTCAGCAATTTTGCTCCAAAATAGGGGGAATTTCTGCCTTTTACCCGAAAATAAAATAACGAATACATACATTTTCGCCATAAAAATTGGAAATTTCTTCATTTTTGATCCAAATTAAGGGTAATTTCTGCTTTTTTCCCTCTAAATAAGTGGAATTTCTGTCTTTTTCCCCCAAAATAAAGGGAATTTCTGTCTTTTTTGCCCCCAAAAAAGAAAAATTTCTGACTTATTACCCTGAAATAAGTGAAATTTCTGCAATTTAGCCCCAATATAAGGAAAATTTCTGCTTTTTTGCCCCCAAATAAGGCGAATTTCAGCCTTTTTACCTCAAAATAAGGGGAATTTCTGCATTTTTGCCACAAAATATTAGGAATTTCTGCCTTATTGCCCCAAAATAAGGAAAATTTCTGCCTTTTTTTCCCTGAAATAAGTGAAATTTCTGCAATTTTGCCCCAAAATAAATGAAATTTCTACAATTTGGCCCAAAAATGAGAGGAATTTCTGCCTTTTTACCTCAAAATAAGTGAAATTTCTGCCTTTTTACCCAAAAATAAATGGAATTTCTGTCTTTTTGCTCCAAAATAAAAGGAATTTTTGAATTATGCCCTAAAATAAGTGAAATTTCTGTGATTTTGCCCCAAAATAAAACAAATTTCTGCCTTTTTGCCACAAAATAAGGGGAATTTCTGTATTTTTGCACCAAAATAAGGGAAATTTCTGCCTTTTTGCCCCCAAATAAGGGGGAATTTCAGGCTTTTTACCTCAAAATAAGGGGAATTTCTGCATTTTTTTCCACAAAATATTAAGAATTTCTGCCATTGTGCTCCAAAATATGGAAAATTTCTGCATTTTTTCCCTGAAATAAGTGAAATTTCTGCAATTTTGCCCCAAAATAAGTGAAATTTCTGCAATTTTGCGCCAAAATAAGGGAAATTTCTGGAATTTTGTCACAAAATAAGTGAAATTTCTGAGTTTTACCCCAGAATAAGGAGAATTTCTGATTTTTTGCCCCAAAATATAGGGAATTTCTGCATTTTGGCCCACAATTAAGAAAATTTCTGCAATTTTGCTCCAAAATACGGGGATTTTCTGCTCTTTTCGCCGAAAAAAAAGCGGAATTTCTGCCATTTTGCCGCAAAATAAGTGAAATTTCTGCAATTTTGCCCCATAATAAGAGAAATTTCTGGAATTTTGCCTCAAAATAAGTGAAATTTCTGAGTTTTGCCCCAAAATAAGGAGAATTTTGTCTTTTTGCCCCAACATAAAGGGAATTTCTGCATTTTTGCCCCACAATTAGGGGAATTTCTGCAATTTTGCTCCAAAATACGGGAATTTTCTGCCTTTTCCCCGAAAAAAGGGGAATTTCTGCCATTTTGCCGCGAAATAAGTGAAATTTCTGCAGTTTTACCCCAAAATAAGGGGAATTCTGCGTTTTTGCCCCAAAATTTGGGGAATTTCTGCAATTTTGCTCCAAAATACGGGGAATTTCTGCATTTTTGCCCAAAGTAAAGGGAATGTATATCTTTTTGCCATAAAATAGGAGAATTTCTTCATTTTTACCCCAAAATAAGGGTATTTTTTGTAATTTTGACTCAAAATAAGTGCAATTTCTGACTTTTCCCAAAAAATAAACGGAATTTCTGTCTTTTTGCCTTAAAATAAGGGGAATTTCTGAATTTTTGCCCTGAAATAAGTAAAATTTCTAAAATTTTTCCCCAAAATAAGGGAAATGTCTGCTTTTTGCCCCAAAATAAGGGGAATTTTTGACTTTTTGCCCCAAAATAAGGGGATTGTGAGCCTTTTTACCTCAAAATAAGGGGAATTTCTTCATTTTTGACCAAAAATATGGGAAATTTCTGCCTTTTAGCCCCACAATTAGGGGAATATCTGCAATTTTGCTCCAAAATAAGAGGAATTTCTGCCTTTATGCCCAAAAATAAGAAGAATGCATACCTTTTTGCCATAAAAAAAGGAAATTTCTTCATTTTTGCTCAAAAATAAGGGGAATTTCTGCTTTTTTGCCTCTAAATAAGTGGAATTTTTGTCTTTTTCCCCAAAACAAAGGGAATTTCTGTCTTTTTTGCCCCAAAATAAGGAAAATTTCTGACTTATTACCCTGAAATAAGTGAAATTTCTGCAATTTTGCCCCAAAATAAGGGAAATTTCTGCCTTTTTGTTCCCAAATAAGGGGAATTTCAGCCTTTTTACCTCAAAATAAGGGGAATTTCTGCATTTTTGCCACAAAATATTAGGAATTTCTGCCTTTTTGCCCCAAAATAAAGAAAATTTCTGCCTTTTTTCCCTGAAATAAGTGAAATTTCTGCAATTTTGCCCCAAAATAAGAGGAATTTCTGCCTTTTTACCTGAAAATAAGTGAAATTTCTGCCTTTTTACCTAAAAATAAACGGAATTTCTGTCTTTTTGCCCCCCAAAAAAGGAATTTTTGAATTATGCCCTCAAATAAGTGAAATTTCTGCAATTTTGCCCCAAAATAAAAGAAATTTCTGCCTTTTTGCCACAAAATAAGGGGAATTTCTGTCTTTTTGCCCCAAAATAAGGGAAATTTCTGCCTTTTTGCCCCCAAATAAGGGGGAATTTCAGGCTTTTAACCTCAAAATAAGAAAAATGTCTGCATTTTTTCCACAAAATATTAAGAATTTCTGCCATTGTGCTCCAAAATATAGAAAATTTCTGCATTTTTCCCTGAAATAAGTGAAATTTCTGCAATTTTGCTCCAATATAAGTGAAATTTCTGCAATTTTGCCCCAAAATAAGGGAAATTTCTGGAATTTTGCCCCAAAATAAGTGGAATTTCTGAGTTTTGCCCCCAAAAAAGAAGAATTTCTTTCTTTTTGCCCCAACATATAAGGAATTTTTGCATTTTTGCCCCACAATTACAAAAATTTCTGCAATTTTGCTCCAAAATACAAAGAATTTCTGCTTTTTTGTTCGAAAATAAGGGGAATGTATATCTTTTGCCACAAAATAGGGAAATTTCTTCATTTTTGCCCCAAAATAAGAGGAATTTCTGCCTTTTTACCTCAAAATAAGTGAAATTTCTGCCTCTTTACCCAAAAATAAACAGAATTTCTGTCTTTTTGCCCAAAAATAAAAGGAACTTTTGAATTATCCCCTGAAATGAGTGAAATTTCTGCAATTTTGCCCCAAAATAAAAGAAATTTCTGCCTTTTTGCCACAAAATAAGGGGAATTTCTGTATTTTTGCCCCAAAATAATAGAAATTGCTGCCTTTTTCCTCCAAATAAGGGGAAATTTCAGGCTTTTTACCTCAAAATAAGGGGAATTTCTGCATTTTTGCCACAAAATATTAAGAATTTCTGCCATTGTGCTCCAAATTATGGAAAATTTCTGCCTTTTTTTTCTTAAATAAGTGAAATTTCTGAAATTTTGTCGCAAAATAAGTGAAATTTATGCAATTTTGCCCCAAAATAAGTGAAATTTCTGCAATTTTGCCCCAAAATCAGGGAAATTTCTGGAATTTTGCCCCAAAATATGTGGAATTTCTGAGTTTTGCCCCAAAATAAGAAGAATTTCTGTCTTTTTGCCCCAACATATAAGGAATTTTTGCATTTATGCCCCACAATTAGGGGAATTTCTGCAATTTTGCTCCAAAATACGGGAATTTTCTGCCTTTTTCGCCGAAAAAGGGAATTTCTGCCATTTTGCCGCGAAATAAGTGAAATATCTGCAATTTTACTCCAAAATAAGGGGAATTCTGCGTTTTTGCCCCAAAATTTGGGGAATTTCTGCAATATTGCTCTAAAATACGGGGAATTTCTGCATTTTTGCACAAAAGTAAAGGGAATGTATATCTTTTTGCCATAAAATAGGAGAATTTCTTCATTTTTACCCCAAAATAAGGGGATTTTTTGTAATTTTGACTCAAAATAAGTGCAATTTCTGACTTTTCCCAAAAAATAAACAGAATTTCTGTCTTTTTGCCTTAAAATAAAGGGAATTTCTGACTTTTTGCCCTGAAATAAATAAAATTTCTAAAATTTTCCCCAAAATAATGGAAATGTCTGCTTTTTGCCCCAAAATAAGAGGAATTTCTGACTTTTTGCCCCAAAATAAGGGGATTTTGAGCCTTTTTACCTCAAATAAGGGGAATTTCTGCATTTTTGCAACAAAATATTAGGAATTTCTGCCTTTTTGCCCCAAAATAAGAAAAATTTCTGCAATTTTGTACGAAAATAAAAGAAATTTCTGCATTTTTACCCCAAAATAAGAAAATTTCTGCATTTTTCCCTGAAAAAAGTGAAATTTCTGCAATTTTGCCCCCAAATAAAAGAAATTTCTGCAATTTTTCCCCAATGTAAAAGAAATTACTGCAATTTTGCCCCAAAATAAGGGGAATTTCTGACTTTTTGCCCTGAAATAAATGAAATTTCTACAATTTTGCCTGAAAATAAGGGAAATTTGTGCCTTTTTGCCCCAAAATAAGGGGAATTTCTGCCTTTTGCCCTAAAATATGGGGAATTTCAGGATTTTACCTCAAAATAAGGGGAATTTCAGCCTTTTTGCACCAAAATATTGAGAATTTATGCCTTTTTGCCCCAAATAAAGGGAATTTCTGCATTTTTGCACAAATATTAGGGGAATTTCTGCAATTTTGCTCCAAAATATGGTTCATTTTTGCATTTTTGCCCGAAATTAAGTGGAATTTCTGCCTTTTTGTCCCGAAATAAGTGAAATTTCTTCAATTTTAGCCAAAAATTAGGGATTTCATCTTTTTGCCCCAAAATAAGGGGAATTTCTGCCATTTTGCCCTGAAATATTTGAAATTTCTGCAATTTTACCGCAAAATAAGGGGAATTTCTGCCTTTTTGCCCCAAAATAAGGAGAATTTCAGCTTTATTACCTCAAAATTAGGGAAATTTCTGCCTTTTTGCCACAAAATATAAGGAATTTCTACCTTTTTGCCCCAAAACAAGGAAAATTTCTGCAATTTTGCCCCAAAATAAGGGGAATTTCTCCCTTTTTGCCCCGAAATAAAGAAAATTTCAGGCTTTTTGCCTGAAAATAAGTAAAATTTCTGCAATTTTGCCCCAAATAAGGTAAATTCCTGCAATTTTGCCCCAAAATAAAAGAAATTTCTGGAATTTTGCACCAAAGTAAGGGGAATTTCTGATTTTTGCCCCAAAATAAAGGGAAATTCTGCCGTTTCCCCAAAATTAGGGAAATTTCTGAAATTTTGATTCAAAATACGGGGAATTTCTGCCTTTTTGCCCAAAAATAAAGGGAATACATACCTTTTTGCCATAAAAAAGGGAAATTTCTTCATCTTTGCTCCAAAATAAGGGGAATTTCTGCCTTTTTGCCTCAAAATAAGTGGAATTTCTGTCTTTTTCCCCCAAAACAAAGGGAATTTCTGTCTTTTTTGCCCCAAAATAAGGGGAATTTCAGCCTTTTTAATTCAAAATTATGGGAATTTCTGCATTTTTGCAACAAAATATTAGGAATTTCTTTCTTTTTGCCCCAAAATAAGAAAATTTCTGCTTTTTTTTCCTGAAATAAGTGAAATTTCTGCAATTTTGCCCCAAAATAAGGGAAATTTCTGCAATTTTGCCCCAAAATAAGAGAAATTTTTGGAACTTTGCCCCAAAATAAGTGGAATTTCTGAGTTTTGCCCCAAAACAAGGAGAATTTCTGTATTTTTGCCCCATATATATAGAATTTCTGCCTTTTTGCCCCACAATTAGGGGAATTTCTGCAATTTTTCTTCAAAATACGGAGAATTTCTGCTTTTTTGCCCGAAAATAAGAAGAATGCATACCTTTTTGCCTTAAAAAAGGGAAATTTCTTTATTTTTGCCCCCAAATAAGTAGAATTTCAGCCTTTTTACCTCAAAATAAGGGGAATTTCTGCATTTTTGCCACAAAATATTAGGAATTTCTGCCTTTTTGCCCCAAAATAAGGAAAATTTTTGCCTTTTTTTCCTGAAATAAGTGAAATCTCTGCAATTTTGGCCCATAATAAGTGAAATTTCTGCAATTTTGCTCCAAAATAAAGAAATTTCTAGAATTTTGCCCCAAATAAGTGGAATTTCTGAGTTTTGCCCCAAAATAAGGAGAATTTCTATCTTTTTGCCCCAACATATAGGGAATTTCTGCCTTTTTGCCCCACAATTAAGGGAATATCTGCAATTTTGCTCCGAAATAAGGGGAATTTCTGCCTTTTTGCCCAAAAATAAGAAGAATGCATACCTTTTTCCCATAAAAAAAGGAAATTTCTTCATTTTTGCTCAAAAATAAGGGGAATTTCTGCTTTTTTGCCTCTAAATAAGTGGAATTTCTGTCTTTTTCCCCAAAACAAAGGGAATTTCTGTATTTTTTGCCCCAAAATAAGGAAAATTTCTGACTTATTACCCTGAAATAAGTAAAATTTCTGCAATTTTGCCCCAAAATAAGGGAAATTTCTGCCTTTTTGCTCCCTAATAAGGGGAATTTCAGCCTTTTTACCTCAAAATAAGGGGAGTTTCTGCATTTTTGCCACAAAATATTAGAAATTTCTGCCTTTTTGCCCCAAAATAAAGAAAATTTCTGCCTTTTATCTCTGAAATAAGTGAAATTTCTGCAATTTTGCCCCAAAATAAGAGGAATTTTTTCCTTTTTACCTGAAAATAAGTGAAATTTCTGCTTTTTTACCTAAAAAAATGGAATTTCTGTCTTTTTGCCCAAAAAAAAGGAATTTTTGAATTATGACCTGAAATAAGTGAAACTTCTGCAATTTTGCCCCAAAATAAAAGAAATTTCTGCCTTTTTGCCACAAAATAAGGGGAATTTCTGTCTATTTGCCCCAAAATAAGGGAAATTTCTGCCTTTTTGCCCCCAAATAAGGGCGAATTTCAGGCTTTTTACCTCAAAATAAGGGGAATTTCTGCATTTTTTCCACAAAATATTAAGAATTTCTGCCATTGTGCTCCAAAATATGGAAAATTTCTGCATTTTTCCCTGAAATAAGTGAAATTTCTGCAATTTTGACTCAAAATAAGTGAAATTTTTCAATTTTGCCCCAAAATAAGGGAAATTTCTGGAATTTTGCCCCAAATAAGTGGAATTTCTGAGTTTTTCCTTAAAATAAGGAGAATTTCTGTCTTTTTGCCCCAACATATAGGGAATTTCTGACTTTCTGCCCGATAATTAGGGAAATTTCAGCAATTTTGCTCCAAAATAGGGGGAATTTCTGCCTTTTACCCGAAAATAAAATAACGAATACATACATTTTCGCCATAAAAATTGGAAATTTCTTCATTTTTGATCCAAATTAAGGGTAATTTCTGCTTTTTTCCCTCTAAATAAGTGGAATTTCTGTCTTTTTCCCCCAAAATAAAGGGAATTTCTGTCTTTTTTGCCCCCAAAAAAGAAAAATTTCTGACTTATTACCCTGAAATAAGTGAAATTTCTGCAATTTAGCCCCAATATAAGGAAAATTTCTGCTTTTTTGCCCCCAAATAAGGCGAATTTCAGCCTTTTTACCTCAAAATAAGGGGAATTTCTGCATTTTTGCCACAAAATATTAGGAATTTCTGCCTTATTGCCCCAAAATAAGGAAAATTTCTGCCTTTTTTTCCCTGAAATAAGTGAAATTTCTGCAATTTTGCCCCAAAATAAATGAAATTTCTACAATTTGGCCCAAAAATGAGAGGAATTTCTGCCTTTTTACCTCAAAATAAGTGAAATTTCTGCCTTTTTACCCAAAAATAAATGGAATTTCTGTCTTTTTGCTCCAAAATAAAAGGAATTTTTGAATTATGCCCTAAAATAAGTGAAATTTCTGTGATTTTGCCCCAAAATAAAACAAATTTCTGCCTTTTTGCCACAAAATAAGGGGAATTTCTGTATTTTTGCACCAAAATAAGGGAAATTTCTGCCTTTTTGCCCCCAAATAAGGGGGAATTTCAGGCTTTTTACCTCAAAATAAGGGGAATTTCTGCATTTTTTTCCACAAAATATTAAGAATTTCTGCCATTGTGCTCCAAAATATGGAAAATTTCTGCATTTTTTCCCTGAAATAAGTGAAATTTCTGCAATTTTGCCCCAAAATAAGTGAAATTTCTGCAATTTTGCGCCAAAATAAGGGAAATTTCTGGAATTTTGTCACAAAATAAGTGAAATTTCTGAGTTTTACCCCAGAATAAGGAGAATTTCTGATTTTTTGCCCCAAAATATAGGGAATTTCTGCATTTTGGCCCACAATTAAGAAAATTTCTGCAATTTTGCTCCAAAATACGGGGATTTTCTGCTCTTTTCGCCGAAAAAAAAGCGGAATTTCTGCCATTTTGCCGCAAAATAAGTGAAATTTCTGCAATTTTGCCCCATAATAAGAGAAATTTCTGGAATTTTGCCTCAAAATAAGTGAAATTTCTGAGTTTTGCCCCAAAATAAGGAGAATTTTGTCTTTTTGCCCCAACATAAAGGGAATTTCTGCATTTTTGCCCCACAATTAGGGGAATTTCTGCAATTTTGCTCCAAAATACGGGAATTTTCTGCCTTTTCCCCGAAAAAAGGGGAATTTCTGCCATTTTGCCGCGAAATAAGTGAAATTTCTGCAGTTTTACCCCAAAATAAGGGGAATTCTGCGTTTTTGCCCCAAAATTTGGGGAATTTCTGCAATTTTGCTCCAAAATACGGGGAATTTCTGCATTTTTGCCCAAAGTAAAGGGAATGTATATCTTTTTGCCATAAAATAGGAGAATTTCTTCATTTTTACCCCAAAATAAGGGTATTTTTTGTAATTTTGACTCAAAATAAGTGCAATTTCTGACTTTTCCCAAAAAATAAACGGAATTTCTGTCTTTTTGCCTTAAAATAAGGGGAATTTCTGAATTTTTGCCCTGAAATAAGTAAAATTTCTAAAATTTTTCCCCAAAATAAGGGAAATGTCTGCTTTTTGCCCCAAAATAAGGGGAATTTTTGACTTTTTGCCCCAAAATAAGGGGATTGTGAGCCTTTTTACCTCAAAATAAGGGGAATTTCTTCATTTTTGACCAAAAATATGGGAAATTTCTGCCTTTTAGCCCCACAATTAGGGGAATATCTGCAATTTTGCTCCAAAATAAGAGGAATTTCTGCCTTTATGCCCAAAAATAAGAAGAATGCATACCTTTTTGCCATAAAAAAAGGAAATTTCTTCATTTTTGCTCAAAAATAAGGGGAATTTCTGCTTTTTTGCCTCTAAATAAGTGGAATTTTTGTCTTTTTCCCCAAAACAAAGGGAATTTCTGTCTTTTTTGCCCCAAAATAAGGAAAATTTCTGACTTATTACCCTGAAATAAGTGAAATTTCTGCAATTTTGCCCCAAAATAAGGGAAATTTCTGCCTTTTTGTTCCCAAATAAGGGGAATTTCAGCCTTTTTACCTCAAAATAAGGGGAATTTCTGCATTTTTGCCACAAAATATTAGGAATTTCTGCCTTTTTGCCCCAAAATAAAGAAAATTTCTGCCTTTTTTCCCTGAAATAAGTGAAATTTCTGCAATTTTGCCCCAAAATAAGAGGAATTTCTGCCTTTTTACCTGAAAATAAGTGAAATTTCTGCCTTTTTACCTAAAAATAAACGGAATTTCTGTCTTTTTGCCCCCCAAAAAAGGAATTTTTGAATTATGCCCTCAAATAAGTGAAATTTCTGCAATTTTGCCCCAAAATAAAAGAAATTTCTGCCTTTTTGCCACAAAATAAGGGGAATTTCTGTCTTTTTGCCCCAAAATAAGGGAAATTTCTGCCTTTTTGCCCCCAAATAAGGGGGAATTTCAGGCTTTTAACCTCAAAATAAGAAAAATGTCTGCATTTTTTCCACAAAATATTAAGAATTTCTGCCATTGTGCTCCAAAATATAGAAAATTTCTGCATTTTTCCCTGAAATAAGTGAAATTTCTGCAATTTTGCTCCAATATAAGTGAAATTTCTGCAATTTTGCCCCAAAATAAGGGAAATTTCTGGAATTTTGCCCCAAAATAAGTGGAATTTCTGAGTTTTGCCCCCAAAAAAGAAGAATTTCTTTCTTTTTGCCCCAACATATAAGGAATTTTTGCATTTTTGCCCCACAATTACAAAAATTTCTGCAATTTTGCTCCAAAATACAAAGAATTTCTGCTTTTTTGTTCGAAAATAAGGGGAATGTATATCTTTTGCCACAAAATAGGGAAATTTCTTCATTTTTGCCCCAAAATAAGAGGAATTTCTGCCTTTTTACCTCAAAATAAGTGAAATTTCTGCCTCTTTACCCAAAAATAAACAGAATTTCTGTCTTTTTGCCCAAAAATAAAAGGAACTTTTGAATTATCCCCTGAAATGAGTGAAATTTCTGCAATTTTGCCCCAAAATAAAAGAAATTTCTGCCTTTTTGCCACAAAATAAGGGGAATTTCTGTATTTTTGCCCCAAAATAATAGAAATTGCTGCCTTTTTCCTCCAAATAAGGGGAAATTTCAGGCTTTTTACCTCAAAATAAGGGGAATTTCTGCATTTTTGCCACAAAATATTAAGAATTTCTGCCATTGTGCTCCAAATTATGGAAAATTTCTGCCTTTTTTTTCTTAAATAAGTGAAATTTCTGAAATTTTGTCGCAAAATAAGTGAAATTTATGCAATTTTGCCCCAAAATAAGTGAAATTTCTGCAATTTTGCCCCAAAATCAGGGAAATTTCTGGAATTTTGCCCCAAAATATGTGGAATTTCTGAGTTTTGCCCCAAAATAAGAAGAATTTCTGTCTTTTTGCCCCAACATATAAGGAATTTTTGCATTTATGCCCCACAATTAGGGGAATTTCTGCAATTTTGCTCCAAAATACGGGAATTTTCTGCCTTTTTCGCCGAAAAAGGGAATTTCTGCCATTTTGCCGCGAAATAAGTGAAATATCTGCAATTTTACTCCAAAATAAGGGGAATTCTGCGTTTTTGCCCCAAAATTTGGGGAATTTCTGCAATATTGCTCTAAAATACGGGGAATTTCTGCATTTTTGCACAAAAGTAAAGGGAATGTATATCTTTTTGCCATAAAATAGGAGAATTTCTTCATTTTTACCCCAAAATAAGGGGATTTTTTGTAATTTTGACTCAAAATAAGTGCAATTTCTGACTTTTCCCAAAAAATAAACAGAATTTCTGTCTTTTTGCCTTAAAATAAAGGGAATTTCTGACTTTTTGCCCTGAAATAAATAAAATTTCTAAAATTTTCCCCAAAATAATGGAAATGTCTGCTTTTTGCCCCAAAATAAGAGGAATTTCTGACTTTTTGCCCCAAAATAAGGGGATTTTGAGCCTTTTTACCTCAAATAAGGGGAATTTCTGCATTTTTGCAACAAAATATTAGGAATTTCTGCCTTTTTGCCCCAAAATAAGAAAAATTTCTGCAATTTTGTACGAAAATAAAAGAAATTTCTGCATTTTTACCCCAAAATAAGAAAATTTCTGCATTTTTCCCTGAAAAAAGTGAAATTTCTGCAATTTTGCCCCCAAATAAAAGAAATTTCTGCAATTTTTCCCCAATGTAAAAGAAATTACTGCAATTTTGCCCCAAAATAAGGGGAATTTCTGACTTTTTGCCCTGAAATAAATGAAATTTCTACAATTTTGCCTGAAAATAAGGGAAATTTGTGCCTTTTTGCCCCAAAATAAGGGGAATTTCTGCCTTTTGCCCTAAAATATGGGGAATTTCAGGATTTTACCTCAAAATAAGGGGAATTTCAGCCTTTTTGCACCAAAATATTGAGAATTTATGCCTTTTTGCCCCAAATAAAGGGAATTTCTGCATTTTTGCACAAATATTAGGGGAATTTCTGCAATTTTGCTCCAAAATATGGTTCATTTTTGCATTTTTGCCCGAAATTAAGTGGAATTTCTGCCTTTTTGTCCCGAAATAAGTGAAATTTCTTCAATTTTAGCCAAAAATTAGGGATTTCATCTTTTTGCCCCAAAATAAGGGGAATTTCTGCCATTTTGCCCTGAAATATTTGAAATTTCTGCAATTTTACCGCAAAATAAGGGGAATTTCTGCCTTTTTGCCCCAAAATAAGGAGAATTTCAGCTTTATTACCTCAAAATTAGGGAAATTTCTGCCTTTTTGCCACAAAATATAAGGAATTTCTACCTTTTTGCCCCAAAACAAGGAAAATTTCTGCAATTTTGCCCCAAAATAAGGGGAATTTCTCCCTTTTTGCCCCGAAATAAAGAAAATTTCAGGCTTTTTGCCTGAAAATAAGTAAAATTTCTGCAATTTTGCCCCAAATAAGGTAAATTCCTGCAATTTTGCCCCAAAATAAAAGAAATTTCTGGAATTTTGCACCAAAGTAAGGGGAATTTCTGATTTTTGCCCCAAAATAAAGGGAAATTCTGCCGTTTCCCCAAAATTAGGGAAATTTCTGAAATTTTGATTCAAAATACGGGGAATTTCTGCCTTTTTGCCCAAAAATAAAGGGAATACATACCTTTTTGCCATAAAAAAGGGAAATTTCTTCATCTTTGCTCCAAAATAAGGGGAATTTCTGCCTTTTTGCCTCAAAATAAGTGGAATTTCTGTCTTTTTCCCCCAAAACAAAGGGAATTTCTGTCTTTTTTGCCCCAAAATAAGGGGAATTTCAGCCTTTTTAATTCAAAATTATGGGAATTTCTGCATTTTTGCAACAAAATATTAGGAATTTCTTTCTTTTTGCCCCAAAATAAGAAAATTTCTGCTTTTTTTTCCTGAAATAAGTGAAATTTCTGCAATTTTGCCCCAAAATAAGGGAAATTTCTGCAATTTTGCCCCAAAATAAGAGAAATTTTTGGAACTTTGCCCCAAAATAAGTGGAATTTCTGAGTTTTGCCCCAAAACAAGGAGAATTTCTGTATTTTTGCCCCATATATATAGAATTTCTGCCTTTTTGCCCCACAATTAGGGGAATTTCTGCAATTTTTCTTCAAAATACGGAGAATTTCTGCTTTTTTGCCCGAAAATAAGAAGAATGCATACCTTTTTGCCTTAAAAAAGGGAAATTTCTTTATTTTTGCCCCCAAATAAGTAGAATTTCAGCCTTTTTACCTCAAAATAAGGGGAATTTCTGCATTTTTGCCACAAAATATTAGGAATTTCTGCCTTTTTGCCCCAAAATAAGGAAAATTTTTGCCTTTTTTTCCTGAAATAAGTGAAATCTCTGCAATTTTGGCCCATAATAAGTGAAATTTCTGCAATTTTGCTCCAAAATAAAGAAATTTCTAGAATTTTGCCCCAAATAAGTGGAATTTCTGAGTTTTGCCCCAAAATAAGGAGAATTTCTATCTTTTTGCCCCAACATATAGGGAATTTCTGCCTTTTTGCCCCACAATTAAGGGAATATCTGCAATTTTGCTCCGAAATAAGGGGAATTTCTGCCTTTTTGCCCAAAAATAAGAAGAATGCATACCTTTTTCCCATAAAAAAAGGAAATTTCTTCATTTTTGCTCAAAAATAAGGGGAATTTCTGCTTTTTTGCCTCTAAATAAGTGGAATTTCTGTCTTTTTCCCCAAAACAAAGGGAATTTCTGTATTTTTTGCCCCAAAATAAGGAAAATTTCTGACTTATTACCCTGAAATAAGTAAAATTTCTGCAATTTTGCCCCAAAATAAGGGAAATTTCTGCCTTTTTGCTCCCTAATAAGGGGAATTTCAGCCTTTTTACCTCAAAATAAGGGGAGTTTCTGCATTTTTGCCACAAAATATTAGAAATTTCTGCCTTTTTGCCCCAAAATAAAGAAAATTTCTGCCTTTTATCTCTGAAATAAGTGAAATTTCTGCAATTTTGCCCCAAAATAAGAGGAATTTTTTCCTTTTTACCTGAAAATAAGTGAAATTTCTGCTTTTTTACCTAAAAAAATGGAATTTCTGTCTTTTTGCCCAAAAAAAAGGAATTTTTGAATTATGACCTGAAATAAGTGAAACTTCTGCAATTTTGCCCCAAAATAAAAGAAATTTCTGCCTTTTTGCCACAAAATAAGGGGAATTTCTGTCTATTTGCCCCAAAATAAGGGAAATTTCTGCCTTTTTGCCCCCAAATAAGGGCGAATTTCAGGCTTTTTACCTCAAAATAAGGGGAATTTCTGCATTTTTTCCACAAAATATTAAGAATTTCTGCCATTGTGCTCCAAAATATGGAAAATTTCTGCATTTTTCCCTGAAATAAGTGAAATTTCTGCAATTTTGCCCCCAAATAAAACAAATTTCTGCAATTTTGCCGCAATGTAAAAGAAATTTCTGCAATTTTGCCCCAAAATAAGGGGAATTTCTGACTTTTTGCCCTGAAATAAATGAAATTTCTTCAATTTTTCCTGAAAATAAGGGAAATTTGTGCCTTTTTGTTCCAAAATAAGGGGAATTTCTGCCTTTTGCCCTAAAATATGGGGAATTTCAGGATTTTACCTCAAAATAAGGGGAATTTCAGCCTCTTTGCACCAAAATATTGAGAATTTATGCCTTTTTGCCCCAAATAAAGGGAATTTCTGCATTTTTGCACAAATATTAGGGGAATTTCTGCAATTTTGCTCCAAAATATGGGTCATTTTTGCCTTTTTGCCCGAAATTAAGTGATATTTCTGCCTTTTTGTCCCGAAATAAGTGAAATTTCTTCAATTTTAGCCAAAAATTAGGGATTTCATCTTTTTGCCCCAAAATAAGGGGAATTTCTGCCATTTTGCACTGAAATATTTGAAATTTCTGCAATTTTACTGCAAAATAAGGGGAATTTCTGCCTTTTTGCCCCATAATAAGGGGAATTTCAGCTTTATTACATCAAAATAAGGGAAATTTCTGCCTTTTGCCACAAAATATAAAAAATTTCTAACTTTTTGCCCCAAAATAAGGAAAATTTCGGAAATTTTGATTCAAAATACGGGGAATTTCTGCCTTTTTGCCCAAAAATAATGGGAATGCATACCTTTTTGCCATAAAAAAGGGAAATGTCTTCATTTTTGCACCAAAATAAGGGGAATTTCTGCCTTTTTGCCTCAAAATGAGTGGAATATCTGTCTTTTTCCCCCAAAACAAAGGGAATTTCTGTATTTTTTGCCCCAAAATAAGGGGAATTTCAGCCTTTTTAACTCAAAATTATGGGAATTTCTGCATTTTTGCAACAAAATATTAGGAATTTCTTCCTTTTTGCCCCAAAATAAGAAAATTTCTGCTTTTTTTCCCTGAAATAAGTGAAATTTCTGCAATTTTGCCCCAAAATAAAGGAAATTTCTACAATTTTGCCCCAAAATAAGAGAAATTTCTGGAACTTTGCCCCAAAATAATTGGAATTTCTGAGTTTTGCCCCAAAACAATGAGAATTTCTGCATTTTTGCCCCAACATATATAGAATTTCTGCCTTTTTGCCCCACAATTAGGGGAATTTCTGCAATTTAGCTCCAAAATACAGAGAATTTCTGCTTTTTTGCCCGAAAATAAGAAGAATGCATACCTTTTTGCCTTAAAAAAGGGAAATTTCTTTATTTTTGCCCCCAAATAAGTAGAATTTCAGCCTTTTACCTCAAAATAAGGGGAATTTCTGCATTTTTGCCACAAAATATTAGGAATTTCTGCCTTTTTGCCCCAAAATAAGGAAAATTTTTGCCTTTTTTTCCTGAAATAAGTGAAATCTCTGCAATTTTGGCCCATAATAAGTGAAATTTCTGCAATTTTGCTCCAAAATAAAGAAATTTCTAGAATTTTGCCCCAAATAAGTGGAATTTCTGAGTTTTGCCCCAAAATAAGGAGAATTTCTATCTTTTTGCCCCAACATATAGGGAATTTCTGCCTTTTTGCCCCACAATTAGGGGAATATCTGCAATTTTGCTCCGAAATAAGGGGAATTTCTGCCTTTTTGCCCAAAAATAAGAAGAATGCATACCTTTTTCCCATAAAAAAAGGAAATTTCTTCATTTTTGCTCAAAAATAAGGGGAATTTCTGCTTTTTTGCCTCTAAATAAGTGGAATTTCTGTCTTTTTCCCCAAAACAAAGGGAATTTCTGTATTTTTTGCCCCAAAATAAGGAAAATTTCTGACTTATTACACTGAAATAAGTGAAATTTCTGCAATTTTGCCCCAAAATAAGGGAAATTTCTGCTTTTGGTCCCTAATAAGGGGAATTTCAGCCTTTTTACCTCAAAATAAGGGGAATTTCTGCATTTTTGCCACAAAATATTAGAAATTTCTGCCTTTTTGCCCCAAAATAAAGAAAATTTCTGCCTTTTATCCCTGAAATAAGTGAAATTTCTGCAATTTTGCCCCAAAATAAGAGGAATTTTTGCCTTTTTACCTGAAAATAAGTGAAATTTCTGCCTTTTTACCTAAAAATAAATGGAATTTCTGTCTTTTTGCCCAAAAAAAAGGAATTTTTGAATTATGACCTGAAATAAGTGAAACTTCTGCAATTTTGCCCCAAAATAAAAGAAATTTCTGCCTTTTTGCCACAAAATAAGGGGAATTTCTGTCTATTTGCCCCAAAATAAGGGAAATTTCTGCCTTTTTGCCCCCAAATAAGGGCGAATTTCAGGCTTTTTACCTCAAAATAAGGGGAATTTCTGCATTTTTTCCACAAAATATTAAGAATTTCTGCCATTGTGCTCCAAAATATGGAAAATTTCTGCATTTTTCCCTGAAATAAGTGAAATTTCTGCAATTTTGCCCCAAAATAAGTGAAATTTCTGCAATTTTGCCCCAAAATAAGGGAAATTTCTGGAATTTTTCCCCAAAATAAGTGGAATTTCTGAGTTTTGCCCCAAAAAAAGAAGAATTTCTTTCTTTTTGCCCCAACATATAAGGAATTTTTGCATTTTTGCTTACCAATTACAAGAATTTCTGCAATTTTGCTCCAAAATACAGGGAATTTCTGCTTTTTTGTTCGAAAATAAGGGGAATGTATATCTTTTGCCACAAAATAGAGAAATTTCTTCATTTTTGCCCCAAAATAAGAGGAATTTCTGCCTTTTTACCTCAAAATAAGTGAAATTTCTGCCTTTTTACCCAAAAATAAACGGAATTTCTGTCTTTTTGCCAAAAAATAAAAGGAACTTTTAAATTATGCCCTGAAATGAGTGAAATTTCTGTAATTTTGCCCCAAAATAAAAGAAATTTCTGCCTTTTTGCCACAAAATAAGGGGAATTTCTGTATTTTTGCCCCAAAATAAGGAAAATTTCTGCCTTTTTGCCCCCAAATAAGGGCGAATTTCATGCTTTTTACCTCAAAATAAGGAGAATTTCTGCATTTTTGCCACAAAATATTAAGAATTTCTGCCATTGTGCTCCAAATTATGGAAAATTTCTGCCTTTTTTTTCTTAAATTAGTGAAATTTCTGAAATTTTGTCCCAAAATAAGTGAAATTTCTGCAATTTTGCCCCAAAATAATGGATATTTCTGGAATTTTGCCCCAAAATAATGGAAATTTCTGGAATTTGGCCCGAAAATAAGTGAAATTTCTGAGTTTTGCCACAAAATAAGGACAATTTCTGTCTTTTTGCCCCAACATATAGGGAATTTCTGCATTTTTTCCCCACAATTGGGGGAATTTCTGCAATTTTGCTCCAAAACACGGGGAATTTCTGCTTTTTTTCCTGAAAATAAGGGGAATGTATACTTTTTGCCACAAAAAAGGGAAATTTCTTCATTTTTGCCCCAAAATAAGAGGAATTTCTGCCTTTTTACCTCAAAATAAGTAAAATTTCTGTCTTTTTACTCCATAATAAATGGAATTACTGTCTCTTTCCTCAAAAATAAAAGGAATTTTTGAATTATGCCCTGAAATAAGTGAAATTTCTGCAATTTTGCCCCAAAATAAAAGAAATTTCTTCTTTTTTATCACAAAAAAGGAATTTCTGTCTTTTTGCCCCAAAATAAGAGAAATTTCAGCTTTTTTGCCCCCAAATAAGGGGGAATTTCATCCTTTTTACCTCAAAATATGGGGAATTTCTCCATTTTTGCCACAAAATATTAAGGATTTCTGCTATTGTTCTCTAAAATACAGAAAATTTCTGCCTTTTTTCCCTGAAATAACTAAAATTTCTGCAATTTTGCCCCAAAATAAGTGAAATTTCTGCAATTTTGCCAGAAAATCAGGGAAATTTCTGGAATTTTGCCCCAAAATAAGTGGAATTTCTGAGTTTTGCCCCAAAATAAGAAGAATTTCTGTCTTTTTGCCCCAACATATAAGGAATTTTTGCATTTTTGCCCCACAATTAGAAGAATTTCTGCAATTTTGCTCCAAAATACGGGGAATTTCTGCTTTTTTGCCCGAAAATAAGGGGAATGTATATCTTTTGCCAAAAATAGGAAAATGTCTTCATTTTTGCCCCAAAATAAGAGGAATTTCTGCCTTTTTACCTCAAAATAAGTGAAATTTCTGCCTTTTTACCCAAAAATAAACGGAATTTCTGTCTTTTTGCCCAAAAATAAAAGAATTTTTGAATTTTGCCCTGAAATAAGTGAAATTTCTGCAATTTTGCCCCAAAATAATAGAAATTTCTTCCTTTTTGTCACAAAAAAGGAATTTCTGTCTTTTTGCCCCAAAATAAAGGAAATTTCAGCCTTTTTGCCCCCAAGTAAGAGGGAATTTCAGCCTTTTTAGCTCAAAATATAGGGAATTTCTGCATTTTTGCCACAAAATATTAAGGATTTCTGCCATTGTTCTCTAAAATACGGAAAATTTCTGCTTTTTTTCCATGAAATAAGTGATATTTCTGCAATTTTGCCCCAAAATAAGTGAAATTTCTGCAATTTTGCCCCAAAATAAGAAAAATTTCTGGAATTTTGCCCCCAAATAAGTGGAATTTCTGAGTTTTGCCCCAAAATAAGAAGAATTTCTGTCTTTTTGCCCCAACATATAAGGAATTTTTGCATTTTTGCCCCACAATTAGAAGAATTTCTGCAATTTTGCTCCAAATTACGGGGAATTTCTGCTTTTTTGCCCGAAAATAAGGGGAATGTATATCTTTTGCCAAAAATAGGGAAATGTCTTCCTTTTTGCCCCAAATAAGAGGAATTTCTGCCTTTTTACCTCAAAATAAGTAAAATTTCTGTCTTTTTACTCCATAATAAATGGAATTTCTGTCTTTTTGCTCAAAAATAAAAGGAATTTTTGAATTATGCCCTGAAATAAGTGAAATTTCTGCAATTTTGCCCCAAAATAAAAGAAAATTCTTCTTTTTTATCACAAAAAAGGAATTTCTGTCTTTTTGCCCCAAAATAAGGAAAATTTCAGCCTTTTTGCTCCCAAATAAGGGGGAATTTCAGGCTTTTTACCTCAAAATAATAGGAATTTCTGCATTTTTGCCACAAAATATTAAGAATTTCTGCAATTGTGCTCCAAAATATAGAAAATTTCTACCTTTTTCCCTTAAATAAGTAAAATTTCTGCAATTTTGCCCCAAAATAAGTGAAATTTCTGCAATTTTGCCCCAAAATAAGGGAAATTTCTGGAATTTTGCCCCAAAATAAGTGAAATTTCGGAGTTTTGCCCCAAAATTAGTGGAATTTCTGAGTTTTGCCCCAAAATAAGAAGAATTTCTGTCTTTTTGCCCCAAAATAAGGGAAATTTCAGCCTTTTTGCCCCCAAATAAGGGGGAATTTCAGCATTTTTAGCTCAAAATATGGGGAATTTCTGCATTTTTGCCACAAAATATTAAGGATTTCTGCCATTGTTCTCTAAAATACGGAAAATTTCTGCCTTTTTTCCATGAAATAAGTGAAATTTCTGCAATTTTGCCCCAAAATAAGTGAAATTTCTGCAATTTTGCCCCACAATAAGAAAAATTTCTGAAATTTTGCCCCCAAATAAGTGGAATTTCTGAGTTTTTCCCCAAAATAAGAAGAATTTCTGTCCCCAACATATAAGGAATTTTTGCATTTATGGCCCACAATTAGGGGAATTTCTGCAATTTTGCTCCAAAATACGGGAATTTTCTGCCTTTTTCGCCAAAAAAGGGGAAATTTCTGCCATTTTGCCGCGAAATAAGTGAAATTTCTGCAGTTTTACCCCCAAATAAGGGGAAATCTGCGTTTTTGCCCCAAAATTTGGGGAATTTCTGCAATTTTGCTCTAAAATACGGGGAATTTCTGCATTTTTGCCCAAAAGTAAAGGGAATGTATATCTTTTTGCCATAAAATAGGAGAATTTCTTCATTTTTACCCCAAAATAAGGGGATTTTTTGTAATTTTGACTCAAAATAAGTGCAATTTCTGACTTTTCCCAAAAAATAAACGGAATTTCTATCTTTTTGCCTTAAAATAAGGGGAATTTCTGACTTTTTGCCCTGAAATAAGTAAAATTTCTAAAATTTTTCCCCAAAATAAGGGAAATGTCTGCTTTTTGCCCCAATATAAGGGGAATTTCTGACTTTTTGCCCCAAAATAAGGGGATTTTGAGCCTTTTTACCTCAAATAAGGGGAATTTCTGCATTTTTGCCACAAAATATTAGGAATTTCTGCCTTTTTGCCCCAAAATAAGAAAAATTTCTGCAATTTTGTACGAAAATAAAAGAAATTTCTGCATTTTTGCCCCAAAATAAGAAAATTTCTGCATTTTTCCCTGAAAAAAGTGAAATTTCTGCAATTTTGCCCCCAAATAAAAGAAATTTCTGCAATTTTGCCCCAATGTAAAGGAAATTTCTGCAATTTTGCCCCAAAATAAGGGGAATTTCTGACTTTTTGCCCTGAAATAAATGAAATTTCTGCAATTTTGCCTGAAAATAAGGGAAATTTGTGTCTTTTTGCCCCAAAATAAGGGGAATTTCTGCCTTTTGCCTCAAAATATGGGGAATTTCAGGATTTTACCTCAAAATAAAAGGAATTTCAGCCTTTTTGCACCAAAATATTGAGAATTTATGCTTTTTTGCCCCAAAATAAAGGGAATTTCTGCATTTTTGCACAAATATTAGGAGAATTTCTGCAATTTTGCTCCAAAATATGGGTCATTTTTGCCTTTTTGCCCGAAATTAAGTGGAATTTCTGCCTTTTTGTCCCGAAATAAGTGAAATTTCTTCAATTTCAGCCAAAAATTAGGGATTTCATCTTTTTGCCCCAAAATAAGGGGAATTTCTGCCATTTTGCCCTGAAATATTTGAAATTTCTGCAATTTTACTGCAAAATAAGGGGAATTTCTGCCTTTTGCCCCATAATAATAGGAATTTCAGCTTTATTACCTCAAAATAAGGGAAATTTCTGCCTTTTGCCACAAAATATAAGGAATTTCTACCTTTTTGCCCCAAAATAAGAAAAATTTCGGAAATTTTGATTCAAAATACGAGGAATTTCTGCCTTTTTGCCCAAAAATAATGGGAATGCATACCTTTTTGCCATAAAAAAGGGAAATTTCTTCATTTTTGCTCCAAAATAAGGGGAATTTCTGCCTTTTTGCCTCAAAATAAGTGGAATATCTGTCTTTTTCCCCCAATACAAAGGGAATTTCTGTCTTTTTTGCCCCAAAATAAGGGGAATATCAGCCTTTTTAACTCAAAATTAGGGGAATTTCTGCATTTTTGCAACAAAATATTAGGAATTTCTTCCTTTTTGCCCCAAAATAAGAAAATTTCTGCTTTTTTCCCTGAAATAAGTGAAATTTCTGCAATTTTGCCCCAAAATAAGGGAAATTTCTGCAATTTTGCCCCAAAATAAGGGAAATTTCTGGAACTTTGCCCCAAAATAAGTGGAATTTCTGAGTTTTGCCCCAAAACAAGGAGAATTTCTGTATTTTTGCCCCAACATATATAGAATTTCTGCCTTTTTGCCCCACAATTAGGAAAATTTCTGCAATTTTGCTCCAAAATACGGAGAATTTCTGCTTTTTTGCACGAAAATAGGAAGAATGCATACATTTTGCCTTAATAAAGGGAAATTTCTTTATTTTTGCCCCCAAATAAGTAGAATTTCAGCCTTTTTACCTCAAAATAAGGGGAATTTCTGCATTTTTGCCACAAAATATTAGGAATTTCTGCCTTTTTGCCCCAAAATAAGGAAAATTTTTGCCTTTTTTCTCATGAAATAAGTGAAATCTCTGCAATTTTGGCCCATAATAAGTGAAATTTCTGCAATTTTGCTTCAAAAATAAGGAAATTTCTAGAATTTTGCCCCAAATAAGTTGAATTTCTGAGTTTTGCCCCAAAATAAAGAGAATTTCTGTCTTTTCGCCCCAACATATAGGGAATTTCTGCCTTTTTGCCCCACAATTAAGGGAATATCTGCAATTTTGCTCCGAAATAAGGGAAATTTCTGCATTTTGGCCCAAAAATAAGAAGAATGCATACCTTTTTGCCATAAAAAAAGGAAATTTCTTCATTTTTGCTCAAAAATAAGGGGAATTTCTGCTTTTTTGCCTCTAAATAAGTGGAATTTCTGTCTTTTTCCCCAAAACAAAGGGAATTTCTGTATTTTTTTGCCCCAAAATAAAGAAAATTTCTGACTTATTACCCTGAAATAAGTGAAATTTCTGCAATTTTGCCCCAAAATAAGGGAAATTTCTGCCTTTTTGCCCCCAAATAAGGGGAATTTCCGCCTTTTTACCTCAAAATAAAGGGAATTTCTGCATTTTTGCCACAAAATATTAAGAATTTCTGCCTTTTTGCCCCAAGATAAAGAAAATTTCTGCCTTTTTTCCCTGAAATAAGTGAAATTTCTGCAATTTTGCCCCAA
Organism: Micromys minutus; assembly: GCF_963924665.1. Taxonomy (NCBI): domain Eukaryota; kingdom Metazoa; phylum Chordata; class Mammalia; order Rodentia; family Muridae; genus Micromys; species Micromys minutus. The sequence goes on along the minus strand of NW_027667183.1, from coordinate 768,055 downwards.
AATAAGAGGAATTTTTGCCTTTTTACCTGAAAATAAGTGAAATTTCTGCCTTTTTACCTAAAAATAAACGGAATTTCTGTCTTTTTGCCCCCCAAAAAAGGAATTTTTGAATTATGCCCTGAAATAAGAGAAATTTCTGCAATTTTGCCCCAAAATAAAAGAAATTTCTGCCTTTTTGCCACAAAACAAGGGGAATTTCTGTCTATTTGCCCCAAAATAAGGGAAATTTCTGCCTTTTTGCCCCCAAATAAGGGCGAATTTCAGGCTTTTTACCTCAAAATAAGTGGAATTTCTGCATTTTTTCCACAAAATATTAAGAATTTCTGCCATTGTGCTCCAAAATATGGAAAATTTCTGCCTTTTTTTTATGAAATAAGTGAAATTTCTTCAATTTTGCCCCAAAATAAGTGAAATTTCTGCAATTTTGCCCCAAAATAAGAAAAATTTCTGGAATTTTGCCCCCAAATAAGTGGAATTTCTGAGTTTTGCCCCAAAATAAGAAGAATTTCTTTCTTTTTGCCCCAACATATAAGGAATTTTTGCATTTTTGCCCCACAATTACAAGAATTTCTGCAATTTTGCTCCAAAATACGGGGAATTTCTGCTTTTTTGCCCGAAAATAAGGGAAATGTATATCTTTTGCCAAAAATAGGGAAATGTCTTCATTTTTGCCCAAAAATAAGAGGAATTTCTGCCTTTTTACCTCAAAATAAGTGAAATTTCTGCCTTTTTACCCAAAAATAAACGGAATTTCTGTCTTTTTGCCCAAAAATAAAAGGAATTTTTGAATTATGCCCTGAAATAAGTGAAATTTCTGCAATTTTGCCCCAAAATAATAGAAATTTCTTCCTTTTTGTCACAAAAAAGGAATTTCTGTCTTCTTGCCCCAAAATAAGGAAAATTTCAGCCTTTTTGCCCCCAAGTAAGGGGGAATTTCAGCCTTTTTAGCTCAAAATATAGGGAATTTCTGCATTTTTGCCACAAAATATTAAGGATTTCTGCCATTGTTCTCTAAAATACGGAAAATTTCTGCCTTTTTTCCCTGAAATAAGTGAAATTTCTGCAATTTTGCCTCAAAATAAGTGAAATTTCTACAATTTTGCCCCAAAATAAGAAAAATTTCTGGAATTTTGCCCCCAAATAAGTGGAATTTCTGAGTTTTGCCCCAAAATAAGAAGAATTTCTGTCTTTTTGCCCCAACATATAAGGAATTTTTGCATTTTTGCCCCACAATTAGAAGAATTTCTGCAATTTTGCTCCAAAATACGGGGAATTTCTGCTTTTTTGCCCGAAAATAAAGGGAATGTATATCTTTTGCCACAAAATAGGGAAATTTCTTCATTTTTGCCCAAAAATAAGAGGAATTTCTGCCTTTTTACCTCAAAATAAGTGAAATTTCTGCCTTTTTACCAAAAAATAAACGGAATTTCTGTCTTTTTGCCCAAAAATAAAAAGAATTTTTGAATTATGCCCTGAAATAAGTGAAATTTCTGCAATTTTGCCCCAAAATAAAAGAAATTTCTGCCTTTTTGCCACAAAATAAGGGGAATTTCTGTCTTTTTGCCCCAAAATAATGGAAATTTCTGCCTTTTTGCTCCCAATAAGGGGGAATTTCAGGCTTTTTACCTCAAAATAATGGGAATTTCTGCATTTTTGCCACAAAATATTAAGAATATCTGCCATTGTGCTCCAAAATATGGAAAATTTCTTCCTTTTTCCCTTAAATAAGTAAAATTTCTGCAATTTTGCCTAATAATAAGTGAAATTCCTGCAATTTTGCCCCAAAATAAGGGAAATTTCTGGAATTTTGCCTCAAAATAAGTGAAATTTCTGAGTTTTGCCCCAAAATTAGTGGAATTTCTGAGTTTTGCCCCAAAATAAGAAGAGTTTCTGTCTTTTTGCCCCAAAATAAGGGAAATTTCAGCCTTTTTGCCCCCAAATAAGGGGGAATTTCAGCCTTTTTAGCTCAAAATATGGGGAATTTCTGCATTTTTACCACAAAATATTAAGGATTTCTGCCATTGTTCTCTAAAATACGGAAAATTTCTGCCTTTTTTCCCTGAAATAAGTGAAATTTCTGCAATTTTGCTTCAAAATAAGTGAAATTTCTGCAATTTTTCCCCAAAATAAGGGAAATTTCTGGAATTTTGGCCCAAAATAAGTGAAATTTCTGAGTTTTCCCCCAAAATAAGGAGAAGTTCTGTCTTTTTGCCCCAACATATAGGGAATTTCTGCATTTTTGCCCCACAATTAGGGGAATTTCTGCAATTTTGTTCCAAAATACAGGGATTTTCAGCCTTTTTCGCCAAAAATAAGGGGAATTTCTGCCTTTTTGCCATGAAATAAGTGAAATTTCTGCAGTTTTACCCCAAAATAACGGGAAGTTCTGCGTTTTTGCCCCAAAATTAGGGGAATTTCTGAAATTTTGCTCCAAAATACAGGGAATTTCTGCCTTTTTGCCCGAAAATAAAGAGAATGTATACCTTTTTGCCACAAAAAAAGAGAATTTCTTCATTTTTACCTCAAAATAACGGGATTTTCCGCCTTTTTGACTCAAAATAAGTGCAATTTCTGACTATTCCCAAAAATAAACGGAATTTCTGTCTTTTTGCCTTAAAATAAGGGGAATTTCTGACTTTTTGCCCTGAAATAAGTAAAATTTCTAAAATTTTTCCCCAAAATAAGGGAAATGTCTGCTTTTTGCCCCAAAATAAGGGGAATTTCTGCTTTTTACCCTCTAAATAAGTGGAATTTCTTTTTCCCCCAAAACAAAGGGAATTTCTGTCTTTTTTGCCTCAAAATAGGGAAAATTTCTGACTTATTACTCTGAAATAAGTGAAATTTCTTCAATTTTGCCCCAAAATAAGGGAAATTTTGGCCTTTTTGCCCCCAAATAAGGGGAATTTCAGCCTTTTTACTCACAATAAATGGAATTTCTGCATTTTTGCTACAAAATATTAGGAATTTCTGCCTTTTTCCCCAAAATAAGAAAAATTTCTGCCTTTTTTTTGAAATAAGTGAAATTTCTGCAATTGTGCCCCAAAATAATTGAAATTTCTGCATTTTTGCCCCAAAATAAGGGAAATTTCTGGAATTTTGCCCCAAATAAGTGGAATTTCTGAGTTTTTCCCCAAAATAAAGAGAATTTCTGTCTTTTTGCCCCAACATATAGGAAATGTCTGCATTTTTGCCCCACAATTAGGGGAATTTCTGCAATTTTGTTCAAAAATAGGGGGAATTTCGGCCTTTTTGCCCGAAAATAAGAAGAATGCATACCTTTTGCCATAAAAAAGGGAAATTTCTTCATTTTTGCTCTAAAATAAGGGGAATTTCTGCTTTTTTCCCTTTAAATAAGTGGAATTTCTGTCTTTTTTTTTCCAAAACAAAGGGAATTTCTGTTATTTTTGCCCCAAAATAAAAGAAATTTCTGTCTTTTTGCCCCAAAATAAGGGAAATTTCTGCATTTTGCCCCCAAATAAGAGGAATTTCAGCCTTTTTACCTCAAAATAAGGGGAATTTCTGAATTTTTGCCACAAAATATTAAAAATTTCTGCCATTGTGCACTAAAATACAGAAAATTTCTGACTTTTTTCCCTGAAATAAATGAAATTTTTGCAATTTTGCCCAAAATAAGGGAAATTTCTGGAATTTTGCCCCAAAATCAGTGGAATTTCTGAGTTTTGCCCCAACATAAGGAGAATTTCTGTTTTTTTTGTCCCAACATATAGGAAATTTCTGCCTTTTTGCCCCACATTTAGGGGAATTTCTGCAATTTTGCTCCAAAATACGGGGAATTTCTGCTTTTTTGCCCGAAAATAAGGGGAATGTATACTTTTTGTCACAAAAAAGGGAAATTTCTTCATTTTTGCCCAAAAATATAAGGAATTTCTGCCTTTTTACCTCCAAATAAGTAAAATTTCTGTATTTTTTACCCCAAAATAAATGGAATTTCTGTCTTTTTGCTCCAAAATAAAAGGAATTTTTGAATTATGCCCTGAAATAAGTGAAATTTCTGCAATTTTGCCCCAAAATAAAAGAAATTTCTGCCTTTTTGCCACAAAATAAGGGGAATTTCTGTCTTTTTGCCCGAAAATAAGGGAAATTTCTGCCTTTTTGCCCCCAAATAAGGGGGAATTTCAGGCTTTTTACCTCAAAATAAAGGGAATTACTGCATTTTTGCCACAAAATATTAAGAATTTCTGCCATTGTGCCCCAATATGAGAAAAATTTCTGCCTTTCTTCCCTTAAATAAGCAAAATTTCTGCAATTTTGCCCCAAAATAAGTGAAATTTCTGCAATTTTGCCCCAAAATAAGGGAAATTTCTGGAATTTTTCCCCAAAATAAGTGGAATTTCTGAGTTTTGCCCCAAAAAAAGAAGAATTTCTTTCTTTTTGCCCCAACATATAAGGAATTTTTGCATTTTTGCTTACCAATTACAAGAATTTCTGCAATTTTGCTCCAAAATACAGGGAATTTCTGCTTTTTTGTTCGAAAATAAGGGGAATGTATATCTTTTGCCACAAAATAGAGAAATTTCTTCATTTTTGCCCCAAAATAAGAGGAATTTCTGCCTTTTTACCTCAAAATAAGTGAAATTTCTGCCTTTTTACCCAAAAATAAACGGAATTTCTGTCTTTTTGCCAAAAAATAAAAGGAACTTTTAAATTATGCCCTGAAATGAGTGAAATTTCTGTAATTTTGCCCCAAAATAAAAGAAATTTCTGCCTTTTTGCCACAAAATAAGGGGAATTTCTGTATTTTTGCCCCAAAATAAGGAAAATTTCTGCCTTTTTGCCCCCAAATAAGGGCGAATTTCATGCTTTTTACCTCAAAATAAGGAGAATTTCTGCATTTTTGCCACAAAATATTAAGAATTTCTGCCATTGTGCTCCAAATTATGGAAAATTTCTGCCTTTTTTTTCTTAAATTAGTGAAATTTCTGAAATTTTGTCCCAAAATAAGTGAAATTTCTGCAATTTTGCCCCAAAATAATGGATATTTCTGGAATTTTGCCCCAAAATAATGGAAATTTCTGGAATTTGGCCCGAAAATAAGTGAAATTTCTGAGTTTTGCCACAAAATAAGGACAATTTCTGTCTTTTTGCCCCAACATATAGGGAATTTCTGCATTTTTTCCCCACAATTGGGGGAATTTCTGCAATTTTGCTCCAAAACACGGGGAATTTCTGCTTTTTTTCCTGAAAATAAGGGGAATGTATACTTTTTGCCACAAAAAAGGGAAATTTCTTCATTTTTGCCCCAAAATAAGAGGAATTTCTGCCTTTTTACCTCAAAATAAGTAAAATTTCTGTCTTTTTACTCCATAATAAATGGAATTTCTGTCTCTTTCCTCAAAAATAAAAGGAATTTTTGAATTATGCCCTGAAATAAGTGAAATTTCTGCAATTTTGCCCCAAAATAAAAGAAATTTCTTCTTTTTTATCACAAAAAAGGAATTTCTGTCTTTTTGCCCCAAAATAAGAGAAATTTCAGCTTTTTTGCCCCCAAATAAGGGGGAATTTCATCCTTTTTACCTCAAAATATGGGGAATTTCTCCATTTTTGCCACAAAATATTAAGGATTTCTGCTATTGTTCTCTAAAATACAGAAAATTTCTGCCTTTTTTCCCTGAAATAACTAAAATTTCTGCAATTTTGCCCCAAAATAAGTGAAATTTCTGCAATTTTGCCAGAAAATCAGGGAAATTTCTGGAATTTTGCCCCAAAATAAGTGGAATTTCTGAGTTTTGCCCCAAAATAAGAAGAATTTCTGTCTTTTTGCCCCAACATATAAGGAATTTTTGCATTTTTGCCCCACAATTAGAAGAATTTCTGCAATTTTGCTCCAAAATACGGGGAATTTCTGCTTTTTTGCCCGAAAATAAGGGGAATGTATATCTTTTGCCAAAAATAGGAAAATGTCTTCATTTTTGCCCCAAAATAAGAGGAATTTCTGCCTTTTTACCTCAAAATAAGTGAAATTTCTGCCTTTTTACCCAAAAATAAACGGAATTTCTGTCTTTTTGCCCAAAAATAAAAGAATTTTTGAATTTTGCCCTGAAATAAGTGAAATTTCTGCAATTTTGCCCCAAAATAATAGAAATTTCTTCCTTTTTGTCACAAAAAAGGAATTTCTGTCTTTTTGCCCCAAAATAAAGGAAATTTCAGCCTTTTTGCCCCCAAGTAAGAGGGAATTTCAGCCTTTTTAGCTCAATATATGGGGAATTTCTGCATTTTTGCCACAAAATATTAAGGATTTCTGCCATTGTTCTCTAAAATACGGAAAATTTCTGCTTTTTTTCCATGAAATAAGTGATATTTCTGCAATTTTGCCCCAAAATAAGTGAAATTTCTGCAATTTTGCCCCAAAATAAGAAAAATTTCTGGAATTTTGCCCCCAAATAAGTGGAATTTCTGAGTTTTGCCCCAAAATAAGAAGAATTTCTGTCTTTTTGCCCCAACATATAAGGAATTTTTGCATTTTTGCCCCACAATTAGAAGAATTTCTGCAATTTTGCTCCAAATTACGGGGAATTTCTGCTTTTTTGCCCGAAAATAAGGGGAATGTATATCTTTTGCCAAAAATAGGGAAATGTCTTCCTTTTTGCCCCAAATAAGAGGAATTTCTGCCTTTTTACCTCAAAATAAGTAAAATTTCTGTCTTTTTACTCCATAATAAATGGAATTTCTGTCTTTTTGCTCAAAAATAAAAGGAATTTTTGAATTATGCCCTGAAATAAGTGAAATTTCTGCAATTTTGCCCCAAAATAAAAGAAAATTCTTCTTTTTTATCACAAAAAAGGAATTTCTGTCTTTTTGCCCCAAAATAAGGAAAATTTCAGCCTTTTTGCTCCCAAATAAGGGGGAATTTCAGGCTTTTTACCTCAAAATAATAGGAATTTCTGCATTTTTGCCACAAAATATTAAGAATTTCTGCAATTGTGCTCCAAAATATGGAAAATTTCTACCTTTTTCCCTTAAATAAGTAAAATTTCTGCAATTTTGCCCCAAAATAAGTGAAATTTCTGCAATTTTGCCCCAAAATAAGGGAAATTTCTGGAATTTTGCCCCAAAATAAGTGAAGTTTCGGAGTTTTGCCCCAAAATTAGTGGAATTTCTGAGTTTTGCCCCAAAATAAGAAGAATTTCTGTCTTTTTGCCCCAAAATAAGGGAAATTTCAGCCTTTTTGCCCCCAAATAAGGGGGAATTTCAGCATTTTTAGCTCAAAATATGGGGAATTTCTGCATTTTTGCCACAAAATATTAAGGATTTCTGCCATTGTTCTCTAAAATACGGAAAATTTCTGCCTTTTTTCCATGAAATAAGTGAAATTTCTGCAATTTTGCCCCAAAATAAGTGAAATTTCTGCAATTTTGCCCCACAATAAGAAAAATTTCTGAAATTTTGCCCCCAAATAAGTGGAATTTCTGAGTTTTTCCCCAAAATAAGAAGAATTTCTGTCCCCAACATATAAGGAATTTTTGCATTTATGGCCCACAATTAGGGGAATTTCTGCAATTTTGCTCCAAAATACGGGAATTTTCTGCCTTTTTCGCCAAAAAAGGGGAAATTTCTGCCATTTTGCCGCGAAATAAGTGAAATTTCTGCAGTTTTACCCCCAAATAAGGGGAAATCTGCGTTTTTGCCCCAAAATTTGGGGAATTTCTGCAATTTTGCTCTAAAATACGGGGAATTTCTGCATTTTTGCCCAAAAGTAAAGGGAATGTATATCTTTTTGCCATAAAATAGGAGAATTTCTTCATTTTTACCCCAAAATAAGGGGATTTTTTGTAATTTTGACTCAAAATAAGTGCAATTTCTGACTTTTCCCAAAAAATAAACGGAATTTCTATCTTTTTGCCTTAAAATAAGGGGAATTTCTGACTTTTTGCCCTGAAATAAGTAAAATTTCTAAAATTTTTCCCCAAAATAAGGGAAATGTCTGCTTTTTGCCCCAATATAAGGGGAATTTCTGACTTTTTGCCCCAAAATAAGGGGATTTTGAGCCTTTTTACCTCAAATAAGGGGAATTTCTGCATTTTTGCCACAAAATATTAGGAATTTCTGCCTTTTTGCCCCAAAATAAGAAAAATTTCTGCAATTTTGTACGAAAATAAAAGAAATTTCTGCATTTTTGCCCCAAAATAAGAAAATTTCTGCATTTTTCCCTGAAAAAAGTGAAATTTCTGCAATTTTGCCCCCAAATAAAAGAAATTTCTGCAATTTTGCCCCAATGTAAAGGAAATTTCTGCAATTTTGCCCCAAAATAAGGGGAATTTCTGACTTTTTGCCCTGAAATAAATGAAATTTCTGCAATTTTGCCTGAAAATAAGGGAAATTTGTGTCTTTTTGCCCCAAAATAAGGGGAATTTCTGCCTTTTGCCTCAAAATATGGGGAATTTCAGGATTTTACCTCAAAATAAAAGGAATTTCAGCCTTTTTGCACCAAAATATTGAGAATTTATGCCTTTTTGCCCCAAAATAAAGGGAATTTCTGCATTTTTGCACAAATATTAGGAGAATTTCTGCAATTTTGCTCCAAAATATGGGTCATTTTTGCCTTTTTGCCCGAAATTAAGTGGAATTTCTGCCTTTTTGTCCCGAAATAAGTGAAATTTCTTCAATTTCAGCCAAAAATTAGGGATTTCATCTTTTTGCCCCAAAATAAGGGGAATTTCTGCCATTTTGCCCTGAAATATTTGAAATTTCTGCAATTTTACTGCAAAATAAGGGGAATTTCTGCCTTTTGCCCCATAATAATAGGAATTTCAGCTTTATTACCTCAAAATAAGGGAAATTTCTGCCTTTTGCCACAAAATATAAGGAATTTCTACCTTTTTGCCCCAAAATAAGAAAAATTTCGGAAATTTTGATTCAAAATACGAGGAATTTCTGCCTTTTTGCCCAAAAATAATGGGAATGCATACCTTTTTGCCATAAAAAAGGGAAATTTCTTCATTTTTGCTCCAAAATAAGGGGAATTTCTGCCTTTTTGCCTCAAAATAAGTGGAATATCTGTCTTTTTCCCCCAATACAAAGGGAATTTCTGTCTTTTTTGCCCCAAAATAAGGGGAATATCAGCCTTTTTAACTCAAAATTAGGGGAATTTCTGCATTTTTGCAACAAAATATTAGGAATTTCTTCCTTTTTGCCCCAAAATAAGAAAATTTCTGCTTTTTTCCCTGAAATAAGTGAAATTTCTGCAATTTTGCCCCAAAATAAGGGAAATTTCTGCAATTTTGCCCCAAAATAAGGGAAATTTCTGGAACTTTGCCCCAAAATAAGTGGAATTTCTGAGTTTTGCCCCAAAACAAGGAGAATTTCTGTATTTTTGCCCCAACATATATAGAATTTCTGCCTTTTTGCCCCACAATTAGGAAAATTTCTGCAATTTTGCTCCAAAATACGGAGAATTTCTGCTTTTTTGCACGAAAATAGGAAGAATGCATACATTTTGCCTTAATAAAGGGAAATTTCTTTATTTTTGCCCCCAAATAAGTAGAATTTCAGCCTTTTTACCTCAAAATAAGGGGAATTTCTGCATTTTTGCCACAAAATATTAGGAATTTCTGCCTTTTTGCCCCAAAATAAGGAAAATTTTTGCCTTTTTTCTCATGAAATAAGTGAAATCTCTGCAATTTTGGCCCATAATAAGTGAAATTTCTGCAATTTTGCTTCAAAAATAAGGAAATTTCTAGAATTTTGCCCCAAATAAGTTGAATTTCTGAGTTTTGCCCCAAAATAAAGAGAATTTCTGTCTTTTCGCCCCAACATATAGGGAATTTCTGCCTTTTTGCCCCACAATTAAGGGAATATCTGCAATTTTGCTCCGAAATAAGGGAAATTTCTGCATTTTGGCCCAAAAATAAGAAGAATGCATACCTTTTTGCCATAAAAAAAGGAAATTTCTTCATTTTTGCTCAAAAATAAGGGGAATTTCTGCTTTTTTGCCTCTAAATAAGTGGAATTTCTGTCTTTTTCCCCAAAACAAAGGGAATTTCTGTATTTTTTTGCCCCAAAATAAAGAAAATTTCTGACTTATTACCCTGAAATAAGTGAAATTTCTGCAATTTTGCCCCAAAATAAGGGAAATTTCTGCCTTTTTGCCCCCAAATAAGGGGAATTTCAGCCTTTTTACCTCAAAATAAAGGGAATTTCTGCATTTTTGCCACAAAATATTAAGAATTTCTGCCTTTTTGCCCCAAGATAAAGAAAATTTCTGCCTTTTTTCCCTGAAATAAGTGAAATTTCTGCAATTTTGCCCCAAAATAAGAGGAATTTTTGCCTTTTTACCTGAAAATAAGTGAAATTTCTGCCTTTTTACCTAAAAATAAACGGAATTTCTGTCTTTTTGCCCCCCAAAAAAGGAATTTTTGAATTATGCCCTGAAATAAGAGAAATTTCTGCAATTTTGCCCCAAAATAAAAGAAATTTCTGCCTTTTTGCCACAAAACAAGGGGAATTTCTGTCTATTTGCCCCAAAATAAGGGAAATTTCTGCCTTTTTGCCCCCAAATAAGGGCGAATTTCAGGCTTTTTACCTCAAAATAAGTGGAATTTCTGCATTTTTTCCACAAAATATTAAGAATTTCTGCCATTGTGCTCCAAAATATGGAAAATTTCTGCCTTTTTTTTATGAAATAAGTGAAATTTCTTCAATTTTGCCCCAAAATAAGTGAAATTTCTGCAATTTTGCCCCAAAATAAGAAAAATTTCTGGAATTTTGCCCCCAAATAAGTGGAATTTCTGAGTTTTGCCCCAAAATAAGAAGAATTTCTTTCTTTTTGCCCCAACATATAAGGAATTTTTGCATTTTTGCCCCACAATTACAAGAATTTCTGCAATTTTGCTCCAAAATACAGGGAATTTCTGCTTTTTTGTTCGAAAATAAGGGGAATGTATATCTTTTGCCACAAAATAGGGAAATTTCTTCATTTTTGCCCCAAAATAAGAGGAATTTCTGCCTTTTTACCTCAAAATAAGTGAAATTTCTGCCTTTTTACACAAAAATAAACGGAATTTCTGTCTTTTTGCCCAAAAATAAAAGGAACTTTTGAATTATGCCCTGAAATGAGTGAAATTTCTGCAATTTTGCCCCAAAATAAAAGAAATTTCTGCCTTTTTGCCACAAAATTTGGGGAATTTCTGTATTTTTGTCCCAAAATAAGGGAAATTGCTGCCTTTTTTCTCCAAATAAGGGGGAATTACAGGCTTTTAACCTCAAAATAAGGAGAATTTCTGCATTTTTGCCACAAAATATTAAAAATTTCTGCCATTTTGCTCCAAATTATGGAAAATTTCTGCCTTTTTTTTCTTAAATAAGTGAAATTTCTGAAATTTTGTCCCAAAATAAGTGAAATTTCTGCAATTTTGCCCCAAAATAAGGGATATTTCTGGAATTTTGCCCCAAAATAAGGGAAATTTCTCGAATTTGGCCCCAAAATAAGTGAAATTTCCTAGTTTTGCCCAAAATAAGTGGAATTTCTGAGTTTTGCCCCAAAATAAGAAGAATTTCTGTCTTTTTGCCCCAAAATAAAGGAAATTTCAGCCTTTTTGCCCACAACTAAGGGGGAATTTCAGCTTTTTTACCTCAAAATATGGGGAATTTCTGCATTTTTGCCACAAAATATTAAGGATTTCTGCCATTGTTCTCTAAAATGCAGAAAATTTTTTTTTCCCTTAAATAAGTGAAATTTCTGCAATTTTGCCTCAAAATAAGTGAAATTTCTGCAATTTTGCCCCAAAATAAGGGAAATTTTTGGAATTTGGCCCCAAAATAAGTGAAATTTCTGAGTTTTGCCCCAAAATAAGGACAATTTCTGTCTTTTTGCCCCAACATATAGGGAATTTCTGCATTTTTTCCCCACAATTAGGGGAATTTCTGCAATTTTGCTCCAAAATACGGGGAATTTCTGCTTTTTTGCCCGAAAATAAGGGAAATGTATATCTTTTGCCAAAAATAGGGAAATGTCTTCATTTTTGCCCAAAAATAAGAGGAATTTCTGCCTTTTTACCTCAAAATAAGTGAAATTTCTGCCTTTTTACCCAAAAATAAACGGAATTTCTGTCTTTTTGCCCAAAAATAAAAGGAATTTTTGAATTATGCCCTGAAATAAGTGAAATTTCTGCAATTTTGCCCCAAAATAATAGAAATTTCTTCCTTTTTGTCACAAAAAAGGAATTTCTGTCTTCTTGCCCCAAAATAAGGAAAATTTCAGCCTTTTTGCCCCCAAGTAAGGGGGAATTTCAGCCTTTTTAGCTCAAAATATAGGGAATTTCTGCATTTTTGCCACAAAATATTAAGGATTTCTGCCATTGTTCTCTAAAATACGGAAAATTTCTGCCTTTTTTCCCTGAAATAAGTGAAATTTCTGCAATTTTGCCTCAAAATAAGTGAAATTTCTACAATTTTGCCCCAAAATAAGAAAAATTTCTGGAATTTTGCCCCCAAATAAGTGGAATTTCTGAGTTTTGCCCCAAAATAAGAAGAATTTCTGTCTTTTTGCCCCAACATATAAGGAATTTTTGCATTTTTGCCCCACAATTAGAAGAATTTCTGCAATTTTGCTCCAAAATACGGGGAATTTCTGCTTTTTTGCCCGAAAATAAAGGGAATGTATATCTTTTGCCACAAAATAGGGAAATTTCTTCATTTTTGCCCAAAAATAAGAGGAATTTCTGCCTTTTTACCTCAAAATAAGTGAAATTTCTGCCTTTTTACCAAAAAATAAACGGAATTTCTGTCTTTTTGCCCAAAAATAAAAAGAATTTTTGAATTATGCCCTGAAATAAGTGAAATTTCTGCAATTTTGCCCCAAAATAAAAGAAATTTCTGCCTTTTTGCCACAAAATAAGGGGAATTTCTGTCTTTTTGCCCCAAAATAATGGAAATTTCTGCCTTTTTGCTCCCAATAAGGGGGAATTTCAGGCTTTTTACCTCAAAATAATGGGAATTTCTGCATTTTTGCCACAAAATATTAAGAATATCTGCCATTGTGCTCCAAAATATGGAAAATTTCTTCCTTTTTCCCTTAAATAAGTAAAATTTCTGCAATTTTGCCTAATAATAAGTGAAATTCCTGCAATTTTGCCCCAAAATAAGGGAAATTTCTGGAATTTTGCCTCAAAATAAGTGAAATTTCTGAGTTTTGCCCCAAAATTAGTGGAATTTCTGAGTTTTGCCCCAAAATAAGAAGAGTTTCTGTCTTTTTGCCCCAAAATAAGGGAAATTTCAGCCTTTTTGCCCCCAAATAAGGGGGAATTTCAGCCTTTTTAGCTCAAAATATGGGGAATTTCTGCATTTTTACCACAAAATATTAAGGATTTCTGCCATTGTTCTCTAAAATACGGAAAATTTCTGCCTTTTTTCCCTGAAATAAGTGAAATTTCTGCAATTTTGCTTCAAAATAAGTGAAATTTCTGCAATTTTTCCCCAAAATAAGGGAAATTTCTGGAATTTTGGCCCAAAATAAGTGAAATTTCTGAGTTTTCCCCCAAAATAAGGAGAAGTTCTGTCTTTTTGCCCCAACATATAGGGAATTTCTGCATTTTTGCCCCACAATTAGGGGAATTTCTGCAATTTTGTTCCAAAATACAGGGATTTTCAGCCTTTTTCGCCAAAAATAAGGGGAATTTCTGCCTTTTTGCCATGAAATAAGTGAAATTTCTGCAGTTTTACCCCAAAATAACGGGAAGTTCTGCGTTTTTGCCCCAAAATTAGGGGAATTTCTGAAATTTTGCTCCAAAATACAGGGAATTTCTGCCTTTTTGCCCGAAAATAAAGAGAATGTATACCTTTTTGCCACAAAAAAAGAGAATTTCTTCATTTTTACCTCAAAATAACGGGATTTTCCGCCTTTTTGACTCAAAATAAGTGCAATTTCTGACTATTCCCAAAAATAAACGGAATTTCTGTCTTTTTGCCTTAAAATAAGGGGAATTTCTGACTTTTTGCCCTGAAATAAGTAAAATTTCTAAAATTTTTCCCCAAAATAAGGGAAATGTCTGCTTTTTGCCCCAAAATAAGGGGAATTTCTGCTTTTTACCCTCTAAATAAGTGGAATTTCTTTTTCCCCCAAAACAAAGGGAATTTCTGTCTTTTTTGCCTCAAAATAGGGAAAATTTCTGACTTATTACTCTGAAATAAGTGAAATTTCTTCAATTTTGCCCCAAAATAAGGGAAATTTTGGCCTTTTTGCCCCCAAATAAGGGGAATTTCAGCCTTTTTACTCACAATAAATGGAATTTCTGCATTTTTGCTACAAAATATTAGGAATTTCTGCCTTTTTCCCCAAAATAAGAAAAATTTCTGCCTTTTTTTTGAAATAAGTGAAATTTCTGCAATTGTGCCCCAAAATAATTGAAATTTCTGCATTTTTGCCCCAAAATAAGGGAAATTTCTGGAATTTTGCCCCAAATAAGTGGAATTTCTGAGTTTTTCCCCAAAATAAAGAGAATTTCTGTCTTTTTGCCCCAACATATAGGAAATGTCTGCATTTTTGCCCCACAATTAGGGGAATTTCTGCAATTTTGTTCAAAAATAGGGGGAATTTCGGCCTTTTTGCCCGAAAATAAGAAGAATGCATACCTTTTGCCATAAAAAAGGGAAATTTCTTCATTTTTGCTCTAAAATAAGGGGAATTTCTGCTTTTTTCCCTTTAAATAAGTGGAATTTCTGTCTTTTTTTTTCCAAAACAAAGGGAATTTCTGTTATTTTTGCCCCAAAATAAAAGAAATTTCTGTCTTTTTGCCCCAAAATAAGGGAAATTTCTGCATTTTGCCCCCAAATAAGAGGAATTTCAGCCTTTTTACCTCAAAATAAGGGGAATTTCTGAATTTTTGCCACAAAATATTAAAAATTTCTGCCATTGTGCACTAAAATACAGAAAATTTCTGACTTTTTTCCCTGAAATAAATGAAATTTTTGCAATTTTGCCCAAAATAAGGGAAATTTCTGGAATTTTGCCCCAAAATCAGTGGAATTTCTGAGTTTTGCCCCAACATAAGGAGAATTTCTGTTTTTTTTGTCCCAACATATAGGAAATTTCTGCCTTTTTGCCCCACATTTAGGGGAATTTCTGCAATTTTGCTCCAAAATACGGGGAATTTCTGCTTTTTTGCCCGAAAATAAGGGGAATGTATACTTTTTGTCACAAAAAAGGGAAATTTCTTCATTTTTGCCCAAAAATATAAGGAATTTCTGCCTTTTTACCTCCAAATAAGTAAAATTTCTGTATTTTTTACCCCAAAATAAATGGAATTTCTGTCTTTTTGCTCCAAAATAAAAGGAATTTTTGAATTATGCCCTGAAATAAGTGAAATTTCTGCAATTTTGCCCCAAAATAAAAGAAATTTCTGCCTTTTTGCCACAAAATAAGGGGAATTTCTGTCTTTTTGCCCGAAAATAAGGGAAATTTCTGCCTTTTTGCCCCCAAATAAGGGGGAATTTCAGGCTTTTTACCTCAAAATAAAGGGAATTACTGCATTTTTGCCACAAAATATTAAGAATTTCTGCCATTGTGCCCCAATATGAGAAAAATTTCTGCCTTTCTTCCCTTAAATAAGTAAAATTTCTGCAATTTTGCCCCAAAATAAGTGAAATTTCTGCACTTTTGCCCCAAAATAAGGAAAATTTCTGGAATTTTGCCCCAAAATAAGTGAAATTTCTGAGTTTTGCCTCAAAATAAGGAGAATTTCTGTCTTTTTGCCCCAACATATAGGAAATTTCTGCATTTTTGCCCCACAATTAGGGGAATTTCTGCAATTTTGCTCCAAAATACAGGGATTTTCTGCCTTTTTCGCGGAAATTAAGGGGAATTTCCGCCATTTTGCCGCAAAATAAGTGAAATTTCTGCAGTTTTAACCCAAAATAAGGGGAAGTTCTGAGTTTTTGCCCTAAAATTAAGGGAATTTCTGCAATTTTGCTCCAAAATACGGGGAATTTCTGCCTTTTTGCCTGAAAATAAAGGGAATGTATACCTTTTTGCCATAAAAAATGAGAATTTCTTCATTTTTACCCCAAAATAAGGGGATTTTCCGCCGTTTTGACTCAAAATAAGTGCAATTTCTGACTTTTCCCCAAAAATAAACGGAATTTCTGTATTTTTGCCTTAAAATAAGGGGAATTTCTGACTTTTTGCCCTGAAATAAGTAAAATTTCTAAAATTTTTCTTCAAAATAAGGGTAATGTCTGCTTTTTGCCCCAAAATAAGGGGAATTTCTGATTTTTGCCCCAAAATAAGGGGATTTTCAGCCTTTTTACCTCAAAATAAGGGGAATATCTGCATTTTTGCCACAAAATATTAGGAATTTCTGCCTTTTTGCCCCAAAATAAGAAAAATTTCTGCAATTTTGTACGAAAATAAAGAAAATTTCTGCATTTTTCCCCAAAATAAGAAAATTTCTGCTTTTTTTCCCTGAAAAAGTGAAATTTCTGCAATTTTGCCCCCAAATAAGTGAAATTTCTGCAATTTTGCTTCAAAATAAGGTAAATTTCTGGAATTTTGCCCCAAAATAAGTGAAATTTCTGAGTTTTGCCCTAAAATTAGTGGAATTTCTGAGTTTTGCCCCAAAATAAGAAGAGTTTCTGTCTTTTTGCCCCAAAATAAGGGAAATTTCAGCCTTTTTGCCCCCAAATAAGGGGGAATTTCAGCCTTTTTAGCTCAAAATATGGGGAATTTCTGCATTTTTGTCACAAAATATTAAGGATTTCTGCCATTGTTCTCTAAAATACGGAAAATTTCTGCCTTTTTTTCCTGAAATAAGTGAAATTTCTGCAATTTTGCCTCAAAATAAGTGAAATTTCTGCAATTTTTGCCCCAAAATAAGGGAAATTTCTGGAATTTTGGCCCAAAATAAGTGAAATTTCTGAGTTTTCCCCCAAAATAAGGAGAATTTCTGTCTTTTTGCCCCAACATATAGGGAATTTCTAAATTTTTGCCCCACAATTAGGAGAATTTCTGCAATTTTGTTCCAAAATACAGGGATTTTCAGCCTTTTTCACCGAAAATAAAGGGAATTTCTGCCATTTTGCCGTGAAATAAATAAATTTCTGCAGTTTTACCCCAAAATAACGGGAAGTTTTACGTTTTTGCCCCAAAATCAGGGGAATTTCTGTAATTTTGCTCCAAAATACAGGGAATTTCTGCCTTTTTGCCTGAAAATAAAGGGAATGTATACCTTTTTGCCACAAAAAAAGAGAATTTCTTCATTTTTACCCCAAAATAACGGGATTTTCCGCCTTTTTGACTCAAAATAAGTGCAATTTCTGACTATTCCCAAAAATAAACGGAATTTCTGTCTTTTTGCCTTAAAATAAGGGGAATTTCTGACTTTTTGCCCTGAAATAAGTAAAATTTCTAAAATTTTTCCCCAAAATAAGGGAAATGTCTGCTTTTTGCCCCCAAATAAGGGAAATTTCTGCTTTTTTTCCCTCTAAATAAGTGGAATTTCTGTCTTTTTCCCCCAAAACAAAGGGAATTTCTGTCTTTTTTGCCTCAAAATAGGGAAAATTTCGGACTTATTACTCTGAAATAAGTGAAATTTCTTCAATTTTGCCCCAAAATAAGGGAAATTTCGGCCTTTTTGCCTCCAAATAAGGGGAATTTCAGCCTTTTTACTCACAATAAATGGAATTTCTGCATTTTTGCTACAAAATATTAGGAATTTCTGCGTTTTTTCCCCAAAATAAGAAAAAATTCTGCCTTTTTTTTGAAATAAGTGAAATTTCTGCAATTGTGCCCCAAAATAAGTGAAATTTCTGCAATTTTGCCCCAAAATAAGGGAAATTTCTGGAATTTTGCCCCAAATAAGTGGAATTTCTGAGTTTTTCCCCAAAATAAGGAGGATTTCTGTCTTTTTGCCCCAACATATAGAGAATGTCTGCCCTTTTGCCCCACAATTAGGGAAATTTCTGCAATTTTGTTCAAAAATAGGGGGAATTTCGGCCTTTTTGCCCGAAAATAAGAAGAATGCATACCTTTTGCCATAAAATAGGGAAATTTCTTCATTTTTGCTCTAAAATAAGGGGAATTTCTGCTTTTTTCCCTTTAAATAAGTGGAATTTCTGTCTTTTTTTTTTCCAAAACAAAAGGAATTTCTGTTATTTTTGCCCCATAATAAAAGAAATTTCTGCCTTTTTGCCACAAAATAAGGAGAATTTCTGTCTTTTTGCCCCAAAATAAGGGAAATTTCTGCATTTTGCCCCCAAATAGAGGAATTTCAGCCTTTTTACCTCAAAATAAGGGGAATTTCTGAATTTTTCCCACAAAATATTAAAAATTTCTGCCATTGTGCACTAAAATACAGAAAATTTCTGCCTTTTTTCCCTGAAATAAATGAAATTTCTGCAATTTTGCCCAAAATAAGGGAAATTTCTGGAATTTTGCCCCAAAATCAGTGGAATTTCTGAGTTTTGCCCCAACATAAGGAGAATTTCTGTCTTTTTGTCCCAACATATAGGAAATTTCTGCCTTTTTGCCCCACAATTAGGGGAATTTCTGCAATTTTGCTCCAAAATACGGGGAATTTCTGCTTTTTTGCCCGAAAATAAGGGGAATGTATACTTTTTGTCACAAAAAAGGGAAATTTCTTCATTTTTGCCCCAAAATATAAGGAATTTCTGCCTTTTTACCTCCAAATAAGTAAAATTTCTGTCTTTTTACCCCAAAATAAATGGAATTTCTGTCTTTTTGCTCCAAAATAAAAGGAATTTTTGAATTATGCCCTGAAATAAGTGAAATTTCTGCAATTTTGCCCCAAAATAGAAGAAATTTCTGCCTTTTTGCCACAACATAAGGGGAATTTCTGTTTTTTTGCCCCAAAATAAGGGAAATTTCTGTTTTTTTGCCCCCAAATAATGGGAATTTCAGCCTTTTTTCCCTCAAAATAAGGGGAATTTCTTCATTTTTGCCACAAAATATTAAGAATTTCTGCCATTGTGCCCCAAAATGAGGAAAATTTCTGCCTTTCTTCCCTTAAATAAGTTAAATTTCTGCAATTTTGCCCCAAAATAAGTGAAATTTCTGCAATTTTGCCCCAAAATAAAGAAAATTTCTGTCTTTTTGCCCCAACCTATAGGGAATTTCTGCATTTTTGCCCCACAATTAGGGGAATTTCTGCAATTTTGCTCCAAAATACGGGGATTTTCTGCCTTTTTCGCGGAAATTAAGGGGAATTTCCGCCATTTTGCCGCGAAATATGTGAAATTTCTGCAGTTTTAACCCAAAATAAGGGAAAGTTCTGAGTTTTTGCCCCAAAATTAAGGGAATTTCTGCAATTTTGCTCCAAAATACGGGGAATTTCTGCCTTTTTGCCCGAAAATAAAGGGAATGTATACCTTTTTGTCATAAAAAATGAGAATTTCTTCATTTTTACCCCAAAATAAGGGGATTTTCCGCCGTTTTGACTCAAAATAAGTGCAATTTCTGACTTTTCCCCAAAAATAAACGGAATTTCTGTATTTTTGCCTTAAAATAAGGGGAATTTCTGACTTTTTGCCCTGAAATAAGTAAAATTTCTAAAATTTTTCCCCAAAATAAGGGAAATGTCTGCTTTTTGCCCCAAAATAAGGGGAATTTCTGACTTTTTGTCTCAAAATAAGGGGATTTTCAGCCTTTTTACCTCAAAATAAGGGGAATTTCTGCATTTTTGCCACAAAATATTAGGAATTTCTGCCTTTTTGCCCCAAAATAAGAAAAATTTCTGCAATTTTGTATGAAAATAAAAGAAATTTCTGCATTTTTCCCCAAAATAAGAAAATTTCTGCTTTTTTGACCTGAAAAAATGAAATTTCTGCAATTTTGCCCCCAAATAAGGGAAATTTCTGCAATTTTGCCCCAATGTAAAGGAAATTTCTGCAATTTTGCCCCAAAATAAGGGGAATTTCTGACTTTTTGCCCTGAAATAAATGAAATTTCTGCAATTTTGCCCGAAAATAAGTGAAATTTGTGCCTTTTTGCCCCAAAATAGGGGGAATTTCTGCCTTTTGCCCCAAAATATGGGGAATTTCAGGATTTTACCTCAAAATAAAAGGAATTTCAGCCTTTTTGCACCAAAATATTGAGAATTTTTGCCTTTTTGCCCCAAAATAAAGGGAATTTCTGCATTTTTGCACAAATATTAGGGGAATTTCTGCAATTTTGCTCCAAAATATGGGTCATTTTTGCCTTTTTGCCCGAAATTAAGTGGAATTTCTGCCTTTTTGTCCCAAAATAAGTGAAATTTCTTCAATTTTAGCCAAAAATTAGGGATTTCATCTTTTTGCCCCAAAATAAGGGGAATTTCTGCCATTTTGCCCTGAAATATTTGAAATTTCTGCAATTTTACCGCAAAATAAGGGGAATTTCTGCCTTTTTGCCCCAAAATAAGGGGAATTTCAGCTTTATTACCTCAAAATTAGGGAAATTTCTGCCTTTTTGCCAAAAAATATAAGGAATTTCTACCTTTTTGCCCCAAAACAAGGAAAATTTCTGCAATTTTGCCCCAAAATAAGGGGAATTTCTCCCTTTTTGCCCCGAAATAAAGAAAATTTCAGGCTTTTTGCCTGAAAATAAGTAAAATTTCTGCAATTTTGCCCCAAATAAGGTAGATTCCTGCAATTTTGCCCTAAAATAAAAGAAATTTCTGGAATTTTGCACCAAAGTAAGGGGAATTTCTGATTTTTGCCCCAAAATAAAGGGAAATTCTGCCGTTTCCCCAAAATTAGGGGAATTTCTGAAATTTTGATTCAAAATACGGGGAATTTCTGCCTTTTTGCCCAAAAATAAGAAGAATGCATACCTTTTTGCCATAAAAAAGGGAAATTTCTTCATCTTTGCTCCAAAATAAGGGGAATTTCTGCCTTTTTGCCTCAAAATAAGTGGAATTTCTGTCTTTTTCCCCAAAAACAAAGAGAATTTCTGTCTTTTTTGCCCCAAAATAAGGGGAATTTCAGCCTTTTTAACTCAAAATAAGGGGAATTTCTGCATTTTTGCCACAAAATATTAGGAATTTCTTCCTTTTTGCTCCAAAATAAAAAAATTTCTGCTTTTTTTCACTGAAATAAGTGAAATTTCTGCAATTTTGCCCCAAAATAAGGGAAATTTCTGCAATTTTGCCCCAAAATAAGAGAAATTTCTGGAACTTTGCCCCAAAATAAGTGGAATTTCTGAGTTTTGCCGCAAACAAGGAGAATTTCTGTATTTTTGCCCCAACATAATGGGAATTTCTGCCTTTTTGCTCCACAATTAGTGGAATTTCTGCTATTTTACTCCAAAATACGGAGAATTTCTGCCTTTTTGCCTGAAAATAAGTAGAATGCATACCTTTTTGCCATAAAAAAGGGAAATTTCTTAATTTTTGCCCCCAAATAAGGGGAATTTCAGCCTTTTTACCTCAAAATAAGAGGAATTTCTGCACTTTTGCTACAAAATATTAGGAATTTCTTCCTTTTTGCCCCAAAATAAGGAAAATTTTTGCCTTTTTTCCCTGAAATAAGTGAAATCTCTGCAATTTTGCCCAAAATAAGGAAAATTCCTGGAATTTTGCCCCAAAATCAGTGGAATTTCTGAGTTTTGCCCCAACATAAGGAGAATTTCTGTCTTTATGTCCCAACATATAGGAAATTTCTGCCTTTTTGCCCCACAATTAGGGGAATTTCTGCAATTTTGCTCCAAAATACGGGGAATTTCTTCTTTTTTGCCCGAAAATAAGGGGAATGTATACTTTTTGTCACAAAAAAGGGAAATTTCTTCATTTTTGCCCCAAAATATAAGGAATTTCTGCCTTTTTACCTCCAAATAAGTAAAATTTCTGTTTTTTTACCCCAAAATAAATGGAATTTCTGTCTTTTTGCTCCAAAATAAAAGGAATTTTTGAATTATGCCCTGAAATAAGTGAAATTTCTGCAATTTTGCCCCAAAATAGAAGAAATTTCTGCCTTTTTGCCACAAAATAAGGGGAATTTCTGTTTTTTTGCCCCAAAATAAGGGAAATTTCTGCCTTTTTGCCCCCAAATAAGGGGGAATTTCAGGCTTTTTACCTCAAAATAAGGGGAATTTCTTCATTTTTGCCACAAAATATTAAGAATTTCTGCCATTGTGCCCCAAAATGAGGAAAATTTCTGCCTTTCTTCCCTTAAATAAGTAAAATTTCTTCAATTTTGCCCCAAAATAAGTGAAATTTCTGCAATTTTGCCCCAAAATAAAGAAAATTTCTGTCTTTTTGCCCCAACATATAGGGAATTTCTGCATTTTTGACCCACAATTAGGGGAATTTCTGCAATTTTGCTCCAAAATACGGGGATTTTCTGCCTTTTTCGCGGAAATTAAGGGGAATTTCCACCATTTTGCCGCGAAATAAGTGAAATTTCTGCAGTTTTAACCCAAAATAAGGGAAAGTTCTGAGTTTTTGCCCCAAAATTAAGGGAATTTCTGCAATTTTGCTCCAAAATACGGGGAATTTCTGCCTTTTTGCCCGAAAATAAAGGGAATGTATAACTTTTTGCCATAAAAAATGAGAATTTCTTCATTTTTACCCCAAAATAAGGGAATTTTCCGCCGTTTTGACTCAAAATAAGTGCAATTTCTGACTTTTCCCCAAAAATAAACGGAATTTCTGTATTTTTGCCTTAAAATAAGGGGAATTTCTGACTTTTTGCCCTGAAATAAGTAAAATTTCTAAAATTTTTCCCCAAAATAAGGGAAATGTCTGCTTTTTGCCCCAAAATAAGGGGAATTTCTGACTTTTTGCCCCAAAATAAGGGGATTTTCAGCCTTTTTACCTCAAAATAAGGGGAATTTCTGCATTTTTGCCACAAAATATTAGGAATTTCTGCCTTTTTGCCCCAAAATAAGAAAAATTTCTGCAATTTTGTATGAAAATAAAAGAAATTTCTGCATTTTTCCTTAAAATAAGAAAATTTCTGCTTTTTTGACCTGAAAAAATGAAATTTCTGCAATTTTGCCCCCAAATAAGGGAAATTTCTGCAATTTTGCCCCAATGTAAAGGAAATTTCTGCAATTTTGCCCCAAAATAAGGGGAATTTCTGACTTTTTGCCCTGAAATAAATGAAATTTCTGCAATTTTGCCCGAAAATAAGTGAAATTTGTGCCTTTTTGCCCCAAAATAAGGGGAATTTCTTCCTTTTGCCCCAAAATATGGGGAATTTCAGGATTTTACCTCAAAATAAAAGGAATTTCAGCCTTTTTGCACCAAAATATTGAGAATTTTTGCCTTTTTGCCCCAAAATAAAGGGAATTTCTGCATTTTTGCACAAATATTAGGGGAATTTCTGCAATTTTGCTCCAAAATATGGGTCATTTTTGCCTTTTTGCCCGAAATTAAGTGGAATTTCTGCCTTTTTGTCCCGAAATAAGTGAAATTTCTTCAATTTTAGCCAAAAATTAGGGATTTCATCTTTTTGCCCCAAAATAAGGGGAATTTCTGCCATTTTGCCCTGAAATATTTGAAATTTCTGCAATTTTACCGCAAAATAAGGGGAATTTCTGCCTTTTTGCCCCAAAATAAGGGGAATTTCAGCTTTATTACCTCAAAATTAGGGAAATTTCTGCCTTTTTGCCACAAAATATAAGGAATTTCTACCATTTTGCCACAAAACAAGGAAAATTTCTGCAATTTTGCCCCAAAATAAGGGGAATTTCTCCCTTTTTGCCCCAAAATAAAGAAAATTTCAGGCTTTTTGCCTGAAAATAAGTAAAATTTCTGCAATTTTGCCCCAAATAAGGTAGATTCCTGCAATTTTGCCCCAAAATAAAAGAAATTTCTGGAATTTTGCACCAAAGTAAGGGGAATTTCTGATTTTTGCCCCAAAATAAAGGGAAATTCTGCCGTTTCCCCAAAATTAGGGGAATTTCTGAAATTTTGATTCAAAATACGGGGAATTTCTGCCTTTTTGCCCAAAAATAAGAAGAATGCATACCTTTTTGCCATAAAAAAGGGAAATTTCTTCATCTTTGCTCCAAAATAAGGGGAATTTCTGCCTTTTTGCCTCAAAATAAGTGGAATTTCTGTCTTTTTCCCCAAAAACAAAGAGAATTTCTGTCTTTTTTGCCCCAAAATAAGGGGAATTTCAGCCTTTTTAACTCAAAATAAGGGGAATTTCTGCATTTTTGCCACAAAATATTAGGAATTTCTTCCTTTTTGCTCCAAAATAAAAAAATTTCTGCTTTTTTTCACTGAAATAAGTGAAATTTCTGCAATTTTGCCCCAAAATAAGGGAAATTTCTGCAATTTTGCCCCAAAATAAGAGAAATTTCTGGAACTTTGCCCCAAAATAAGTGGAATTTCTGAGTTTTGCCGCAAACAAGGAGAATTTCTGTATTTTTGCCCCAACATAATGGGAATTCCTGCCTTTTTGCCCCACAATTAGTGGAATTTCTGCTATTTTACTCCAAAATACGGAGAATTTCTGCCTTTTTGCCCGAAAATAAGTAGAATGCATACCTTTTTGCCATAAAAAAGGGAAATTTCTTAATTTTTGCCCCCAAATAAGGGGAATTTCAGCCTTTTTACCTCAAAATAAGAGGAATTTCTGCACTTTTGCCACAAAATATTAGGAATTTCTTCCTTTTTGCCCCAAAATAAGGAAAATTTTTGACTTTTTTCCCTGAAATAAGTGAAATCTCTGCAATTTTGGCCCATAATAAGTGAAATTTCTGCAATTTTGCCCCAAAATAAGGAAATTTCTAGAATTTTGCCCGAAATAAGTGGAATTTGAGTTATGCCCTAAAATAAGGAGAATTTCTGTCTTTTCGTCCCAACATATAGAGAATTTCTGCCTTTTTTCCCCACAATTAGGGGAATTTCTGCAATTTTGCTCCAAAATAAGGGGAATTTCTGCTTTTTTGCCCGAAAATAAGAATGCATACCTTTTTGCCATAAAAAAGGAAAATTTCTACATTTTTGCTCCAAAATAAGGGAAATTTCTGCTTTTTTCCCTATAAATAAGTGGAATTTCTGTCTTTTTCCCCAAAACAAAGGGAATTTCTGTCTTTTTTGCCCCAAAATAAGGAAAATTTCTGCCTTTTTTCCCTGAAATAAGTGAAATTTCTGCAATTTTGACTCAAAATAAGTGAAATTTTTCAATTTTGCCCCAAAATAAGGGAAATTTCTGGAATTTTGCCACAAATAATTGGAATTTCTGAGTTTTTCCACAAAATAAGGAGAATTTCTGTCTTTTTGCCTCAACACATAGGGAATTTCTGCCTTTTTGCCCCTCAATTAAGGAAATTTCAGCAATTTTGCTCCAAAATAGGGGGAATTTCTGCCTTTTTGCCTGAAAATAAGAAGAATGCATACCTTTTCGCCATAAAAATTAAAAATTTCTTCATTTTTGCTCCAAAATAAGGGGAATTTCTGCTTTTTTCCCTTTAAATAAGTGGAATTTCTGTATTTTTCCCCCAAAACAAAGGGAATTTCTGTCTTTTTTGCCCCAAAATAAGGAAAATTTCTGACTTATTACCCTGAAATAAGTGAAATTTCTGCAATTTAGCCCCAAAATAAGGGAAATTTCTGCCTCTTTGCCCCCAAATAAGGAAAATTTCAGCCTTTTAACCTCAAAATAAGGGGAATTTCTGCATTTTTTCCACAAAATATTAGGAATTTCTGCCTTTTTGCCCCAAAATAAGGAAAATTTCTGCCTTTTTTCCCTGAAATAAGTGAAATTTCTGCAATTTTGCCCCCAAATAAGTGAAATTTCTGCAATTTGGCCCCAAAATGAGAGGAATTTCTACCTTTTTACCTAAAAATAAGTGAAATTTCTGCCTTTTTACCCAAAAATAAATGGAATTTCTCTCTTTTTGCCCCAAAATAAAAGGAATTTTTGAATTATGCCCTGAAATAAGTGAAATTTCTGCAATTTTGCCACAAAATAAGAGGAATTTCTGTATTTTTGCCCCAAAATAAGGGAAATTTCTGCCTTTTTGACCCCAAATAAGGGGGAATTTCACGCTTTTTACCTTAAAATAAGGGGAATTTCTGTATTTTTGCCACAAAATATTAAGAATTTCTGCCACTGTGCTCCAAAATATGGAAAATTTCTGCATTTTTTACCTGAAATAAGTGAAATTTCTGCAATTTTGCGCCAAAATAAGTGAAATTTTTGCAATTTTGCCCCAAAAATAAGGGAAATTTCTGGAATTTTGCCCCAAAATTAGTAAAATTTCTGAGTTTTACACCATAATAAAAAGAATTTGTGAATTTTTGCCTTAACATATAGGGAATTTCTGCATTTTTGCCCCACAATTAGGAGAATTTATGAAATTTTGCTTTAAAATACGGGGATTTTCTGCCTTTTACGCCGAAAATAAAGAGAATTTCTGCCATTTTGCCACCAAATAAGTGAAATTTCTGCAATTTTGCCCCATAATAGGGGAAATTTCTGGAATTTTGCCCCAAAATAAGTGAAATTTCTGAGTTTTGCCCCAAAATAAAGAGAATTTCTGTCTTTTTGCCCCAACATATAGGGAATTTCTGCATTTTTGCCCCACAATTAGGGGAATTTCTGCAATTTTTCTTCAAAATACAAGGATTTTCTGCCTTTTTCACTGAAAAAAGGGGAATTTCAGCCATTTTGCAGTAAAATAAGTGAAATTTCTGTAGTTTTACCCCAAAATAAGGGGAATTCTGCGTTTTTGCCCCAAAATTAGGGGAATTTTTGCAATTTTGCTCCAAAATACGGGGAATTTCTGCATTTTTGCCCAAAAGTAAAGGTAATGTATATCTTTTTGCCATAAAAAAGGAGAATTTCTTCATTTTTACCCAAAAATAAGGGGATTTTTTGTAATTTTGACTCAAAATAAGTGCAATTTCTGACTTTTCGCAAAAAAATAAACAAAATTTCTGTCTTTTTGCCTTAAAATAAGGGAATTTCTGACTTTTTGCCCTGAAATAAGTAAAATTTCTAAAATTTTTCCCCAAAATAAGGGAAATGTCTGCTTTTTGCCCCAAAATAAGAGGAATTTCTGACTTTTTGCCCCAAAATAAGAGGATTTTCAGCCTTTTTACCTCAAAATAAGGAGAATTTCTGCATTTTTGCCACAAAATATTAGGAATTTCTGCCTTTTTGCCTCAAAATATGAAAAATTTCTGCAATTTTGTACGGAAATAAAAGAAATTTCTGAATTTTTGCCCCAAAATAAGAAAATTTCTGCATTTTTCCCTGAAAAAAGTGAAATTTCTGCAATTTTGCTCCCAAATAAAAGAAATTTCTTCAATTTTGCCCCAATGTAAAGGAAATTTCTGCAATTTTGCCCCAAAATAAGAGGAATTTCTGACTTTTTGCCCTGAAATAAATGAAATTTCTGCAATTTTGCCTGAAAATAAGGGAAATTTGTGCCTTTTTGCCCCAAAATAAAAAGAATTTCTGCCTTTTGCCCCAAAATATGGGGAATTTCAGGATTTTACCTCAAAATAAGGGGAATTTCAGCCTTTTTGCACCAAAATATTGAGAATTTATGCCTTTTTGCCCCAAAATAAAGGGAATTTCTGCATTTTTGCACAAATATTAGGGGAATTTCTGCAATTTTGCTCCAAAATATGGGTCGTTTTTGCCTTTTTGCCCGAAATTAAGTGGAATTTCTGCCTTTTTGTCCCGAAATAAGTGAAATTTCTTCAATTTTAGCCAAAAATTAGGGATTTCATCTTTTTGCCCCAAAATAAGGGGAATTTCTGCCATTTTGCCCTGAAATATTTGAAATTTCTGCAATTTTACCGCAAAATAAGGGGAATTTCTGCCTTTTTGCCCCAAAATAAGGGGAATTTCAGCTTTATTACCTCAAAATAAGGGAAATTTCTGCCTTTTTGCAACAAAATATAAGGAATTTCTACCTTTTTGCCTAAAAATAAGGAAAATTTCTGCAATTTTGCCCCAAAATAAGGGGAATTTCTCCCTTTTTGCCCCAAAATAAAGAAAATTTCAGGCTTTTTGCCTGAAAATAAGTAAAATTTCTGCAATTTTGCCCCAAATAAGGTAGATTCCTGCAATTTTGCCCCAAAATAAAAGAAATTTCTGGAATTTTGCACCAAAGTAAGGGGAATTTCTGATTTTTGCCCCAAAAAAAAGGGAAATTCTGCCGTTTCCCCAAAATTAGGGGAATTTCTGAAATTTTGATTCAAAATACGGGGAATTTCTGCCTTTTTGCCCAAAAATAAGGGGAATGCATACTTTTTTGCCATAAAAAAGGGAAATTTCTTCATCTTTGCTCCAAAATAAGGGGAATTTCTGCCTTTTTGCCTCAAAATAAGTGGAATTTCTGTCTTTTTCCCTAAAAACAAAGAGAATTTCTGTCTTTTTTGCCCCAAAATAAGGGGAATTTCAGCCTTTTTAACTCAAAATAAGGGGAATTTCTGCATTTTTGCCACAAAATATTAGGAATTTCTTCCTTTTTGCTCCAAAATAAAAAAATTTCTGCTTTTTTTCACTGAAATAAGTGAAATTTCTGCAATTTTGCCCCAAAATAAGGGAAATTTCTGCAATTTTGCCCCAAAATAAGAGAAATTTCTGGAACTTTGCCCCAAAATAAGTGGAATTTCTGAGTTTTGCCGCAAACAAGGAGAATTTCTGTATTTTTGCCCCAACATAATGGGAATTCCTGCCTTTTTGCCCCACAATTAGTGGAATTTCTGCTATTTTACTCCAAAATACGGAGAATTTCTGCCTTTTTGCCCGAAAATAAGTAGAATGCATACCTTTTTGCCATAAAAAAGGGAAATTTCTTAATTTTTGCCCCCAAATAAGGGGAATTTCAGCCTTTTTACCTCAAAATAAGAGGAATTTCTGCACTTTTGCCACAAAATATTAGGAATTTCTTCCTTTTTGCCCCAAAATAAGGAAAATTTTTGACTTTTTTCCCTGAAATAAGTGAAATCTCTGCAATTTTGGCCCATAATAAGTGAAATTTCTGCAATTTTGCCCCAAAATAAGGAAATTTCTAGAATTTTGCCCGAAATAAGTGGAATTTGAGTTATGCCCTAAAATAAGGAGAATTTCTGTCTTTTCGTCCCAACATATAGAGAATTTCTGCCTTTTTTCCCCACAATTAGGGGAATTTCTGCAATTTTGTTCCAAAATAAGGGGAATTTCTGCTTTTTTGCCCGAAAATAAGAATGCATACCTTTTTGCCATAAAAAAGGAAAATTTCTACATTTTTGCTCCAAAATAAGGGAAATTTCTGCTTTTTTCCCTATAAATAAGTGGAATTTCTGTCTTTTTCCCCAAAACAAAGGGAATTTCTGTCTTTTTTGCCCCAAAATAAGGAAAATTTCTGCCTTTTTTCCCTGAAATAAGTGAAATTTCTGCAATTTTGACTCAAAATAAGTGAAATTTTTCAATTTTGCCCCAAAATAAGGGAAATTTCTGGAATTTTGCCACAAATAATTGGAATTTCTGAGTTTTTCCACAAAATAAGGAGAATTTCTGTCTTTTTGCCTCAACACATAGGGAATTTCTGCCTTTTTGCCCCTCAATTAAGGAAATTTCAGCAATTTTGCTCCAAAATAGGGGGAATTTCTGCCTTTTTGCCTGAAAATAAGAAGAATGCATACCTTTTCGCCATAAAAATTAAAAATTTCTTCATTTTTGCTCCAAAATAAGGGGAATTTCTGCTTTTTTCCCTTTAAATAAGTGGAATTTCTGTATTTTTCCCCCAAAACAAAGGGAATTTCTGTCTTTTTTGCCCCAAAATAAGGAAAATTTCTGACTTATTACCCTGAAATAAGTGAAATTTCTGCAATTTAGCCCCAAAATAAGGGAAATTTCTGCCTCTTTGCCCCCAAATAAGGAAAATTTCAGCCTTTTAACCTCAAAATAAGGGGAATTTCTGCATTTTTTCCACAAAATATTAGGAATTTCTGCCTTTTTGCCCCAAAATAAGGAAAATTTCTGCCTTTTTTCCCTGAAATAAGTGAAATTTCTGCAATTTTGCCCCCAAATAAGTGAAATTTCTGCAATTTGGCCCCAAAATGAGAGGAATTTCTGCCTTTTTACCTAAAAATAAGTGAAATTTCTGCCTTTTTACCCAAAAATAAATGGAATTTCTGTCTTTTTGCCCCAAAATAAAAGGAATTTTTGAATTATGCCCTGAAATAAGTGAAATTTCTGCAATTTTGCCACAAAATAAGAGGAATTTCTGTATTTTTGCCCCAAAATAAGGGAAATTTCTGCCTTTTTGACCCCAAATAAGGGGGAATTTCACGCTTTTTACCTTAAAATAAGGGGAATTTCTGTATTTTTGCCACAAAATATTAAGAATTTCTGCCATTGTGCTCCAAAATATGGAAAATTTCTGCATTTTTTACCTGAAATAAGTGAAATTTCTGCAATTTTGCGCCAAAATAAGTGAAATTTTTGCAATTTTGCCCCAAAAATAAGGGAAATTTCTGGAATTTTGCCCCAAAATTAGTGAAATTTCTGAGTTTTACACCATAATAAAAAGAATTTCTGAATTTTTGCCTTAACATATAGGGAATTTCTGCATTTTTGCCCCACAATTAGGAGAATTTATGAAATTTTGCTTTAAAATACGGGGATTTTCTGCCTTTTACGCCGAAAATAAG
This sequence comes from Micromys minutus, assembly GCF_963924665.1. NCBI lineage: Eukaryota > Metazoa > Chordata > Mammalia > Rodentia > Muridae > Micromys > Micromys minutus. Next base: position 737,504 of record NW_027667183.1, on the reverse strand, counting down.
GAGAATTTCTGCCATTTTGCCACCAAATAAGTGAAATTTCTGCAATTTTGCCCCATAATAGGGGAAATTTCTGGAATTTTGCCCCAAAATAAGTGAAATTTCTGAGTTTTGCCCCAAAATAAAGAGAATTTCTGTCTTTTTGCCCCAACATATAGGGAATTTCTGCATTTTTGCCCCACAATTAGGGGAATTTCTGCAATTTTTCTTCAAAATACAAGGATTTTCTGCCTTTTTCGCTGAAAAAAGGGGAATTTCAGCCATTTTGCAGTAAAATAAGTGAAATTTCTGCAGTTTTACCCCAAAATAAGGGGAATTCTGCGTTTTTGCCCCAAAATTAGGGGAATTTTTGCAATTTTGCTCCAAAATACGGGGAATTTCTGCATTTTTGCCCAAAAGTAAAGGTAATGTATATCTTTTTGCCATAAAAAAGGAGAATTTCTTCATTTTTACCCAAAAATAAGGGGATTTTTTGTAATTTTGACTCAAAATAAGTGCAATTTCTGACTTTTCGCAAAAAAATAAACAAAATTTCTGTCTTTTTGCCTTAAAATAAGGGAATTTCTGACTTTTTGCCCTGAAATAAGTAAAATTTCTAAAATTTTTCCCCAAAATAAGGGAAATGTCTGCTTTTTGCCCCAAAATAAGAGGAATTTCTGACTTTTTGCCCCAAAATAAGAGGATTTTCAGCCTTTTTACCTCAAAATAAGGAGAATTTCTGCATTTTTGCCACAAAATATTAGGAATTTCTGCCTTTTTGCCTCAAAATATGAAAAATTTCTGCAATTTTGTACGGAAATAAAAGAAATTTCTGAATTTTTGCCCCAAAATAAGAAAATTTCTGCATTTTTCCCTGAAAAAAGTGAAATTTCTGCAATTTTGCTCCCAAATAAAAGAAATTTCTTCAATTTTGCCCCAATGTAAAGGAAATTTCTGCAATTTTGCCCCAAAATAAGAGGAATTTCTGACTTTTTGCCCTGAAATAAATGAAATTTCTGCAATTTTGCCTGAAAATAAGGGAAATTTGTGCCTTTTTGCCCCAAAATAAAAAGAATTTCTGCCTTTTGCCCCAAAATATGGGGAATTTCAGGATTTTACCTCAAAATAAGGGGAATTTCAGCCTTTTTGCACCAAAATATTGAGAATTTATGCCTTTTTGCCCCAAAATAAAGGGAATTTCTGCATTTTTGCACAAATATTAGGGGAATTTCTGCAATTTTGCTCCAAAATATGGGTCGTTTTTGCCTTTTTGCCCGAAATTAAGTGGAATTTCTGCCTTTTTGTCCCGAAATAAGTGAAATTTCTTCAATTTTAGCCAAAAATTAGGGATTTCATCTTTTTGCCCCAAAATAAGGGGAATTTCTGCCATTTTGCCCTGAAATATTTGAAATTTCTGCAATTTTACCGCAAAATAAGGGGAATTTCTGCCTTTTTGCCCCAAAATAAGGGGAATTTCAGCTTTATTACCTCAAAATAAGGGAAATTTCTGCCTTTTTGCAACAAAATATAAGGAATTTCTACCTTTTTGCCTAAAAATAAGGAAAATTTCTGCAATTTTGCCCCAAAATAAGAGGAATTTCTCCCTTTTGCCCCAAAATAAAGGAAATTTCAGCCTTTTTACCTGAAAATAAGTGAAATTTCTGCAATTTTGCCCCAAATAAGGTAAATTCCTGCAATTTTGCCTAAAAATAAATGAAATTTCTGGAATTTTGCCCCAAAGTAAGGGGAATTTCTGATTTTTGCCCCAAAATAAAAAGAAATTCTGCCTTTTCCCCCAAAATTAGGGGAATTTCTGAAATTTTGATTCAAAATACGGAGAATTTCTGCATTTTTGCCCAAAAATAAGGGGAATGCATAACTTTTTGCCATAAAAAAGGGAAATTTCTTCAATTTTGCTCTAAAATAAGGGGAATTTCTGCCTATTTGCCTCAAAATAAGTGGAATTTCTGTCTTTTTCCTCCAAAACAAAGAAAATTTCTGTCTTTTTTGCCCCAAAATAAGGAAAATTTCTGCCTTTTTAACTCAAAATTAGGGGAATTTCTGCATTTTTGCAACAAAATATTAGGAATTTCTTTCTTTTTGCCCCAAAATAAGAAAATTTCTGCTTTTTTCCCTGAAATAAGTGAAATTTCTGCAATTTTGCCCCAAAATAAGGGAAATTTCTGCAATTTTGCCCCAAAATAAGGGAAATTTCTGGAACTTTGCTCCAAAATAAGTGGAATTTCTGAGTTTTGCCCTAAAACAAGGAGAATTTCTGTATTTTTGCCTCAACATATATAGAATTTCTGCCTTTTTGCCCCACAATTAGGGGAATTTCTGCAATTTTGCTCCAAAATACAGAGAATTTCTTCCTTTTTGCCCGTAAATTAGAAGAATGCATACCTTTTGGCCATAAAAAAGGAAAATTTCTTCATTTTTGCCCCCAAATAAAGGGAATTTCAGCCTTTTTACCTCAAAATAAGGGGAATTTCTGCATTTTTGCCACAAAATATTAGGAATTTCTGCCTTTTTGCCCCAAAATAAGGAAAATTTTTGCCTTTTTTTCCTAAAATAAGTGAAATCTCTTCAATTTTGGCCCATAATAAGGAAATTTTTAGAATTTTGCCCCAAATAAGTGGAATTTCTGAGTTTTGCCCCAAAATAAGGAGAATTTCTGTCTTTTCGCCCCAACCTATAGGGAATTTCTGCCTTTTTGCCCCACAATTAGGGGAATTTCTGCAATTTTGCTCCAAAATAAGGGGAATTACTGCCTTTTTGCCCGAAAATAAGAAGAATGCATACCTTTTTGCCATAAAAAAGGGAAATTTCTTCATTTTTGCTCCAAAATAATGGGAATTTCTGCTTTTTTGCCTCTAAATAAGTGGAATTTCTGTATTTTTCCCCAAAACAAAGGGAATTTCTCTCTTTTTTGCCCCAAAATAAGGAAAATTTCTTACTTATTACACTGAAAAAAGTGAAATTTCTGCAATTTTGCCCCAAAATAAGGGAAATTTCTGCCTTTTTGCCCCCAAATAAGGGGAATTTCAGCCTTTTTACCTCAAAATAAGGGGAATTTCTGCATTTTTGCCACAAAATATTAGGAATTTCTGCCTTTTTGCCCCAAAATAAAGAAAATTTCTGCCTTTTTTTCCCTGAAAAAAGTGAAATTTCTGCAATTTTGCCTCAAAATATGTGAAATTTTAGCAATTTTGCCCCAAAATAAGGGAAATTTCTGGAATTTTGCCCCAAATAAGTGGAATTTCTGAGTTTCTCCCCAAAATAAGGAGAATTTCTGTCTTTTTGCCCCAACATATAGGGAATTTCTGCTTTTTTGCCCCACAATTAGGTACATTTCAGCAATTTTGCTCCAAAATAAGGGGAATTTCTGCCTTTTTGCCCGAAAATAAGACGAATGCATACCTTTTCGCGATAAAAATGGAAATTTCTTCATTTTTGCTCCAAAATAAGGGGAATTTCTGCTTTTTTCCCTCTAAATAAGTGGAATTTCTGTCTTTTTCCCCCAAAACAAAGGGAATTTCTTTCTTTTTTGCCCCAAAATAAGGAAAATTTCTGACTTATTACCCTTATATAAGTGAAATTTTTGCAATTTAGCCCCAAAATAAGGGAAATTTTTGCTTTTTGCCCCCAAATAAGGGTAATTTCAGCCTTTTTACCTCAAAATAAGTGGAATTTCTGCATCTTTGACACAAAATATTAGGAATTTCTGCCTTTTTGCCCCAAAATAAGAAAAATTTCTGCCTTTTTTCCCTGAAATAAGTGAAATTTCTGCAATTTTGCCCCAAAATAAGTGAAATTTCTGCAATTTGGCCCCAAAATAATAGGAATTTCTGCCTTTTTACCTGAAAATAAGTGAAATTTCTGCTTTTTTACCCAAAAATAAAGGAAATTTCTGTCTTTTTGCCCCAAAATAAAAGGAATTTTTGAATTATGCCCTGAAATAAGTGAAATTTCTGCAATTTTGCCCCAAAATAAAAGAAATTTCTGCCTTTTTGCCACAAAATAAGGGGAATTTCTGTCTTTTTGCCCCAAAATAATGGAAATTTCTGCCTTTTTGCCCCTAAATAAGGGGGAATTTCAGGCTTTTTACCTCAAAATAAGGGGAATTTCTGCATTTTTGCCACAAAATATTAAGAATTTCTGCCATTGTGCTCTAAAATATGGAAAATTTCTGCATTTTTCCCTGAAATAAGTGAAATTTCTGCAATTTTGCCCCAAAATAAGTGAAATTTCTGCAATTTTGCCCCAAAATATGGGAAATTTCTGGAATTTTGCCCCAAAATAAGTGAAATTTCTGAGCTTTACCCCAAAATAAGGAGAATTTCTGACTTTTTGCCCCAACATATAGGGAATTTCTGCCTTTTTGCCCCACAATTAGGGGAATTTCTGCAATTTTGCTCCAAAATACGGGGAATTTCTTCTTTTTTGCCTGAAAATAAGGGGAATGTATAATTTTTGCCACAAAAAAGGGAAATTTCTTAATTTTTGCCCCAAAATAAGAGGAATTTCTGCCTTTTTACCTCAGAATAAGTAAAATTTCTGTCTTTTTACCCCAAAATAAATGGAATTTCTGTCTTTTTGCTCCAAAATAAGAGGAATTTTTGAATTATGCCCTGAAATAAGTGAAATTTCTGCAATTTTGCCCCAAAATAAAAAAAATTTCTTCCTTTTTGTCACAAAAAAGGAATTTCTCTCTTTTTGCCCCAAAATAAGGGAAATTTCAGCCTTTTTAGCTGAAAATATGGGGAATTTCTGCATTTTTGCCACAAAATATTAAGGATTTTTGCCACTGTTCTCTAAAATACGGAAAATTTCTGCCTTTTTTTCCTGAAATAAGTGAAATTTCTGCAATTTTGTCCCACAATAGGTGAAATTTCTGCAATTTTGCCCCAAAATAAGGGAAATTTCTGGAATTTTGCCCCAAAATAAGTGGAATTTCTGAGTTTTGCCCCAAAATAAGAAGAATTTCCACCTTTTGCCCCAACATATAAGGAATTTTTGCATTTTTGCCCCACAATTAGAAGAATTACTGCAATTTTGCTCTAAAATACTGGGAATTTCTACTTTTTTGCCCGAAAATAAGGGGAATGTATATCTTTTGCCACAAAATAGGGAAATTTCTTCATTTTTGCCCCAAAATAAGAGGAATTTCTGCCTTTTTACCTCAAAATAAGTGAAATTTCTGCCTTTTTACCCAAAAATAAACAGAATTTCTGTTTTTTGCCAAAAATTAAAGGAATTTTTGAATTATGCCCTGAAATAAGTGAAATTTCTGCAATTTTGCCCCAAAATAAAAGAAATTTCTGCATTTTTGCCACAAAATAAGGGGAATTTCTGTCTTTTTACCCCAAAATAAGGGAAATTTCTGCCTTTTTGCCCCAAATAAGATGGAATTTCAAGCTTTTTACCTCAAAATAAGGGGAATTTCTGCATTTTTGCCACAAAATATTAAGAATTTCTGCCATTGTGCTCCAAAATATGGGAAATTTCTGCCTTTTTTCCCTGAAATAAGTGAAATTTCTGCAATTGTGCCCTAAAATAAGTGAAATTTCTGAAATTTTGCCTCAAAATAAAAGAAATTTCTGGAATTTTGCCCCAAAATAAGTGAAATTTCTGAGTTTTTCTCCAAAATAAGGAGAATTTCTGTCTTTTTGCCCCAACATATAGGGAATTTCTGCATTTTTGCCCCACAATTAGGGGAATTTCTGCAATTTTCCTCCAAAATACGAGGATTTTCTGCCTCTTTCGCCGAAAATAAGGGTAATTTCTGCCATTTTGTGGAGAAATAAGTGAAATTTCTGCAGTTTTACCCCAAAATAAGGGGAAGTTCTGCGTTTTTGCTTCAAAATTAGGGGAATTTCTGCAATTTTGCTCGAAAGTACGGGGAATATCTGCCTTTTTTGCCCGAAAATAAAGAGAATGAATACCTTTTTGCCATAAAAAAGGAGAATTTCTTCATTTTTTATCTAAAATAAGGGGATTTTCCGCCTTTTTGACTCAAAATAAGTGCAATTTCTGACTTTTCCCCAAAAATAAACAGAATTTCTGTCTTTTTGCCTTAAAATATGGGAAATTTCTGACTTTTTGCCCTGAAATAAGTAAAATTTCTAAAATTTTTCCCAAAATAAGGGAAATGTCTGCTTTTTGCCCCAAATTAAGTGGAATTTCTGACTTTTTGCCCCAAAATAAAGGGATTTTCAGCCTTTTTACCTCAAAATAAGGGGCATTTCTGCATTTTTGCCACAAAATATTAGGAATTTCTGCCTTTTTGCCCCAAAATAATAAAAATTTCTGCAATTTTGTACGAAAATAAAAGAAATTTCTGCATTTTTGCCCCAAAATAAAAAAAATTCTGCTTTTTTTCCCTGAAAAAAGTGAAATTTCTGCAATTTTGCCCCCAAATAAAGGAAATCTCTGCAATTTTGCCCAAATGTAAAGAAAATTTCTTCAATTTTGCCCCAAATAAGGGGAATTTATGACTTTTTGCCCTGAAATAAATGAAATTTCTGCAATTTTGCCCGAAAATAAAGGAAATTTGTGCCTTTTTGCCACAAAATAATGGGAATTTCTGCCTTTTGCCCCAAAATATGGGGAATTTCAGGATTTTACATCAAAATAAGGGGAATTTCAGCCTTTTTGCACCAAAATATTGAGAATTTCTGCCTTTTTGCCCCAAAATAAAGGGAATTTCTGCATTTTTGCACAAATATTAGGGGAATTTCTGCAATTTTGCTCCAAAATATGTGTCATTTTTGCCTTTGTGCCCGAAATTAAGTGGAATTTCTGCCTTTTTGTCCCGAAATAAGTGAAATTTCTTCAATTTTAGCCAAAAATTAAAGATTTCATCTTTTTACCCAAAAATAAAAGGAATTTCTGCCATTTTGCCCTTAAATATTTAAAATTTCTGCAATTTTACCCCAAAATTAGAGGTTTTTCTGCCTTTTTGCCCCAAAATAAGGAGAATTTCAGCTTTATTACCTCAAAATAAGGGAAATTTCTGCATTTGGCTACAAAATATAAGGAATTTCTGGTTTTTGGCCCAAAATAAAGAAAATTTCTGCAATTTTGCCCCAAAATAAGGGGAATTTCTCCCTTTTTTCCTCAAAATAAAAGAAATTTCTGGAATTTTGCCCCAAAATAAGGGGAATTTCTGATTTTTGCCCAAAAAAAAGGGAAATTCTGCCTTTTCCCCCAAAATTAGGGGAATTTCTGAAATTTTGATTCAAAATACGGGGAATTTCTGTCTTTTTGCCCGAAAAAAGGGGAATGCATACCTTTTTGCCATAAAAAAGGGAAATTTTTTCATTTTTGCTCCAAAATAAGGGGAATTTCAACCTTTTTGTCTCTAAATAAGTGGAATTTCTGTCTTTTTCCCCCAAAACAAAGGGAATTTCTGTCTTTTTTGCCCCAAAATAAGAGGAATTTCAGCCTTTTTATTTCAAAATAAAAGAAATTTCTGCATTTTTGCCACAAAATATTAGGAATTTTTTCCTTTTTGCCCCAAAAAAAGAAAATTTCTGCTTTTTTTTCCTGAAATAAGTGAAATTTCTGCAATTTTGCCCGAAAATTAAGGAAATTTCTGCAATTTTCCCTAAAATAAGGGAAATTTCTGGAACTTTGCCCCAAAATAAGTGGAATTTTTGAGTTTTGCCCAAAAATAAGGAGAATTACTGTATATTTGCACCAACATATAGGGAATTTCTGCCTTTTTGCCCCACAATTAGGGGAATTTCTGCAATTTTGCTCCAAAATACGGGGAAATAAGAAGAATTTTTATTTTTTTTGCCCAAAAATAAGAAGTATGCATACCTTTTGCCATAAAAAGAGAAATTTCTTCATTTTTGCCCCCAAATAAGGGGAATTTCAGCCTTTTTAACTCAAAATAAGGGGAATTTCTGCATTTTTGCCACAAAATATTAGGAATTTCTGCCTTTTTGCCCCAAAATAAGGAAAATTTTTGCCTTTTTTCCCTGAAATAAGTGAAATTTCTGCAATTTTGCCCCATAATATGTGAAATTTCTGCAATTTTGCCCCTAAATAATCAAATTTCTGGAATTTGTCCCCAAATAATGGGAATTTCTGAGTTTTGCCCCAAAATAAGGAGAATTTCTGTCTTTTCGCCCCAACATATAGGGAATTTCTGCCTTTTTGCCCCACAATTAAGGGAATTTCTCCAATTTTGCTCCAAAATAAGGGGAATTTCTGCCTTTTTGCCCGAAAATAAGGAGAATGCCTAACTTTTTGCCATAAAAAAGGGAAATTTCTTCATTTTTGTTCCAAAATAAGGGGAATTTCTGCTTTTTTCCCTCTAAATAAGTGGAATTTCTATATTTTTCCCAAAAACAAGGGGAATTTCTGTCTTTTTTGCCCCAAAAAAAGGAAAATTTCTGACTTATTACTCTGAAATATGTGAAGTTTCTGCAATTTTGCCACATAATAAGGGAAATTTCTGCCTTTTTGCCCCCAAATATAGGGAATTTTAGAATTTTTACCTCAAAATAAGGGGAATTTCTGCATTTTTGCCACAAAATATTAGGAATTTCTGCCTTTTTGCCCAAAAAAAAGGAAAATTTCTTTCTTTTTTCCTGAAATAAGTGAAATTTCTGCAATTTTGCCCCAAAATAAGGGAAATATCTGGAATTTTGCCCCAAATAAGTGGAATTTCTGAGTTTTTCCCCAAAATAAGGAGAATTTCTGTCTTTTTGCCCCAACATATAAGGAATTTCTGCCTTTTTGCCCCACAATTAGGGAAATTTCTGCAATTTTGCTCCAAAATAGGGGGAATTTCTGCCGTTTTGCCCAAAAATAAGAAGAATGCATACCTTTTTGCCATAAAAAATGGAAATTTCTTCAGTTTTGCTCCAAAATAAGGGAAATTTCTGTTTTTTTCCCTCTAAATAAGTGGAATTTCTGTCTCTTTCCCCCAAAACAAAGAAAATTTCTGTCTTTTTTGCCCCAAAATAAAAAAAAAATTCTGACTTATTACCCTGAAATAAGTGAAATTTCTGCAATTTTGCCCCAAAATAAGGGAAATTTCTGACTTTTTGCCCACAAATAAGGGGAATTTTAGCCTTTTTACCTCAAAATAAAAGGAATTTCTTCATTTTTGCCACAAAATATTAGAAATTTCTGCCTTTTTGCCCCAAAATAAGGAAAATTTCTGCCTTTTTTCCCTGAAATAAGTCAAATTTCTGCAATTTTGCCCCAAATAAGTTAAATTCCTGCAATTTTGCCCCAAAATAAAAGAAATTTCTGGAATTTTGCCCCAAAGTAAGGGGAATTTCTGATTTTAGCCCAAAAATAAAAGGAAATTCTGCGTTTTGCCTCAAAATTAGGGAAATTTCTGCAATTTTGCTCCAAAATACGGGGAATTTCTGCCTTTTTGCCCAAAAATAAGGGGAATGCCTAACTTTTTAGCATAAAAAAGGGAAATTTCTTCATCTTTGCTTCAAAATAAGGGGAATTTCTGCATTTTTGCCTCTAAATAAGTGGAATTTCTGTCTTTTGCCCCCAAAACAAAGGGAATTTCTGTTTTTTTGCCCCAAATTAAGGGGAATTTCAGCCTTTTTACCTCAAAATAAGGGGAATTTCTGCATTTTTGCCACAAAATATTAGAAATTTCTTCCTATTTGCCTCAAAATAAGAAAATTTCTGCTTTCTTCCCCTAAAATAAGTGAAATTTCTGCAATTTTTACCCCAAAATAAGTGAAATTTCTGGAATTTTGCTCCAAATTAAGTGAAATTTCTGGAATTTTGCCCCAAAATAAGTGAAATTTCTGAGCTTTACCCCAAAATAAGGAGAATTTCTGACTTTTTGCCCCAACATATAGGGAATTTCTGCATTTTTGCCCCACAATTAGGGGAATTTCTGCAATTTTGCTCCAAAATACGGGGAATTTCTGCCTTTTTCGCAAAAATAAGGGGAATTTCTGCCATTTTGCCGCGAAATAAGTGAAATTTCTGCAATTTTGCCCCATAATAAGGGAAATTTCTGGAATTTTGCCCCAAAATAAATGAAATTTCTGAGTTTTGCCCCAAAATAAGGAGAATTTCTGTATTTTTGCCCCGACATATAAGGAATTTCTGCATTTTTGCCCCACAATTAGGGGAATTTCTGCAATTTTGCTTCAAAATACGGGATTTTCTGCCTTTTTCACCGAAAAAAAGGAAATTTCTGCCATTTTACCGCGAAATAAGTGAAATTTCTGCAGTTTTACCCCAAAATAAGGGGAATTCTGCGTTTTTGCCCCAAAATTAGGGGAATTTCTGCAATTTTGCTCCAAAATATGGGGAATTTTTGCATTTTTGCCCAAAAATAAAGGGAATGTATACCTTTTTGCCATAAAAAAGGAGAATTTCTTCATTTTTACCCCAAAATAAGGGGATTTTTTGTATTTTTGACTCAAAATAAGTGCAATTTCTGACTTTTCCCCAAAAACAAACGAAATTTCTGTATTTTTGCCTTAAAATAAGGGGAATTTCTGACTTTTTGCCCTGAAATAAGTTAAATTTCTAAAATTTTTCCCCAAAATAAGGGAACTGTCTGCTTTTGGCCCCAAAATAAAAAGAATTTTTGACTTTTTGCCCCAAAATAAGGGGAATTACAGACTTTTAACCTCAAAATAAGGGGAATTTCTGCATTTTTGCACCAAAATATGGGAAATTTCTTCCTTTTTGCACAAAATAAGAAAAATTTCTGCAATTTTGTACGAAAATAAAAGAAATTTCTGCCTTTTTGCCCCAAAATAATAAGAATTTCTGTCTTTTTGCCCCAAAATAAGAAAAATTTCTGCCTATATGCCCCCAAATAAGGAGAATTTCAGAATTTTTACCACAAAATAAGGAAAATTTCTGCATTTTTGCCAAAAAATATTAAAAATTTTTGCAATTGTGCTCTAAAATATGGAAAATTTCTGCGTTTTTTCTCTGAAATAAATGAAATTTCTGCAATTTTGCCCCAAAATAAGTGAAATTTCTGCAATTTTGCCCAAAAATAAAGGAAATTTTTGGAATTTTGCCCCAAAATAAGTGGAATTTCTGAGTTTTGCCCCAAAATAAGAAGAATTTTTGTCTTTTTGTCCCAACATATAGGGAATTTCTGCCTTTTTGCCCCACAATTAGGGGGATTTCTGCAATTTTGCTCCAAAATACGGGGAATTTCTGCTTTTTTGCCTGAAAATAAGAGGAATGTATAATTTTTGCCACAAAAAAGGGAAATTTCTTAATTTTTGCCCCAAAATAAGAGGAATTTCTGCCTTTTTACCTCAGAATAAGTAAAATTTCTGTCTTTTTACCCCCAAATAAATGGAATTTCTGTCTTTTTGCTTCAAAATAAGAGGAATTTTTGAATTATGCCCTGAAATAAGTGAAATTTCTGCAATTTTGCCACAAAATAAAAAAAATTTCTTCCTTTTTGTCACAAAAAAGGAATTTGTCTTTTTTTGCCCCAAAATAAGGGAAATTTCAGCCTTTTTAGCTGAAAATATGGGGAATTTCTGCATTTTTGCCACAAAATATTAAGGATTTTTGCCACTGTTCTCTAAAATACGGAAAATTTCTGCCTTTTTTTCCTGAAATAAGTGAAATTTCTGCAATTTTGCCCCACAATAGGTGAAATTTCTGCAATTTTGCCCCAAAATAAGGGAAATTTCTGGAATTTTGCCCCAAAATAAGTGGAATTTCTGAGTTTTGCCCCAAAATAAGAAGAATTTCCGCCTTTTTGCCCCAACATATAAGAAATTTTTGCATTTTTGCCCCACAATTAGAAGAATTTCTGCAATTTTGCTCTAAAATACTGGGAATTTCTTCTTTTTTGCCCGAAAATAAGGGGAATGTGTATCTTTTGCCACAAAATAGGGAAATTTCTTCATTTTTGCCCCAAAATAAGAGGAATTTCTGCCTTTTTACCTCAAAATATGTGAAATTTCTGCCTTTTTACCCAAAAATAAATGGAATTTCTGTTTTTTGCCCAAAAATAAAAGGAATTTTTGAATTATGCCCTGAAATAAGTAAAATTTCTGCAATTTTGCCCCAAAATAAAAGAAATTTCTGCATTTTTGCCACAAAATAAGGGGAATTTCTGTCTTTTTACCCCAAAATAAGGGAAATTTCTGCCTTTTTGCCCCAAATAAGATGGAATTTCAAGCTTTTTACCTCAAAATAAGGGGAATTTCTGCATTTTTGCCACAAAATATTAAGAATTTCTGCCATTGTGCTCCAAAATATGGGAAATTTCTGCCTTTTTTCCCTGAAATAAGTGAAATTTCTGAAATTGTGCCCCAAAATAAGTGAAATTTCTGAAATTTTGCCTCAAAATAAGGGAAATTTCTGGAATTTTGCCCCAAAATAAGTGAAATTTCTGAGTTTTCCTCCAAAAAAAGGAGAATTTCTGTCTTTTTGCCCCAAAATAAGAAAAATTTCTGCCTATATGCCCCCAAATAAGGAGAATTTCAGAATTTTTGCCTCAAAATAAGGAAAATTTCTGCATTTTTGCCACAAAATATTAAAAATTTTTGCAATTGTGCTCTAAAATATGGAAAATTTCTGCCTTTTTTCTCTGAAATAAATGAAATTTCTGCAATTTTGCCCCAAAATAAGTGAAATTTCTGCAATTTTGCCCAAAAATAAAGGAAATTTCTGGAATTTTGCCCCAAAATAAGTGGAGTTTCTGAGTTTTGCCCCAAAATAAGGAGAATTTCTGTCTTTTTGTCCCAACATATAGGGAATTTCTGCCTTTTTGCCCCACAATTAGGGGAATTTCTGCAATTTTGCTCCAAAATACGGGGAATTTCTGCTTTTTTGCCTGAAAATAAGGGGAATGTATAATTTTTGCCACAAAAAAGGGAAATTTCTTAATTTTTGCCCCAAAATAAGAGGAATTTCTGCCTTTTTACCTCAGAATAAGTAAAATTTCTGTCTTTTTACCCCAAAATAAATGGAATTTCTGTCTTTTTGCTTCAAAATAAGAGGAATTTTTTAATTATGCCCTGAAATAAGTAAAATTTCTGCAATTTTGCCCCAAAATAAAAAAAATTTCTTCCTTTTTGTCACAAAAAAGGAATTTCTCTCTTTTTGCCCCAAAATAAGGGAAATTTCAGCCTTTTTAGCTGAAAATATGGGGAATTTCTGCATTTTTGCCACAAAATATTAAGGATTTTTGCCACTGTTCTCTAAAATACGGAAAATTTCTGCCTTTTTTTCCTGAAATAAGTGAAATTTCTGCAATTTTGTCCCACAATAGGTGAAATTTCTGCAATTTTGCCCCAAAATAAGGGAAATTTCTGGAATTTTGCCCCAAAATAAGTGGAATTTCTGAGTTTTGCCCCAAAATAAGAAGAATTTCCTCCTTTTTGCCCCAACATATAAGGAATTTTTGCATTTTTGCCCCACAATTAGAAGAATTTCTGCAATTTTGCTCTAAAATACTGGGAATTTCTGCTTTTTTGCCCGAAAATAAGGGGAATGTATATCTTTTGCCACAAAATAGGGAAATTTCTTCATTTTTGCCCCAAAATAAGAGGAATTTCTGCCTTTTTACCTCAAAATAAGTGAAATTTCTGCCTTTTTACCCAATGGAATTTCTGTTTTTTGCCCAAAAATAAAAGGAATTTTTGAATTATGCCCTGAAATAAGTAAAATTTCTGCAATTTTGCCCCAAAATAAAAGAAATTTCTGCATTTTTGCCACAAAATAAGGGGAATTTCTGTCTTTTTACCCCAAAATAAGGGAAATTTCTGCCTTTTTGGCCCAAATAAGATGGAATTTCAAGCTTTTTACCTCAAAATAAGGGGAATTTCTGCATTTTTGCCACAAAATATTAAGAATTTCTGCCATTGTGCTCCAAAATATGGGAAATTTCTGCCTTTTTTCTCTGAAATAAATGAAATTTCTGCAATTGTGCTCCAAAATAAGTGAAATTTCTGCAATTTTGCCCAAAAATAAAGAAAATTTCTGGAATTTTGCCCGAAAATAAGTGGAATTTCTGAGTTTTGCCCCAAAATAAGGAGAATTTCTGTCTTTTTGTCCCAACATATAGGGAATTTCTGCCTTTTTGCCCCACAATTAGGAGAATTTCTGCAATTTTGCTCCAAAATACGGGGAATTTCTGCTTTTTTGCCTGAAAATAAGGGGAATGTATAATTTTTGCCACAAAAAAGGGAAATTTCTTAATTTTTGCCCCAAAATAAGAGGAATTTCTGCCTTTTTACCTCAGAATAAGTAAAATTTCTGTCTTTTTACCCCAAAATAAATGGAATTTCTGTCTTTTTGCTCCAAAATAAGAGGAATTTTTGAATTATGCCCTGAAATAAGTGAAATTTCTGCAATTTTGTCCCGAAATAAAAAAAATTTCTTCCTTTTTGTCACAAAAAAGGAATTTCTCTCTTTTTGCCCCAAAATAAAGGAAATTTCAGCCTTTTTAGCTAAAAATATGGGGAATTTCTGCATTTTTGCCACAAAATATTAAGGATTTTTGCCATTGTTCTCTAAAATACGGAAAATTTCTGCCTTTTTTTCCTGAAATAAGTGAAATTTCTGCAATTTTGTCCCACAATAGATGAAATTTCTGCAATTTTGCCCCAAAATAAGGGAAATTTCTGGAATTTTGCCCCAAAATAAGTGGAATTTCTGAGTTTTGCCCCAAAATAAGAAGAATTTCCGCCTTTTTGCCCCAACATATAAGGAATTTTTGCATTTTTGCCCCACAATTAGAAGAATTTCTGCAATTTTGCTCTAAAATACTGGGAATTTCTGCTTTTTTGCCCGAAAATAAGGGGAATGTATATCTTTTGCCACAAAATAGGGAAATTTCTTCATTTTTGCCCAAAAATAAAAGGAATTTCTGCCTTTTTACCTCAAAATAAGTGAAATTTCTGCCTTTTTACCCAAAAATAAATGGAATTTCTGTTTTTTGCCCAAAAATAAAAGGAATTTTTCAATTATGCCCTGAAATAAGTAAAATTTCTGCAATTTTGCCCCAAAATAAAAGAAATTTCTGCATTTTTGCCACAAAATAAGGGGTATTTCTGTCTTTTTACCCCAAAATAAGGGAAATTTCTGCCTTTTTGGCCCAAATAAGATGGAATTTCAAGCTTTTCACCTCAAAATAAGGGGAATTTCTGCATTTTTGCCACAAAATATTAAGAATTTCTGCCATTGTGCTCCAAAATATGGGAAATTTCTGCCTTTTTTCCCTGAAATAAGTGAAATTTCTGCAATTGTGCCCCAAAATAAGTGAAATTTCTGAAATTTTGCCTCAAAATAAGGGAAATTTATGGAATTTTGCCCCAAAATAAGTGAAATTTCTGAGTTTTCCTCCAAAATAAGGAGAATTTCTGTCTTTTTGCCCCAAAATAAGAAAAATTTTTGCCTATATGCCCCCAAATAAGGAGAATTTCAGAATTTTTACCTCAAAATAAGGAAAATTTCTGCATTTTTGCCACAAAATATTAAAAATTTTTGCAATTGTGCTCTAAAATATGGAAAATTTCTGCCTTTTTTCTCTGAAATAAATGAAATTTCTGCAATTTTGCCCCAAAATAAGTGAAATTTCTGCAATTTTGCCCAAAAATAAAGGAAATTTCTGGAATTTTGCCCCAAAATAAGTGGAATTTCTGAGTTTTGCCCCAAAATAAGGAGAATTTCTGTCTTTTTGTCCCAACATATAGGGAATGTCTGCCTTTTTGCCCCACAATTAGGGGAATTTCTGCAATTTTGGTCCAAAATACGGGGAATTTCTGCTTTTTTGCCTGAAAATAAGGGGAATGTATAATTTTTGCCACAAAAAAGGGAAATTTCTTAATTTTTGCCCCAAAATAAGAGGAATTTCTGCCTTTTTACCTCAGAATAAGTAAAATTTCTGTCTTTTTACCCCAAAATAAATGGAATTTCTGTCTTTTTGCTTCAAAATAAGAGGAATTTTTGAATTATGCCCTGAAATAAGTAAAATTTCTGCAATTTTGCCCCAAAATAAAAAAAATTTCTTCCTTTTTGTCACAAAAAAGGAATTTCTCTCTTTTTGCCCCAAAATAAGGGAAATTTCAGCCTTTTTAGCTGAAAATATGGGGAATTTCTGCATTTTTGCCACAAAATATTAAGGATTTTTGCCACTGTTCTCTAAAATACGGAAAATTTCTGCCTTTTTTTCCTGAAATAAGTGAAATTTCTGCAATTTTGTCCCACAATAGGTGAAATTTCTGCAATTTTGCCCCAAAATAAGGGAAATTTCTGGAATTTTGCCCCAAAATAAGTGGAATTTCTGAGTTTTGCCCCAAAATAAGAAGAATTTCCGCCTTTTTGCCCCAACATATAAGGAATTTTTGCATTTTTGCCCCACAATTAGAAGAATTTCTGCAATTTTGCTCTAAAATACTGGGAATTTCTGCTTTTTTGCCTGAAAATAAGGGGAATGTATATCTTTTGCCACAAAATAGGGAAATTTCTTCATTTTTGCCCCAAAATAAGAGGAATTTCTGCCTTTTTACCTCAAAATAAGTGAAATTTCTGCCTTTTTACCCAATGGAATTTCTGGTTTTTGCCCAAAAATAAAAGGAATTTTTGAATTATGCCCTGAAATAAGTAAAATTTCTGCAATTTTGCCCCAAAATAAAAGAAATTTCTGCATTTTTGCCACAAAATAAGGGGAATTTCTGTCTTTTTACCCCAAAATAAGGGAAATTTCTGCCTTTTTGGCCCAAATAAGATGGAATTTCAAGCTTTTTACCTCAAAATAAGGGGAATTTCTGCATTTTTGCCACAAAATATTAAGAATTTCTGCCATTGTGCTCCAAAATATGGGAAATTTCTGCCTTTTTTCCCTGAAATAAGTGAAATTTCTGCAATTGTGCCCCAAAATAAGTGAAATTTCTGAAATTTTGCCTCAAAATAAGGGAAATTTATGGAATTTTGCCCCAAAATAAGTGAAATTTCTGAGTTTTCCTCCAAAATAAGGAGAATTTCTGTCTTTTTGCCCCAAAATAAGAAAAATTTCTGCCTATATGCCCCCAAATAAGGAGAATTTCAGAATTTTTACCTCAAAATAAGGAAAATTTCTGCATTTTTGCCACAAAATATTAAAAATTTTTGCAATTGTGCTCTAAAATATGGAAAATTTCTGCCTTTTTTCTCTGAAATAAATGAAATTTCTGCAATTGTGCTCCAAAATAAGTGAAATTTCTGCAATTTTGCCCAAAAATAAAGAAAATTTCTGGAATTTTGCCCGAAAATAAGTGGAATTTCTGAGTTTTGCCCCAAAATAAGGAGAATTTCTGTCTTTTTGTCCCAACATATAGGGAATTTCTGCCTTTTTGCCCCACAATTAGGAGAATTTCTGCAATTTTGCTCCAAAATACGGGGAATTTCTGCTTTTTTGCCTGAAAATAAGGGGAATGTATAATTTTTGCCACAAAAAAGGGAAATTTCTTAATTTTTGCCCCAAAATAAGAGGAATTTCTGCCTTTTTACCTCAGAATAAGTAAAATTTCTGTCTTTTTACCCCAAAATAAATGGAATTTCTGTCTTTTTGCTCCAAAATAAGAGGAATTTTTGAATTATGCCCTGAAATAAGTGAAATTTCTGCAATTTTGCCCCAAAATAAAAAAAATTTCTTCCTTTTTGTCACAAAAAAGGAATTTCTCTCTTTTTGCCCCAAAATAAAGGAAATTTCAGCCTTTTTAGCTAAAAATATGGGGAATTTCTGCATTTTTGCCACAAAATATTAAGGATTTTTGCCATTGTTCTCTAAAATACGGAAAATTTCTGCCTTTTTTTCCTGAAATAAGTGAAATTTCTGCAATTTTGTCCCACAATAGATGAAATTTCTGCAATTTTGCCCCAAAATAAGGGAAATTTCTGGAATTTTGCCCCAAAATAAGTGGAATTTCTGAGTTTTGCCCCAAAATAAGAAGAATTTCCGCCTTTTTGCCCCAACATATAAGGAATTTTTGCATTTTTGCCCCACAATTAGAAGAATTTCTGCAATTTTGCTCTAAAATACTGGGAATTTCTGCTTTTTTTCCCGAAAATAAGGGGAATGTATATCTTTTGCCACAAAATAGGGAAATTTCTTCATTTTTGCCCAAAAATAAAAGGAATTTCTGCCTTTTTACCTCAAAATAAGTGAAATTTCTGCCTTTTTACCCAAAAATAAATGGAATTTCTGTTTTTTGCCCAAAAATAAAAGGAATTTTTCAATTATGCCCTGAAATAAGTAAAATTTCTGCAATTTTGCCCCAAAATAAAAGAAATTTCTGCATTTTTGCCACAAAATAAGGGGTATTTCTGTCTTTTTACCCCAAAATAAGGGAAATTTCTGCCTTTTTGGCCCAAATAAGATGGAATTTCAAGCTTTTCACCTCAAAATAAGGGGAATTTCTGCATTTTTGCCACAAAATATTAAGAATTTCTGCCATTGTGCTCCAAAATATGGGAAATTTCTGCCTTTTTTCCCTGAAATAAGTGAAATTTCTGCAATTGTGCCCCAAAATAAGTGAAATTTCTGAAATTTTGCCTCAAAATAAGGGAAATTTATGGAATTTTGCCCCAAAATAAGTGAAATTTCTGAGTTTTCCTCCAAAATAAGGAGAATTTCTGTCTTTTTGCCCCAAAATAAGAAAAATTTTTGCCTATATGCCCCCAAATAAGGAGAATTTCAGAATTTTTACCTCAAAATAAGGAAAATTTCTGCATTTTTGCCACAAAATATTAAAAATTTTTGCAATTGTGCTCTAAAATATGGAAAATTTCTGCCTTTTTTCTCTGAAATAAATGAAATTTCTGCAATTTTGCCCCAAAATAAGTGAAATTTCTGCAATTTTGCCCAAAAATAAAGGAAATTTCTGGAATTTTGCCCCAAAATAAGTGGAATTTCTGAGTTTTGCCCCAAAATAAGGAGAATTTCTGTCTTTTTGTCCCAACATATAGGGAATGTCTGCCTTTTTGCCCCACAATTAGGGGAATTTCTGCAATTTTGGTCCAAAATACGGGGAATTTCTGCTTTTTTGCCTGAAAATAAGGGGAATGTATAATTTTTGCCAAAAAAAGGGAAATTTCTTAATTTTTGCCCCAAAATAAGAGGAATTTCTGCCTTTTTACCTCAGAATAAGTAAAATTTCTGTCTTTTTACCCCAAAATAAATGGAATTTCTGTCTTTTTGCTCCAAAATAAGAGGAATTTTTGAATTATGCCCTGAAATAAGTGAAATTTCTGCAATTTTGCCCCAAAATAAAAAAAATTTCTTCCTTTTTGTCACAAAAAAGGAATTTCTCTCTTTTTGCCCCAAAATAAGGGAAATTTCAGCCTTTTTAGCTGAAAATATGGGGAATTTCTGCATTTTTGCCACAAAATATTAAGGATTTTTGCCACTGTTCTATAAATACGGAAAATTTCTGCCTTTTTTTCCTGAAATAAGTGAAATTTCTGCAATTTTGTCCCACAATAGGTGAAATTTCTGCAATTTTGCCCCAAAATAAGGGAAATTTCTGGAATTTTGCCCCAAAATAAGTGGAATTTCTGAGTTTTGCCCCAAAATAAGAAGAATTTCCGCCTTTTTGCCCCAACATATAAGGAATTTTTGCATTTTTGCCCCACAATTAGAAGAATTTCTGCAATTTTGCTCTAAAATACTGGGAATTTCTGCTTTTTTGCCCGAAAATAAGGGGAATGTATATCTTTTGCCACAAAATAGGGAAATTACTTCATTTTTGCCCCAAAATAAGAGGAATTTCTGCCTTTTTACCTCAAAATAAGTGAAATTTCTGCCTTTTTACCCTAAAATAAACGGAATTTCTGAATTTTTCCCAAAAATAAAAGGAATTTTTGAATTATGCCCTGAAATAAGTGAAATTTCTGCAATTTTGCCCCAAAATAAAAGAAATTTCTGCATTTTTGCCACAAAATAAGGGGAATTTCTGTCTTTTTACCCCAAAATAAGGGAAATTTCTGCCTTTTTGCCCCCAAATAAGGGGGAATTTCAGGCTTTTTACCTCAAAATGAGGGGAATATCTGCATTTTTGCCACAAAATGTTAAGAATTTCTGCCATTGTGCTCCAAAATATGGAAAATTTCTGAATTTTTTCCCTGAAATAAGTGAAATTTTTGCAATTTTCCCCCAAAATAAGTGAAATTTCTGAAATTTTGCCCCAAAATAAGGGAAATTTCTGGAATTTTGCCCCAAAATAATTGAAATTCCTGAGTTTTCCCCCAAAATAAGGAGAATTTCTGTATTTTTGCCCGAACATATAGGGAACTTCTGCATTTTTGCCCCACAATTAGGGGAATTTCTGCAATTTTGCTCCAAAATACAGGGATTTTCTGCCTTTTTCGTCGAAAATAAGGGGAATTTCTGCCATTTTGCCGCGAAATAAGTGAAATTTCTGCAGTTTTACCCCAAAATAAGGGGAAGTTCTTCGTTTTTGCTTCAAAATTAGGGGAATTTCTGCAATTTTGCTCCAAAATACGGGGAATTTCTGCCTTTTTGCCCGAAAATAAAGGGAATGAATACCTTTTTGCCATAAAAAAAAAGAATTTCTTCATTTTTTCCCCAAAATAATGGGATTTTCCGCCTTTTTGACTCAAAATAAGTGCAATTTCTGACTTTTCCCCAAAAATAAACGGAATTTCTGTCTTTTTGCTTTAAAATAAGGGGAATTTCTGACTTTTTGCCCTGAAATAAGTAAAATTTCCAAAATTTTTTCCAAAATAAGGGAAATGTCTGCTTTTTGCCCCAAATTAAAGGAATTTCTGACTTTTTGCCCCAAAATAAGGGGATTTTAAGCCTGTTTACCTCAAAATAAGGGGAATTTCTGCATTTTTGCCACAAAATATTAGGAATTTCTGCCTTTTTGCCCCAAAATAAGGAAAATTTCTGCCTTCTTTCCCTGAAAAAAGTGAAATTTCTGCAATTTTGCCTCAAAATATGTGAAATTTTAGCAATTTTGCCCCAAAATAAGGGAAATTTCTGGAATTTTGCCCCAAATAAATGGAATTTCTGAGTTTTTCCCCAAAATAAAAAGAATCTCTGTCTTTTTGCCCCAACATATAGGGAATTTCTGCCTTTTTGCCCCACAATTAGGGAAATTTCAGCAATTTTGCTCCAAAATAAGGGGAATTTCTGCCTTTTTGCCCGAAAATAAGAAGAATGCATACCTTTTCGCGATAAAAATGGAAATTTCTTCATTTTTGCTTTAAAATAAGGGGAATTTCTGCTTTTTTTCCTCTAAATAAGTGGAATTTCTGTCTTTTTCCCCCAAAACAAAGGGAATTTCTTTATTTTTTGCCCCAAAATAAGGAAAATTTCTGACTTATTACCCTTATATAAGTGAAATTTCTGCAATTTAGCCCCAAAATAAGAGAAATTTTTGCTTTTTGCCCCCAAATAAGGGTAATTTCAGCCTTTTTACCTCAAAATAAGGGGAATTTCTGCATCTTTGACACAAAATATTAGGAATTTCTGCCTTTTTGCCCCAAAATAAGGAAAATTTCTGCCTTTTTTCCCTGAAATAAGTGAAATTTCTGCAATTTTGCCCCAAAATAAGTGAAATTTCTGCAATTTGGGCCAAAAAAAAGAGGAATTTCTGCCTTTTTACCTGAAAATAAGTGAAATTCCTGCCTTTTAACCCAAAAATAAAGGAAATTTCTGTCTTTTTGCCCCAAAATAAAAGGAATTTTTGAATTATGACCTGAAATAAGTGAAATTTCTGCAATTTTGCCCCAAAATAAAAGAAATTTCTGCCTTTTTGCCACAAAACAAGTGAAATTTCTGCCTTTTTGCCCCAAAATAAAAGAAATTTCTGCCTTTTTGCCCCTAAATAAGGGGGAATTTCAGGCTTTTTACCTCAAAATAAGGGGAATTTCTGCATTTTTGCCACAAAATATTAAGAATTTCTGCCATTGTGCTCTAAAATATGGAAAATTTCTGCATTTTTCCCTGAAATAAGTGAAATTTCTGCAATTTTGCCCCAAAATAAGTGAAATTTCTGCAATTTTGCCCCAAAATATGGGAAATTTCTTAGTTTTCCTCCAAAATAAGGAGAATTTCTGTCTTTTTGCCCCAACATATAGGGAATTTCTGCATTTTTGCCCCACAATTAGGGGAATTTCTGCAATTTTGCTCCAAAATACGAGGATTTTCTGCCTCTTTCGCCGAAAATAAGGGTAATTTCTGCCATTTTGCGGTGAAATAAGTGAAATTTCTGCAGTTTTACCCCAAAATAAGGGGAAGTTCTGCGTTTTTGCTTCAAAATTAGGGGAATTTCTGCAATTTTGCTCCAAAATACAAGGAATTTCTGCCTTTTTGCCCGAAAATAAAGGGAATGAATCCCTTTTTGCCATAAAAAAAAAAGAATTTCTTCATTTTTTCCCCAAAATAAGGGGATTTTCCACCTTTTTGACTCAAAATAAGTGCAATTTCTGACTTTTCCCCAAAAATAAACAGAATTTCTGTCTTTTTGCCTTAAAATAAGGGGAATTTCTCACTTTTTGCCCTGAAATAAGTAAAATTTCTAAAATTTTTCCCAAAATAAGGGAAATGTCTGCTTTTTGCCCCAAATTAAGTGGAATTTCTGACTTTTTGCCCCAAAATAAAGGGATTTTCAGCCTTTTTACCTCAAAATAAGGGGAATTTCTGCATTTTTGCCACAAAATATTAGGAATTTCTGCCTTTTGCCCCAAAATAATAAAAATTTTGCAATTTTGTACGAAAATAAAAGAAATTTCTGCCTTTTTGCCCCAAAATAAAAAAATTTCTGCTTTTTTTTTCTGAAAAAAGTGAAATTTCTGCAATTTTGCCCCCAAATAAAGGAAATTTCTGCAATTTTGCCCCAATGTAAAGGAAATTTCTGCAATTTTGCCCCAAAATAAGGGGAATTTATGACTTTTTTCCCTGAAATAAATGAAATTTCTGCAATTTTGCCCGAAAATAAGGGAAATTTGTGCCTTTTTGCCACAAAATAAGGGGAATTTCTGCCTTTTGCCCCAAAATATGGGGAATTTCAGGACTTTACCTCAAAATAAGGAAAATTTCAGACTTTTTGCAACAAAATATTGAGAATTTTTGCCTTGTTGCCCCAAAATAAAAGGAATTTCAGCATTTTTGCACAAATATTAGGGGAATTTCTGCAATTTTGCTCCAAAATATGGGTCGTTTTTGCCTTTTTGCCCGAAATTAAGTGGAATTTCTACCTTTTTGTCCCGAAATAAGTGAAATTTCTTCAATTTTAGCCAAAAATTAGGGATTTCATCTTTTTACCCAAAAATAAAAGGAATTTCTGCCATTTTGCCCTTAAATATTTGAAATTTCTGCAATTTTACTCCAAAATTAGAGGTTTTTCTGCCTTTTTGCCCAAAAATAAAAAGAATTTCAGCTTTATTACCTCAAAATAAGGGAAATTTCTGCATTTTGCCACAAAATATAAGGAATTTGTGGTTTTTGGCCCAAAATAAAGAAAATTTCTGCAATTTTGCCCCAAAATAAGGGGAATTTCTCCCTTTTTGCCCCAAAATAAAAGAAATTTCTGGAATTTTGCCCCAAAGTAAGGGGAATTTCTGATTTTTGCCCAAAAAAAAAAAAGGAAAATTCTGCCTTTTCCCCCAAAATTAGGGGAATTTCTGAAATTTTGATTCAAAATACGGGGAATTTCTGCCTTTTTGCATGAAAATAAGGGGAATGCATACCTTTTTGCCATAAAAAAGGGAAATTTTTTCATTTTTGCTCCAAAATAAGGGGAATTTCAACCTTTTTGCCTCTAAATAAGTGGAATTTCTGTCTTTTTCCCCCAAAACAAAGGGAATTTCTGTCTTTTTTGCCCCAAAATAAGAGGAATTTCAGCCTTTTTATTTCAAAATAAAAGAAATTTCTGCATTTTTGCCACAAAATATTAGAAATTTTTTCCTTTTTGCCCCAAAATAAGAAAATTTCTGGTTTTTTCCCTGAAATAAGTGAAATTTCTGCAATTTTGCCCGAAAATTAAGGAAATTTCTGCAATTTTCCCTAAAATAAGGGAAATTTCTGGAACTTTGCCCCAAAATAAGTGGAATTTCTGAGTTTTGCCCCATAATAAGGAGAATTTCTGTATTTTTGCCCCAACATATAGGGAATTTCTGCCTTTTTGCCCCACAATTAGGAGAATTACTGCAATTTTGCTCCAAAATACGGGGAAATAAGAAGAATTTTTATTTTTTTTGCCCAAAAATAAGAATGCATACCTTTTGCCATAAAAAAGGGAAATTTCTTCATTTTTGCCCCCAAATAAGGGGAATTTCAGCCTTTTTAACTCAAAATAAGGGGAATTTCTGCCTTTTTGCCCGAAAATAAGGAGAATGCCTAACTTTTTGCCATAAAAAAGGGAAATTTCTTCATTTTTGCTCCAAAATAAGGGGAATTTCTGCTTTTTTCCCTCTAAATAAGTGGAATTTCTGTCTTTTTCCCAAAAACAAGGGGAATTTCTGTCTTTTTTGCCCCAAAATAAGGAAAATTTCTGACTTATTACCCTGAAATATGTGAAGTTTCTGCAATTTTGCCTCAAAATAAAGAAAATTTCTGCCTTTTTGCCCCCAAATATGGGGAATTTTAGCATTTTTACCTCAAAATAAGGGGAATTTCTGCATTTTTGCCACAAAATATTAGGAATTTCTGCCTTTTTGCCCAAAAAAAGGAAAATTTCTGTCTTTTTTCCCTGAAATAAGGGAAATTTCTGCAATTTTGCCCCAAAATAAGTGAAATTTCTGCAATTTTGCCCCAAAATAAGGGAAATTTCTGGAATTTTCCCCAAATAAGTGGAATTTCTGAGTTTTTCCCCAAAATAAGGAGAATTTCTGTCTTTTTGCCCCAACATATAAGGAATTTCTGCCTTTTTGCCCCACAATTATGGAAATTTCTGCAATTTTGCTCCAAAATAGGGGGAATTTCTGCCGTTTTGCCCAAAAATAAGAAGAATGCATACCTTTTTGCCATAAAAAAATGGAAATTTCTTCAGTTTTGCTCCAAAATAAGGGAAATTTCTGCTTTTTTCCCTCTAAATAAGTGGAATTTCTGTCTCTTTCCTCCAAAACAAAGGAAATTTCTGTCTTTTTGCCCAAAAATAAAAAAAATTTCTGACTTATTACCCTGAAATAAGTGAAATTTCTGCAATTTTGCCCCAAAATAAGGAAAATTTCTGCCTTTTTGCCCACAAATAAGGGGAATTTTAGCCTTTTTACCTCAAAATAAAAGGAATTTCTGCATTTTTTCCACAAAATATTAGAAATTTCTGCCTTTTTGCCCCAAAATAAGAAAAATTTTTGCCTTTTTTCCCTGAAATAAGTGAAATTTCTGCAATTTTGCCCCAAATAAGTTAAATTCCTGCAATTTTAACCCAAAATAAAAGAAATTTCTGGAATTTTGCCCCAAAGTAAGGGGAATTTCTGATTTTAGCCCCAAAATAAAAGGAAATTCTGCGTTTTGCCCCAAAATTAGGGGAATTTCTGCAATTTTGCTCCAAAATACGGGGAATTTCTGCCTTTTTGCCCGAAAATAAGGGGAATGCATACCTTTTTGCCATAAAAAAGGGAAATTTCTTCATTTTTGCTCCAAAATAAGGGGAATTTCTGCCTTTTTGCCTCTAAATAAGTGGAATTTCTGTCTTTTGCCCCCAAAACAAAGTAAATTTCTGTTTTTTTGCCCCAAATTAAGGGGAATTTCAGCCTTTTTACATCAAAATAAGGGGAATTTCTGCATTTTTGCCACAAAATATTAGAAATTTCTTCCTTTTTGCCTCAAAATAAGAAAATTTCTGCTTTTTTCTTCTAAAATAAGTGAAATTTCTGCAATTTTTACCCCAAAATAAGTGAAATTTCTGGAATTTTGCTTCAAATTAAGTGAAATTTCTGGAATTTTGCCCCAAAATAAATGAAATTTCGGAGTTTTGCCCAAAAATAAGGAGAATTTCTGTATTTTTGCCCCGACATATAAGGAATTTCTGCATTTTTGCCCCACAATTAGGGGAATTTCTGCAATTTTGCTCCAAAATACGGGATTTTCTGCCTTTTTCACCGAAAAAGGGAATTTCTGCCATTTTACCGCGAAATAAGTGAAATTTCTGCAGTTTTACCCCAAAATAAGGGGAATTCTGTGTTTTTGCCCCAAAATTAGGGGAATTTCTGCAATTTTGCTCCAAAATATGGGGAATTTCTGCATTTTTGCCCAAAAATAAAGGGAATGTATACCTCTTTGCCATAAAAAAGGAGAATTTCTTCATTTTTACCCCAAAATAAGGGGATTTTTTGTATTTTTGACTCAAAATAAGTGCAATTTCTGACTTTTCCCCAAAAATAAACGGAATTTCTGTCTTTTTGCCTTAAAATAAGGGGAATTTCTGACTTTTTGCCCTGAAATAAGTTAAATTTCTAAAATTTTTCCCCAAAATAAGGGAACTGTCTGCTTTTTGCCCCAAAATAGGAAGAATTTTTGACTTTTTGCCCCAAAATAAGGGGAATTACAACCTTTTAACATCAAAATAAGGGGAATTTCTGAATTTTTGCCCCAAAATATGGGAAATTTCTTCCTTTTTGCCCAAAATAAGAAAAATTTCTGCAATTTTGTACGAAAATAAAAGAAATTTCTGCCTTTTTGCCCCAAAATAAGGAGAATTTCTGTCTTTTTGCCCCAAAATAAGAAAAATTTCTGCCTATATGCCCCCAAATAAGGAGAATTTCAGAATTTTTACATCAAAATAAGGAAAATTTCTGCATTTTTGCCAAAAATATTAAAAATTTTTGCAATTGTGCTCTAAAATATGGAAAATTTCTTCCTTTTTTCTCTGAAATAAATGAAATTTCTGCAATTTTGCCCCAAAATAAGTGAAATTTCTGCAATTTTGCCCAAAAATAAAAGAAATTTCTGGAATTTTGCCCCAAAATAAGTGGAATTTCTGAGTTTTGCCCCAAAATAAGGAGAATTTCTGTCTTTTTTTCCCAACATATAGGGAATTTCTGCCTTTTTGCCCCACAATTAGGGGAATTTCTGCAATTTTGCTCCAAAATACGGGGAATTTCTGCTTTTTTGCCTGAAAATAAGGGGAATGTATATTTTTTGTCACAAAAAAAGAAAATTTCTTAATTTTTGCCCCAAAATAAGAAGAATTTCTGCCTTTTTACCTCAGAATAAGTAAAATTTCTGTCTTTACCCCAAAATAAATGGAATTTCTGTCTTTTTGCTCCAAAATAAGAAGAATTTTTGAATTATGCCCTGAAATAAGTGAAATTTCTGCAATTTTGCCTTAAAATAAAAAAAAATTTCTTCCTTTTTGTCACAAAAAAGGAATTTCTCTCTTTTTGCCCCAAAATAAAGGAAATTTCAGCCTTTTTAGCTAAAAATATGGGGAATTTCTGCATTTTTGCCACAAAATATTAAGGATTTTTGCCATTGTTCTCTAAAATACGGAAAATTTCTGCCTTTTTTTTCTGAAATAAGTGAAATTTCTGCAATTTTGCCCCACAATAGGTGAAATTTCTGCAATTTTGCCCCAAAATAAGGGAAATTTCTGGAATTTTGCCCCAAAATAAGTGGAATTTCTGAGTTTTGCCCCAAAATAAGAAGAATTTTCGCATTTTTGCCCCAACATATAAGGAATTTTTTAATTTTTGCCCCACAATTAGAAGAATTTCTGCAATTTTGCTCTAAAAATACTGGGAATTTCTGCTTTTTTGCCCGAAAATAAGGGGAATGTATATCTTTGCCACAAAATAGGGAAATTTCTTCATTTTTGCCCCAATATAAGAGGAATTTCTGCCTTTTTACCTCAAAATAAGTGAAATTTCTGCCTTTTTACCCTAAAATAAACGGAATTTCTGGTTTTTGCCCAAAAATAAAAGGAATTTTTGAATTATGCCCTGAAATAAGTGAAATTTCTGCAATTTTTCCCTAAAATAATAGAAATTTTTGCATTTTTGCCACAAAATAAGGGGAATTTCTGTATTTTTACCCCAAAATAAAGGAAATTTCTGCATTTTTGCCCCCAAATAAGGGGGAATTTCAGGCTTTTTACCTCAAAATAAGGGGAATTTCTGCATTTTTGCCACAAAATATTAAGAATTTCTGCCATTGTGCTCCAAAATATGGAAAATTTCTGAATTTTTTCCCTGAAATAAGTGAAATTTCTGCAATTTTCCCCCAAAATAAGTGAAATTTCTGAAATTTTGCCCCAAAATAAGGGAAATTTCTGGAATTTTGCCCCAAAATAATTGAAATTCCTGAGTTTTCCCCTAAAATAAGGAGAATTTCTGTCTTTTTGCCCGAACATATAGGGAACTTCTGCATTTTTGCCCCACAATTAGGGGAATTTCTGCAATTTTGCTCCAAAATACAGGGATTTTCTGCCTTTTTCGTCGAAAATAAGGGGAATTTCTGCCATTTTGCCGCGAAATAAGTGAAATTTCTGCAGTTTTACCCCAAAATAAGGGGAAGTTCTATGTTTTTGCTTCAAAATTAGGGGAATTTCTGCAATTTTGCTCCAAAATACAAGGAATTTCTGCCTTTTTGCCCGAAAATAAAGGTAATGAATACCTTTTTGCCATAAAAAAGGAGAATTTCTTCATTTTTTCCCTAAAATAAGGGGATTTTCCGCCTTTTTGACTCAAAATAAGTGCAATTTCTGACTTTTCTCCAAAAATAAACAGAATTTCTGTCTTTTTGCCTTAAAATAAGGGGAATTTCTGACTTTTTGCCCTGAAATAAGTAAAATTTTTAAAAATTTTTTCCAAAATAAGGGAAATGTCTGCTTTTTGCCCCAAATTAAGGGAATTTCTGACTTTTTGCCCCAAAATAAGGGGATTTTCAGCCTTTTTACCTCAAAATAAGGGGAATTTCTGCATTTTTGCCACAAAATATTAGGAATTTCTGCCTTTTTGCCCCAAAATAAGAAAAATTTCTGCAATTTTGTACGGAAATAAAAGAAATTTCTGCCTTTTTGCCCCAAAATAAGAAAATTTCTGCTTTTTTTCCCTCAAAAAAGTGAAATTTCTGCAATTTTGCCCCCAAATAAAGGAATTTTCTGCAATTTTGCCCCAATATAAAAAAATTTCTCCAATTTTGCCCCAAAATAAGGCGAATTTCTGACTATTTGCCCTGAAATAAATGAAATTTCTGCAATTTTGCCCGAAAATAAGGGAAATTTGTGCCTTTTTGCTGCAAAATAAGGGGAATTTCTTCCTTTTGCCCCAAAATATGGGGAATTTCAGGATTTTACCTCAAAATAAGGGGAATTTCAGCTTTTTTGCATCAGAATATTGAGAATTTCTGAATTTTTGCCCAAAAATGAAGGGAATTTCTGCATTTTTGCACAAATATTAGGGGAATTTCTGCAATTTTGCTCCAAAA
Organism: Micromys minutus; assembly: GCF_963924665.1. Lineage (NCBI taxonomy): Eukaryota > Metazoa > Chordata > Mammalia > Rodentia > Muridae > Micromys > Micromys minutus. The sequence continues at coordinate 708,163 of NW_027667183.1, read as the reverse complement.
TATGGGTCATTTTTGTCTTTTTGCCCGAATTTAGTGGAATTTCTGCCTTTTTGTCCCGAAATAAGTGAAATTTCTTCAATTTTAGCCAAAAATTAGGGATTTCATCTTTTTGCCCCAAAATAAGGGGAATTTCTGCCATTTTGCCCTTAAATATTTGAAATTTCTGCAATTTTACCCCAAAATTAGGGGAATTTCTGCCTTTTTGCCCGAAAATAAAAGGAATTTCAGCTTTATTACCTCAAAATAAGGGAAATTTCTGCATTTTGCCACAAAATATAAGGAATTTCTGCCTTTTTGCCCCAAAATAAAGAAAATTTCTGCAATTTTGCCCCAAAATAAAGGGACTTTCTCCCTTTTTGCCCCAAAATAAAAGAAATTTCTGGAATTTTGCCCCAAAGTAACAGGAATTTCTGATTTTTGCCCCCAATAAAGGGAAATTCTGCCTTTTCCCCCAAAATTAGGGGAATTTCTGAAATTTTGATTCAAAATACGGGGAATTTCTGCTTTTTGCCCGAAAATAAGGGGAATGCATACCTTTTGCCATAAAAAAGGGAAATTTTTTCATTTTTGCTCCAAAATAAGGGGAATTTCTGCCTTTTTGCCTCTAAATAAGTGGAATTTCTGTCTTTTTCTTCCAAAACAAAGGGAATTTCTGTATTTTTTGCCCCAAAATAAGGGGGATTTCAGCCTTTTTATTTCAAAATAATGGAAATTTCTGCATTTTTGCCACAAAATATTAGGAATTTCTTCCTTTTTGCCCCAAAATAAGAAAATTTCTGCTTTTTTTCCCTGAAATAAGTGAAATTTCTGCAATTTTGCCCGAAAATTAGGGAAATTTCTTCAATTTTCCCCAAAATAAGGGAAATTTCTGGAACTTTGCCCCAAAATAAGTGGAATTTCTGAGTTTTGCCCCAAAATAAGGAGAATTTCTGTTTTTTGCCCCAACATATAGGGAATTTCTGCCTTTTTGCCCCACAATTAGGGGAATTTCTGCAATTTTGCTCCAAAATACGGGGAATTTCTGCATTTTTGCCCGAAAATAAGAAGAATGCATAGCTTTTGCCATAAAAAAGGGAAATTTCTTCATTTTTGCCCCCGAATAAGGGGAATTTCCGCCTTTTTACCTCAAAATAAGGGGAATTTCTGCATTTTTGCCACAAAATATTAGGAATTTCTGTTTTTTTGCCGCAAAATAAAGAAAATTTTTGCCTTTTTTCCCTGAAATAATTGAAATCTCTGCAATTTTGCCCCAAAATGAGTGAAATTTCTGCAATTTTGCCCCAAAATAAGGGAAATTTCTGCAATTTTGCCCCAAAATAAGGAAATTTCTGCAATTTTGCCACAAAATAGGGAAATTTCTGGAATTTTGCCCCAAATAAGTGGAATTTCTGAGTTTTGCCCCAAAATAAGGAGAATTTCTGTCTTTTCGCCCCAACATAAAGGGAATTTCTGCCTTTTTGCCCCACAATTAGGGGAATTTCTGCAATTTTGCTCCAAAATAAAGGGAAATTCTGCCTTTTTGCCTGAAAATAAAGAGAATGCATACCTTTTTGCCATAAAAAATGGAAATATCTTCATTTTTGCTCCAAAATAAAGAGAATTTCTGCTTTTTTCCCTCTAAATAAGTGGAATTTCTGTCTTTTTCCCCAGAACAAAAGGAATTTCTGTGTTTTTTGCCCCAAAATAAGGAAAATTTCTGACTTATTACCCTGAAATATGTGAAATTTCTGCAATTTTGCCCCATAATAAGGGAAATTTCTGCCCCCAAATAAGGGGAATTTCTGTATTTTTACCTCAAAATAAGGGGAATTTCTGCATTTTTGCCACAAAATATTAAGAATTTCTGCCTTTTTGCCCCAAAATAAGGAAAATTTCTGCCTTTTCTCCCTGAAATAAGTGAAATTTCTGCAATTTTGCCCCAAAATAAGTGAAATTTCTGCAATTTTGCCCCAAAATAAGGAAAATTTCTGCAATTTTGCCCCAAATAAGTGGAATTTCTGCAATTTTGCCCCAAATAAGTGGAATTTCTGAGTTCTTCCCCAAAATAAGGAGAATTTCTGCCTTTTTGCCCCACAATTAGGGGAATTTCGGCAATTTTGCTCCAAAATAGGGGGAATTTCTGCCTTTTTGCCCAAAAATAAGAAGAATGCTTACCTTTTTGCCATAAAAAAATGGAAATTTCTTCAGTTTTGCTCCAAAATAAGGGAAATTTCTGCTTTTTTCCCTCTAAATAAGTGGAATTTCTGTCTTTTTCCTTCAAAACAAAAGGAATTTCTGTCTTTTTTGCCCCAAAATAAGGAAAATTTCTGACTTATTACCCTGAAATAAGTGAAATTTCTGCAATTTTGCCCCAAAATAAGCGAAATTTCTGACTTTTTGCTCTGAAATAAGTTAAATTTCTAAAATTTTTCCCCAAAATAAGGGAAATGTCTGCTTTTTGCCACAAAATAAGGGAAAATTTTGACTGTTTGTCCCAAAATAAGGGGAATTTCAGCCTTTTTACCTCAAAATAAGGGGAATTTCTGCATTTTTCCCTCAAAATATAGGAAATTTCTTCCTTTTTGCTTAAAATAAGAAAAATTTCTGCAATTTTGTACGAAAATAAAGAAATTTCTGCCTTTTTGCCCCAAAATAAGAAAATTTCTGCTTTTTTTCCATGAAATAAGTGAAATGTCTGCAATTTTGCCCGAAAATAAGGGAAATTTCTGCAATTGTGCCCAAATGTAATGGAAATTTCTTCAATTTTGCCCCAAAAAAGGGGAATTTCTGACTTATTGTCCTGAAATAAATGAAATTTCTGCAATTTTTCTCGAAAATAAGGGAAATTTGTGCCTTTTTGCCCCAAAATAAGGGGAATTTCTGCCTTTTGCCCCAAAATATGGGGTATTTCATCATTTTACCACAAAATAAGGGGAATTTCAGCTTTTTTGCACCAAAATATGGAGAATTTCTGCCTTTTTGCCCCAAAATAAAGGGAATTTCTGCATTTTTGCACAAATATTAGTGGAATTTCTGCAATTTTGCTCTAAAATACGGGTCATTTCTGCCTTTTTGCCCGAAATTAAGTGAAATTTGTGCCTTTTTGTCACGAAATAAGTGAAATTTCTTAAATTTTAGCCAAAAATTAGGTATTTCATCTTTCTGCCCCAAAATAAGGGTAATTGCTGCCATTTTGCCCTGAAATATTTGAAATTTCTGCAATTTTACCCCAAAATAAGGGGAATTTCTGCCTTTTTGCCCCAAAATAAGGGGAATTTCAGCTTTATTACCTCAAAATAAGGGAAATTTCTGCCTTTTTGCCACAAAATATAAGAAATTTCTGCCTTTTTGCCCCAAAATAAGGAAAATTTCTGCAATTTTGCCCCAAAATAAGGGGAATTTCTCCCTTTTGCCCCAAAATAAAGGAAATTTCAGTCTTTTTACCTGAAAATAAATGAAATTTCTGCAATTTTGCCCCAAATAAGATAAATTCCTGCAATTTTGCCCAAAAATAAAAGAAATTTCTGGAATTTTGCCCCAAAGTGAGGGGAATTTCTGATTTTAGCCCCAAAATAATGGGAAATTCGGCCTTTTTGCCCCAAAATTAGGGGAATTTCTGCAATTTTGCTCCAAAATACAAGGAATTTTTGCCTTTTTGCCCGAAAATAAGGGGAATGCATACCTTTTTGCCATAAAAAAGGGAAATTTTTTCATTTTTGTCCAAAATAAGGGGAATTTCTGCCTTTTTGCCTCTAAATAAGTGGAATTTCTGTCTTTTTCCCCCAAAACAAAGGGAATTTCAGTCTTTTTTGCCCCAAAATAAGGGGAATTTCAGCCTTTTTACCTCAAAATAAGGGGAATTTCTGCATTTTTGCCACAAAATATTAGGAATTTCTTTCTTTTTGCCCCAAAATAAGAAAATTTCTGCCTTTTTTCCAAAATAAGTGAAATTTCTGCAATTTTGCCCCAAAATAAGTGAAATTTCTGCAATTTTGCCCCAAAATAAGGGAAATTTCTGGAACTTTGCCCCATAATAAGTGGAATTTCTGATTTTGGCCCAAAATAAGGAGAATTTCTGTCTTTTTGCCCCAACATATAGGGAATTTCTGCCTTTTTGCCCCACAATTAGGGGAATTTCTGCAATTTAGCTCCAAAATACTGGGAATTTCTGCCTTTTTGCCCGAAAATAAGAAGAATGCATACCTTTTTGCCATAAAAAAGGGAAATTTCTTCATTTTTGCCCCCAAATAAGGGGAATTTCAGCCTTTTTACCTCAAAATAAGGGGAATTTTTGAATTTTTGCAACAAAATATTAGGAATTTCTGCTTTTATGCCCCAAAATAAGGAAAATTTCTGCCTTTTTTCTATGAAATAAGTGAAATCTCTGCAATTTTGCCACATAATAAGTGAAATTTCTGCAATTTTGCCCCAAAATAAGGAAATTTCTGGAATTTTGCCCCAAATAAGTGGAATTTCTGAGTTTTGCCCAAAATAAGGAGAATTACTGTCTTTTTGACCCAACATATAGGAAATTTCTGCCTTTTTGCCCCACAATTACGTGAATTTCTGCAATTTTGCTCCAAAATAGGGGGAATTTCTGCCTTTTTGCCCTAAAATAAGAAGAATGCATACTTTTTGCCATAAAAAATGGAAATTTCTTCATTTTTGCTCCTAAATAAGGGGAATTTCTTCTTTTTTCTCTCAAAATAAGTGGAATTTCTGTTTTTTTCCCCCAAAACAAAGGGAATTTCTGTCTTTTTTGCCCCAAAATAAGGAAAATTTCTGACTTATTATCCTGAAATAAGTGAAATTTCTGAAATTTTGCCCCAAAATAAGGGAAATTTCTGAAATTTTGCCCCAAAATAAAGGAAATTTCTGGAATTTTGCCCCAAAATAAGTGGAATTTCTGAGTTTTGCCCCAAAATAAGAAGAATTTCTGTCTTTTTGCCCCAACATATAAGGAATTTCTTTCTTTTTGTCCCACAATTAGGGGAATTTCTGCAATTTTGCTCCAAAATACGGGGAATTTCTGCCTATTTGCCCGAAAATAAGAAGAATGCATACATTTTGCCATAAAAAAGGGAAATTTCTTCATTTTTGCCCCAAAATAAGAGTAATTTCTGCCTTTTTACCTCAAAATAAGTTAAACTTCTGCCTTTTTACCCAAAAATAAACAGAATTTCTGTCTTTTTGCCCAAAATAAAAGGAATTTTTGAATTATGCCCTGAAATAAGTGAAATTTCTGCAATTTTGCCCTAAAATAGAAGAAATTTCTGCCTTTTTGCCACAAAATAAGGAGAATTTCTGTGTTTTTGCCCCAAAATAAGGAAAATTTCTGCCTTTTTGTCCACAAATAAGGGGAATTTCAGCCTTTTTACCTCAAAATAAGGGGAATTTCTGCATTTTTGCCACAAAATATTAGGAATTTCTGCCTTTTTGCCCCAAAATAAGAAAAATTTCTGCAATTTTGTACGGAAATAAAAGAAATTTCTGCCTTTTTGCCCCAAAATAAGAAAATTTCTGCTTTTTTTCCCTCAAAAAAGTGAAATTTCTGCAATTTTGCCCCCAAATAAAGGGATTTTTTGCAATTTTGCCCCAATATAAAAAAATTTCTCCAATTTTGCCCCCAAATAAGGCGAATTTCTGACTATTTGCCCTGAACTAAATGAAATTTCTGCAATTTTGCCCGAAAATAAGGGAAATTTGTGCCTTTTTGCCGCAAAATAAGGGGAATTTCTTCCTTTTGCCCCAAAATATGGGGAATTTCAGGATTTTACCTCAAAATAAGGGGAATTTCAGCTTTTTTGCACCAAAATATTGAGAATTTCTGCCTTTTTGCCCAAAAATGAAGGGAATTTCTGCATTTTTGCACAAATATTAGGGGAATTTCTGCAATTTTGCTCCAAAATATGGGTCATTTTTGTCTTTTTGCCCGAAATTAAGTGGAATTTCTGCCTTTTTGTCCCGAAATAAGTGAAATTTCTTCAATTTTAGCCAAAAATTAGGGATTTCATCTTTTTGCCCCAAAATAAGGGGAATTTCTGCCATTTTGCCCTTAAATATTTGAAATTTCTGCAATTTTACCCCAAAATTAGGGGAATTTCTGCTTTTTGCCCGCAAATAAGGGGAATGCATACCTTTTGCCATAAAAAAGGGAAATTTTTTCATTTTTGCTCCAAAATAAGGGGAATTTCTGCCTTTTTGCCTCTAAATAAGTGGAATTTCTGTCTTTTTCCCCCAAAACAAAGGGAATTTCTGTCTTTTTTGCCCCAAAATAAGGAAAATTTCTGACTTATTACCCTGAAATAAGTGAAATTTCTGCAATTTTGCCCCAAAATAAGCGAAATTTCTGACTTTTTGCTCTGAAATAAGTTAAATTTCTAAAATTTTTCCCCAAAATAAGGGAAATGTCTGCTTTTTGCCACAAAATAAGGGAAATTTTTGACTGTTTGTCCCAAAATAAGGGGAATTTCAGCCTTTTTACCTCAAAATAAGGGGAATTTCTGCATTTTTCCCTCAAAATATAGGAAATTTCTTCCTTTTTGCTTAAAATAAGAAAAATTTCTGCAATTTTGTACGAAAATAAAGAAATTTCTGCCTTTTTGCCCCAAAATAAGAAAATTTCTGCTTTTTTTCCATGAAATAAGTGAAATGTCTGCAATTTTGCCCGAAAATAAGGGAAATTTCTGCAATTGTGCCCAAATGTAATGGAAATTTCTTCAATTTTGCCCCAAAAAAGGGGAATTTCTGACTTATTGTCCTGAAATAAATGAAATTTCTGCAATTTTTCTCGAAAATAAGGGAAATTTGTGCCTTTTTGCCCCAAAATAAGGGGAATTTCTGCCTTTTGCCCCAAAATATGGGGTATTTCATCATTTTACCACAAAATAAGGGGAATTTCAGCTTTTTTGCACCAAAATATGGAGAATTTCTGCCTTTTTGCCCCAAAATAAAGGGAATTTCTGCATTTTTGCACAAATATTAGTGGAATTTCTGCAATTTTGCTCTAAAATACGGGTCATTTCTGCCTTTTTGCCCGAAATTAAGTGAAATTTGTGCCTTTTTGTCACGAAATAAGTGAAATTTCTTAAATTTTAGCCAAAAATTAGGTATTTCATCTTTCTGCCCCAAAATAAGGGTAATTGCTGCCATTTTGCCCTGAAATATTTGAAATTTCTGCAATTTTACCCCAAAATAAGGGGAATTTCTGCCTTTTTGCCCCAAAATAAGGGGAATTTCAGCTTTATTACCTCAAAATAAGGGAAATTTCTGCCTTTTTGCCACAAAATATAAGAAATTTCTGCCTTTTTGCCCCAAAATAAGGAAAATTTCTGCAATTTTGCCCCAAAATAAGGGGAATTTCTCCCTTTTGCCCCAAAATAAAGGAAATTTCAGTCTTTTTACCTGAAAATAAATGAAATTTCTGCAATTTTGCCCCAAATAAGATAAATTCCTGCAATTTTGCCCAAAAATAAAAGAAATTTCTGGAATTTTGCCCCAAAGTGAGGGGAATTTCTGATTTTAGCCCCAAAATAATGGGAAATTCGGCCTTTTTGCCCCAAAATTAGGGGAATTTCTGCAATTTTGCTCCAAAATACAAGGAATTTTTGCCTTTTTGCCCGAAAATAAGGGGAATGCATACCTTTTTGCCATAAAAAAGGGAAATTTCTTCATTTTTGTCCAAAATAAGGGGAATTTCTGCCTTTTTGCCTCTAAATAAGTGGAATTTCTGTCTTTTTCCCCCAAAACAAAGGGAATTTCAGTCTTTTTTGCCCCAAAATAAGGGGAATTTCAGCCTTTTTACCTCAAAATAAGGGGAATTTCTGCATTTTTGCCACAAAATATTAGGAATTTCTTTCTTTTTGCCCCAAAATAAGAAAATTTCTGCCTTTTTTCCAAAATAAGTGAAATTTCTGCAATTTTGCCCCAAAATAAGTGAAATTTCTGCAATTTTGCCCCAAAATAAAAGAAATTTCTGGAACTTTGCCCCATAATAAGTGGAATTTCTGATTTTGGCCCAAAATAAGGAGAATTTCTGTCTTTTTGCCCCAACATATAGGGAATTTCTGCCTTTTTGCCCCACAATTAGGGGAATTTCTGCAATTTAGCTCCAAAATACTGGGAATTTCTGCCTTTTTGCCCGAAAATAAGAAGAATGCATACCTTTTTGCCATAAAAAAGGGAAATTTCTTCATTTTTGCCCCCAAATAAGGGGAATTTCAGCCTTTTTACCTCAAAATAAGGGGAATTTTTGAATTTTTGCAACAAAATATTAGGAATTTCTGCTTTTATGCCCCAAAATAAGGAAAATTTCTGCCTTTTTTCTATGAAATAAGTGAAATCTCTGCAATTTTGCCACATAATAAGTGAAATTTCTGCAATTTTGCCCCAAAATAAGGAAATTTCTGGAATTTTGCCCCAAATAAGTGGAATTTCTGAGTTTTGCCCAAAATAAGGAGAATTACTGTCTTTTTGACCCAACATATAGGAAATTTCTGCCTTTTTGCCCCACAATTACGTGAATTTCTGCAATTTTGCTCCAAAATAGGGGGAATTTCTGCCTTTTTGCCCTAAAATAAGAAGAATGCATACTTTTTGCCATAAAAAATGGAAATTTCTTCATTTTTGCTCCTAAATAAGGGGAATTTCTTCTTTTTTCTCTCAAAATAAGTGGAATTTCTGTTTTTTTCCCCCAAAACAAAGGGAATTTCTGTCTTTTTTGCCCAAAAATAAGGAAAATTTCTGACTTATTATCCTGAAATAAGTGAAATTTCTGAAATTTTGCCCCAAAATAAGGGAAATTTCTGAAATTTTGCCCCAAAATAAAGGAAATTTCTGGAATTTTGCCCCAAAATAAGTGGAATTTCTGAGTTTTGCCCCAAAATAAGAAGAATTTCTGTCTTTTTGCCCCAACATATAAGGAATTTCTTTCTTTTTGTCCCACAATTAGGGGAATTTCTGCAATTTTGCTCCAAAATACGGGGAATTTCTGCCTATTTGCCCGAAAATAAGAAGAATGCATACATTTTGCCATAAAAAAGGGAAATTTCTTCATTTTTGCCCCAAAATAAGAGTAATTTCTGCCTTTTTACCTCAAAATAAGTTAAACTTCTGCCTTTTTACCCAAAAATAAACAGAATTTCTGTCTTTTTGCCCAAAATAAAAGGAATTTTTGAATTATGCCCTGAAATAAGTGAAATTTCTGCAATTTTGCCCTAAAATAGAAGAAATTTCTGCCTTTTTGCCACAAAATAAGGAGAATTTCTGTGTTTTTGCCCCAAAATAAGGAAAATTTCTGCCTTTTTGTCCACAAATAAGGGGAATTTCAGCCTTTTTACCTCAAAATAAGGGGAATTTCTGCATTTTTGCCACAAAATATTAGGAATTTCTGCCTTTTTGCCCCAAAATAAGAAAAATTTCTGCAATTTTGTACGGAAATAAAAGAAATTTCTGCCTTTTTGCCCCAAAATAAGAAAATTTCTGCTTTTTTTCCCTCAAAAAAGTGAAATTTCTGCAATTTTGCCCCCAAATAAAGGAATTTTTTGCAATTTTGCCCCAATATAAAAAAATTTCTGCAATTTTGCCCCCAAATAAGGCGAATTTCTGACTATTTGCCCTGAACTAAATGAAATTTCTGCAATTTTGCCCGAAAATAAGGGAAATTTGTGCCTTTTTGCCGCAAAATAAGGGGAATTTCTTCCTTTTGCCCCAAAATATGGGGAATTTCAGGATTTTACCTCAAAATAAGGGGAATTTCAGCTTTTTTGCACCAAAATATTGAGAATTTCTGCCTTTTTGCCCAAAAATGAAGGGAATTTCTGCATTTTTGCACAAATATTAGGGGAATTTCTGCAATTTTGCTCCAAAATATGGGTCATTTTTGTCTTTTTGCCCGAAATTAAGTGGAATTTCTGCCTTTTTGTCCCGAAATAAGTGAAATTTCTTCAATTTTAGCCAAAAATTAGGGATTTCATCTTTTTGCCCCAAAATAAGGGGAATTTCTGCCATTTTGCCCTTAAATATTTGAAATTTCTGCAATTTTACCCCAAAATTAGGGGAATTTCTGCTTTTTGCCCGCAAATAAGGGGAATGCATACCTTTTGCCATAAAAAAGGGAAATTTTTTCATTTTTGCTCCAAAATAAGGGGAATTTCTGCCTTTTTGCCTCTAAATAAGTGGAATTTCTGTCTTTTTCCCCCAAAACAAAGGGAATTTCTGTCTTTTTTGCCCCAAAATAAGGGGAATTTCAGCCTTTTTATTTCAAAATAATGGAAATTTCTGCATTTTTGCCACAAAATATTAGGAATTTCTTCCTTTTTGCCCCAAAATAAGAAAATTTCTGCTTTTTTTCCCTGAAATAAGTGAAATTTCTGCAATTTTGCCCGAAAATTAGGGAAATTTCTTCAATTTTCCCCAAAATAAGGGAAATTTCTGGAACTTTGCCCCAAAATAAGTGGAATTTCTGAGTTTTGCCCCAAAATAAGGAGAATTTCTGTATTTTTGCCCCAACATATAGGGAATTTCTTCCTTATTGCCCCACAATTAGGGGAATTTCTGCAATTTTGCTCCAAAATACGGGGAATTTTGCATTTTTGCCCGAAAATAAGAAGAATGCATACCTTTTGCCATAAAAAAGGGAAATTTCTTCATTTTTGCTCCCAAATAAGGGGAATTTCAGCCTTTTTACCTCAAAATAAGGGGAATTTCTGCATTTTTGCCACAAAATATTAGGAATTTCTGCCTTTTTGCCACAAAATAAAGAAAATTTTTGCCTTTTTTCCCTGAAATAAGTGAAATCTCTGCAATTTTGCCCCAAAATAAGTGAAATTTCTGCAATTTTGCCCCAAAATAAGGGAAATTTCTGCAATTTTGCCCCAAAAAAGGAAATTTCTGCAATTTTGCCCCAAAATAGGGAAATTTCTGGAATTTTGCCCCAAATAAGTGTAATTTCTGAGTTTTGCCCCAAAATAAGGAGAATTTCTGTCTTTTCGCCCCAACATAAAGGGAATTTCTGCATTTTTGCCCCACAATTAGGGGAATTTCTGCAATTTTGCTCCAAAATAAGGGGAATTTCTGCCTTTTTGCCTGGAAATAAGGAAAATGCATACCTTTTTGCCATAAAAAATGGAAATATCTTCATTTTTGCTCCAAAATAAAGAGAATTTCTGCTTTTTTCCCTCTAAATAAGTGGAATTTCTGTCTTTTTCCCCAGAACAAGAGGAATTTCTGTGTTTTTTGCCCCAAAATAAGGAAAATTTCTGACTTATTACCCTGAAATATGTGAAATTTCTGCAATTTTGCCCCATAATAAGGGAAATTTCTGCCCCCAAATAAGGGGAATTTCAGTATTTTTACCTCAAAATAAGGGGAATTTCTGCATTTTTGCCACAAAATATTAAGAATTTCTGCCTTTTTGCCCCAAAATAAGGAAAATTTCTGCCTTTTCTCCCTGAAATAAGTGAAATTTCTGCAATTTTGCCCCAAAATAAGTGAAATTTCTGCAATTTTGCCCCAAAATAAGGGAAATTTTTGCAATTTTGCCCCAAATAAGTGGAATTTGTGAGTTCTTCCCCAAAATAAGGAGAATTTCTGCCTTTTTGCCCCACAATTAGGGGAATTTCGGCAATTTTGCTCCAAAATAGGGGGAATTTCTGCCTTTTTGCCCGAAAATAAGAAGAATGCTTACCTTTTTGCCATAAAAAAATGGAAATTTTTTCAGTTTTGCTCCAAAATAAGGGAAATTTCTGCTTTTTTCCCTCTAAATAAGTGGAATTTCTGTCTTTTTCCTTCAAAACAAAAGGAATTTCTGTCTTTTTTGCCCCAAAATAAGGAAAATTTCTGACTTATTACCCTGAAATAAGTGAAATTTCTGCAATTTTGCCCCAAAATAAGCGAAATTTCTGACTTTTTGCTCTGAAATAAGTTAAATTTCTAAAATTTTTCCCCAAAATAAGGGAAATGTCTGCTTTTTGCCACAAAATAAGGGAAATTTTTGACTGTTTGTCCCAAAATAAGGGGAATTTCAGCCTTTTTACCTCAAAATAAGGGGAATTTCTGCATTTTTCCCTCAAAATATAGGAAATTTCTTCCTTTTTGCTTTAAATAAGAAAAATTTCTGCAATTTTGTACGAAAATAAAAGAAATTTCTGCCTTTTTGCCCCAAAATAAGAAAATTTCTGCTTTTTTTCCATGAAATAAGTGAAATGTCTGCAATTTTGCCCGAAAATAAGGGAAATTTCTGCAATAGTGCCCAAATGTAATGGAAATTTCTTCAATTTTGCCCCAAAAAAGGGGAATTTCTGACTTATTGTCCTGAAATAAATGAAATTTCTGCAATTTTTCTCGAAAATAAGGGAAATTTGTGCCTTTTTGCCCCAAAATAAGGGGAATTTCTGCCTTTTGCCCCAAAATATGGGGTATTTCATCATTTTACCACAAAATAAGGGGAATTTCAGCTTTTTTGCACCAAAATATGGAGAATTTCTGCCTTTTTGCCCCAAAATAAAGGGAATTTCTGCATGTTTGCACAAATATTAGTGGAATTTCTGCAATTTTGCTCCAAAATACGGGTCATTTCTGCCTTTTTGCCCGAAATTAAGTGGAATTTCTGCCTTTTTGTCCCGAAATAAGTGAAATTTCTTAAATTTTAGCCAAAAATTAGGTATTTCATCTTTTTGCCCCAAAATAAGGGTAATTGCTGCCATTTTGCCCTGAAATATTTGAAATTTCTGCAATTTTACCCCAAAATAAGGGGAATTTCTGCCTTTTTGCCCCAAAATAAGGGGAATTTCAGCTTTATTACCTCAAAATAAGGGAAATTTCTGCCTTTTTGCCACAAAATATAAGAAATTTCTGCCTTTTTGCCCCAAAATAAGGAAAATTTCTGCAATTTTGCCCCAAAATAAGGGGAATTTCTCCCTTTTGCCCCAAAATAAAGGAAATTTCAGTCTTTTTACCTGAAAATAAGTGAAATTTCTGCAATTTTGCCCCAAATAAGATAAATTCCTGCAATTTTGCCCAAAAATAAAAAAAATTTCTGGAATTTTGCCCCAAAGTGAGGGGAATTTCTGATTTTAGCCCCAAAATAATGGAAAATTTTGCCTTTTTGCCCCAAAATTAGGGGAATTTCTGCAATTTTGCTCCAAAATACGGGGAATTTTTGCCTTTTTGCCCGAAAATAAGGGGAATGCATACCTTTTTGCCATAAAAAAAATGAATTTCTTCATTTTTGTCCAAAATAAGGGGAATTTCTGCCTTTTTGCCTCTAAATAAGTGGAATTTCTGTCTTTTTCCCCCAAAACAAAGGGAATTTCAGTCTTTTTTGCCCCCAAATAAGGGGAATTTCAGCCTTTTTACCTCAAAATAAGGGGAATTTCTGCATTTTTGCCACAAAATATTAGGAATTTCTTTCTTTTTGCCCCAAAATAAGAAAATTTCTGCCTTTTTTCCAAAATAAGTGAAATTTCTGCAATTTTGCCCCAAAATAAGTGAAATTTCTGCAATTATGCCCCAAAATAAGGGAAATTTCTGGAACTTTGCCCCATATTAAGTGGAATTTCTGAGTTTTGTCCCAAAATAAGGAGAATTTCTGTTTTTTTGCCCCAACATATAGGGAATTTCTGCATTTTTGCCCAACAATTAGGGGAATTTCTGCAATTTAGCTCCAAAATACTGGGAATTTCTGCCTTTTTGCCCGAAAATAAGAAGAATGCATACCTTTTTGCCATAAAAAAGGGAAATTTCTTCATTTTTGCCCCCAAATAAGGGGAATTTCAGCCTTTTTACCTCAAAATAAGGGGAATTTCTGAATTTTTGCAAAAAAATATTAGGAATTTCTGCTTTTATGCCCCAAAATAAGGAAAACTTCTGCCTTTTATCTATGAAATAAGTGAAATCTCTGCAATTTTGCCGCATAATAAGTGAAATTTCTGCAATTTTGCCCAAAATAAGGAAATTTCTGGAATTTTGCCCCAAATAAGTGGAATTTCTGAGTTTTGCGCCAAAATAAGGAAAATTACTGTCTTTTTGACCCAACATATAGGAAATTTCTGCCTTTTTGCCCCACAATTACGGAAATTTCTGCAATTTTGCTCCAAAATAGGGGGAATTTCTGCCTTTTTGCCCTAAAATAAGAAGAATGCATACTTTTTGCCAAAAAAAATGGAAATTTCTTCATTTTTGCTCCTAAATAAGGGGAATTTCTGCTTTTTTCCCTCAAAATAAGTGGAATTTCTGTTTTTTTCCCCCAAAACAAAGGGAATTTCTGTCTTTTTTGTCCCAAAATAAGGAAAATTTCTGACTTATTACCCTGAAATAAGTGAAATTTCTGCAATTTTGCCCCAAAATAAGAGAAATTTCTGAAATTTTGCCCCAAAATAAAGGAAATTTCTGTAATTTTGCCCCAAAATAAGTGGAATTTCTGAGTTTTGCCCCAAAATAAGAAGAATTTCTGTCTTTTTGCCCCAACATATAAGGAATTTCTTTCTTTTTGCCCCACAATTAGGAGAATTTCTGCAATTTTGCTCCAAAATACGGGGAATTTCTGCCTATTTGCCGGAAAATAAGAAGAATGCATACATTTTGCCATAAAAAAGGGAAATTTCTTCATTTTTGCCCCAAAATAAGAGTAATTTCTGCCTTTTTACCTCAAAATAAGTTAAACTTCTGCCTTTTTACCCAAAAATAAACAGAATTTCTGTCTTTTTGCCCAAAATAAAAGGAATTTTTGAATTATGCCCTGAAATAAGTGAAATTTCTGCAATTTTGCCCTAAAATAAAAGAAATTTCTGCCTTTTTGCCACAAAATAAGGAGAATTTCTGTGTTTTTGCCCCAAAATAAGGAAAATTTCTGCCTTTTTGTCCCCAAATAAGGGGAATTTCAGCCTTTTTACCTCAAAATAAGGGGAATTTCTGCATTTTCGCCACAAAATATTAGGAATTTCTGCCGTTTTGCTCCAAAATAAGGAAAATTTCTGCCTTTTTTCCCTGAAATAAATGAAATTTCTGCAATTTTGCCCCAAATAAGTGAAATTTCTGCAATTTTGCCCCAAAATAAGGGAAATTTCTGGAATTTTGCCCCAAAATAAGTGGAATTTCTGAGTTTTGCCCCAAAATAAAGAGAATTTCTGTCTTTTTGCCCCCAAAAATAAGGAATTTCTGCATTTTTGTCCCACAACTAGGGGAGTTTCTGCAATTTTGCTCCAAAATACGTGGAATTTCTGCTTTTTTCCCGAAAATAAGGGGAATGTATACCTTTTCCCACAAAAAAGGAAAATATCTTCATTTTTGCCGCTAAATAAGAGAAATTTCGGCCTTTTTCCTCAAAATAAGTAAAATTTCTGCCTTTTTACCCAAAAATAAATAAAATTTCTGTCTTTTTGCTCCAAAAAAAAAGGAATTTTTGAATTATGCCCTGAAATAAGTGAAATTTCTGCAATTTTGCCCCACAATAAAAGAAATTTCTGCCTTTTTGCCTGAAAATAAGAAGAATGCATACCTTTTGCCATAAAAAAGGGAAATTTCTTCATTTTTGCCCCCAAATAAGGGGAATTTCAGCCTTTTTACCTCAAAATAAGGGGAATTTCTCCATTTTTGCCACAAAATATTAGGAATTTCTGCTTTTTTGCCCCAAAATAAATAAAATTTCTGCTTTTTTCTCTGAAATATGTGAAATTTCTGCAATTTTTCCCCAAAATATGTGAAATTTCTGCATTTTTGCCCCAAAATAAAGGAAATTTCTGGAATTTTGCCTTAAATAAGTGGAATTTCTGACTTTTGCCTTAAAATAAGGAGAATTTCTGTCTTTTTGCCCCAACATATAAGGAATTTCTGCCTTTTTGCTTCACAATTAAAGGAATTTCTGAAATTTTGCTCCAAAACACGGGGAATTTCTGCCTTTTTGCCCGAAAATAAGAAGAATGCACATCTTTTTGCCATAAAAAAGGGAAATTTCTTCGTTTTTGCTCCAAAATAAGGTGAATTTCTGCTTTTTTGCCTCTAAATAAGTGGAATTTCTGTCATTTTCCCTCAAAACAAAGGGAATTTCTGTATTTTTTGCCCCAAAATAAGGAAAATTTCTGACTTATTACCCTGAAATAAGTGAAATTTCTGCAAATTTGCCTCAAAATAAAGGAAATTTCTGCCTTTTTGCCCCCAAATAAGGGTAATTTCAGCCTTTTTACCTCAAAATAAGGGGAATTTCGGCATTTTTGCCACAAAATATTAGGAATTTCTGCATTTTTGCCCCAAAATAAGGAAAATTTCTGCTTTTTTTCCCTGAAATAAGTGAAATTTCTGCAATTTTACCCCAAAATAAGTGAAATTTCTGCAATTTTGCCCCAAAATAAGGGAAATTTCTGGAATTTTGTCTCAAAATAAGTGGAATTTCTGAGTTTTGCCACAAAATAAGGAGAATTTCTGTCTTTTTGCCCTCACATATAGGGAATTTCTGCCTTTTTGCCCCACAATTAGTGGAATTTCTGCAATTTTGCTCCAAAATACGGTGAATTTCTGCCTTTTTGCCCAAAAATAAAAAGAATGCATACCTTTTTGCCATAAAAAAGGGAAATTTCTTCATTTTTGTCCCAAAATAAGAGGAATTTCTGTTTTTTACCTCAAAATAAGTGAAATTTCTGCCTTTTTACCCTAAAATTAACCGAATTTCTGTCTTTTTGCCTCAAAATAAAAGGAATTTTTGAATTATGCCTTGAAATAAATGAAATTTATGCAATTTTGCCCCAAAATAAGGGAAATTTCTGCCTTTTTGCCCCCAAATAAGGGGAATTTCAGCATTTTACCTCAAAATATGGGGATTTTCTGCATTTTTGCCACAAAATATTAGGAATTTCTGCCTTTTTGCCCCAAAATAAGGAAAATTTCTGCATTTTTCCCTGAAATAAGTGAAATTTCTGCAATTTTGCCCCAAAATAAGTGAAATTTCTGAAATTTTGCCCCAAAATAAAGGAAATTTCTGGAATTTTGCCCCAAAATAACTGGAATTTCTGAGTTTTGCCCCAAAATAAGAAGAATTTCTGTCTTTTTGCCCCAACATATAAGGAATTTCTTTCTTTTTGCCCCACAGTTAAAGGAATTTCTGCAATTTTGCTCCAAAATACGGGGAATTTCTGCTTTTTGCCCGAAAATAAAAAGAATGCATACCTTTTTGCCATAAAAAAGGGAAATTTCTTCATTTTTGCCCCAAAATAAGAGTAATTTTTGCCTTTTTACCTCAAATTAAGTGAAACTTCTGCCTTTTTATCCAAAAATAAACAGAATTTCTGTCTTTTTGCCCAAAATAAAAGGAATTTTTGAATTATGCCCTGAAATAAGTGAAATTTCTGCAATCTTGCCCTAAAATAAAAGAAATTTCTGCCTTTTTGCCACAAAATAAGGAGAATTTCTGTTTTTTTGCCCCAAAATAAGGGAAATTTCTGCCTTTTTGTTTCCAAATAAGGGGAATTTCAGCCTTTTTAACTCAAAATAAGGGGAATTTCTGCATTTTTGCCACAAAATATTAGGAATTTCTGCCGTTTTGCTCCAAAATAAGGAAAATTTCTGCCTTTTTTCTATGAAATAAATGAAATTTCTGTAATTTTGCCCCAAAATAAGTGAAATTTCTGCAATTTTGCCCCAAAATAAGGGAAATTTCTATGAATTTTGCCCCAAAATAAGTGGAATTTCTGAGTTTTGCCCCAAAATAAAGAGAATTTCTGTCTTTTTGCCCCCAAAAATAAGGAATTTCTGAATTTTTGTCCCACAACTAGGGGAGTTTCTGCAATTTTGCTCCAAAATATGTGGAATTTCTGCTTTTTTCCCAAAAATAAGGGGAATGTATACCTTTTCCCACAAAAAAGGAAAATATCTTCATTTTTGCCCCAAAATAAGAGAAATTTCGGGCTTTTTCCTCAAAATAAGTGAAATTTCTGCCTTTTTACCCAAAAATAAATGGAATTTCTGTCTTTTAGCTCCAAAAAAAGGAATTTTTGAATTATGCCCTGAAATAAGTGAAATTTCTGCAATTTTGCCCCACAATAAAAGAAATTTCTGCCTTTTTGCCTGAAAATAAGAAGAATGCATACCTTTTGCCATAAAAAAGGGAAATTTCTTCATTTTTGCCCCCAAATAAGGGGAATTTTAGCCTTTTTACCTCAAAATAAAGGGAATTTCTGCATTTTTGCCACAAAATATTAGGAATTTCTGCTTTTTTGCCCCAAAATAAATAAAATTTCTGCCTTTTTTCCCTGATATATGTAAAATTTCTGCAATTTTGCCCCAAAATAAGTGAAATTTCTGCATTTTTGCCCCAAAATAAGGGAAATTTCTGGAATTTTGCCTTAAATAAGTGGAATTTCTGACTTTTGCCTTAAAATAAGGAGAATTTCTGTCTTTTTGCCCCAACATATAAGGAATTTCTGTCTTTTTGCCCCACAATTAGGGGAATTTCTGCAATTTTGCTCCAAAACACGGGGAATTTCTACCTTTTTGCTCGAAAATAAGAAGAATGCATATCTTTTTGCCATAAAAAAGGGAAATTTCTTCATTATTGCTCCAAAATAAGGGAAATTTCTGCTTTTTTGCCTCTAAATAAGTGGAATTTCTGTCATTTTCCCTCAAAACAAAGGGAATTTCTGTATTTTTGGCCCCAAAATAAGGAAAATTTCTGACTTATTACCCTGAAATAAGTGAAATTTCTGCAATTTTGCCCAAAAATAAGGGAAATTTCTTCCTTTTTGCCCCCAAATAAGGGGAATTTCAGCCTTTTTACCTCAAAATATGGGGAATTTCTGCATTTTTGCCACAAAATATTAGGAATTTCTGCATTTTTGCCCCAAAATAAGAAAAATTTCTGCCTTTTTTCCCTGAAATAAGTGAAATTTCTGCAATTTTGCCCCAAAATAGGTGAAATTTCTGCAATTTTGCCCCCAAATAAGGGAAATTTCTGGAATTTTGCCTCAAAATAAGTGGAATTTCTGAGTTTTGCCCCAAAATAAGGAGAATTTCTGTCTTTTTGCCCCAACATATAGGGAATTTCTGCCTTTTTGCCTCACAATTAGTGGAATTTCTGCAATTTTGCTCCAAAATACGGTGAATTTCTGTTTTTTTTTTGCCCAAAAATAAAAAGAATGCATACCTTTTTGCCATAAAAAAAGGAAATTTCTTCATTTTTGCCCCAAAATAAGAGGAATTTCTGCTTTTTTACCCCAAATAAATGAAATTTCTGCCTTTTTACCCAAAAATTAACCGAATTTCTGTCTTTTTGCCTCAAAATAAAAGGAATTTTTGAATTATTCCTTGAAATAAGTGAAATTTATGCAATTTTGCCCCAAAATAAAAGAAATTTCTGCCTTTTTGCCACAAAATAAAGAGAATTTCTGTCTTTTTGCCCCATGATAAGGGAAATTTCTGCCTTTTTGCCCCAAAAAAAGAGGAATTTCAGCCTTTTTACTTCAAAATAAGGGGAATTTCTGCATTTTTACCACAAAATATTAAAAATTTCTGACATTGTGCTGTAAAATACGGAAAATTTCTGCCTTTTTTCC
Organism: Micromys minutus; assembly: GCF_963924665.1. Classification (NCBI taxonomy): domain Eukaryota; kingdom Metazoa; phylum Chordata; class Mammalia; order Rodentia; family Muridae; genus Micromys; species Micromys minutus. Next base: position 688,646 of record NW_027667183.1, on the reverse strand, counting down.
CTGAAATAAGTGAAATTTCTGCAATTTTGCCCCAAAATTAGTGAAATTTGTGCAATTTTGCCCCAAAATAAGGGAAATTTCTGGAATTTTGCCCCAAAATAAGTGGAATTTCTGAGTTTTGCCACAAAATAAGGAGAATTTCTGTCTTTTTCTCCCAACATATAGGGAATTTCTGCATTTTTGCCCCACAATTAGGGGAATTTCTGAAATTTTGCTCCAAAATACGGGGAATTTCTGCCTTTTTGCTTGAAAATAAGGGGAATGTATACCTTTTGCCACAAAAACGGGAAATTTCTTCATTTTTGCCCGAAAATTAGAGAAATTTCTGCTTTTTTACCTCAAAATATGTGAAATTTCTGCCTTTTTACCCAAAAATAAACGGAATTTCTCTCTTTTTGCTCCAAAATGAAAGGAATTTTTGAATTATGCCCTGAAATAAGTGAAATTTCTGCAATTTTGTTCCAAATCAAAAAAAAATTTTTTTTGTCACAAAATAAGCGGAATTTCTGTCTTTTGCCCCAAGATAAGGGAAATTTCAGCCTTTTTGCCCCCAAATAAAGGGGAATTTCTGCCTTTTTAGCTCAAAATATGAGGAATTTCTGCATTTTTGCCACAAAATACTAAGGATTTCTGCAATTGTGCTCCAAAATACGGAAAATTTCTGCCTTTTTTTCCTGAAATAAGTGAAATTTCTGCAATTTTGCCCAAAAATAAGTGAAATTTCTGCAATTTTGCCCCAAAATAAGGGAAATTTCTGGAATTTTGCCCCAAAATAAGTGGAATTTCTGAGTTTTGCCACAAAATAAGGAGAATTTCTGTCTTTTTCTCCCAACATATAGGGAATTTCTGCATTTTTGCCCCACAATTAGGGGAATTTCTGCAATTTTGCTCCAAAATACGGGGAATTTCTGCCTTTTTGCTTGAAAATAAGGGGAATGTATACCTTTTGCCACAAAAATGGGAAATTTCTTCATTTTTGCCCCAAAATAAGAGAAATTTCTGCCTTTTTACCTCAAAATAAGTGAAATTTCTGCCTTTTTACCCAAAAATAAACGGAATTTCTTTCTTTTTGCTCCAAAATAAAAGAAATTTTTGAATTATGCCCTGAAATAAGTGAAATTTCTGCAATTTTGCCCCAAAATAAAAGAAATTTCTTTTTTTGTCACAAAATAAGGGGAATTTCTGTCTTTTTGCCCCAAAATAAGGGAAATTTCAGCCTTTTTGCCCCACATAATGTGGAATTTCAGGCTTTTTACCTCAAAATAAGGGGAATTTCTGCATTTTTGCCACAAAATATTAAGGATTTCTGCCATTGTGCTCCAAAATACGGAAAATTTCTGCCTTTTTTTCCTGAAATAAGTGAAATTTCTGCAATTTTGCCCCAAAATAAGTGTAATTTCTGCAATTTTGCCCCAAAATAAGGGAAATTTCTGGAATTTTGCCCCAAAATAAGTGGAATTTCTGAGTTTTGCCCCAAAATAAGGAGAATTTCTGTTTTTGCCTTAACATATAAGGAATTTCTGCATTTTTGCCCCACAATTAGAAGAATTTCTGCTATTTTGCTCCAAAATACAGGGAATTTCTGCTTTTTTGCCCGAAAATAAGGGAAATGTATATCTTTTGTCACAAAATATGGAAATTTCTTCATTTTTGCCCCAAAATAAGAGGAATTTCTGCCTTTTTACCTCAAAATAAGTGAAATTTCTGCCTTTTTACCCAAAAATAAACGGAATTTCTGTCTTTTTGCTTCAAAATAAGTGAAATTTCAGCCTTTTTGCCCCCAAATAAGGGGGAATTTCAGGCTTTTTACCTCAAATTAAGGGAATATCTGCATTTTTGCCACAAAATATTAAGAATTTCTGCCATTGTGCTCCAAAATATGGACAATTTCTGCATTTTTTCCCTGAAATAAGTGAAATTTCTACAATTTTGCCCAAAAATAAGTGAAATTTCTGCAATTTTGCCCCAAAATGAGGAAAATTTCTGGAATTTTTCCCCAAAATAAGTGAAATTTCTGAGTTTTGCCCCAAAATAAGGGGAATTTCTGTCTTTTTGCCCCAACATATAGGGAATTTCTGCATTTTTGCCTCACAATTAGGGGAATTTTTGCAATCTTGCTCCAAAATACTGGGATTTTCTGCATTTTTCGCCAAAAATAAGGAGAATTTCTGCCATTTTGCCGCAAAATAAGTAAAATTTCTGCAGTTTTACCCCAAAATAAGGGGAAGTTCTGCATTTTTGCCCCAAAATTAGAGGAATTTCTGCAATTTTTCTCCAAAATACAGGGAATTTCTGCCTTTTTGCCCGAAAATAAAGGGAATGTATACGTTTTGCCATAAAAAAGGAGAATTTCTTCATTTTTACCCCAAAATAAGGGAATTTTCCGTTTTTTTGACTCAAAATAAGTGCAATTTCTGACTTTTCCCTAAAAATAAACGGAATTTCTGTTTTTTTGCCTTAAAATACAGGGAATTTCTGACTTCTTGCCCTTAAATAAGTTAAATTTCTAAAATTTTTCCCCAAAATAAGGGAAATGTCTGCTTTTTGCCCCAAAATAAGGGGTATTTCAGCCTTTTTACCTCAAAATAAGGGGAATTTCTGCATTTTTGCCCCAAAATATGGAAAATTTCTTCCTTTTTGCCCCAAAATAAGAAAAATTTCTGCAATTTTGTACGAAAATAAAAGAAATTTCTGCCTTTTTGCCCCAAAATAAGAAAATATCTGCTTTTTTTCCCTGAAATAAGTGAAATTTCTGCAATTTTGCCCCAAAATAAGGGAAATTTCTGCAATTTTACCCCAATGTATAGGAAATTTCTGCAATTTTGCCCCAAAATAAGGGGAATTTCTGAATTTTGCCCTGAAATAAATGAAATTTCTGCAATTTTGCCCGAAAATAAAGGAAATTTGTGCCTTTTGCCCCAAAATAAAGGGAATTTCTGACTTTTGCCCCAAAATATGGGGAATTTCAGCATTTTACCTCAAAATAAGGGGAATTTCAGCCTTTTTGCACCAAAATATGGAGAATTTCTGCCTTTTTGCCCCAAAATAAAGGGAATTTCTGCATTTTTGCACAAATATTAGGGGAATTTCTGCAATTTTGCTCCAAAATACCGGTCATTTCTGCCTTTTTGCCCGAAATTAAGTGGAATTTCTGCCTTTTTGTCCCAAAATAAGTGAAATATATTCAATTTTAGGCAAAAATTAGGGATTTCATCTTTTTGCCCCAAAATAAGGGGAATTTCTGCCATTTTGCCATGAAATATTTGAAATTTCTGCAATTTTACCCCAAAATATGGGGAATTTCTTCCTTTTGTCCCAAAATTAGGGGAATTTTTGCAATTTTGCTCCAAAATACGAGGAATTTCTGACTTTTTGCCCGAAGATAAAAGGAATTTCTGTCTTTTTCCTCCAAAACAAAGGGAATTTCTGTCTGTTTTGCCCCAAAATAAGGAAAATTTCTGACTTATTACCCTGAAATAAGTGAAATTTCTGCAATTTTGCCCCAAAATAAGGGGAATTTCTGCCTTTTTGCCCGAAAATAAGGAGAATGCATACCTTTTTGCCATAAAAAAGGGAAATTTCTTCATTTTTGCTCCAAAATAAGGGGAATTTCTTCTTTTTGCCTCTAAATAAGTGGAATTTCTGTCTTTTTCCCCCCAAAACAAAGGGAATTTCTGTATTTTTTGCCACAAAATAAAGGGAATTTCTGACTTATTACCCTGAAATAAGTGAAATTTCTGCAATTTTGCCCCAAAATAAGAGAAATTTCTGCATTTTTGCCCCCAAATAAGGGAAATTTCAGCCTTTTTACCTCAAAAAAAAGGGGAATTTCTGCATTTTTGACACAAAATATTAAGAATTTCTGCCTTTTTGCCCCAAAATAAGGAAAATTTCTTCCTTTTTTCCCTGAAATAAGTGAAATTTCTGAAATTTTGCCCCAAAATAAGAAAATTTCTGCAATTTTGCCCCAAAATAAGGAAAATTTCTGGAATTTTGCCCCCAAACAAGTGGAATTTCTGAGTTTTGCCCAAAAATAAGGAGAATTTCTGTCTTTTTGCCCCAACATATAGAGAATTTCTGTCTTTTTGCCCCACAATTATGGGAATTTCTGCAATTTTGCTCAAAAATACGGGGAATTTCTGACTTTTTGCCCAAAAATAAGGGGAATTTCTGTATTTTTCCTCTAAAACAAAGGGAATTTCTGTCTTTTTTGCCCTAAAATAAGGAAAATTTCTGACTTAATACCCTGAAATAAGTGAAATTTCTGCAATTTTGCCCCAAAATGAGGGAAATTTCTGACTTTTTGCCCTGAAATATGTGAAATTTCTTCAATTTTACCCCAAAACAAGGTGAATTTCTGCCTTTTTGCCCCAAAATACTGGGAATTTCTGCATTTTTGCTCCAAAATAAAAAAGTTTTTGCTTTTTATCTCAGAAATAAATGAAATTTCTGCAATTTTGCCCTAAAATAAGGGAAATTTCTGCAATTTTGCCTCTAAATAAGAAAAATTTCTGCCTTTTTGCCCCCAAATAAGGGAAATTTCTGCAATTTTGTTCTAAAATAAGGGGAATTTCTGCCTTTTGCCCCAAAATAAGGATAATTTCTGCCTTTTTGCCCCAAAATAAAGAAAATTACTGTATTTTTTACCCCAAAATTAGGTGAATTTCTGCAATTTTGCTCCATAATACGGGGATTTTCTGCCTTTTTCGCCGAGAATAAGTGTAATTTCTGCCATTTTGCCGCTAAATAAGTGAAATTTCTGCAGTTTTACTTCAAAATAAGGGGAATTTCTGCCTTTTTGCCTCAAAATTAGGGGAATTTCTGCAATTTTGCTCCAAAATACGGGGAATTTCTGCCTTTTATCCCGAAAATAAAGGGAATGTATACCTTTTTGCCATAAAAAAAGGGAAATTTCTTCATTTTTGCCCCAAAATAAGGGGAATTTCTGCCATTTTGCCCTGAAATAATTGAAATTTCTGCAATTTTACCCCAAAATAATGGGAATTTGTGCCTTTTTGCCCCAAAATGAGGGGAATTTCAGCCTTATTACATCAAAATAAGGGCAATTTCTGACTTTTTGCTCCAAAATATAAGGAATTTCTGCTTTTTGCCCCAAAATAAGGAAAATTTCTGCAATTTTGACAGAAAATAAGGGGAATTTCGCACTTTTTGCCCCAAAATAAAGGAAATTTCAGCTTTTTTACTTGAAAAATAAGTGAAATTTCTGCATTTTTGCCCCAAATAAGGGAAATTTCTTCAATTTTGCTTCAAAATAAAGTAAATTCCTGCAATTTTGCCCCAAAATAAAGAAAATTTCTGGAATTTTGCCCCAAAATAAGGGGAATTTCTGATTTTTGCCCCAAAATACATGGAATTTCTGCCTTCTGCCCCAAAATTAGGGGAATTTCTGCAATTTTGCTCCAAAATACGGGGAATTTCTGCCTTTTTGCCCAAAAATAAGGGGAATGCATACCTTTTTGCCATAAAAAAGGGAAATTTTTTCATATTTCCTCTAAAATAAGGGGAATTTCTGCCTTTTTGCCTCTAAATAAGTGGAATTTCTGTCTTTTTCCCCCAAAACAAAGGGAATTTCTGTCTTTTTTCCCCAAAATAAGAAAAATTTCTGAATTATTACCCCGAAATAAGTGAAATTTCTGCAATTTTGCCCCAAAATAAGGGAAATTTCTTCCTTTTTACCCAAAAATAAACCGAATTTCTGTCTATTTTACCCAAAATAAAAGGAATTTTTTAGTTATGCCCTGAAATAGGTGAAATTTCTGCAATTTTGCCCAAAAATAAAAAAAATTTCAGCCTTTTTGCCACAAAATAAATGGAATTTCTGTCTTTTTGCCCCAAAATAAGGGAAATTTCTACCTTTTTGACCCTAAATAAGGGGAATTTCAACTTTTTACCTCAAAATAAGGGAAATTTCTGCATTTTTGCCACAAAATATTAAGAATTTCTGCCATTTTGCTTCAAAATACGGAAAATTTCTGTTTTTTTCCCCTAAAATAAGTGAAATTTCTGCAATTTTGCCCCAAAATAAGTGAAATTTCTGCAATTTTGCCCCAAAATAAGAAAAATTTCTGGAATTTTGCCCCAAAATAAGTAAAATTTCTGAGTTTTGCCCCAAAATAAGGAGAATATCTGTCTTTTTGCCCCAACATATAGGGAATTTCTGCATTTTTGCCCCAAAATTAGGGGAATTTCTGCAATTTTGCTCCAAAATACGGAGAATTTCTGCTTTTTTGCCAGAAAATAAGGGGAATGTATACCTTTTGCCACAAAAAAGAGAAATTTCTTCATTTTTGCCCCAAAATAAGAGGAAATTCTGCCTATTTACCTCAAAATAAGTGAAATTTCTGCCTTTTTACCTAAAAATAAACGGAATTTCTGTATTTTGCCCCAAAATAAAAGGAATTTTTGAATTATGCCCTGAAATAAGTGAAATTTCTCCAATTTTGCCCTAAAATAAAAAAAATTCTGCCTTTTTGCCACAAAATAAGGGGAATTTCTGTCTTTTTGCCCCAAAATAAGGGAAATTTCTGCCTTTTTGCCCTTAAATTAGGGGAAATTCAGCCTTTTTACCTCAAAATAAGGGGAATTTCTGCATTTTTGCCACAAAATATTAGGAATTTCTGCCTTTTTGCTCCAAAATAAGGAAAATTTCTGCCTTTTTTCCTGAAATAAGTGAAATTTCTGCAATTTTGCCCCAAAATAAGTGAAATTTCTGCAATTTTGCCCCAATATAAGGGAAATTTCTGGAATTTTGGCCCAAAATAAGTGGAATTTCTAAGTTTTGCCCCAAAATAAAAAGAATTTTAGACTTTTTGCCCCAATAAATAGGGAATTTCTGTTTTTTTGCCCAATAATTAGGGGAATTTCTGCAATGTTGCTCCAAAATACGGGAAATTAATGCTTTTTTCCCGAAAATAAGGGGAATGTATACCTTTTGCCAGAAAAAAAGGGGAAATTTCTTCATTTTTGCTCCCAAATAAAGGGAATTTTAGCCTTTTTACCTCATAATAAGGGGAATCTCTGCAATTTTGCCTCAAAATAAGTGAAATTTCTGCAATTTTGCCCCAAATAAGGGGAATTTCTGAATTTTTGTCCTGAAATAAGAAGAATTTCTGACTTTTTGCCCCAAAATAATGTGAATTTCTGGATTTTCCCTCAAAATTAGAGGAATTTGTGCAATTTTGCTTCAAAATACGGGGAATTTCTGCCTTATTGCACCAATAAAAAGAGAATTTCTGTATTTTTGCACCAATATAAGGGGAATTTCTGAAATTTGCTCCAAAATATGAGGAATTTCTGCCTTATTGCCCGAAATAAAGTGGAATTTCTGCCTTTTTGCTCTGAAATATTTGAAATTTCCGCAATTTTACCCCAAAATAAGGGGAATTTCTGTTTTTGGCCACAAAATTAGGGGAATTCCTTCTTTTTGCCCCAAAATAAGGCAAATTTCTGATTTTTGCCCTGAAATAAGTGAAATTTCTGCAATTTTACCCCAAAATAAGGGGAATTTCTGGCTTTTTGACCAAAATATGGGGAATTTCAGCATTTTACCTCCAAATAAGGGGAATTTCTGCCTTTTCGCCACAAAATATGGGGAATGTCTGCCTTATTGACCCAAAATAAGATAAATTTCTTCAATTTTGTACCAAAATAAATTTCTGCCTTTTTGCCCGAAAATAAGGGGAATTTCTGAATTTTTGCCCCCGAAAAAATGAGATTTTCTGTCCTTTGCCCTGAAATAAAGAGAATTTCTGCCTTTTTGCCCGAAAATAATGAAAATTATTTCAAGTTTTGCTTCAAAATATGGGGAATTTCTGCCTTTGAGCCCCAAAATAAAGGAAATTTCTGCATTTTTTCCCCAATATTAGGGGAATTTCTGCATTTTACCTCTAAATAAGCGGAATATCTGCATTTTACCTCAAAATAAGAATTTCTGCCTTTTGCCCCAAAATATAGGGAATTTCTGCCTTTGTGTTCAAAAATTTTAAAAAAATTCTTCAGTTTTGTACCATAATAAAACAAATTTCTGTTTTTGCCCCAAAATAACGGGAATTTCTGACTTTTTACCCTGAAATAAATAAAATTTCTGCAATTTTGCCCGAAAATAAGAAAAATTTGTGCCTTTTTGCCCCAAAATAAACTTAACCCTAACATTATCCCTAACACTAAACTCTAAAACCTAAACCTAATCTACCCGAAACTTTAAACAATCCTAAACCCAAAACCTTATACCCTAAACCCTAAACCCTAAACCTAATAACCTTAACCCTAAACCTAACCCTAAACCTAACCCTAACCCTAACCCTAACCCTAACCCTAACCCTAAACCTAACCCTAACCATAACCCGAACCCTAACCCTAACCCTAACCCTAACCCTAACCCTAACCCTAACCCTAACCGTAACACTAACCCTAACACTAACCTTAACCCTATTCCTAACCCTAACCCTAACCCTAACCCCAACCGTAACCATAACACTATACTCTAAACCCTAAACCTAATCCACCCTAAACCTTAAACAATCCTAAACCATAAACCTTAAACCCTAAACCCTAAATCTAACAATAAACCTAAACCTAACCCTAAATCTAACCCTAACCCTAACCCTAACCCTAAACCTAAACCTG